>NC_134090.1:129359649-130018849 GCF_000715075.1 Nicotiana tabacum
GATTTCGGGAAAATCTGGGTAAAAACCTGGAAATTATAGTAAATTTTTGAAGAATAAGGGAGAAGATATGAAAGTTTGAAGAAGGCTGATGATAGCTTGGGAGTTCGAGGGTAGAAGCTTGGTCGAAAAGTGAAAAAAGAACAAGGGGTGAAACCTTATATAGAAAAAAGTTCGCGATGCTTCACATTTATGGGTAACCAACCAATGGTTAACACGTGTTCAAAGTAAGAATGACACGACTCACGGGACGTTTCGGCTTCTTCGTCATTTTCTATTATAGCACATGAAAAAAGGAATCGGGAACCATATGTCATTTCTCATCATTTCAGCAAACCTACCCTATGAGAAACGAGGGGACTATTTGTATACGGGTAATATCGGAGGTTTTTATAACCTAATTTTCCGCTGGGCGAACGAAGAGAGGTCATAAAGGCACGTAGTCGAGATCGAAGTCGGGAGCCTCTCGTATCAAAGCACGAACAAAACACTTGCCCCCGGAGCCATTGAGGTCATGCCCCCAGAGCCATCGAGATCATACCCCCAGACCTGATTCGAATAACGAGACCTCAAAAAGCATTGCCAAATGGCTGCACACGATTAACAAAGGGTCGTGATATCCATTCCTAACCGGATGTCATGGCGTGAATATCGGCCCGTATCAGCGGTAGATCAGTGATTAGAGAGAAGAAATTGTTTTACCTTTTTTAGAATTGTACCTAGGGTAAAACTCCCCTACATATAAAAGGGAAGTTGACTATTCATTCGATACATTGTTACATGCATACCAAGGCAATATACATCTATTTTTTTTTTGTTATTGAAAATTCTGTTGTGGTTCATAAGTTCTTCATAAGCACTGGTCTGGAACCGAAGGCAAGCTTCTTGTTAAGCCTTTAACCGAGGCCGGGTTCAGTATTTTCATTTGTTTGGTTATCTATTCTATCTTTTAATTGCTTATCTAACTTCATTAATCATTTGTAACGAATTAATCTACGTATCCTTAAAACCGAGTATAAATTCAATTATTATCCATTTTCAAGGGTAAACAATACCCTCAATTATTTCAAATTTTAGGTATTTAAGTTGTTAATGATACGATAAGTTACTTTCACGGCTATATACATTTACTTGTTACCTATTGAGTACTTTATCTCCAAACATGCGCTTATAAGTTATGTATGATACATGGAGGAGAATGTTTGTGTTGTTATATTGTAATAGTTGGTTGTTGGAGATCATGAAATACCGAACGAGTGAAGAATATTATTATGCTATTTAAACAAGTTGAGTACCATTGAATTGCTCCAGTTACAGAGTAAGCTCTGCCAAAACACTTAGAAAATTTGAGAGTTAGCAAAATTTTTGAGTTTTAAGAAGTAAAATAAGAATTAGGAAAGTCTAACCTTCTCTGAGTTCAAGGAGCGACAAGATTCAACATTCAAGGACGAATTTCATATGAGGGGAAAAGAATATAAAGCCTCAACTATTTTAATGATCCCTTAAGCCTTGAGTTAACACTCGTACTATGAAATTTTATGGTAAGATTTATTTCAAAGACCTAAGTGATAAAAGTACTTACATAGATATTAAAGGATGAATCAATAATAAGTTATGTAAGTACAATATTCAAAAAGATGGGAGAAAAGTGTTAGAGGCCAAATGTACAAAATAACTCACTTTTGCTCCAAAACGCTATCGCCAGGCGACCTGAATTAGGTCAAGTATAGAAAAATAGCTCAATTTTTATACAATATTCTACTGCCATGCGGTGATCTGTAGGTATAAATTTCAGATTTTGAAAAAGACGGGTTTTGAGCATTAGGTCTTCTCTGGCATAGCTAGCACAAAGTTGGGCAAACTCTCACACTCAAAGGTTTGTAATTCATGGGAAAATATATAGATTTTCAATATTTACTCAAGATCCTAATATTAAACAACTTGGCAAATTCCTAGATTTCAAGAAACATCTTCAAAAACTCATGAAAGGGAAAACCTAGGGTTTGTGGGAACTTCTCTCAAGGAAAACTCTACTACTCCCTAGCATTAAGTTAGAATTTTTGACCGTAATAAATATTATAAAATATAAAAATTGATGAAGTTAAATGCCAAAATTAACTTTAAGCTCTAGATGGCTAACTGAGAATTTGATGGAGGAATTGGGTTTTGGTTAACGATTTTAACCCCTTAAATTTGTACGTCTCGAAGAGTTGGCTACACAAGGTTGTTGAGAGAAGATTTGGATAGGTGTTTTTAGGTGAGTTGAGTTATTTCCTCCGAGTCAAGGGCTTGATAAGAAAATACTAATAAGAAATTTTGCTTGATAAGAAAGTGAATGAATGTTTTTAAGTTTAAATAATTTGATTATTTGCTTGAAAACCCTTGAGTGTATAAATACAATGAATATATTACGAGTTCATGATTAAGATTATCTTACAGAAATTGAATTGTCTTGCATGATAATTCAGCTAGCTTAGAATATCAGAAGCAATTAAAATTCTTGCTTGATTACATGTGTATTTTATAATGATTGCATTTACTCAGATCCAACTCAGAATAAATATATATATTATTGAATACATTTTACAAGAAGTAACCACTCTCCCTAAGCGTGAGAGCCACGGTGGACAGGGTTAACTATCTCATACTTATACTCTACATTTATAGATTTATGTATTTGGGAGAAGTGGTCAACCTCCCTAGTGTAAAGGTTATCAGGGCCCGAGAATGGGCTAGTCATCCTCATACTTGCAGGTGCCACTATTTATTTAGACTTACATGTTTAGGAGAAGTAGCCAATCTCCCTAAGCATAAAAGCCACAAGGGTTAGAGAGTGGGTTAGTTTATCCTCACACCCGCAGGTGCCATTGTTTGTCACATGTGTTTTGCAAAATAATTAAACTCAAATATACTCAGTCATTAGAATTTAACTCAAATTTTATGTTTCAGTTTAGCTTGCAAATTTCTATATATATTAATTTAATAAATTATTTATATTATGTTATTGCATGTTATTATTAGTGTTTAGCCCCAAAAATTCTTATTCCCGACTTATGGGTGGTCAACCGGACTTGCTGGGTATTATTGAAAGTACTTAGTTCGGTTGAATTTACCATGCAATGAGTTTCGCAGTTAACAAGGTATGTGGCTAAAGGAACATTTCCTAGACTTAGTGTGGAGGCTTCATTGATTCATTCCAGCGCTAGCAGATCTCTTCTTAAGCTTTTATTTATTTTAGATATTATCCCCATGGGAATACCCCAAAGTTACATGTGGGTTGGTGTGCTAGATTGTTTGAAATTAAACTCTTATTTGGTTTGTTTTTCAGAATTTAATAAAGACTTTATTGTTATTTTTTGTTATTGAGATTAGTTCAAACCTTCAATTAGCTAGAACAGGGTTCACTCAATGGTATTAAGGTTTAGGTGCCAGTCATGTCCTGCCCAGTTTCGGGACAGGGCAAAAATACTAATTTGGCCATGCCATTTTATGTTCCAAGTGAAATATTTGAAACAGTGGTTTAAAAGTGTCCTGCCCAGTTTCGGGATATGGCAAAATACTAATTTGGCCATGACATTTTATGTTTCTAAGTGAAATATTTGAAACAGTGGTTTAAAAGTGAATTTCAGTATAATTTTTTAAGCAAAACGGCATAATGGCTATTTAAACTTGCACCCCTATGTCATCTCTATAGCTAAACTTTTGATTTGTTTATATTTAATTAACATCTCTACTTGACGAGATGATACTCCTATATCTATAAACCCATGAGTTTCACATCCTTTTGTTTAATTATAGGAAAAAGAATTTGAAAGAAGTCGAGTCTAACCATTGTCGCGCGTCCCTCCAACTCCATGTTAGTTGGAGCTGTTGGGGGAGTGGGGAAGACAGAAGACCAAATTTGACTACTCATAATTATCTAATTAAACAAAATTGGCATATGGGTTGCTACTAATCATTATTCAACTCTTAACTATAACCCACGTTTGTCCCTTCCTTGTTAAGTTTATTAATCCATATTTTTCTCTTCACACGTGGAAATGCAAAATACTAGGCTAACCAGTAGCGTTGTTATGACTATTTACGCGCCACCGTCCATGGTTGGCGTACTAGTTTTTTCAAAAATTCAATGCTGCAATAAAATAATAAAGTTACTCATAATCGTTGCTTGTTTAGTATGTGCTCTTATACTATGTTTTTTAATTGTCAGAGCTCGCCAAGGAACTCCAGGAGGTCATTATAGTAGTCCCAGTCTATGTCGTAAAACAAATCGTGGGAATATACTAAGTTTTTCCTCAATTATAAATAGCCGGCTACAAATCTCATCACTGCAAGAAGTCCAAAAATCCAAACCTTTGGAGAAGAAGACCATTCAGCAGAATACTCCAACTTAGCATCCAAATCTCTTGAAAATTAATATGGAACATAAAGGATTAAGCACCAACCTGAGGAGAATCCTCCTGCTTATTAACTGTCTTATACTCGCTGTTGGTATCTGTGGTGGCCCTCTAATGATGCGTCTATATTATGTCGAAGGAGGTTCAAGAGTATGGTTCAGTAGTTGGTTACAAACTGCTGGATGGCCACTCACTCTTATACCTCTTGTCATCCTATACTTTTATCGACGAAAAACCCAAGGCTCTAATACCAAGCTTTACTTTATAACACCCCGAATTTTCATTGCATCGTTCATCATTGGCGTTGTAACTGGTCTTGATGATTTTCTTTATTCGTGGGGCGGGTCAAAACTCCCTGTGTCAACCTCTTCACTTCTTCTTGCTGCCCAACTTGCCTTCACGGCAGTAGGTGCTTTCTTCATAGTAAAGTTAAAGTTCACACCCTACTCCATCAATGCAGTAATTTTGTTGACAGTTGGTGCTGTTTTATTGGGTATTCGATCTAATGGTGATCGACCAGAAGGTGTGACAAGTAAAGCCTATATTCTTGGTTTTATGATGACACTATTGGCGGCAGCTTTGTATGGAGTCATTTTGCCTTGTATTGAGTTGATTTACTTGAAGGCAAAACAAGTTATTACTGCTACGTTGGTGTTGGAGATTCAGATGATCATGTGTCTTGCTGCTACTACTTTTTGCACCATGGGAATGATTGTAAATAACGATTTTCAGGTACTTTTTTCTTCCCTTGTAACTCATTGCTACACATGCATCTTACTCTCCATTGCGTTTTTGTTATACCATTCTTTTGTGTGTTTAACTTCTAGGCAACATTAATTTAAAATCTTTTAAACTGTCAAGTCATTTTAAAAAATAATTATTGTTGAATTTTATCATACATTAGTTTGATAACCTCATATAAAGAACTTTATAGTGTTACGGTAAATAATTCAAAACTCTTTTTGTATTGGTCCATTTCAAATAAAAGACATATTTATGCATTTAAAAGTATGTAACTTTAAACTTTTCGGTTTGGCCTAAATAAAAAGTTTTTTATAACCATACAACGTTATGCAAGTTTAAAATTATAAGTTTGAAAAGTTTTAAAGAAGCACAAATATTCTATTACACGTTTAAGACCCTAGTTTCATCGATTTATTTTTTTCTCTTATGGTAATTAATACCTAACGAGAGAAATATGTAATGATAATTTTATCAACTTCTCTTTAGGTGATGTATTGGCGTTTACCAACGATCATTAATCCAGATTTCTTATATTCGTTGGAAACTTCTTTTGTTTTTTTTGTTTTTTCTTCTGTCTTCGTTTATTTCTTCTTATTTCAATTCCCTTAAGTTTTCTTTTTATTTTAATGACAAGAGAAAGAACAAAAGCTTGTGATGAGTTGTGAGTTTGACTTTAGCAGTGGGACATTAAAGAAGAAACCAGCTCGAAACGCTAAATTATTCATATTCCATAGACTCTTTTGTTACATTTTTAAAATTTGACATACATCAATATCATGGGTTTGAGTTGACTGAGACATTTTTATATGACGCGTTAAATTAATTTTGGATATACCAAAAATGTATGAAAACTAGCTACTACTGGATTCAATTTTGTTTTAGCTATGGGCAATCTCTTTAAAGAGCAAGGATTAACATATTGATCAAATTTGCAGGCAATATCGAGGGAGGCAAAACAATTTAACCTCGGAGAAGCTAGATATTATACAGTGATAGTATGGACTGCCATTATTTGGCAATGTTTCTTTGTGGGTGTTATTGGAGTCATTTACTGCTCTTCTTCTTTGATGTCTGGGGTTATGATCGCAGTTTTACTTCCTGTTACTGAGGTATTAGCTGTAATTTTTTATAGGGAAAATTTTTCAGGTGAAAAAGGCCTTGCTCTTTTTCTTTCTCTTTGGGGTTTCGTCTCATATTTCTACGGAGAGTTCAGACAAACAAAGAAGCAGAAGAATAAAAGTCCAGAAAACGAAACGACAACAATGCATACTGAGTGTGTTTGATTTATTGAGTCTGCTTGATTTACTATAATGACAATACACATACAAAAATTTTATTTTATTGTAGAAATAATATATGTCGTTTCCCTTTCATTGCTATTTTCATTATGTTTGTGAAAGGGTCTTTTTCTTTGAAATTTCTGATGTTCCTCTTAAATTTATAATACAACAGTTGAAAGATTTGCCGTTGCCAATAATTACTCATTTTTCATGACTAATTCAATGTTACAATTTATTAACACCATATTAAATACTAACTAAAGAACAAGAGTTTCATGGATATTGCTTAACTAATATTTTCGAAGGTACTGGACTGTAAGTTATCAACATTCATCTAGGAGTTGTGAAAAATAAGAACTACGAGTTGTAAATTATGAACAAAATCTTAAGAATTTCTTTTTTCTTCGAAGTAAAGCCGAAGGTCCTGACTTTTAAATTATATCAGTATGTTTCCGTTTGAAAAAAGGCTTTTCTAATTTTTAAAAAGTTCAGCTAAACAAGTTACAAATGGACAAGACAGCTAACTAGATCATGACACCCTAAACCAAAAATAATTGTACTTTAAATTTGGGTCTAATTCCTAAAAGACAAAATTGCACGTGGCGCTCTTTTAGCCTATATCTATATTTTCAAAATTTATTAATCTATACTCTACCTTTTACAACTTCAGGCATCTCCTTCTTCCTGCAACCTGTGCGCTCCTTTCTTCCTCCTTTATTTTCTACTCTTTATTCTACTCTTAATTTATAGTATATTTTACTGCCGATTTGCTCATAATGACTGTCATATCTGTTGCAACAGCGTTTTAGAACTTTTCTTCATCTATTTATAATTCACTGTCCGTATTTATTATATTTGCAATGAATTTAGAATGATGCAGGAATGTAATATCAAACAGCAAGCTGATTGCGGCTTTATTGATGCAAGTTGAACTATTATGCTGAAGCTTTGAAATTTCAGCTAGTACGACTGTAGGACAAAAATTTTAGCTTATTTAGTGCTGAAGTTTTTTACAAATGAACTAAATAACTTCAGCATTTTCTGCTGAAGTTTTTGAAAAAGCTTTATGACAAAACTAATGAATTCAGGACAAAACTTCAGCTTATTTAGTGCTGAAGTTTTTACAAATGAACTAAATAACTTCAGCATCTTCTGCTGAAGTTTTTGAAAAAGCTTTATGACAAAACTAATGAATCCAGTACAAAATTTCAGCTTATTTAGTGCTGAAGTTTTTACAAATGAACTAAATAACTTCAGCATCTTCTGCTGAAATTTTTGAAAAAGCTTTATAACAAAACTAATGAATTTAGTACAAAACTTTAGCTTATTTAGTGCTGAAGTTTTTACAAAATAAACTAAATAACTTCAGCATCTTTTGCTGAAGTTTTTGAAAACTAATGAATCCAGTTCAAAACTTCTGCTTATTTAGTGTAGAAGTTTTTACAAATGAACTAAATAACTTCAGCATCTTCTGTAGAAGTTTTTGAAAAAGCTTTACGACAAAACTATTGAATCCGGGGCAAAACTTCAAGTAAAACATGTTGAAGTTCAGCAAATAGAGAACAAAACTTCAGCTAGTAGAATGCTTAAGTT
Source organism: Nicotiana tabacum (assembly GCF_000715075.1). Classification (NCBI taxonomy): domain Eukaryota; kingdom Viridiplantae; phylum Streptophyta; class Magnoliopsida; order Solanales; family Solanaceae; genus Nicotiana; species Nicotiana tabacum. The sequence continues at coordinate 129,367,661 of NC_134090.1, forward strand.
CAGCAATTACAAACAACTTCAGGCCTGTCTAATAAAATGCTGAGGTTTGCGTGATTGTCTTTGCTACTTTAGGCCAGTATGCATGAAGTTTACGCGAAAAGTGAGTACGCTTGTAATTTTATTGCAAAGTGGACACAAGTTAAAACGTGAACCAAAAAGTGGATATAGATGCGAATCTCCCCAAAACAAAGTCCTAAATTTCACATTAAACTTCTTTTTTGCCCCTTCCTATAGCCCGTCACCTGGTGGTGTAACGATCTGTCACGACCCGGATTTTCCACCGTTAGGATCGTGATAGTGCCTAATCTTTCAATTGCTAGGAAATCCAAGATATAGAAATTAAATATGCTAACCCGTTAAGCAATTCACTAGATGACAATAATTTAAAACATCACCAACTAATAAAGTGCGGAAGTTTATAATTACCCAAATACATATACACGACTACCCAAAAACTGGTGTAACAATTCACTAACTTCAAAGAGTCACTACAATCACTGGTTGAAAGGAAATACAACTGTCTATGAATTAATGTAAAAACAGTATATTGGGATAACTAGAAGGGGACTCCAGGGTCTGCGAATGCCGGCAGATCTACCTTGGGTCTCCTGTTGGACTGAAGGAAGCAACCCAATTCTGATCACACGGTCTAGTACCGAAATCTGCACAGAAAGTGCAGAGTGCAGTATCAGTACAACAGACCCCATGTACTGGTAAGTGCTGAGCCTAACCTCGGCGAAGTAGTGACGAGGCTAGGACACGACAATAACATGAACCTATACAGTTAAATCATATACGAGAAGACAACGACAAATAGGAATTAAGCAGATATTAACGGGAAGAGGAAAACATACTGAGGGGAATATCAAATCCTAAAAATAGAACAGTAAAGAAACGCAGTAAATAACGTGCTTTGCACCAACGAAAGTAATGACATAGCAAACCAGTGCACTACATCACCCTTCGTGCTTTTACTATCGTCCTCACTGTAAGAAACAATAGAAAGGACACGACATCACCCTTGGCATCACCCGTCGTGCATTAACTCTCTCATAACATGGCACGACATCACCCTTCGTTATTAACTCTCTCATAACATGGCACGACATCACCCTTCGTGCATTATCACTCACATAATATGGCACGACATCACCCTTCGTACATTATCACTCACTCACCAAACATTGCATAGCATCACCCTTCGTGCTTTTAACACTCTCCCTCACCAAGACAATGAACAAGAACAACAGGGAGATAAAAATATCAATAATCAATCTTACTTCAACCTTTAATTCCACAATCCCAGCCTCAATTCTGAGTTAATACTCAATTAGTACCAAATTTTATAAAAACATGATAAGAGTTGCTCAACATATGGAATAACAAGATTAAACATGAAATATATGATCAAGGAGTACAACAGTTATAAGAATAAGACTAACTCGCATGTTATGACTCGACATCAACTCATAGGTACTCGTCACCTTACCTATGTGTTGTACTCAATATCAATACACATAGCAAATAGGCAAGTAATACCTAATCCCTCAAGCCAAGGTTAGACCCAACACTTACCTCGCGTCAGCGGGCCACTTAAAGCTCAATCACAACTTTTCCTTTCACATAAGCCTCCGGACCAATAGAATCTAGAAAATTACAAACCAAACGATTCAATTTAAGCCTTAGGAACTACCCATGATAGCAAGGAATTCAATTTAGGTCAGTTTTGAAAAAGGTCAACAAAAGTCAACACCCAGGCCCGCTTGATCCCAAACCGAAATTTAGATCAAACCCCGATTACTCATTCACCCCCGAACCCGAATATATAATTAGTTTTGGATCCGGCTTTAATTTGAGGTCTAAATCCCCAAATTTCAAAATTCATAAGTCCTACCAAAAAGTCCCCAATTCCACCATGAAAACCCTAGATTCTAGGATAAAATCTTGTAAAAAGAAGTAAAAGAGTGAAAGAAATGAGTTAAGAATCACTTACTTATAGTTTGGGAAAGAAGGAGTGTTTGGAAAATCACCTCTTATGTTTTATGGTTTGAAAAAATTAATGCAAAATCCGGTTTATATAGCACCCCTCTGTTCTATACTACGGGGTCCGCGAAATTTCGGGCGCGGTCGCGAACCCCCATCGTGGTCCGCGATATTTTGGGTGCGGCCGCGAAACCTGAGCTTCACCCTACCACGGTCCGTGAAGTCCCCACCACGACCACGTTCTTCTACTGTGGTCTGCGAATTTCACTCCACGGCCGCACTCCTAAGATCTCAGACCTGCAATTTCTACAAATAACTAACACCATGTCTTTTTCTAAGTCTAGATATCCCGTAGCCTATCCGAAACTAACTCGAGCCCTTGGAGCTCCAAGCCAAACACGCACACAAGTATTAACACACAATATGAACTTGCTCGGGCGATCAAATCGCCAAAATAACATCTAGAACTATGAATTTAACACTAAATTGTTTTAAATCTTCAAGAGAGTTTTAAAACTTCTAACTTTTCAACCAAAGGTCCGAATCACGTCAAATCAGTCCCGTTCCTCATGAAATTTCACAGATAAGGTACAAATATCATAACAGACATGTTCGGGATACGGATCTAAAATACGCGCCCGATACCAACAAGATCAAATTCTTTAAATTGTTACATTTTTAGCCTTTTCAATTTTCTTCAAAAATTCATTTCTCGAGCTAGGGACCTCGGAATTGGATTTCGGGCATACGAAAGGTCCCATATTTTTTTACGGACCCACAGGGACCATCCAAACACAGGCTCGGGTCCGTTTATCCAAAATATTGATCAAAGTCAACTAAAATCAACTTTTAAAGGCAAAAATTACTGTTTCATCAATTTTCCACATAAAAACTTTCTTAAAATGCGCCCAAACTGTGCACACAACTTGAGGGAGAAGATAATGAGGTTTTGAAGGCCTCGGAACACCGAATTAGGTTCTAAAACACAAGATGACCTTTCGGGTCATCACACGACTCGGCCGGTCGTTTTGAAAGTTAGAGCCTTGATCCCCTATTAACTGCTTCCCCCGTATCTATTTCTACAATTGTGACTTGCAGGGATGATTCGTTTTGTGTGTCGCAGTGTTATGGGACACTTAGTTCCTAAATGAAAGCTTAAGTCTTAGATTTGGACCGAAGTCGGAACTATGTGAAGACGACTCTGGAGTGGAGTTCTGTCGATTATGTTAGCTCCTTTGGTTGATTTGGGGCTTAGGGGCGTGTTCGAATTGTGTTTTGGAGGTATGCAGCTTATTTAGGCTTGAAATGGCGAAAGTCGAATTTTTGGAGTTTTGGGCCGCTAGTGGAATTTTTGATATCGGGGTCATCTGATTCCGGAAGTTGAAGCAGGTCCGTAGAGTTGAATATGACTTGTGTGCAAAATTTAAGATCAATCAGACGTGGTTTGTCTAGTTTCAGCATCGGTTGTCGAACTTGGAAGTTTAAAGTTCTTTAAGGTTGAATCGGTGGTTGATTGATGTTTTTAGCGCTGTTGGATGTGATTTGAGTGTTCGACTAAGTTCGTATGGTGTTTTAGGATTGGTTGGTATGTTGGTTGAGGTACTAGGGGCCTCGGGTGAGTTTCGGGTGCTTAATGGATTTGTTTGAGATTTATGCAATTTACTGAAGTTGCTGCACTTGGTGTTTTCGCACCTGCGCACTTTGGGTTGCAGGTGCGAAGCCGTAGAAGCGGCTAAGGAACCGCAAAAGTAGGATTGGGCCTAGTCCAGCTGGGTCTGTAGATGCGGTGAGGAGTCCGCAGAAGCGGAGGAACAGATGCAGTTGGGGACCGCAGGTGCGACCCAGTGCTCGCAGATGCGGTCCCAACCCACTTAAGTGAGTTTCGCACCTGCGATAGAATTTCCGTAGGTGCGGCGCCGCAGGTGCGAGAAAGGATCCGCAGGTGTAGTTTGACTGGCAAAAAAAGGGCAAGATCGAGGGTTTGATTTCATTCTCCATTTTTGGACCTAGAGAGCTCGGATTTACGCAAATATTTGAGGGATTTTTAGAGGATGCTTGTGGATAACGATTCCTTACTCGATTTTTGTTGCATTTCATTAATCTATTGTTCTTTTCTTCATTTATTTAAGTAATTTGAGTGAGAAAGTTGGGAAAATGAGGGAAAAGTTCCCCAATCGAATTTATGAGTTTTGAGGGGGATTTTGACGTCGGATTTGGATAATTTTGGTACGAGTGAAATCGTGGGTGAATGGTGTTCATAATTTGTGACTTTTACCTGATTTCGAGACATGGGCCCGGGAATATTTTTGGGCATTTTTCTATTTTCTTGCTTTAGCTTTGATTTCATTAGCTAGATTAGTTGCTTGTAGCTATATTTACTTTATGTAATTAATTTGGCCAGATATGGGCCATCCGAACCCGGGTACTCGTGGAAAAAGCATTGTGACAGATAGATTTGAGCTTGGTTCAAGATAAGTGGCTTACCTAACCTTGTGAGGGGGAACTTCCATAGGATTTTAGTACTATTTGATATATGAGTGTCGTGTACGTGAGGTGACTAGTACGTACATGGGCTACTTGTTGAAGAACCCCGTTTTCATTAAGCAAATATCTGTTTTTCCTTTAAAGCGACACCGGCATATGTAACTACCCTGTTTAGTTTGGAAAGCATGCATATGTGTCTTAACTGTCTTAACTGCATTGGCTGCCTATCTGAACTCTGTACAACATGTTTTAGTGAAATTTCCTATTCTTCCTTAACTCAAACTTAGCCTAAATTGTGTTTTCTTGCTATAACTATTATCTCTGTTTGGTTGAGCTGCATATTTACTTTAGGACTACGGAACGGTATTTCGGGATATCCCCTGTACTGCATATTTACTTTGGGACTACGGAACAATATTCCAGAAAATCCCCCAGCACTACATATTTACTTTGGGACTACAAAACGGTATTCCGGGAGATTCCCCTGCACATTTACATTTGGGACTACGGGACGGTATCCCAGGAGGTCCCCCTGTTACTATTACTATGTTCTAAGATATTAGCTTCCATTGAGTTCTATTCCTGTTACATTTTCGTATTTATTATATTGTACTATTCTTCTGTCATATTTCGTTATATTTATACCAGTAGAGCCCTGACCTGATCTTGTCACTACTCGACCGAGGTTAGGCTTAGCACTTACTAGGTACCGTTGTGGTTTACTTATGCCCTTTCCTGTACATGTTTTCATGTGTAGATCTACGTACCACTTATCAGCCACATTACTAGTGAGGCGAGCCAGCTGTAGAGACTTCAAGGTAAATCTTTCGTGTCCGCAGACCTCGAAATCCCTATCTATTCCACCCCAAGTCACCTTCTTGTATTTTCTTCTTTTATTAGACTCTAGAGTATGGGAGTACTATTTCTTTCTTAGTTTGTGACTCATGACATTCTAGGTTTCTGAAGAGTTTATTTACTGTTCGGAAGTGATTATTGTATATGCCGAGCGGCATCCCATTTTCTTGTTTAAATTTACCTGTTAGTTGATCACTTTTTATGTTTCTCGTTTCTTTTTCTGTAAATGTTAGGCTTACCTAGTCGTAGAGACCGGGGGCCATCACAACAATTCACAAAGGGAGAACTTGGGTCGTGAAAAGTTGGTATCAGAGCTGTAGGTTCATAGGAGTTGTAAGTCACAAGCCTGTTTATTAGAGCCTCGTGGATCGGTATGGAGATGTCTGCACTTATCTTCGGGAGGTTATGGAACTGTTAGGAAAATTCCACTTCATTTGATTCCTTGTCGTGTGAGATTATTGAAATCGAAATTCTAAAGTTCTATCTTCTATTCTCTCATAGATGGTGAGGACATGTGCTACCGGAGATGACCAGGCACCCCCGCCCCCTGCTAGAGCCACCCGAGGACGGGGTCGGGGTAGAGGCTGAGGACGTGCATGTGGTGCAGTCAGAGCACTCACACGAGCTGCTGCAGAGGAGCCACCAGTAGTTCTAGTCGGAGCACAGGCACCTGGTACGCCTACTACTACTACTCCAGCTCTTTAGGAGACCCTTGCCCTGTTCATGAGCATGTACATCACTCTAGCTCAGGCAGGGTTGATTCCCCTTGTTGTAGCCACATCTCAGGTAGGGGGAGGAGCACAGACTCCCGCCATCCACACTCCAGAGCAACGGGATCAGGTTGATCAGATCCTAGAGGTTATACTGGTACCGCCTGTAGCCCCAGTTTAGCCCGAGGGTAGGGCAGCAGCTTCAGAGGAGGAGCAGCGGAGGCTCGAGAGGTATAAGAAGTACGACCCTCCTACATTCAGTGGTCCAGCATCAGAGGTTGCTCAGGGATTTCTGGAGGAGTACTGCAACCGTATCCTCCGCACTATGGGCATAGCAGAGTCGAGTGGGGTTTCTTTCACTGCCATCCAACTTCGAGGAGCAGCTTATCAGTGGTGGCATACTTTTGAGTTAGATAGTCCGGCTGAGTCAGTTTCCCTTACATGGACTCAACTCTCGGATATGTTTTTGAGGGAGTATATCCCTTAGAGTCTCCGGGATGCATGGCGCGCGGAGTTTGAGCAATTGCACCAGGGTACTATGACTGTTTTAGAGTATGTCATCTGTTTCACTGACTTGGCTAGGCATGCACCAGCCTTGATTTCTACAGTTCAAGAGAGGGTTTACCGATTTATTGAGGGTCGCATTCCCAACATCAGGTCTAGCATGGCCCCGGAGTTAGAGATGGATATCGCGTATCAACAGGTGGTGAGTATTGCTAGGAGAGTAGGGCATTCTTGCTCGGGATAGGGAGGAGAGAGAGGCCAAGAGGTCTCAAGATACAGGCCATTATTCTGATGCCCGTGCCCTAGTTGCAGTTCGTCATGGTAGGGGTTATGTGGGTCACCTCGTTCATTCAACTCTTCTAGCAGCCAGTGGTATTCCAGCTCCTTCTAGACCTTAGGAGTCTTATTATGCACCTCTAGTATCTACTATGCATAGGAAGCGACAACTTGTTAAGGAAAAGATTTAAATGTTTTAGCCATTATTATTTGAAGAAGTTTAAAAACTCAAGAGAAGATTTTGAAAGATGAAGAGTTGAGTATAATGATTTTGGGAAAATCTGGGTAAAACCCTGGAAATTACAGTAAATTTTGAAGAATAAGGGAGAAGATATGAAAGTTTGAAGAAGGCTGATGATAGCTTGGGAGTTCGAGGGTAGAAGCTTGGCCGAAAGTGAAAAAAGAACAAGGGGTGAAACCTTAAAAAAAGTTCGCGATGCTTCACATTTATGGGTAACCAACCAATGGTTAACACGTGTTCAAAGTAAGAATGACACAACTCACAGGACGTTTCGACTTCTTCGTCGTTTTCTATTATAGCACACGAAAGAAGGAATCGGGAACAATATGTCATTTCTCATCATTTCAGCAAACCTACCCTATGAGAAACGAGGGGACTATTTGTATACGGGTAATATCGGAGGTTTTTATAACCTAATTTTCCGCTGGGCGAACGAAGAGAGGTCATAACGGCACGTAGTCGAGATCGAAGTCGGGAGCCTCTCGTATCAAAGCATGAATAAAATACCTGCCCTCGGAGCCATTGAGGTCATGCCCCCAGAGCCATCGAGATCATGCCCCCAGACCTGATTCGAATAACGAGACCTCGAAAAGCATTGCCAAATGGCTGCACACGATTAACAAAGGGTCGTGATATCCATTCCTAACCGGATGTCACGGCGTGAATATCGGCCCGTATCAGCGGTAGATCAGTGATTAGAGAGAAGAAAGATTTTTACCTTTTTTAGAATTGTACCTAGGGTAAAACTCCGCTACATATAAAATGGAAGTTGACTATTCATTCGAGACATTGTAACATGCATACCAAGGCAATATACATCTACTTTTTTTGGTTATTGAAAATTCTGTTGTGGTTCATAAGTTCTTCATAAGAACTGGTCCAGAACCGAAGGCAAGCTTCTTGTTAAGCCTTTAACCGAGGCCGGGTTCAGTATTTTCATTTGTTTGGTTATCTATTCTATCTTTTAATTGCATATCTAACTTCATTAATCATTTGTAACGAATTAATCTATGTATCCTTAAAACCGAGTATAAATTCAATTATTATCCATTTTTAAGGGTAAACAATACCCTCAATTATTTCAAATTTTAGGTATTTAAGTTGCTAATGATACGATAAGTTACTTTCACGGCTATATACATTTACTTGTTACCTATTGAGTACTTTATCTCCAAACATGCGCCTATAAGTTATGTATGATACATGGACGAGAATGTTTGTGTTGTTATATTGTAATAGTTGGTTGTTGAAAATTATGAAATACCAAACGAGTGAAGAATATTATTATGCTATTTAAACAGGTTGAATACCGTTGAATTGCTCCAGTTACAGAGTAAGCTCTGCCAAAACACTTAGAAAATTTGAGAGTTAGCAAAATTTTTGAGTTTTAAGAAGTAAAATAAGAATTAGGAAAGTCTAACCTTCTCTAAGTTCAAGGAGCGACAAGATTCAACATTCAAGAACGAATTTCATATGAGGGGAAAATAATATAAAGCCTCAACTATTTTAATGATCCCTTAAGCCTTGAGTTAACACTCGTACTATGAAATTTTATGGTAAGATTTATTTCAAAGACCTAAGTGATAAAAGTACTTACATAGATATTAAAGGATGAATCAATAATAAGTTATGTAAGTACAATATTCAAAAAGATGGGAGAAAAGTGTTAGAGGCCAAATGTAGAAAATAACTCACTTTTGCTCCAAAACGCTATCGCCAGGCGACCTGAATTAGGTCAAGTATAGAAAAATAGCTCAATTTTTATACAATATTCTACTGCCACGCGGTGATCTGTAGGTATAAATTTCAGATTTTGAAAAAGACGGGTTTTGAGCATTAGGTCTTCTCTGGCATAGCTAGCACAAAGTTGGGCAAACTCTCACACTCAAAGGTGTGTAATTCATGGGAAAATATATACATTTTCAATATTTACTCAAGATCCTAATATTAAACAACTTGGAAAATTCCTAGATTTCAAGAAACATCTTCAAGAACTCATGAAAGGGAAAACCTAGGGTTAGTGGGAACTTCTCTCAAGGAAAACTCTACTACTCCCTAGCATTAAGTTAGAATTTTTGACCGTAATAAATATTATAAAATATAAAAATTGATGAAGTTAAATGCCAAAATTAACTTTAAGCTCTAGATGGCTAACTGAGAATTTGATGGAGGAATTGGGTTTTGGTTAACGATTTTAACCCCTTAAATTTGTACATCTCGAAGAGTTGGCTACACAAGGTTGTTGAGAGAAGATTTGGATAGGTGTTTTTAGGTGAGTTGAGTTATTTCCTCCGAGTCAAGGGCTTGATAAGAAAATACTAATAAGAAATTTTGCTTGATAAGAAAGTGAATGAATGTTTTAAGTTTAAATAATTTGATTATTTGCTTAAAAACCCTTGAGTGTATAAATACAATGAATATATTACGAGTTCATGATTCAGATTATCTTACAGAAATTGAATTGTCTTGCATGGTAATTCAGCTAGCTTAGAATATCAGAAGCAATTAAAATTCTTGCTTGATTACATGTGTATTTTATAATTGCATTTACTCAGATCCAACTCAGAATAAATATATATATATTATTGAATACATTTTACAAGAAGTAACCACTCTCCCTAAGCGTGAGAGCCACGATGGACAGGGTTAACTATCTCATTCTTATACTCTACGTTTATAGATTTATGTATTTGGGAGAAGTGGTCAACCTCCCTAGTGTAAAGGTTATCAGGGCCCGAGAATGGGCTAGTCATCCTCATACTTGCAGGTGCCACTATTTATTTAGACTTACATGTTTAGGAGAAGTAGCCAATCTCCCTAAGTATAAAAGCCACAAGGGTTAGAGAGTGGGTTAGTTTATCCTCGCACCCGCAGGTGCCATTATTTGTCACATGTGTTTTGCAAAATAAATAAACTCAAATATACTCAGTCATTAAAATTTAACTCAGATTTTATGTTTCAGTTTAGCTTGCAAATTTCTATATATATTAATTTAATAAATTATTTATATTATGTTATTGCATGTTATTATTAGTGTTTATTTCTTCTTATTTCAATTCCCTTAAGTTTTCTTTTTATTTTAATGACAAGAGAAAGAACAAAAGCTTGTGATGAGTTGTGAGCTTGACTTTATCAGTGGGACATTAAAGAAGAAACCAGCTCGAAACGCTAAATTATTCATATTCCATAGACTCTTTTGTTACATTTTTAAAATTTGACATACATCAATATCATGAGTTTGAGTTGACTGAGACATTTTTATATAACGCGTTAAATTAATTTTGGATATACCAAAAATATATGAAAACTAGGTACTACTGGATTCAATTTTGTTTTAGCTATGGGCAATCTCTTTAAAGAGCAAGGATTAACATATTGATCAAATTTGCAGGCAATATCGAGGGAGGCAAAACAATTTAACCTCGGAGAAGCTAGATATTATACAGTGATAGTATGGACTGCCATTATTTGGCAATGCTTCTTTGTGGGTGTTATTGGAGTCATTTACTGCTCTTCTTCTTTGATGTCTGGGGTTATGATCGCTGTTTTACTTTCTGTTACTGAGGTATTAGCTGTAATTTTTTATAGGGAAAATTTTTCAGGTGAAAAAGGCCTTGCTCTTTTTCTTTCTCTTTGGGGTTTCGTCTCATATTTCTACGGAGAGTTCAGACAAACAAAGAAGCAGAAGAATAAAAGTCCAGAAAACGAAACGACAACGATGCATACTGAGTCTGTTTGATTTATTGAGTCTGCTTGATTTACTATAATGACTATACAGATACAAAAATTTTATTTTTTTGTAGAAATAATATATGTCGTTTCCCTTTCATTGCTACTTTCATTATGTTTGTGAAAGGGTCTTTTTCTTTGAAATTTCTGATGTTCCTCTTAAATTTATAATACAACAGTTGACAGATTTGCCGTTGCCATTAATTACTCATTTTTCATGACTAATTCAATGTTACAATTTATTAACACCATATTAAATACTAACTAAAGAACAAGAGTTTCATGGATATTGCTTAACTAATATTTTCGAAGGTACTGGACGGTAAGTTATCAACATTCATCTTGGAGTTGTGAAAAATAAGAACTACAAGTTGTAAATTATGAACAAAATCTTAAGAATTTCTTTTTTCTTCGAAGTAAAGCCGAACGTCCTGACTTTCAAATTATATCAGTATGTTTCCGTTTGAAAAAAGGCTCTTCTAATTTTTAAAAAGTTCAGCTAAACAAGTTACAAATGGACAAGACAGCTAACTAGATCATGACACCCTAAACCAAAAATAATTGTACTTTAATTTTGGGCCTAATTCCTAAAAGACAAAATTGCACGTGGCGCTCTTTAAACCTATATCTATATTTTTAAAATTTATTAATCTATATCCTACCTTTAACAACTTCAGGCATCTCCTTCTTCCTGCAACCTATGCGTTCCTTTCTTCCTCCTTTCTTTTCTACTCTTTATTCTACTCTTAATTTGTAGTATATTTTACTGTTGATTTGCTCATAATGACTGCCATATCTGTTGCAACAGCGTTTTAGAACTTTTCTTCATCTATTTATAATTCACTGTCCGTATTTATTATATTTGCAATGAATTTAGAATGATGCAGGAATGTAATATCAAACAGCAAGCTGATTGCGGCTTTATTGATGCAAGTTGAACTATTATGCTGAAGCTTTGAAATTTCAGCTAGTACGACTGTAGGACAAAAATTTTAGCTTATTTAGTGCTGAAGTTTTTTACAAATGAACTAAATAACTTCAGCATTTTCTGCTGAAGTTTTTGAAAAAGCTTTATGACAAAACTAATGAATTCAGGACAAAACTTCAGCTTATTTAGTGCTGAAGTTTTTACAAATGAACTAAATAACTTCAGCATCTTCTGCTGAAATTTTTGAAAAAGTTTTATGACAAAACTAATGAATCCAGTACAAAATTTCAGCTTATTTAGTGCTAAAGTTTTTACAAATGAACTAAATAACTTCAGCATCTTCTGCTGAAATTTTTGAAAAAGCTTTATAACAAAACTAATGAATCCAGTACAAAACTTTAGCTTATTTAGTGCTGAAGTTTTTACAAAATAAACTAAATAACTTCAGCATCTTTTGCTGAAGTTTTTGAAAACTAATGAATCCAGTTCAAAACTTCAGCTTATTTAGAGAAGAAGTTTTTACAAATGAACTAAATAACTTCAGCATCTTCTGTTGAAGTTTTTGAAAAAGCTTTATGACAAAACTATTGAATCTAGGGCAAAAATTCAAGTAAAACATGCTGAAGTTCAGCAAATAGAGAACAAAACTTCAGCTAGTAGAATGCTTAAGTTCAGCAATTACAAACAACTTCAGGCCCGTCTACTAGAATGCTGAGGTTTGCGTGATTGTCTTTGCTACTTCAGGCCCGTATGCATGAAGTTTACGCGAAAAGTGAGTACGCTTGTAATTTTATTGCAAAGTGGACACAAGTTAAAACATGACTCAAAAAGTGGGTATAGATGCAAATCCCCCCCAAAACAAAGTCCTAATTTTTACATTAAACTTCTTTTTTTTCCCTTCCTATAGCCCCTCACTTGGTGGTTTGTTATAAAAATGTACTATTCATTTAAACAAGTGGAATACGTATCTATTCATTCATGTTGAAAGGAGAAATATATTCCAGTGAGTGAGAACGTTTTTCCAATAAGAAATATATTCCAGTGAAGTGAGAAAGGTTTTTCAATATCTCTTCCATCTTAGTTGGCCCCATTAATATGCGTTTTCATAAGTTTCTTATTATCGGGTCAATGGTTCCGGAATTTCATATTAGAAAAGCCTTCAATTGTTGAGAATCTTGGGATATGAGTGATGAGTTTTTCTTGCATAAAAATTTCATAGATGACATGGCAATTCACGTCTATAAAGACTAATTATATAAAAAGGTGAGGAAAACACGATCACCAGACTAGAGAAAAGATTGCTTATAGTACAATGACCCAACGTGAATTTTAGCGGACTCTAAGAATGTTCAAGGAACTAAGACATATGTTTCTGTTCATAAATCAAACAGAAATATTACCCCAAATGCAATTGTTTAACAACCCGGCCGATCGGTCTATGTATTGTTGCTATGTTCCCCAATTTATCTATGTTCATTTATGGTTTTGTGACTTCCGGGGTGGTTAGTTTGGTTTTGGAAAGGTTTCGAAGTGAATTGGGTCACTTATTCTCAAAGTTGGAGGTTTAAGTTGAAAGAGTTGATCGGAGTTTGACTTTTGTGCAAACAACTCCGGAATAGAATTTTGATGGTTCTGATAGCTTTGTATGGTAATTTTCGACTAGGGTGTATGTCCGGATGTTGATTTGGAGGTTCGTTGGTTAATTTAATATTTTTTGGCGAAAGTTGGAAAGTTGAATTTTTAGAAGGTTGAGAGGTTTGACCTAGAATTGACTTTGTTGATATCGGGTTTGGATTTTGGTTTCGGAAGTTCGAATAGATCCGTTATGTTATTTGGGACTTATGGAATAAATTTGGGGTCATTTGGCATGAGTTTGATATGATTCGGTATTAATATAAGAAGTTAGAAGGTCATTAGTTTCAGTAGGCTTGAATTGAGGTGCAATTCATGGTTTTGATATTGTTTGATGTGACTTGAGGCTTTGAGTAAGTTCGTTCTATATTTTAGAACTTGTTGGTATATTTGGATGGGGTCCCGTGAGCCTCGAGGATGTTTCTGATGGTTAACGAATCATTTTGGACTTTGTGTTATTGGTGAAGCCTGGGAGTTCTGGTGCAATCACACCTGCGAGGGATTTGTCGCAGGTGCGATGCCGCAGAGGCGGCCATGTCAATGCAAGTACGGGTTTGGATGGGGTTGGTGAAGGTTGTAGGTGCGAAGGTATGACCCATCTGCGAACCCGCAGATGCGAACAAGGGGACACAAGAGGAGGAAGGCTGGAGCTAGGACTGCAGATGCTGAACTGATCCGTAGGTGCGGTTGGTCGGAACTTAAGTGAAGTGCGCGGGTGCGCAATTTGGACTGTAGAAGCGGTCCCACAGAAGCAGAAATTCGGAGCGCATGTGCAAGTTCACTGGAAGGTTCTTAATTAAATGGTTTGAGTGTTTTTTTATTTTGGGAGATTTGGAACTCGGGTAAGGGCAATTTTTTAGAGGGTTTTTGCTACAATTGAAGAGGTAAGTGAAGTTTAACCACTTTTGATATTAGTATTGATTATCCTTTGATTATTACACCTAAGTTTTATGAATCTAAGGTGGGATTTGGGGATTTGAGGGTCGATTTGTGGGTGGAATTGAATGAAATTAGTTTACTTGGACCCATAATTGAACGAGTGTTCAAAATGTGTTAATTTTGTTAGGTTTCAGACTGTGGGCCCAAGGTTGACTTTTCATACTTGATTAAAGATTTTAGCTTTATCATTTGAAATTACTTCCTATGGCTATTATTGATGGTAATAAGTTATTTTGAATAGATTCGAGCCGTCCGACGATTGATACGCGCGGGGAGGGCTTGTTAGAGGAGTGATTTGGCTTGCTTGAGGTAAGTATCTTATCTAAACTTGGTTGAGGCACTAGCTGCCTGAATTATTTATGATAGCTACATGTTATGGGTGCACATATATGTGGGTTTGAGCCCATGTGCGAGTACGTGGTATTTATCCATATTCGGAGTAGTACTTAGGCTATGATATGCCTAAAATTGATTGTTAAGCTTTAAGCTATAATGTTTCTCATATTTGTAACCTTGTTGTAAACTATTTGATCCATGAGGTTACATAGAGGCTAATTCCCCAAATGAACATGATAATTTCTATTTCTGTGATAAAATTATTGATCTGAGCTATGATAGCACATTTTGCAGATGCCTATACTTTAGCATGTCATTTATACCGGTCCAGGAGCATGATATATGTTATTCATTCATCATATATATGTATTCTTGTATATTACTTGTGTGTGATATGACTTGGACCGAGCGAATATGTTGCTATGTATGTGACCACGACCGGTGAGTTGTACTGTTATGTCTGTGACCACGCCATGCAGATTATGCTATTGAGCCCGTGACCACGCCGGGCCAGTATCACATTGAATTGGACGTGCCTGCATGTCCCCCTAGGGTCACCCTCTCATGTTTCTCTCTTGATGGTGTACACGCGGATATTAAAGGAAAATTGATCAGTGGTTTGGGTACAGATATGGAGAGGTTGGGGAAAGTTTGGCCAGTGTTTGTTTTCGATTTTGCATTTCATCTTTACTTGCAATTCCTGCAGTTATTTACTTGACTCATTTGCATATCATCCTTATATGTCGTATCATTTACTAAGCAAATTACTTGAGTAATTGTGCGCACACACAGATAGTTCTTTCTGTGCTTTACACTTGATCACATTACTGTTCTATACTTGTTAGATTTATGAAACTGTATATGTTATCGCAAGTATCATTTATAATTCTTGCTTCTTTTGTCTCGCCGAGGTTAGTTATGATACTTGTTGAGTACATTGGGTCGGTTATACTTATTCTACATTCTGCACTTAATTGTGCAGATCCAGGTATTGGACCCAGCCATCAGTAGCTGAGGCTTGTAGTTGATTACGAAGAGACGAGGTAGAACTGCATTCTTGATCGTAGTCTTTGCGTCTCTTTTGTTATGCATTGTTGTCTTTATTTCGTACAGTATTGTATTTGGTCATTTTAGACTTGTATTTCCATATTAGAGCTCATGACTCTGTATTTACTAGTTCTTGGGAATTTATCATGTATTAGCCTTGTTTTGTTATATTGAGGTTTCAGACTTATATTATTTCTGCAAATTTCGGTATTTTGATTCTTTATTGTTTTGTATGACTTGCCTAGCAAGTGTATCAGGCGCAATCATGACAGGTTGGGATTTTGGGTCGTGATAAGTTGGTATCAGAACCCTAGGTTCATAGGTATCTTTGAGAGGCTACGAACTGTTAGAACAACCTCACTTTCCTGCATTCTTTTCATACGGATTTGTTATTTCAAAAGTTTGAAACTTGACTCTTCTATTATCTCATAGATGGAGAGGACACGTGCGACTGAATCAGGCGGACGACCACTAGTAACACCAATTAGGTTTGCGAGAGGTCGGGGTTGCGGTAGAGGCCGAGGAGTTGGTCGTACTACAGCTAGAGCAGCATCTGCGGAGCCACCAGTTGATCTAGTTGAGGAGCAGGTACCAGATGTTGTTGAGCCAGTGGGACCAGCTCAGGAACGAATAGTGCATGCTTTTATTACTGGCTTACAGGAGGCCATAATCTAGATTTTGACTATGTGCACGAGCCTGGCTCAGGAGGTTTTCAATTCGAGCTGCACCAACCACCTCACAAGTTGGGGGTGGTGCCCAAACTCCTGCCGCCCGTACTACATAGCAGCTAGCTCAGGGACTCCAGACAGGGGGGTACTACCAGTTCAGCCGGTTGCTACTGCTTGGGTCGAGGTTGGTCCACTTATGAGTGATGAGGAGCAGAAGAGATTAGAGGTTTGGGAAGGTTAAGCCTCCAGAGTTCAGTAGAGCAGAGTCAGCGGATGCTCAGAATTTTCTAGACTGGTGTCAGCGTATTCTTCGTATATAGGGTATTTTGAACACCAGTGGGGTTGTATTTACTAATTCCCAACGGGCATAGACACATAAATAGGATCGTTCAAGGAATCACGAGACATATCCAAATATGAAGCGCAATAGGATGACACATACGAATAAGTGAAACCCGGATCAAATAAAACTGATACATCTCTATGGTAAATAGGAATAATACGTGTGATGGCCACATCAGACGACTCCACCTTAGGTCTAGCTAGTAATGCATAGTAACGATGTTGAGCCCCAATCTGACCTCCACCTTTCGGACGGCCTTTTACTGGCTGCCCTCCACATATAATGTCCTGACCACTACCTCGAGTTACCTGACCCCTGCCCCTAGCTGGCTGAGCGGGCGGTGGAGCAATCGGTGCCAAAACCATGGCACGTTTACCCTATTATATCATGCTGGTCTATGACCTAGGAAAACCTCATGACATGTCTCGGATTCCCACAAGTATAACAAGCCCTCGACTGATGTGGTTGTGGACCCTAGAACTAACCCCGTCGCCCTGAATAACCACTCTAATAACTTTGAATCAGAGGTGCACTAGCTGGAGCTGTCGTTGTACTGTATGCTAACTTCTCAAGACGGGATTAATAAAAACCATGATCTCCCGAAGCACCATGCGATACCTGAAGCACTAACTGAATCGGCCTGCTAGGATGGCCCCTACCAAATGATCCCTTGCCTTCAGACGAGGAACCACTAAAACTACCAAAATAAGGAGGCCTTTTCTCATATTCCACCTTTCTACCCTGAAAATCGTCTTGATCCGTCTGTTAATCTCCACAACTCGAGTGAAAGAAATATCATCCTTAGTCTTTCTCGCCATCTGAAGCCGAATAACATAAGTGCGGGCATCTATAAATCTCATCACCCTCTTCCTCTCAGTAGGGATCAAAATAACTACATGGCATGACACGTCCACAAATCAAGTCTCATATTGGGTAACAGTCATGCTATTCTGCTGGAGGCACTCAAACTGACAGTAGAAGTCCTCTCTCTGAGTAAAGGGGATTAACTTCTCCAAGATTAGCTATAAAAATTGAGCCCAAGTGAGAGTAGTTAAACCTGCTGGTCTTCTCCAAACATACTCCTGCCACCACCTCTTGGCGAAACCATGCATCTGAACCACTACGAAGTTGACTCTATTGGACTCTTCTATACCATATTGTGCAAGACCTCATAACAATGGTCCAAGAACTCCTGGGTCCTCAGAAGGTGTACCACCAAAGCGAATAGGAAACAACTTGGTGAACTTGTCCAACCTCTTCATTCCCTCGGACGACATTGCGGGTCCCTCCTCCGACTGTGTAGCAATAATAGGTTGAATTGCTCTAACTAGCAGAACTGTAGTTTTTGATATCCATGGGTCATCTATAACGACCCGGCTGGTCGTTTAATGATTTACCTCTCCATTTCCCCCATTTCTTCTTCTATATGACTTGTTCAGCTGTATTATGTGGTATCGGGTTAGTTGGTTTGAGTTCGGAGTGGTTTTGTAGAGGAATGAGACACTTAGTCTCTTAAGTTGGCCTTTTAGTTAGAAAAATCAACCGGAAGTTGACTTGTGAGTAAACAATCTTAGAATTTGGTTCTTATGATTCAAATAGCTTCGTGAGGTGATTCGGGACTTAGGAGAGTGTTCGGAATATAATTTGGAGGTCTGTGGTAGATTTAGGCTTGAATTGGTGAAATTGAAATTTTGACGCTTTTCGGTTGGTAGTGGAAATTTTGATACCGGGATCGAAATGGAATTCCGGAAGTTGGAGTAGGTCCGTTATGGAATTTAGGATGTATGTGCAAAATTTTAGGTCATTCAGAGGTGGTTTGATAGACTTTTTGATCGTTTGCGGAATTTGGAAGTTTTGGAATCCTTAGGATTGAATCCGAGGGTGATTTGGTATTTCGTCATTGGTTTGAGTGTTCTGAGGATTGGTACAAGTTTGAATAGTGTTATATTACTTGTTCGTATTTTTGGTTGAGGTCCCGGGGGCCTCGGGATGATTTCGGATTGTTAACAGAAAGATTGGAAATTTGAACATGTAGTTGAAGCTACTAATCTTGTAATAACCGCACCTGTGATTAGGGGACCGCAGGTACGATGATCGTAGAAGCGAGAATCAGCCATAGATGCATCCACAAGTGAAAAAGGTAGAAGCCACAGGTGCAGAGGAAGGAATGCACTTTGTGTGATCGCAGGTGCAGATATGGCGTCGCAGGTGTGGTTAGGGAAATTTAAATAAAAATCGCAGAAGCAGTTGGATGGAGCGCAGATGCGGTCCCATAGGTGCGGTATTGCTGGGCACAAGGTATAAAAAGTTCCTCTTCGCGAAATTTGCTAAGTTTCTCCATTTATAAGACGGGAAGAGAGCTAGGGCAGTGATTTTTCAAGGGAATCGAAGATTTTTAGTTGGGTAAGCTACTTAAGCTTTATTACTTGTGTTTATGACAATTTTTCCATTGTTTAATCATGGTATTAGTGAAAAATTAGGGAGGAAAGTTAGGAGATTAGGGCTTGGAATTGGAGACTTTGATTTAGGGATTTGAGGGGTCATTTGTGGTTAGATTTTTTTGTATTTGGTATGGATGAACTCGTGAGAGTGTAAGGATTCTAGTTTTGTGAATTTTATCGAAATTCGAGACATGGGCCCGGGGGTTAGGTTTTGCCAATTTCAGGATTTTTGAGTTAAATTGATAATTTTCGTATGGGTTTCACTCATTTAGCATATATTGATGGTTATATACTGATTTTGGTTAGATTCGGGGCATTTGGAGGCCGAATCGAAAGGCAAGGGCATCGCAGGCTATAGTTTGGCTTGGATTGAGGTAAGTAACACTTCCAAACTTCGATCTGATGGTTCGAAACCCCAAACTATATGTTCTATGATTACTGTTGAGGTGACACAAATGCCAAGTGACGGGCGTGTGGGCGTGCACCGTGAGAATTGCGGCCTGGGTCATTCCATGGCACCACTTAGTGACTCTTTCTTGCTGATATTTATGTTGTAATTATGTGATTAAGTTAATAAGCTACAAATCATGCTAATTATCATGTTAAGGCTTCATGCCAACACTTTTGAGATGCGAGAGGTCGTTTCTTGTTGTCATGTCATTAGCTTCGTTAATATTCTGTACTTAGTCCTGTTCATGCATATTATATCATGCCTCAGTCTCGATTATTGCTAATTGTTATATCATATCATTGTTCCGGCTAGTATCATGACATTTTGAGCCCGTGTTGTATGAGGCTGGAGAGCAATGACTGAGTGAGGCCGAGAGCCTGATATTGAGTGACAGTATGGGATCGGGCTGCATGCCGCAACGAGATATTGATCATGACTTTGTTGGTTTGATATAGAGCTTGGGATAAGAGAAGCCCCTCCGGAGTCTTTACACCCCAATGAGCACAGTTGATGATATTGAGGGATGGATCTTCCCTGGACATGGATCTTGTCCAAAGTATTGATACCTAGAGATGGATCTTCTTCACCGGCCTGGAATGGCCTTCCTCGATACTGGATGACTGCGGTTAGTAATGTCTATATATATTCCAGGATGGATCTTCCTTGGGCCGGATGGCCATATACAATACTGAGTGGTTGAGCACTTGTGCGTAGAAGTATACATAACATTGATCATGCTATCTGTGCATTGGTACTTAGAGGTTCCTGCACTTTATACTCTATACTGTTCATACTGTATTTAGTTACTGCCGAGAATTTAATTGAATTGCAAGCATGTCTACTTTTCTGTACAATTAAATGTTACTACATGTTGAGGTTTGGTTCGTCACTACCGTCAGTCCATAGTTTGGACTTGTTACTTACTGAGTTGGTGTACTCACGTTACCCCCTGCACCCCTGTGTGCAAATCCAGGTATCTCAGGGCACAGTAGCGGTTGCTGATCATACCAGTTGGAGACCTTTCTTTGGAGATTGTGAGGTAGCTGCCTGCCGATCGCACTTCCGCCTTCTCCTTCCTTATCTTCCTTATAGTACTTTTGTTGGATATTCCTAGACTATGTAGTCTTGTTTATTTCGAACAGTTGTAGTATTTTGCTCATGACTTAGTGACACCCGAGGTCAGGCTTGTATTTTTTTCTGTTTGTTTTGATTTCTCCTTTTATTTTTATTGGATTTCTGTTAAAAATATGATTTCTTTAAGCTTTAAATGAAATATGAAGTATTTGGTGATAAATTGGCTGGCCTAGTATCATGATAGGCGCTATCACGACCAGGTCGGTTTATGGGTCGTGACATGTTGGTATCAAAGCCTAGGTTACATAGGTCTCACTGGTCATGAGCAGGTTTAGTAGAGTCTCGTGGATCGGTACGGAGATGTCTGTACTTATCCTCGGGAGGCTGTAGAACCTTTAGGAAAAACTTCACATTCTGGAATTCTTGTTGTGCGAATCTGCTGATTCTAGTGCTAAACTTTTATTATCCTATTTTCTCACAGATGGTGAGGACACGTGCTGCCGGTCAGAACGGACGACCACTAGTTGGGGCCACTAGAGGACGAGGACGATCGAGGTCATGGTAGGGGCAGGGGTATAGCCCGTACATCATCTAAGGCAGCACCTGCAGATCCACCCGCTACCCCAATTCATGATCAGGCTCCAGCGGGGGATACTCCAGCAGCATCAGCTTAGGCACCGACTGTGCCTATTATTATTTCGGGTCTCTAGGAGACCTTGGCTCAGATTCTGACCGTGTGAACCAGTCTTGCTTAGGCAGTCACAGTTTCTACTGCACCAGCTACTTCTCATGCCGGAGGAGGCGCTTAGATTCCTGCTGCCTGTACACCCGAGCAGGTTGTCCAGGGACTCCAGACACTGGAGATACCACCAGCCCAGCCGGTTGCACCTGCTCAGGATTTTGTGGTTCCAATTATGCCTGATGACGAGTAGCATCGATTGGAGAGGTTTGGTAGACTTCAGCCTCTGACTTTCAGTGGCGCACAGGGCGAGGATGCTCAGGGTTTCTTGGATAAGTGTTAGATGATGTTACGTACAGCGGGTATTCTGGAGACTAGTGGGGTCTCATTTACTACTTTTCAATTTTCTAGGGCTGCTTTCACTTTATGGGAGGCTTATGAGATGTGTAGGCCTGTTGGTGCACTGCCCTTTACTTGGAATCAGTTCTTCATTCTCTTCCTAGAGAAGTATGTACGGCATTTCCGCAAAGAAGAGTTGCGCAGGCAGTTCGAGCAGCTGCGTCAGGGGGATATGACTGTGTCGCAGTATGAGATAAGATTCTTCAAGTTGTCCCGTCATGCTATATGGTTAGTTCCCACGGATAGGGAGAGGATCAGGATGTTTGTTGATGGCCTCAACTATCAGCTACGGATTTTTCTGACTAGAGAGAGAGTATCTGGCACTTCTTTTAAGAAGGTGGTTGATATTTCTAGAGAGATAGAGTCAGTTCGCCACCAGGAACGAGATGAGAGGGAGGCCAAGAGGTTTCGGGGATCTGGTAGTTTTAGTGGTGTCCCTTTGGGAGGTCAGTCCCAGCATGGCAGAGGTCGTCCATTCAGACATGCTCAGCCAGGCCGTTTAGGTCACCGTGGTAGGTCATTTGGCCATGGTTCTCATAGTTCACATCAGGGTCACTCGTCTCTCAGTGACCTTCCAACTCAGAGTTCGACTCAGGCACCATCAGTTCAGGGCACATCCATGCCTGGTTCTTCTAGTGGACATCCCGTTGCTCGAGGCTCCCTTCAGTCCCCATAGCCACTTGCTACGAGGGGTTGCTTCGAGTTTGGTGATTTGGGTCATATCCAGAGGTTATGTCCCCATATTACGGGAGGTTCATACCAGCAGAGGAGTCAGCCTTCGGCTTCAGCACCAGTTACTTCCCCACCCGCTCAGCCAGCTCGGGGTAGAGGCCAGTCAGCTAGGGGTCGCCCTAGAGGGGGAGGTCGATCAGGGGGTGGTCAGGCCCGTTTCTATGCCCTCCCGGCTAGACTAGATGATATTTCTTCAAATGATGTGATTATAGGTATTATCTTAGTTTGCCACATAGATGACTCTATATTATTTGATCTCGGTTCCACTTTTTCATATGTGTCATCATATTTTGCCTTTTATTTTGATATGCCCCGCGAGTCTCTTGTTTCATATATGCATGTATCTACTCCAATGGGTGATACTATTGTTGTGGACCGTGTATATCGATCGTGTGTAGTGACTATTGGGGGTTTGGATACCCGAGTGGATCTCTTGTTGCTTAGTATAGTTGATTTTGATGTGATATTGGGCATGGATTAGTTATCACCATATCGTGCTATTTTGGACTGTCATGTTAAGACAGTGATATTAGCTATGCCGGGGTTGCCACAGATTGAGTGGCGAGGTTCGACGGATTATGTACCTAGTAGAGTGATTTCATTTTTGAAGGCCCAACGGATGGTCGGGAAGGGTTTTCTTTCTTATCTATCCTTTGAGAGGGATATCAGTGCAGAGACTCCTACCATTGATTCTGTTTCGATAGTGAGGAACTTTCCGGATGTGTTTCCTACAGACCTGCCGGGCATGCCACAGACAGGGATATTGATTTTGG
Source organism: Nicotiana tabacum (assembly GCF_000715075.1). Taxonomy (NCBI): domain Eukaryota; kingdom Viridiplantae; phylum Streptophyta; class Magnoliopsida; order Solanales; family Solanaceae; genus Nicotiana; species Nicotiana tabacum. The sequence goes on from NC_134090.1 coordinate 129,390,885, forward strand.
TATTGATCTGGTGCCGGGCACTCAGCCCATCTCTATTGCATCGTATCATATGGCACCGACAGAGTTGAAGTAGCTGAAGGAGCAACTTCAGGAACTCCTTGATAAGGGGTTTATTCGGCCTAGTGTGTCGCCGTGGGGTGCGCCTATCTTATTTGTGAAGAAGAAGGATGGCACTATGACGATGTGCATTGATTACAGGCAGTTGAACAAGGTCACAATCAAGAACAAGTATCCTCTGCCTCGTATTGATGATTTATTTGACCAGTTTCAGGGAGCGAGGGTGTTCTCCAAGATTGATCTCTGTTCAGGTTATCACCAGTTGAAGATTAGGGACTCAAACATTCTTAAGACAGCTTTTAGGACCCGATATGGTCCTTATGAGTTCCTTGTGATGCCTTTTGGGCTGACCAATGCCCCAGCAGTATTCAGGCATTTGACAAACAGCGTGTTTCATCCTTATCTCGACTTGTTTGTCATAGTTTTCATTGATGATATTCTGGTATATTCGCATAGTCAGGAGGAGCACACGGAGCATTTGAGAGTTGTGTTGCAGTGATTGAGGGAGGAGAAGCTTTATGCAAAGTTTGCCAAATATGAGTTTTGGATTAGTTTAGTGGCTTTCTTAGGGCATGTGCTATACAGTGAGGGTATTCAGGTTGATCCAAAGAAGATAGAGGTGGTTCAGAGTTGGCCCAGACCATCCTCAGCCATAGAGATTCGCAGCTTTCTTGGTTTGGCAGGTTATTACCACCGGTTCGTTCAGGGATTTTCATCTATAGCATCACCCTTGACCAAATTGACTCAGAAGGGTGCCCCATTCATGTGGTCGGATGAGTGTGAGGCGAGATTTCAAAAGCTCAAGACTAACTTGACCACAACTCCATGTTAGTGCTGCCATCAGCTTCAGGTTCTTATACAATGTATTGTGATGCTTCGAGAGTTGGTATTGGTTGTGTTTTGATGAAGGAGGGTAGAGTGATTGTGTATGCTTCTCGTTAGTTGAAGCCCCATGAGAAGAACTACCATGTTCATGATTTGGAGTTGGCTGTTATTGTTCACGCGTTGAAGATTTGGAGGCATTATCTCTACGGTGTGTCTTGTGAGGTGTTTACTAATTATCGTAGCCTCTAGCACTTGTTCAAGCAGAAGGATCTCAATTTGAGGCAGCAGAGATGGTTGGAGCTGCTGAGGGATTATGATATCACTATCTTGTACCATCCGGGAAAGGCCAATGTGGTGGCCGATGCCTTGAGTAGGAAGGCAGTGAGTATGGGGAGTTTGGCGTATATTCGTGTTGGGGAGAGACCTCTTGCAGTTGATGTTAAGGCCTTGGCCAATCGGTTTGGGAGGTTGGATTTTTTGGAGCCCAATTGGGTCTTAGCTTGTATGGTTTCTCGGTCTTCCTTGTTTGATCGCATCAGAGAGTGCTAGTATGATGATCCTCATTTTCTTGTCCTTAAGGACAGGGTTCAGCACGACGATGCCAGAGATGTGACTATTGGTAATGATGGGGTTTTGAGGATGCAGGGCCGGATATGTGTTCCCAATGTAGATGGGCTTCAGGAGTTGATTCTAGAAGAGGCCTATAGCTCGCGGTATTCCATCCATCCGGGTGCCGCGAAGATGTACCAGGATTTGAGGGAGCATTATTGGTGGAGAAGAATGAAGAAGGATATTGTGGGATTTGTAGCTCGGTGTCTTAATTGACAGCAGGTGAAATACGAGCATTAGAGGCCGAGTGGCTTGCTTCAGTAGATAGATATTCCAGAGTGGAAGTGGGAGCGGATCACCATGGACATTGTAGTTGGACTCCCACGGACTTTGAAGAAGTTCGATGCTATTTGGGTGGTTGTGGATCGGCTGACCAAGTCCGCACACTTCATTCTTGTAAGACTACCTATTCTTCAAAGCGCTTAGTAGAGATTAATATCCGAGAGATTTTTTGCTTGCATGGTGTCCCAGTTTCCATCATTTAAGATAGTGGTATTCAGTTTACTTCACAGTTTTGGAGAGTCGTGCAGCGATAGTTGGGTACTTAGGTTGAGTTGAGCACAACTTTTCACCCTCAGACGGACGGGCAATCCGAGTGCACTATTCAGATACTGGAGGACATGTTGCGCACTTGTGTCATTGACTTTAGAGGGTCGTGGGATCAGTTTCTACCACTCATAGAGTTCTCTTACAACAATAGTTATAAGTCGAGTATTAAGATGGCTCTATATGAGGCTTTGTATGGGAGACAGTGTAGTTCTCTAGTTGGTTGGTTTGAGCCGGTGAGGCTAGGCTTCTGGGTACAGACTTAGTGCAGGATCCTTTGGACAAGGTGAATGTGATTCAGGAGCGGCTTCGTATAGCATAGTCCAGACAAAAGGGTTATGCTGACAGGAAGGTTCGTAATGTGTCTTACATAGTTGGGGAGAAGGTTCTACTGAAGGTTTCACCCATGAAGGGTGTTATGAGATTTGGGAAGAAGGATAAATTTTTTCCTAGGTTCATTTAACCTTTTGAGGTGCTTCGGAGGATTGGGGAGGTGGCTTATGAGCTTGCTTTGCCAACCTGCTTGTCAAGTGTGCATCCGGTATTTCATGTTTCTATGCTCCAGAAGTATATTGACGATCTATCCCATGTTTTGAATTTCAGAACGGTTCAGTTGGATGGTGATTTGACTTATGATGTGGAGCTAGTGGCTATTTTGGAGAGTCAGATTCGAAAGTTGAGATCAAAGGATATAGATTCAGTGAAAGTGCAGTGGAGAGGTCGGCCCGTGGAGAAGGCTACCTGGGAGACCGAGCGAGAGATGCAGAGCAGATATCCTCACCTATTTGAGGCTTCAGATATGTTTTTTGACTCGTTTGAGGACGAACGTTTGTTTAAGAGGGGGAGGATATAACGACTCGGCCGGTCGTTTCATGAGTTACCACTCTGTTTCCCCCATTTCTGCTTTTTTATGTCTTGTTCAGCTATATTATATGATATCGGGTTGGTTGGTTCGGGTTCGAAGTGGTTTTGTAGAGGAATGAGACACTTAGTCTCTTATGTTGGCCTTTTAGTTGGAAAAGTAAACCGGAAGTTGACTTATGAGTAAATGATCCCAGAATTTGGTACTTATGATTTGGATAGCTTCGTGAGGTGATTTGGGACTTAAGAGCGTGTTCGGAATGTAATTTGGAGGTCCGTGGTATATTTAGGTATGAATTGGAAAAATTGGAATTTTGGCGCTTTCCGGTTGGTAGTGAAAATTTTGATAACGGGGTCAAAATGAAATTTCGGAAGTTGGAGTAGGTCCATTGTTGCATTTGGGATGTGTGTGCAATATTTCATGTCATTTGGAGGTGGTTTGATAGACTTTTTGATCGCTTGCGGAATTCGGAAGTTTTGGAATCCTTAGGCTTGAATCCGAGGGTGATTTGGTGTTTCGGCATTATTTTGAGTGTTCCGAGGATTGGTACAAGTTGAATAGTGTTATATGACTTGTTTGTATTTTTGGTTGAGGTCCCGGGGGCCTCGGGATGATTTCGGATTGTTAACGGAAAGATTGGAAATTCGAAGATGTAACTGAAGCTGCTGATCCTGTAATAACCACACCTGCGGTTAGGGGATCGCAGGTGCGATGACTGTAGAAGAGAGAAATAGCCGCAGATGTGGCCACAAGTGAAAAAGGCAGAAGTTGCAGGTGCAGAGGAAGGAACGCACCTGTGTGACCGTAGGTGCGGATATGGCATCACAGGTGCGATTAGGGAAATTTAAATGAAAATCACAGAAGCGGTTGGACGGAGCGCAGATGCGGCCCCACATATGCGGGAAATGGACCGCATGTGTAGTATCGTTAGGTAGATGGTATAAAAAGGTCCTCTTCGCGAAATTTGCTATGCTGCTCCATTTTTCAAGACGGAAAGAGAGCTAGGGTTGTGATCTTTCAAGGGAATCGAAAGTTTTCAGTTGGGTAAGCTACTTAAGCTTTATTGCTTGTGTTTATGACCACTTTTCCATTGTTTAATCATGGTATTAGTGGAAAATTAGGGAGGAAAGTTGGGAGATTAGGGATTGGAATTGAAGACTTTAATTTAGGGATTTGAGGGGTCGTTTGTGGTCGGATTTTGGTGTATTTGGTATGGATGAACTCGTGAGAGTGTAAGGATTCTATTTTTGTGAATTTTTTGGAATCCGAGACGTGGGCCTGGGGGTTGGGTTTGGCCAATTTTGGGATTTTTTAGTTAAATTGATAATTTTCATATGGGTTTCACTCCTTTAGTGTATATTGATGGTTATATACTGATTTTGGTTAGATTCGGGGCATTTGGAGGCCGAATCGAGAGGCAAGGGCGTCGCAGGCTAGAGTTTGGCTTGGCTTGAGGTAAGTAACGCTTCCAAACTTGGTTCTGAGGGTTCGAAACCCCAAAATATGTGTTCTATGATTACTATTGAGGAGACACAAATGCCAAGTGACGGGCGTGTGGGCGTGCACCGTGAGAATTACGGCATCGATCATTCCATGGCACCGCTTAGTGACTCTTTCTTGCTAATATCTGCGTTGTAATTATGTGATTAAGTTAGTAAGCTGCAAATCATGCTAATTATCATGATAAGGCTTGCCAATACTGTTGAGACCCGAGAGGTTGTTTCTTGCTGTCATGTCATTAGCTTCATTAATATTTTGTACTCAGTCCTATTCATGCATATTATATCATGCCTCAGTCTCGATTATTGCTAATTGTCATATCATATCATTGTTCGGTCTAGTATCATGACATTTTGATCCCGTGTGTGTGAGACTGGAGAGAAATGACTGAGTGAGGCCGAGACCCTAATATTGAGCGATAGTATGGGATCGGGCTGCACGTTGTAGCGAGATATTGATCATGCCTTCGTTGGCTTGATATAGCGCTTGGGCTAAGAGAAGCCCCTCCAGAGTCTCTACGCCTCCAGTGAGCGTAGTTGATGATATTGAGGGATGGATCTTTCCTCAACATGGATCTTGTCCGAAATATTGATACCTAGAGATGGATCTTCTCCACAGGGCTAGAATGGCCTTCCTTGGTATTGGATGATTGCAGTCAGTGATGTGTATATATATTCCGTGATGGATCTTCCCTAGGCCGGATGGCCATATACAGTACTGAGTAGTCGAGCACTTGTGCGTGGAGGTATATGTAACATTGATCATGCTATCTGTGCATTGGTACTTAGAGGTTCCTGCGCTTTATACTCTGTATTGTTCATACTGTATTTAGTTACTGCCGAGAATTTAATTGAATTGCAAGCATATCTACTTTTTTGTACAATTAAATGTTACTACCTGTTGAGGTTTGGTTCGTCACTACCGTCAGTCCATAGTTTGGACTTGTTACTTACTGAGTTGGTGTACTCACGTTACCCCCTGCACCCCTATGTGCAGATCCAGGTATCTCGGGGCACAGTAGCGGTTGCTGATCATACCAGTTGGAGACCTTTCTTTGGAGATTGTGAGGTAGCTGCCTGCCGATCACACTTCCGCCTTCTCCTTCCTTATCTTCCTTATAGTACTTTTGTTGGATATTCCTAGACTATGTAGTCTTGTTTATTTCGAACAGTTGTAGTATTTTTCTCATGAGTTAGTGACACCCAAGGTTAGGCTTGTATTTTTTTCCGCTTGTTTTGATTTCTACTTTTCTTTTTTTTGGATTTCTGTTAAAAATATGATTTCCTTAAGCCTTAAGTATTTAGTGATAAGTTGGCTGGCCTAGTATCTGAGGCTCTATTTTAGGTGTTGTTTCACGTGCTTTAGGCTGAGCTCTACCTCTGCCTCTGGCCTCTACCCTTGGTAGTGGCTGCAACCTGGGGCTCTGGCTCCTGATCAGATGGGAATGTTGTACGTGTCCTCACCATCTATGAGAGAACAAGAATATAATGATTCAAACTCAATGATAGAATAATGTTGCATGACAGAGAAAGAAAGAAGGTGAAATTCCCTAAATCCTTATAGCCTCTAGAAGATAAGTATAACTGTCTCCATACTGATCCTCCAGACTCAACTAAGCTTGCGCATGACTCATGAGACCTAGGAAACCTAGTGCTCTAATACTAATTTGTCACGACCCAAAATTCCAACCACTAAGGGGGTCGTGATATCGCATATCATTGCTTACTTGGCAAGCCAATACAACAAGTACCAGGCAAAGAAAAACAGTAAATGACCAACAACTGAACAAATAACATAACGCAAAACGACTCTGCAATAACATAATAATTACCTATACCAAACACTAACGTAAAACTACCCCAATGATTGGTGTCACAAGTACATAAGAGTCTAAATCCAATTAAATACATAGTTCTGAAAAAAATACAATATTGTACGAAATAAAAGAGAAACTATACATTAAAGATAGTAAAGTGACTCTAGAGCCTGCGAATGTGATACAGCTCTACCTCGAATCACTGACTAGTAGCCGCTACGTACTTCTCGGGACTCCGCTGGTACCAACGTCAAAATCTGCACAAGAACTACAAAAATATAGTATGAGTACAACCGACCCAACATACTCAGTAAGTGTCGAGCCTAACCCCGATGAGGTAGTGACAAGGCTAAGACAAGACGCCTACTAAAAACTAGTGTAGTTAAGCATCAAAAGTATTAACGGGGTGGAGACATATTCAAGGGGAAACAATCGGGACAATAAGTAAAGAATCACTAAAGAAGTCTATTTCCAAAATAAGCAATGAACCGCCATGTTAAATTCACAATCCAAGTATCAAGTAAAATAATTAAGTCAATAAATTGCACGCCATCATCATTCGTGCTTTTCCTCTCATCCTCACCATATGATATAAATAAAGCATGTGAACGACATCACCCTTCGTACTTTTACTATCATCCTCACATGATAATGATAATAGCAAGAAATTGCATGGCATCATTCTTCGTACTTTTACTCTCTTCTAACAAGACGCAAAACTTATCCTGTCGTGATGGCGTCTAACGTGATACTAGGCAAGCCGACACTTCAAAACACTTCCAACACTTTTAAATGAAAAATAAAATAATACATGTTTAAATCACCAAATTCTCAATAAATCTGGATAAAAGGTCAAATCCCAATACAAAAATTCCTAACATCAAGGTGTCACTGAGTACATGAACGTCTATACAACATAAGTCTGGAAATACTGTCTATGAAAGATTAAAACTAAAAACATAAAGCAGAAAGATAGGAAAGGAGAGACAAGGTCTGCGAATGCTGGGCAACTACCTTGAAATCTCCAAACGATCAAGAAGCGTAGAGAAATCAACACCCACCGTGTAGAGAAACACCTGGATCTGCACACAAAGTATAGGGTGTAGCATGAGTACAACCAACTCAGTAGGTAACAAGACTAAATAAAGAACCGATAGTATTGACGAGCTTCACAGTTACAGTCCATTTACTATAATTACAACATAGGAAGAGAGACATGCTTTCAAGTTTGACAAGTAAGGCCAAAACACTTAATTCATGTCAAGTTCATTTGAAACAAGATATAACTTCGCTCAGGAATTTCATGATAGTGATATATGCCAGCTAAATTGCAAAAGTAATGAAATCAAATGCATCCTCTTAGAGAAACAGTAACTCAGTCCTCGCATTCACTCCAACCTCACATTCACTCATTCCTCACAGTCACTCATTCCTCCCAGTCACCCGGCATTTGGCACTCGAAACAATAAGTACAAAATCACTAAGGAAGTCCCTTTCCAAAATAAGCAATGAACCGCCATGCTAAACTCGCAATCTAAGTATCATGTACAATAATAAAGTCAATAAGTAACAATTGGAACAATAAGTAAATAATCACTAAGGAAGTCTCTTTCAAATATAAGCTATGAACCGCCAAGTTAAATTCACAATCCAAGTATCAAATAAAGTAATAAAGTCAATAAATTGCAACAATCGGATCAATAAGTAAAGAATCACTAAGGTAGTCTCTTTCAAAAATAAGTAATGAACCGCCAAGTTAAATTTGCATTTCAAGTATCAAATAAAATAATAAAGTCAATAAATTACACGCCATCATCATCCGTGATTTTCCTCTCATCCTCACCATATGATATAAATAAAACATGTGAACGACGTCACCCTTCGTACTTTTACTCACATACTCACATGATAATGATAATAACAAGAAATTGCATGGCATCACCCTTCGTACTTTTACTCTCTTCTGTCAAGATACAAAACCTAGCCCATCGTTATAGAGCCTAACGTGGTATTAGGCAAGCCGACATTTCAAAACACTTCCAACACTTTTAAATGAAAAATAAAATAACACAGGTAAATCATCAAATTCTCAATAAAACTGGATAGAAGGTCAAAACCCAATACAAAAATTCCCAACATCGGGGTATCACTGAGTACATGAGCGTTTATACAATACAAGTTTGGAAATACTATCTATGAAAGACTAAAACTAAAAACATAAAGCTAAAAGATAGGAAAGGAGAGACAAGGTTTGCGAATGCCAGACAACTACCTTAAAATCTCCAAACGATCAAGATGTATAGAGAAATCAACACCCACCATGTCCAGAAATACCTGAATCTGCACATGAAATGCAGGGTGTAGCGTGAGTACAACCAACTCAGTAAATAACACGCCTAAATAAAGGAATGAAAGTAATGACGAGCTTCACACTTACAGTCTATTTACTGAAATTACAACATAGGAAGATAGACATGCTTTCAAGTTCGATAATTAAGGCCAAAACAGTTAATTCATGTCAAGTTCATTTGAAACAGGATATAACATCGCTCATGATTACATGATAGTGATATATGCCAACTAAATTGCAACAATAATGAAATTAAATTCATCTTCTCAGAGCAACAGTCACTCAGTCCTCCCATTCACTCCAACCTCACATTCACTCATTCCTTACAGTCACTCATTTCTCTTGGTCACTGGGGAAATGGCACTCGAAACAATATGTAAAGAATCAGTAAGGAAGTCTCTTTCCAAAATAAGCAATGAACCGCCATGCTAAACTCACAATCCAAGTATCATGTAAAATAATAAAGTCAATAAGTAACAATTGGAACAATAAGTAAAGAATCACTAAGGAAGTCTCTTTCAAAAATAAACTATGAACAGCCAAGTTAAATTCGCTATTCAAGTATCAAATAAAGTAATAAATTCAATAAATTTCAACAATCGGATTAATAAGTAAAGAATCATTAAGGTAGTCTCTTTCAAAAATAAGTAATGAACTGCCAAGTTAAATTCGCAATTCAAGTATCAAATAAAATAATAAAGTCAATAAATTACACGCCATCATCATTCATGATTTTCCTCTAATCCTCACCATATGATATAAATAAAACATGTGAACGAAGCCACCCTTCGTACTTTTACTCTCATCCTCAAATGATAATGATAATAACAAGAAATTGCACGGCATCACCCTTCGTACTTCTACTCTCTTCTATCAAGATCCAAAACATAGCCTATCGTGATAGCACCTAACGTGGTATTGGGCAAGCCGACATTTCAAAACACTTTCAATACTTTTAAATGAAAAATAAAATAACATAGGTTTAAATCATCAAATTCTCAATAAAACTGGATAGAAGGTCAAAACCCAATACGAAAATTCCCAACATCGGGGTATCACTGAGTACATGAGCGTCTATACAACACAAGTTTGGAAATACTATCTATGAAAGACTAAAACTAAAAATATAACGCTAAAAGATAGGAAAGAGAGACAAGGTTTGCGAATGCCAGAAAACTACCTTGAAATCTCCAAACGATCAAGATGCGTAGAGAAATCAACACCCACCGTGTCCATAAATACCTGGATCTGCACACGAAATGCAGGATGTAGCATGAGTACAACCAACTCAGTAAATAACATGCCTAAATAAAGGAATGAAAGTAGTGACGAGCTTCACAGTTACAGTCCATTTACTGAAATTACAACATAGGAAGATAGACATGCTTTCAAGTTCGATAATTAAGGCCAAAACAGTTAATTCATATCAAGTTCATTTGAAACAGGATATAACATCGCTCAGGAATTACATGATAGTGATATATGCCAGCTAAATTGCAACAATAATGAAATCAAATTCATCCTCTCAGAGCAACAGTCACTAAGTCCTCCCATTTACTCCAACCTCACATTCACTCATTCCTCACAGTCACTCATTTCTTTCTGTCACTCTGCAAATGGCACTCGAAACAATAAGTAAAGAATCACTAAGGAAATCTCTTTCCAAAATAAGCAATGAACCGCCATGCTAAACTCGCAATCCAAGTATCATGTAAAATAATAAAGTCAATAAGTAACAATTGGAACAATAAGTAAAGAATCACTAAGGAAGTCTCTTTCAAAAATAAGCAATGAACGTCCAAGTTAAATTCGCTATCCAATTATCAAATAAAGTAATAAATTCAATAAATTTCAACAATCGGATTAATAAGTAAAGAATCACTAAGGTAGTGTCTTTCAAAAATAAGTAATGAACCGCCATGTTAAATTCGCAATTCAAGTATCAAATAAAATAATAAAGTCAATAAATTACACGCCATCATCATTCATGATTTTCCTCTCATCCTCACCATATGATATAAATAAAACATGTGAACGACGTCACCCTTCGTACTTTTACTCTCATCCTCACATGATAATGATAATAACAAGAAATTGCACGGCATCACCCTTCGTACTTTTGCTCTCTTCTGTCAAGATGCAAAACCTAGCCTATCGTGATAGCGCCTAACGTGGTATTAGGCAAGTCGACATTTCAAAACACTTCCAACACTTTTAAATGAAAAATAAAATAACATAGGTTTAAATCATCAAATTCTCAATAAAACTGGATAGAAGGTCAAAACCCAATACGAAAATTCCCAACATCGGGGTATCACTGAGTACATGAGCGTCTATACAACACAAGTTTGGGAATACTATCTATGAAAGACTAAAACTAAAAATATAACGCTAAAAGATAGGAAAGAGAGACAAGGTTTGCGAATGCCAGAAAACTACCTTGAAATCTCCAAACGATCAAGATGCGTAGAGAAATCAACACCCACCGTGTCCAGAAATACCTGGATCTGCACACGAAATGCAGGATGTAGCATGAGTACAACCAACTCAGTAAATAACATGCCTAAATAAAGGAATGAAAGTAGTGACGAGCTTCACAGTTACAGTCCATTTACCGAAATTACAACATAGGAAGATAGACATGCTTTCAAGTTCGATAATTAAGGCTAAAATAGTTAATCCATGTCAAGTTCATTTGAAACAGGATATAACATCGCTCAGGAATTACATGATAGTGATATATGCCAGCTAAATTGCAACAGTAATGAAATCAAATTCATCCTCTCAGAGCAACAATTACTCAGTCATCCCATTCACTCCAACCTCACATTCACTCATTCCTCACAGTCACTCATTCCTCTCAGTCACTTGGCACTCGGAAAAATAAGTAAAGAATCACCAAGGAAGTCTCTTTTCAAAATAAGCATGAACCGCCAAGTTAAACTTGCAATCCAAGTATCAAATAAAATAATAAAGTCAATAAGTAACAATCGGAACAATAAGTAAAGAATAACTAAGGAACAATAAGTAAAGAATCACTAAGGAAGTCTCTTTCCAAAATAAGCAATGAACCGCCAAGTTAAATTCGCAATCCAAGTATCAAATAAAATAAGAAAGTCAATAAATTGCAACAATCAGAACAATAAGTAAAGAATCACTAATGTAGTCTCTTTCCAAAATAAGCAATGAACCGCCAAGTTAAATTCGCAATCCAAGTATAAAATAAAATAATAAAGTCAATAAATTGCATGACATCATCCTTCGTGCTTTTCCTCTCATTCTCACCATATGATATAAATAAAATATTTGAACGATATCACCCTTCATACTTTTACACTCATCCTCATATGATAATGATAATAGCAAGAAATTGCACGGCATCACCCTTCGTACATTTATTCTCTTCTGTCAAGACACAAAACCTAGCCTGTCATGATGACGCCTAACGTGGTACTAGGCAAGCCGACACTTTAAAACACTTCCAACACTTTTAAATGAAAAATAAAATAACAAAGGTTTAAATCATCAAATTCTTAATAAAACTGGATAGAAGGTCAAAACCCAATAGGAAAATTTCCAACATTGGGGTATCACTAAGTACATGAGCGTCTATACAACACAAGTGTGGAAATACTGTCTATGAAAGACTAAAACTAAAAACATAAAGCTGAAAGATAGTAAAGGAGAGACAAGGTCTGCGAACGCTGGGCAACTACCTTAAATATCTAAACGATCAAGATGCGCCGAGAAATCAACACCCATCGTGTCCAGAAACACCCGGATCTGCAATTAAGGCCAAAACAGTTAATTCATGTCAAGTGCATTTGAAACAGGATATAACATCGCTCAGGAATTACATGATAGTGATATATGCCAGCTAAAGTGCAATAGTAATAAAATCAAATGCATCCTCTCAGAGCAATAGTCACTCAGTCCTCCCATTTACTCCAACCTCACATTCACTTATTCCTCACATTCACTCATTCCTCTTAGGCACTCGGCACACGCACTCAGTAGGTACCTGCGCTCACTAGGGGTGTGTACAGACTCCAGAGGGACTCCTTCCGTGCAAGCACTATAAAAAGCCAATCATGGCATAAATCAATAAAACATGCTGCAGCGTGCAGCCTGATCCCATAAATATCCTCGCCATCAGGCCCTCGAGCTCACTTAGTCAACAACCTCTCTTGTCTCTCGGGATCTCAATAATCATGATAATCAGCCCAAACAGAAATTATATAATGTATCAGCAAAGAACAGTAGAGATCGAGATATGATATGGAAGTAAAACTGTGACTGAGAACAATACAGCAATTTAGCAGATAATTCAACATGTACACGACCTTTGTGGGTCCCTACAATGCTAACACATAGTCTAAACATGATTTCTAACATCACTTACAGTTCAATTTCTATAACACATGGAGAATATACGGATAACAATAGATTTTTCAACTGCACAGTTCCATGGAATTGAGCAAATCACAATTCCTACGGTGCACGCCCACACGCCCGTCACTTAGCATGTATGTCACCTCAAAACCAATCACATGGCACATAATACGGGGTTTCATACCCTCAGAACCAAATTTAGAACTGTTACTTACCTCAAACCGTGCAAATCTCTACTCCAATACACCTTTGCCTCGCGAAACGGTCTCTGAATGCCTCGAATCTAGCCACAAATAATTCCATACAATCAACACGAGCTAAATGAATCAAAATACTAAGCTCTTAATCAAAAGTCAAAAACTCAACTCAAAAGTTGGCCCCCAGGACCACGTCTCGGAATTGGGTAAAATCATGAAATTCGAACACTCATTCAACCACAAGTCCACCCATAAAATTACTCAAATCCAATACCAAAATCTCGATCAGAACCTCAAAATTCGCCTAAGAACTTCCTCTATTTTTCCCCAATTTTCACCCCAAATCACTAATTTAATTATGAAATTAATGACATAATTATGGAAATTAACTAAAACTACGTAGGAATCACTTACCCCAATCACCCACTTGAAAATCTCTCCAAGAATCACATTCCACCGAGCTCCCAAAATCAATTTTGTAGTATGAACTCAAACCCTCGTTTTTTAAACATTTAATCTGCCTAGGTATTCCTTCTTCGCGAACGCAGAATTGCCTCGTGTTTGCTAAGCACAAAACTCAACTGCCCAGAAAAGTCTCGTACGCGAACGCGAAGGTTTCCTTGCAAACGTGATGCCTTACAGAGCTCGGCCTACTCGAGCGCGTCCCCCTAACTTTATGACTAACCGTTGTTTTCTTTCATTGTTGATCACCTTACTCTCTTGTTGTTTTTATTCTGCTTTTGTATGGCTTTTTTGGTACTGTCCCTTCTTGTCTATATTTTCATTAATGTGGTGCTTATACTTTCCTGAGCTGAGGGTCTATTGGAAATAACCTCTCAATCCTCACAAGGTAGGGGTAAGGTCTGCGTCTACACTACCCTCCTCATACCCCATGGTGTGGGATAATACTGGGTATATTATTGTTGTTTTTGGGTTTTCTCCACATAGCAGGCATGAAGTTCGGCAAACTCTCACACTCAAAGGTGGGTAATTCACTGAAAAATACATAGATTTTTTTATTTTTGCACATGTTCCTAATATTAAATCACTTGGCAAATCACTAGATTTCAAGAAATATTTTTAAAAAGCAATGAGAGAGAAGACCTAGGGTTTTATGTGAACTTTTCTCAAGGAAAACTTTACTACTCTCTAGTGTTAAAGTTAGAATCTTTTTGACCGTATTAACTTAAGCCCTAGATGGCTAAATGTGAATTTGATGGAGGAATTGGGTTAAATGAATAGTTTGGTTAACAATTTTAACCCCTTAAATTGAAGATTTTGAAGAATTAACTACACGAGGTTGATGAGAGAAGTCATGGCCAGGGTGTTATAAGTGAGTTGAGTTATTTCCCCTTAGTCAAGGGCATGATAGGAATATACTTAATAAGAAAATTGCTTGATAAGAAAGTGAATGATCGTTCTTAAATAAAAACAATTTGTTTGTTTGCTTGAAAACTCTTGAGTGCATAAATGCGATGAATCCATTACTAGTTCATGATATAAATTATCTCACCGAAAATTAAATTGCTTTACATGATAATTTGACTAGATTAGAATATTAGAAGTAATAAAATTTCTTGCTTGATTTAATTACTTGTGTATTTTATAATGATTGCATTTAGCTCATGCTAGATTTATGTGATCACATACTTTTTGGGAGAAGTAGCCAACCTCATGCGTGAGAGCGATGGTGCCCAGGATTAATTAGCTATCCAACACTTGCAGGTACTCCAAATCCTTAAATTTATGTATCTGGGAGAAGTGACTAATCTCCTCAATGTAAATGCCGCCAGGGCCAAGGAATATGCCAGCTATCCTCACACTTGCAGGTCCCATTATTTATTAAGATTTATATGTTATGGAGAAGTAGGTAATCTCCCGAGGGTAAAAACAGCAAGGCCGGGGAATGGTCCAACCATCACTAATAGAAATTCGCCCAAAACCGACCGCGGTCGACCGACTGACTTCGGTCGATCAAAAAACGGCTGAAAAACTGGCCGAAGTCAGTCGGATTTTTAAAATATTTTTTTTAAATTTTTTTATGAGACCGACCAACTTAGGTCGATTTTTTTGGCTCAAAAATACGAAAAACTATATTTGCGTCCCACAAAATTTATTTTTCAAGAAACCAACAAACTTTGGTCGGTATTTTATTTAAAATAAATTAAAATTAATATTCAAGAAACTCGAGCTAAATTGTTTGGGTATTTTAGTCGGTCATTTTAAAAAACTAACCAATTTCGGTCGGTAATTTATTTTTTAATAAAACCAACCGATAACGGTTGGTTATTTTTGCTCGAAAATATAATTAACGAGTATAAGTTAAATAAAAGATAGTCTTAAAATAAAATGCACAAATGGTCTGGTGGTAGAATAGTATCCTGCCACTATACATACCCCAGTTTGTTTCGCGGATGATGCATTTTTAAATACATAACTAAAAATACTGACTGACTTCGGTCAGTTTTTTCAACAGATTTTTTTGGTCATTTGTAGAATTTAATTGACCGACAAAAATGGGTCGGAAATACCGATCGAAGTTAGTCGGTTGGCTCTACCGACCACACGATTATCGACCGCCACGAATCGGTAGGTTTTCGGTTACTTTTTGCCAATTACCGACCAATATCATTTGATTTTGGCACTCAATTTTTCTCCATTTTTTAGTAGTGCATCCTCACATTTCTATGTTAAATATCTAACTTCTCTTACATATTAACCATGAAAGATCTAGTCTCTATCAAAATATAAAAGAATTTTAATATGGCTTATTGACTTGGTTCCAAGATGGTGGTACAGTCGAATTATTATTATTATTATTATTATTATTATTATTATTATTATTGTTGTTGTTGTTGTTGTTGTTTATTGTAATTACGTAGTACAAATTCCGCAGACATCGAATCATCAATGAGATTTGTTGTGTATCCTTTAGGTACTTGGCCCGTTTGAGCCTGTCACACGTTGAGTGCGTAAGTGACAAGGTTGTGGCTACAGGCAGGCTTCCTAGACTTAGAGCGCAGGCTCCATTGATCAATTCTAGTCCTGGCAAATCTCTTCTCAAGCTTTTATTTATTTTGGACTTTTATATTATTCTCATATGAATGCCCCAAAGTTTCATGTATTCAGATCAATATAGGCTCATTACTTGACAGTGAATTTGTATCCTAGATGGTTTGAAATTAAACTCCTTATTTGGTTTGTCTGCCATAATTTAATAAAGACTTCACTATTATTATTTCGATTATTGAGATCAGTTCACAGCTTCAATTATCTAAAATAGGATTTAGAGTCCGTTTGACCAAACTGCCAAAAATAACTTATTTTGAAATTACTTTTTTTTTTTCCAGAAGTGCTCTTTCTAAAAGTATTTTTTTTTTAAAAAAAAATAGCTTGTGTTTGGCTAATTCATTTAAAAAGTACTTTTTACAATATTTCGTAAACAAATTGTGTTGGCCAATCGTGCTAAAAAGTGATTTTGAGTGTCAAATTACTAAAAAGAATAGTACCAGTGTCTTATAACAATTTTAAAGAGAAAAATGAGCTTAAAAATTTATTGAAGAGAGTTTCATTATTTTTATTTTATATAAATATAATATAAAACATAAAGTTAACATATATATTAAAGATTTCAATCAATATAACATATATAGTGTAAAGATATGGCCGGTCGTTTTGAGGGTTGTAGCCCCGTTCCCCCATTTATTTCTCCTGTTTTGCTCTATAGTTGTTATATAACTTACCGGGTTAGTTGGTTCCGGCCCGGAGAGATTTCAGAGTGAATTGAGACACTTAGTCTCATAATTGAAAGCTTAAGTTGGAAATGTTGACGGATGTTGACGTATGTGTAAACGACCTCAGATTTGAATTTTTATGGTTCTGCTAGATCCGTTGGGATTCTATACTTAGGAGCGTGTCCAGATTGTGATTTAGAGGTCCTTAGTAGAATTATGCTTGAAATGGCGAAAGTTGGAATTTTAGAAAGTTTGACCAGGAGTGGACTTTTTGATATCGGTCCCGGACTAGATTTCTGAAAGATGGAGTAGGTTCGTGGTTTCATTTCTGACTTGTGTGCAAAAATTTGAGATCAATCGGACATGATTTGATAGGTTTTTACGTCATTTGTAAAATTTGGATATTTCAAAGTTCATTAGTCTTAAATTGAGGTGTGATCAATGTTTTTGATGCTGGTCGAGGTGATTTGAAGGCTCAACTAAGTTCGTATCGTATTTTAAGACTTGTTGGTATATTTGGTTATGGTCCTAGGGGCCTCAGGGTAATTTCAGGTGGTTAACAGACTTGGAATTGAATTTGAGAAGCAACTGAAGTTTGGTTTTTGCTGGTGTAATCGCACCTGCAGATGGGGAACCACAGGTGCAAGATCGCAAATGCAGAGAGGGAAGCACAGATCTGGAGTTTGAGGTGAGGCAATAGGTGGTCGCAGGTGCGATAGTTTTGCCGCACCTGTGTGACCACAGATGCGGTAGAAGGACCGTAGAAGCGGGGTTGGCTTGTAGAGTTGGGCTCCGCAGAAGCGGAGATCTTCCTCATAGAAGCGAGTCCACAGGAGCGGAAGTTTGAACACAGGTGTGGAGTTAGCCGCAGAAGCGGGCTTTGAGGTGCTACTGTAAGGCCGTAAAAGTGGATAAGTGAACCGCAGAAGCGGTTTGAGCGGCAGAAGCGGTTTGAGCGGCAGAAGCAGTTTGACAGAACCTATATAAGCGAAGGTTCCGAGATTTTCACCATCCCTAACATTTTGAGCTTGTAATTTGGAGATTTTTAGAGGATTTTCAAGCGGATTCTTGAGGTAAGTCCCTTGTGTTCATTTTCTTCAATAATTATATTATTCCACTGATTTTTCACCTAGTTTGTGTGTTTTTAAGATGTAATTTGGCGGTTTGAGGCTAGGGATTGGGAGAGTCGATTTTGGGGGTTTGAGTGGCGATTTGATGTTGGATTTTGATAAATTTTGTATGGTTAGACTTGTGCTCGAATGGGCTTTCGTGTTTTGTGACTTTTGCTGGATTTTGAAACATGGGCCCTTTTGAGTTATAACTTCGTAATTTCTTGTAGAATTGATTCCTTTAGCCCGTATTGATTGTATTGTAATGCTTGTGGCTAGACTCAGGACATTTGGAGGCCGATTTGAGAGGCAAAGGCATGTTGGAGTAGAGTTTTACTCGGATTGACATAAGTAACACTTTCAAACTTGGTTTTGAGGGTTTGAAACCCTGAATTATGTGTTATGTGATTGGTAATAATGTGTCGTGCCAAGTGACGGGCATGCACCGTGAGAATTGTGACCAGGTTGATTCCATGGCACTGTATAATGGTTCTATGTTGTTGATACCCGTGTTTTCATCATGTGATAAAGTAAATGAGTTGTCAATCATGCTAGAGATCATGTTTAGGCTATATGCTAGTATTGTTGGGACCCGTAGTGGTCGTTTGTTGTTTTGTCGTACAGATTTCGTTGGTATTTCATACTCATTCATTCCATATCATATCTCAGTCTCTGTTGACCATATCATATCTCAGTCTTTGTTGTTATTTATTGATACATCATATCACTATTTTTGGGCTAGTTTCATGACATTATGAGCCCGTGAGTGAGACTGGAGAAATTGATGACCAAGTGAGGCCAAAAGCCTGATTATGAGTGACACTTATGGGTTTGGGATGCACGCCGCATCGGTTATACTAATTTATGATAGCGCTTGAGCTGAAGGAGCCCCTTCGGAGTTTGCACACACCCTCAGTGAGCGTGATTGATTATATTGAGAGATGGATCTTCCCTGGATATGGATCTTGTCCGAAACATTATATACTTGGAGATGGATCTTCTTAACGTATTGGATTAGACCTACTTGGTACTGGGTGACTGATGGTCAGTGATGTATATATTCCGGGATGGATATTCCATGGGTCGTACGAGCCATATACAGTACCGAGAGATCAAACATTTGTGAGTGTGAGCATATGAGGCGGTCATCATGGTACATCACATACAACATGTGCATTGGCATGTAGAAGTAGAGGAGTTATATGATTCATATCATTCAGATTTGATCCATACTGTTTTGAGTTATCTATTGAACTTGAAAGTATGCCTATGTTTCTGCACTGTTATTTCTTTATCGAACTGTGCTGGTTGAGTTCGTCGCTACCTTTCAGTCCAAAGGTTGGATTTGTTACTTATTGAATTGGTTGTACTCACCCTACACCCTGCACCTCGTGTGTAGATCTAGGTGCTTCCGGTCACGGCGGCTGCTAAGTAAGGAGACAAGATCTTGGGAGACTTTCGAGGTAGCTATATGGCGTTCGTAGGCCTTGACTCTCCTTTATTATCTTTATTTATGTTTCAGTTCTTATTCCGTAGACTGTATCCTGATATAAAAGATCACGTACTCGGTGACACCCAAATTTTGGGAGAGATTTGTATTGCATTGCGGATCTAGTTTTGTTTTAAAAAGGTTTTTCTTAAATATTAATTGGTTCCATATATATATAGTTTCAAAGCTTTTACTGTGTTGAAATGGTTGAGTAGTGTCTTGCCTAGTTTTACGAGAGGCGCCATCACGACGGTTGGTGTTGGGTCATAGCTAGTTGGTATCTGAGCCTAGATTACATAGGTCTCACGAGTCATGAGTAGGTTTAGCAGAGTCTTGCGGATCGGTACGGAGACGTTTGTACTAATCTTCGAGAGGTTACGAAACCCTTAGGAAACTTCACCTTCTTGAATTCTTGTCGTGCGATTCTATTTATTCTCGTAACTAAACTTCTGTTGATCTTTTCTCTCACAGGTGGTAAGGACACGTACTACTGGGCAGGATGAACAACCACCAGTACCACCAGCTAGGGCCGCGAGAGGCAAATGTGCAAGTCGTATAGCAGGTAGGGCAGAACCTGCAGACCCACCTGTCGCTCTAGCTCAGGAGCAAGTTCCAGATATAGTTGAACCAGTGGGGTCAACTCATGCACCAGTTGTGGCCATCGTGATTCCAGGCCTTCAGGAGGCCTTGGCTCAGATTCTCACCGTGTGCACCAGTCTTGCCCAAGCAGACTCTGTTCCGACCGCAGCAGCCACTTCTCAGGCCAAGAGAGGTACTCAGACTCCCGCTTCCCGTACATCAGAGCAGGTGATGCAGGGACTCCAGACACTGGGGGCACCACCAGCCCAGTCGATTGCAGCTGCTTAGGCCTATGAGGTTCCTGCTATGACTGATGATGAGCAGAAGAGACTAGAGCGGTTCAGAAGACTCTGGCCTCCATCTTTCAGTGGGATAGAGTCAGAGGATGCCTCGGGCTCTTTGGACAGGTGTTAGCGAATTCTTTGTACGCCTGATATTCTAGAGACCAGTGGGGTCTCGTTCACTACTATTTAGTTAATTAGGGGCTACCTTCAGTTGGTGTGAGGCTTATCAGAGGCGTAGGCTGGTCGGAGCAGCACCACTTACATGGCAAGAGTTCTCTATTCTCTTCTTGGATAAGTTCATGTTGTTGTCTCACAAACAGGAGTTGCACAGACAGTTTGAGCAGTTACATCAGGATGGCATGTCTATAATGCAGTACGAGATGAGATTTTCTGAGTTGGCTTGTCATGCATTTTGGTTGGTTCCCATTGATAGGGAGAGGATTAGGAGGTTCATTAATGACCTCACATATCAGTTGCGGTTGCTTATGACTCAAGAAAGGGTATCTGGTGCTATTTTTGATGAGGTAGTCGACATTGCTCGGCAAATAAAGATGGTACGTAATCAGGAGCAGGGAGATAGGGAGGCTAAAAGGCCTCGTGGATCGGGTGGTGCTGCCTCTGGAGGTCAGTCCTACCACAACAGGGGTTATCCATATAGGAATGCTCAAACGGCTCGTCTAGTTCACCGTGGTGCATCATCCGGCCATGGTTCATACAATACTCATCAGGGTTAGTCATCTCTCTGTGCCCTTCTAGATTAGAGTTCATCCCATGCTCCTTATAGTACAGGGCTCATCGGAATCGGGTTGTTCCAGCGGGTATTCTTGTGCTCGGGGTTCCCTTCAGTCCCCACCGCCATTCGCATGAAAGAATTGTTTTGAGTGTGGAGAT
This sequence comes from Nicotiana tabacum, assembly GCF_000715075.1. Lineage (NCBI taxonomy): Eukaryota > Viridiplantae > Streptophyta > Magnoliopsida > Solanales > Solanaceae > Nicotiana > Nicotiana tabacum. The sequence continues at coordinate 129,412,125 of NC_134090.1, forward strand.
ATGGGTCACATGAAGAGGCATTATCCTCGCATTCTAGGATGTCACGACCCTAGTTTGCCCTCCGTGAACTATCATGACGGCACCTAGTCTCTACGACTAGGTAAGCCTAACGAATGCGGGGAAAAAAATAGTTGCGGAAAGAAAATAATTAAAAAACTGAGATAACCAAATGAAACAGTGTTTATGATGCCGCCTAGCATATAACAGTACAAAATCTCAACCTAACACTCCCAAAATCTGGAACCCCATGAATCAAAAGCTAAGAGTTTACATAAAAAGCTCTAACTCCAGAAATATCTATCAATAAGAAAAATATAGAAGGGCTATACTAGTACTGAGAATAGAAAGGGACTCTTCGGTCTGTGGACATGGCAGATATACCTCTAAGTCTCTATTAAAGCGCCTCGCCTCACAGGTGATAGGACTGAGTCGAAGTACCTGGATCTGCACATGAAAAACATGCGCAGAAATGGCATGAGTACACCACAGCAGTACTCAGTAAGTGCCGAGTCTAACCTCGGTCAGGTAGTGACGAGGAAAGTCAAGGCCCTACTGAGATTAAATGAAATATAGGGTATAAAAGTATAGAATGAGACAGTATAACTAAGTGCAACAGTAAGAAATAACACAGAATAGAAAGAACAACATCAACTATAACAAAGACAAAATAATCACGGGAAAAGAGTACAACTCAACTCAGAGAACAACATCCGGAGATCTCCCAGGATACCGTCCTGTAGTCCCCAAATATAAATATCCACTGGATCTCCCAGGTGCAATCCCGTAGTCCAACTCATAATGCGCGGGGATCTACCGAAAATCCGATACGTAGTCCCAAATGTAAATATCCAGTATAGGGGGAATCTACCGGGTGCAGTCCCGTAGTTCCAATATAAAAGTGTAGTGGGATCTCCCGAAATACCGATCCGTAGTCCCAAATGTAAATAGGCAGGGAGATCTCCCGGGATACCGTCCCGTAGTCCCAAAGTAAACACACAGCAACAACACGAAGGATAGACAATTCAATTCAAATTACATACCAAGGTAAAATAGGTATTTCTAGCCTAGCATGCCGCAAATAATCCAAATAAGCCAGTTTGAGCAAGTAAAGCAAATAAGTCGAATAGACATGCTTCCATAAGCTAACAACAGACTTAAATTTCAAGTAGTATAAACAGGAAAGAAAACACAATTATAGTTACTTAATGAAAATCGGATTTTTTAACAATTAGCACAAGTACGCACTCGTCACCTCACGTACAAGGCATTTCAAATATCAATAATACCAAATCCTAAGGGGAATTTCCCCCCCCCCCCCCACAAGGTTAGACAAGCCACTTACCTCGAACCGGCTCAAAATCAACCTGAAACCACGTTCTTGTCACGAGTACTCGACTTCAAATGGCCCAAATCTATTCAAATCAATTGCTAATGTAAATAACACTTCAAGTAACTGATTCCACTAATAAATTCTAAGCTAATACGCGAAATTAGGTAAAATGACCAAAATGCCCTCCGAGCCCACATCTCGGTATCGGGTAAAATTTATATTTTCAGAATCCTCATACTCTCACGAGATTAACAATACCAAAATTATCCAAATCCAATATCATATTCCTAATCAAAACTCGAAATTTAGGTCTAAAAACTTTCCCCCAATTTTTCACCATAAATTCGAAATTAAAGGATGGATTTAAGTGTAGATTTATGAAAATTAGTCTAAACCGAGTAGGAATTACTTACCCAAATCGCCTAGGTGAAAATCTCTTCAAAAATCGCAATTTCCCGAGCTCCAAAGTCCAAAATATGACTTATGGCTTAAACCCTCGATTTTGGGTTTTTAAAATCTGCCCAACTATTTCATTCTTCGCGAACGCGGAAGGACCCTCACGTTTGCGAAGCACAACTCCGCTTGGTCCAGCTTTCCTCTTTCACGAACACGATACTCATGTCACAAACGCGATGACCAACATCCCTCCTCCTACGCGAAGGCGGCACTACCTTCGCGAACGCATAGGTATAAGATCCCACAGCCTTGCGAACGCGAAGCGTTAACCCTTCACCAGCCCCAGCTCCTCTTTGCGAACGTGAGACTTCACTCGCGAACGCGAAGAAGGAAACCAGAACTGACTGCTGCAACTTTTTCTGCAATTTTTTAAGTTCCAAAAATGATGCGTTGAGCATCTGAAACACACCCGAGGCCCCCGGGACCTCAACTAAACATGCCAACCAATCCTAAAAAATCATTCAAACTTGTTCCAATCTTCGGAACGCTCAAAACAACATCAAAACACCAATTTAACATCGGATTCAAGCCTAAGAACTCCAAAAATTCTCAAATTACGCTTTTGATCAAAATGTCTATCAAACCTCATCCAAATGACCTGAAATTTTACAAGCACGTCACATTCAACACTACAGAGCTACTCCAACTTTCGGAATTCCATTCCGACCCCAATATCAAAATCTCACTATCAAACCAGAAACTTCAAAAATTCAACTTTTGGCATTTCAAGCCTAAATAAGCTACGGACCTCCAAAACACAATCTGAACACTCCCTTAAGCCCGAAATCACCCAACGGAGCTAACGGAACCGACAAAATTCCATTAGGAGGCCTTCTTCACACTGCTCTGACTACGGTCCAAATTCTAAAGTTTAAGCTCTCATTTAGGGACTAAGTGTCCCAAATCATTCCGAAACTCAAAACCAAACATCCTGACAAATCAAAATAGCAGAAACAAACACGGGGAAAGCAGTTAATAGGGGATCGGGGAGTTTATTCTTAAAATGACCAGCCGGGTAATTACATCCTCCTACACTTAAACATTCGTTCGTCCTCGAACGAGCATAGAGACATACCTGAAGTAGTGAAAAGATGAGGGTAATGGCTATGCATATCCTGCTCGGTCTCCGAGGTTGCCTCCTCGACCGGCTGACCCCACCACTAAACTTTTACTGATGCAATGTTCTTTGAACTCAGCTTTCGATTCTGCCTGTCCAATATCGCCAGTGGCTCCTCAATATAAGATAGATCCTTGTCCAGCTGGACTGAACTGAAATCCAACACGTGCGACGGATCACCGTGATACCTCAGGAGCATCGAAACATAAAATAACGGATGAAATCCTGCCAAGCTGGGAGGTAAGGTGAGCTCATAAGAAACCTCCCCAATACGCCGCAATATCTCAAAAGGACCAATAAACCTCGGACTCAACTTCCCTTTCTTCCCGAATCTCATAACACCCTTCATAGGAGAAACCCGAAGCAGAACCTACTCTCCAGCCATATAGGAAACATCACGAACCTTCCGGTATGCCTAACTCTTCTGTCTAGATTGGGCTGTACGGAGTCTATCCTGAATCACTTTAACCTTCTCTAAAGCATCCTGAACCAAGTCTGTGCCCAATAATCTAGCCTTACCCGGCTCAAATCAACCCATCGGGGATCTACACCGCCTACCATATAAAGCCTCATACGGTGCCATGTGAATGCTGGACTGGCAGCTATTGTTGTAGGCAAACTCTGCCAATGGCAAGAACTGATCCCAAGACCCTCCAAACTCAATCACACACGTACGAAGCATATCCTCAAGAATCTGAATAGTGCGCTCGGACTGTCCGTCTGTCTGAGGGTGAAATGATGTACTCAGCTCTACCCGAGTACCCAACTCATGCTGTACGGCCCTCTAAAAACGTGACGTGAACTGCGTAACTCTATCTGAAATGATAGAAACTGGAATACCATGCAGACGAACAATCTCCCGGATATAAATCTTCGCCAACCGCTCCGGAGAATATGTAGTACACACAGTAATGAAATGCGTGGACTTAGTCAGCCGATCCACAATAACCCAAATGGCATCGAACTTTCTCAAAGTCCGTGGGAGTCCAACTATGAAGTCCATGGTGATCCACTCCCATTTCCACTCTGGGATCTCTATTTGCTGAAGCAACCCACCCGGTCTCTGGTGCTCATACTTCACCTACTGATAATTAAGGCATCGAGCTACAAACCTAACTATATCTTTCTTCATCCTCCTTAACCAATAGTGTTGCCTCAAATCCTGGTACATCTTCGTGGCACCCGTATAAATGGAATACCGCGAACTATGGGCCTCCTCTAGAATCAACTCCCGAAGCGCATCAACATTGGGTACACAAATCCGACCTTGCATCCTCAATACCCCATCATCACCAATAGTCACATCACTGGCATCACCGTGCTGAACCTTATCCTTGAGGACAAGCAAATGAGGGTCATCAAGCTGACACTTCCTGATACGATCAAATAAGGAAGACCGAGAAACCACGCAAGCTAGGACCCGACTGGGCTATGAAATATCCAATCTCATAAACTGGATGGCTAAGGCATTAACATCCATCACCATGGGCCTCTCCACTGCTGGTAAATAAGCAAAACTTCCCAAACTCTTTGCCCGGCGACTCAAAGCATCGGCCACCACATTGGCCTTGCCCCGGTGATACAAAATAGTGATATCATAGTCCTTCAGCAGCTCTAACCATCTCCTCTGGCACAAATTAAGATCCTTATACTTGAACAGATGCTGCAAACTCCGGTGATCAGTATAAATCTCACAAGGCACACCGTACAAATAATGACTCCAGATCTTCAAGGCGTGAACAGTGGTAGCTAACTCGAGATCATGGATAGGATAATTCTTCTCATGTACCTTCAACTGTCTGGATGCGTAGGCAATCACCCTACCGTCCTGCATCAAAACCGCTCCAAGGCCAATCCTCGAGGCATCACAATAGACATTATAAGACCCGAACTTGTAGGAAATATCAAAATTGGGGTTGTAGTCAAAGCTGTCTAGAGCTTTTGAAAGCTCACCTCACACTCTTCTGTCCACTGGAATGAAGCACCCTTCTGGATCAACCTAGTCATAGGGGCTTCAATCGATGAAAACCCCTCAACAAAATGACAGTAATAGCCCGCAAAGCCAAGAAAACTACGGATCTCTGTAGCTGAGGATGGTCTGGGTCAACTCTGCACTACTTCCACTTTCTTCGGATCCACCTTTATCCCCTCACTATATACCACGTGACCCAAGAATGCCACGGAATCCAACCAAAACTCACATTTCGAGAACTTAGAATATAACTTCTTCTCTCTCAAGGTCTAAAGCACTGTCCTTAGGTGCTACTCATAATCTTCTCGATTTTGAGAATACACTAGAATATCATCAATAAAGACATCGACGAACAAGTCAATATATGGCCAGAACACACTAAAGGATGCTGGGACATTGGTCAGCCCAAATGACATAACAAGGAACTCGTAATGACCATACCGAGTCCTGAAAGCAGTCTTCGGGATATCTGGCTCCCGAATCTTCAACTGATGGTAACCTGAGGGCAAGTCAATCTTAGAAAACACTCGTACGCCCTGAAACTGGTCAAACAAATCATCAATATAGGGCAAAGGATAACGGTTCTTTACTGTAACTTTGTTCAACTGGCAATAATCAATACACATACGCATAGAACCATCCTTTTTCTTCACAAACAAGACAGGAGCACCCCAAGGTTATACATTAGGCCGAATAAAACCCTTATCAAGTATTTCATGTAATTGATCCTTCAACTCCTTCAACTCATGAGGGTCCATACGATACGGAGGAATAGAAATGGGTTGAATGCCCGACAATAGATCAATGACAAAGTCAATATCTCTATCGGGCGGCATGCCCGGAAGATCAGTTGGAAACACATCAGGAAAATCTCGTACTACTGGGAATGAATCAACTATAGGGGTATCAATATTGACATCTCTCACATAAGTTAGACATGCGGCACACTCCTTCTCAACCATACGCTGAGCCTTATGAAAAGAAATAACTCTACTGGAAGCATGATCTAAGGTACCCCTCCACTCTACTCGTGGTACACCTAGTATAGCCAGCGTCACATTTTTGGCATGACAATCAAGAATAGCATAATGGGGAGACAATCAGTCCATGCCCAAGATAACATCAAAATCTACCATGCTGAGCAATAATAAGTCGGCTCTGGTCTCAAAACCACTAAGAGCAACCACACACGACCAATAAATGCAGTCCACAACAAGAGAATCTCCCACAGGAGTAGAAACATAAACAGGGGAACTCAAAGATTCCCCAGATACACCCAAATGCGGAGCAAAATAAGAAGACACATAAGAATAGGTAGAGCCTGGATCGAATAAAACTGATGCATCTATATGACAAACTAGGACAATACTTGTGATGACATAATCAGAGGCGACAACCTCGGTACGGGCAGGAAGGGCATAATATCTGGTTGGCCTCCCCTTCTAGGATGACGTCTACCTCGCCGACCTCTACCTCTAGCTGGCTAAGCCGGTGGGGTAGCAATTAGAGCTCTAACCATAGCTTGAGAACTGTGTGGGGCATGCTGTGGCTGAGAAATCTGTGGAGGTGCACCCTTCCTAAGTCTGCGGCAATCCCTCACCTTATGGCGTGTGTCACCACACTCAAAACAAGCTCTAGGAGGATGTGGAAGATGTGACTGACTCGGGCAAGGTCAGCTGGACTGACCATTGAAAGCATCCTGCATAGGAGGCACATTAGATACTGGAGGTGCATAATAAGGCTCTTGAGGCCTAGGAAGAGCTAGAATACCATTGGTTGTTGGAAGAGCTGAATGAACAAGGTGACTCATATAACCCCTAACATGACGACGTGCAGCTGGGGCACAGGCACCAGAATAATGGTCCGACTCTCGAGACCTCTTGGACTCCCTCTCCTCTCTATACCTAGCATGCATACCCTCAATCCTCCTAGCAATACTCACCGCCTGCTGATAAGAAATATCCATCTCCAACTCACGAGCCATGCTAGACCTGATGCTGGGAATAAGCCCCTCAATAAACCGGCAAACCCTCTCGCGAACAGTAGAAACCAAGGCTGGGGTATGTCTAGCCAAGCTAGTGCAATGAATAGCATACTCTGAGACAGTCATAGTACCCTGGCGCAAATGCTCAAACTCTGCACACCATGCGTCCCTGAGGCTCTGAAGAACATACTCTCTCAGGAACATATCTGAAAACTGAGTCCAAGTCAAGGAAGCAGTCTTATCTGGATTGTCTAACTCATAGGTGCGCCACCACTCATAGGCGGCTCCTCGAAGCTGGAAGGTAGTGAAGGAAACCCTGCTTGATCCTGATATACCCATGGTACGGAGAATACGGTAGCACTCATCTAGAAATCCTAGAGCATCATCTGATGCTAGACCACTGAATACTGGAGGCTTGTACTTCTTGAACCTCTCAAGCCTAAGCTGCTCATCCTCAGAAGCTGCTGCCCTACCCTCGGGCTTATCTGGGGCTGCAGGCTATACAAGAATAATCTCTAGGACCTGATCAACATGCACTCATTGCTTAGGAGTGCGGGCGGCGGGAGTCTGTGCTCCTCCCCCGGCCTGAGATGTAGCTGCAGCAAGGGAAAACAACCGTGCCTGAGCCAAAGTAGTGTACATGCTCATGAACTATGCTAGAGTCTCCTGAAGTGCTGGAGTAGTAGTATCAGTAGGCGTATCAGGTGCCTGGACTCCGGCTGGATCTGTTGGTGGCACCTCGGTGGTAGCTCGTGCAGTGCTCTGGCTTCACCGCGTGTGCATCCTCGGCCTCTACCCCAGCCCCAGCCTCTGACGGCTCTAGTAGGGGGCACGGGTGCCTGATCATCTTGGGTAGCACATGTCCCACCATCTATGAGAGAATAGAAGGCAGATGTTTAGAGTTGTGATATCAAAAATCTCGCACGACAAGGAAATCAAATGAAGTGGAATTTGCCTAACAGTTACATAGCCTCTCGTAGATAAGTACAGACGTCTCCATACCGATCCACGAGACTCTAATAAACCAGCTTGTGAATCATGACTCCTATGAACCTAGAGCTCTGATACCAACTTGTCACGATCCCAATTCGCCCTCTATGAACTATCGTGATGGCACCTAGTCTCTACGACTAGGTAAGTGTGACAAATGTGGAAAAGAAAATAGTTGCGAAAAGAAAATAATTAAAAACTGAGATAACAAAATGAAACAGTGTTTAATATGCCGCCTGGCATATAATAGTACAAAATCTCAACCTAATACTCCAAAAATCAGGAACCCCATGAATCACAAGCTAAGAGTTTACATAAAAATCTCTAACTCCAGAAATATCTATTAACAAGGAAAATACAGAAGGGCTATACTAGTACTGAGAATAGAAAGGGACTCTTCGGTCTGTGGATGTGGCAGATATACCTCAAAGTCTCTATGAAAGCACCTCGCCTCAACGATGATAGGACTGAGTCGAAGTACCTGGATCAGCACATGAAAAACTTACGCAGAAAGGGCATGAGTACACCACAATGGTACTCAGTAAGTGCCGAGCCTAACCTCGATCGGGTAGTGATGAGAAAAGTCAGGGCCCTACTGAGATTAAATGAAATATAGGGTATAACAGTATAACTAAGTGCAACAGTAAGAAATAACACAGAATAGAAAGAACAACAGCAACTATAACATAGACAAAATAATCACGGGAAAAGAATACAGCTCAACTCAGAGAATAACAACCGGGGATCTCCCAGGATAACGTCTTGTAGTCCCCAAATATACATATCTAGTGGATCTCCTGGGTGCAGTCCCATAGTCCAACTCATAATGTGCGGGGATCTACCGGAAATTCGATCTGTAGTCCCAAATGTAAATATCCAGTACTGGGGGAATCTACCGGGTGCAGTCCCGTAGTTCCAATATAAAAGTGCAGGGGGATCTCCCGGAATACCGATCCATAGTCCCAAAGTAAACAACAGGCAGGGGGATCTCCCGGGATACCGTCCCGTAGTCTAAAAATAAACACATAGCAACAACATGAAGGATAGACAATTCAATTCAAATTCCATACCAAGGTAAATTAGGTATTTCTAGCCTAGCATGATGCACATAATCCAAATAATGCAGTTTGAGCAAGTAAAGCAAATAAGCCGAATAGACATGCTTCCCTAAGCTAACAATAGACTTTAATTTCAAGTAGTATAAACAAGAAAGAAAACACAATTATAATTACTTAATGAAAACCGGATTTTTCAACAATTAACACAAGTACGCACTCGTCACCTCACATACAAGGCAATTCAGATATCAATAATACCAAATCCTAAAGGGAGTTCCCCCACACAAGGTTAGACAAGCCACTAACCTCGAATCGGCTCAAAATCAACCCGAAACCACGTTCTTGCCACGAGTACTCGACTCCAAATGGCTCAAATCTATTAAAATCAACTGCATAATGTAAATAACACTTCAAGTAACTGATTCCACTAATAAATTCTAAGCTAATACGCGAAATTATGTAAAATGACCAAAATGCCCTCCGGGCCCACCTCTCGGAGTTAGGTAATATTTATATTTTCAGAATTTTCATACTCTCACGAGTCTAACCATACCAAAATTATTCAAATCCAATGTCAAATCCCAATCAAAACCCGAAATTTAGGTCTAAGAACTTTCCCTCAATTTTCCACCATAAATTCGAAATTAAAGGATGGATTTAAGTGTAGATTCATGGAAATTAGTCTAAACTGAGTAGGAATTACTTAGCCAAATTGCCCAGATGGAAATCTCTTCAAAAATTGCAATTTGCTGAGCTCCCAAGTCCAAAATATGAATTATGGCTTAAACCTCCGATTTTGGGTTTTTAAAATCTACCCAGTTATTTCCTTCTTCGCGAATGTGGAAGGAACCTCATGTTCGCGAAGCACAACTCCGCTTGGTCCAGCTTTCCTCTTTCACGAATGTGATTCCCAATTCGCGAATGTGATGACCAACTTCCCTCCTTCTACGCGAACGCGAGACTACTTTCGCGAAAGTGTAGGTATCCTACAGCCTCGCGAACGCGGGAATACCTTCGCAAACACAAAGCGTTAACCCTTCACCAGCCCCAGCTCCTCTTCGCGAATGCGAGACCCCATTCGTGAACGCGAAGAAGGAAACCAAAATTGACTACTGCAACTTTTTCTGCAATTTTCTAAGTTCCAAAAATGATCTGCTGAGCATCCGAAACATACCCGAGGCCCCAGAGACCTCAGCCAAAATGCCAACCAATCCTAAAACGACATTCAAACTTGTTCTAATCTTCGGAATGCTCAAAACAATATCAAAACACTAATTTAACATCGGATTCAAGCCTAAGAATTCCAAAAACTCTCAAATTATGCTTTCGATCAAAAGGTCTATCAATCCTCGTCCGGGTGACCTGAAATTTTTCAAGAACGTCACATTCAACACTCTGGAGCTACTCCAACTTTCGGAATTCCATTCCGATCCCGATATCAAAATCTCACTATCGAACCGGAAACTTTAAAAATTCAACTTTCGGAATTTCAAGCTTAAATAAGCTGCGGGCCTCCAAAACATGATCCAAATATGTTCCTAAACCCGAAATCACCCAACGGAGCTAACGAAACTAACAGAATTCCATTCCGAGGCCATCTTCATACTACTCCGACTATGGTCCAAATTCTAAAGCTTAAGCTCTTATTTAGGGACTAAGTGTCCCAAAATACTCCGAAACTCAAAATCAAGCATCCCAGCAAATCAAAATAGCAGAAACAAACATGAGAAAAGCAGTTAATAGGGGATCCTGGGCATTAATTCTTAAAACGACTGGTCGGGTCGTTACATATGAGGTCTAGCTCAACAGAGGAGTTAGCCTACGACTTCAGCACCCGTTACTTCACCACCCGCCCAGCCAGCTCAGGGTGGAGCTTAGTCATCTAGGGGTTGTCCTAGAGGGGTAGGCCAATTAGGTGGCGGTCAGGCCCGATTCTATGCTTTTCCTGCCAGACCAGATGTTGTTACTTCAGATGCAGTGATCACATATATTGTCTAAGTTTGCCAAAAGGATGCCTCTATATTATTTGACCTTGGTTCCACTTATTCGTATGTCTCATCATATTTTTCTCATTATTTGTTTATGCCCAATGAGTACTTAGTTTCATCTGTTTATGTCTCTACGCCCGTGGGCAATACTATTGTTGTGGACAATGTATATCGGTTGTGTGTAATGACTATTGGGAGTCTGGAGACTAGAGCTGATCTCTTATTTCTTAGTATGATTGATTTTGATGTGATCTTGGGTATGGATTGGTTGTCTCCATGTAATGTTGTACTAGATTGGCACGCTAAGACCATGACATTGGCAATGCTAGGGTTGCCGATGATTAAGTGGAGAGGTTCTCTAGATTACGTTATTAATAAAGTGATTTCATATTTGAAGGCTCAGCGGATGGTTGGCAAGGGTATTTTATCTTATTTGGAATTTGTGAGGAATGTTAATGCTGATACTCCCAATATTGATTCTATTCCAGTGGCGCATGAGTTTCTGGGCGTGTTTCCTGCAGATCTACCGGGCATGCCACCTGATAGGGATATTGACTTTCATATTTACTTGGTGTCGAGTACTCAGCCCATTTCTATTCCTCCATACTGTATGGCACCGACTGAGTTGAAGGAGCAACTTCAGGAACTTCTTGATAAGGGGTTTGTTAGGCCTAGTGTGTCACCTTGGGGTGCACCAGTTCTATTTGTGAAGAAGAAGGATGGTACCACGCGCATGTGCATAGATTATAGGCAGTTGAACAAAGTCACAATCAAGAACAAATATCCTTTGCCGCATATTGATGACCTATTTGACCAACTTCAGGGAGCAAGGGGTGGTCTCCAAGATTGATTTGAGGTCGAGGTATCACCGGTTGAAGATTCGGGACTTAGATATTCATAAGACAGCCTTCAGGACCCGTTATGGTCATTATGAGTTCCTTGTGATGTATTTTGGGTTGACCAACGCCCCAGCAATGTTCATGCATATGATGAACAATGTATTTTAGCCTTATCTTGAGTCATTCGTTATAGGGTTCATTGATGATATCTCGGTGTATTCTCGTAGTTAGGAGGAGCATGCCCAGAATTTGAGGATTGTGTTATAGCGATTGGGGGAGGAGAAACTTTATGCCAAGTTCTCCAAGTTTGAGTTTTGGCTCAGTTCAGTGGTGTTCTTGGGGCACGTGGTGTCCAGTGAGGGGATTCAGGTGGATCCGAAGAAGATAGAGGCGGTTCAGAATTGGCCAAGACCGTCCTCAACTACAGATATTCGGAGCTTTTTATGGTTGGCTAGTTATCATTGTCGCTTCATGTAGGGTTTCTCGTCTATTGCATCACCTCTGACCAAATTGACTCAAAAGAGTGCTCCTTTCAGGTGGTCGGATGAGTGTGAGGAGAGCTTTCAGAAGCTCAAGACAGCACAACTCTAGTTCTAGTTCTCCCTTTAGCTTCTGGTTCTTATATAGTGTATTGTGATGCTTCTTGGATCGGTATCGGGTGTGTTTTAATGCAGGAGGTTGAGTGATTGCTTATGCTTCACGCCAGTAGAAGCCTCATGTGAAGAACTACCATGTTCATGATTTTGAGTTTGCTGCCATTGTTCATGCATTGAAGATTTGGAGGCACTATCTCTATTGTGTGTCTTGTAAGGTATTTATAGATCATCGGAGCCTCCAGCACTTGTTCAAACAGAAGGGTCTAAATTTGAGGCAGCGGAGATAGTTGGAGATGCTAATATGACATCACCATTCTGTATCACCCTGGGAAGGCCAATGTGGTGGCTATGCCTTGAGTAGAAAAGGCAGTGAGTATGGGTAGTCTTGCATTCATTCCCGTAGGAGAAAGGCCTCTTGCAGTTGATGTTCAGTCCTTGGCCAACCGGTTTGTGAGATTGGATATTTCGGAGCCCAGCCAGGTTCTAGCTTCTGTGATTTCTTGGTCTTCCTTATTTGATTGCATCATGGAGCACCAGTATAATGATCCTCATTTGCTTGTCCTCAAGGACAAAGTTAAGCAAGGTGATGCGAGAGATGTGACTATTGGGGATGATAGGGTATTGAGGATGCAGAGTCGGATTTGTGTGCCCAATGTGGATGGGCTACATGAATTGATTCTTAAGGAAGCCCATAGTTCGCGGTATTTCATTAATCTGGGTGCTGCGATAATGTACCAGGACTTAATGCAGCACTACTGGTGGAGGAGAATGAAGAAAGATATAGTGGGATTTGTAGCTTGGTGCCTTAACTATCAACTGGTGAAGTATGAGCATTAGAGACCGGGTGGATTGCTTCCGAGGTTAGAGATTCCAAAGTGGAAGTGGGAGAAGATCATTATAGATTTTGTATTTGGGCTCCCACAGACTTCGATGAAGTTCGATGCTATTTGGGTGATTGTGGATAGGTTAACCAAGTTTGCGCACTTCATTCCAGTTGGTACTACTTATTCTTCGGAGTGGTTGGCTGAGATTTACACCCAAGAGATTGTCCGCCTTCACTGTGTGCCAATTTCCATCATTTCAGATCGAGGCACGCAGTTTACATCACAGTTCTGGAGAGAAGTACAGCGAGAGTTGGGCACTCAGGTTGAGTTGAGCACAACATTTCACCCTCACTCAGACAGTCTGAGTAATCTATTCAAATATTGGAGAACATGCTATGCGCTTGTGTCATTGATTTCGGGGGTTCATGAGACCAGTTTCTGCTGCTCGCAGAGTTTTCCTACAACAACAATTACCAATCGAGCTTTTAGATGGCTCTGTATGAGGCTTTGTATAGGAGGCGATGTAGATTTTCGGTGGGTTGGTTTGAGCCGGGTGAGGCTAGGCTATTGGGTGCCGACTTGGTTCAGGATACATTAGACAATGTTAAATTGATTCAGGAGCGGCTTCACACGGTTCAGTCTAAACAGAAGAGCTATGCCGATAGGAAGGTCCGTGATGTTGCTTACATAGTTAGGGAGAAGGTTCTGCTGAAGGTTTCACTCATGAAGGGTGTTATGAGATTTGAGAAGAAGGGCAAGTTGAGCCCTCAGTTTATTGGGCTGTTTAAGGTACTTCAGAGGATTGGGGAGGTGTCTTACAAGCTTGCCTCGCCACCTAGTTTGTCGAGTGTGCATCCAGTATTCCTTGTTTCTATGCTCCGTAAGTATATGGGTGATCCGTCTCATGTTTTGGATTTCAACATGGTTCAGTTGGATTGTGATTTGACTTATGATGAAAGTTGAGGTTAAAGGATATAGCTTCAGTGAAGGTGCAGTGGAGAAGTCGGCCCATTAAGGAATCTACTTGAGAGACCGAGCGGGAGATGGGGATCAGATATCCACACATATTTGTGACTCCATGTATGTTTCTAGACTCGTTAAATGACGAACATTTGTTTAAGAGGGGGAGGATGTACGACACGGCAGGTCATTTTGAGTGTTGTAGCGTCGTTCCCCTATTTACTGCTCCGTTTGTGCTTTACAACTGTTATATGACTTACCAGATTAGTTGGTTCGGCTCAAGAGAGATTTTAGAGTGAATTGAAACACTTAGTCTCATGATATTAAGCTTAACTTAGAAAAGTTTACCGGATATTGACTTATGTATAAATGACCTCGAGTTTGAATTTTGATGGTTCCGTTAGCTCCGTTGCGTGATTTTTGACTTAGAAGCATGTCTGAATTATGATTTGAAAGTCCGTAGCAGAATTAGGCTTGAAATGGCGAAAGTTGGAATTTTTGAAAGTTTGACCGGGAGTGGACATGTTGATATTGGGGTTGAATTGGATTTCGGAAGTTGGAGTAGGTTTGTGGTGTCATTAGTGACTTGTGCGCAAAATTTGAGGTCAATCGGACGTGATTTGATAGGTTTTGGCGTTGTTTGTAGAATTTGGAAATTCCAAAGTTCATTAGGCTTGAATTGAGGTGCGATTCGTGTTTTTTATTTTGTTCGAGGTGATTTGATGGCTCAACTAAGTTTGTATCATGTTTTAGGACTTATTGGTATGTTTAGTTGAGGTCCCAGGGGCCTCGGGTTGATTTCGGGTGGTTAACGGTCTTGGAATTAAATTTGAGAAGCAGCTGAAGTTTGGTTTTTGCCTGTGTAATCGCACCTGCGGATGGGGAACCGCAAGCGCGAGGTCACAGATGTGGAGAGGGCAGTGCAGATGCAAAGTTTGAGGTGAGCAGCACGTGGTCGCAGGTACGATGGTTTTCCCACACCTACGTGACCGCAGATGCGGCAGAAGAACCGCAAAAGTGAGGTTGGCTTGTGGAGCAGAGCTCTGCATAAACGGAGATCTTCCTCGCAGAAACGAGTCCGCAGGAGCAGAAGTTTGAAAGTTGGTGCGTAGTTAGCCATAAAGGCGGGCTCTGAGGCACTCCTGCGAGGCTGCAGAAGCAACTAAATGAGTCGCAGAAGTGGTTCGAATGGACAGAACCTATATAAGCAAGGGTTCCGAGATTTTCACCATTCCTAACATTTTGTGTTTGGATTTTGGAGATTTTTTAGAGGATTTTCAATGGGATTGTTGAGGTAAGTTCCTTGTGTTCATTTTTCTTTAGTAATTATGTTTCCCCACTGACTTTCCACCTAGTTGGTGTGCTTTTGAGGTGTAATTTGAGGGTTTGAGGCTAGGGATTTGGAGAGTCGATTTTGGGGGTTTGGGTGGCGATGTGATGTTGGATTTTGATAAATTTGGTATGGTTAGACTCGTGGTCAAATGGGCTTTCAGGTTTTGTGACTTTTGATGGATTTCAAGATGTGGGCCTGAGGTTGGGTTTGAGTCGATTTCGGATTTTTGAGTTATAACTTTGTAATTTCTTGTAGAATTGATTCCTTTAGCACGTATTGATTGTATTGTACTTCTTGTGGCTATATTCAGGCCGTTTGGAGGTCGATTTGAGAGGCAAAGGCGTGTTGGAGTAGAGTTTTACTCGGACTGAGGTAAGTAACACTTCTAAACTTGGCTTTGAGGTGATGCACATGCCACGTGACGGGCATGCGAGCGTGCACCGTGAGAATTGTGACTTGATCGATTCCATGGCATTGTATAGTGGTTCTATCTTGTTGATACCCGTATTTTCATCATGTGATAAAGTAGTTGAGCTGCCAATCATGCTAGAGATCATGTTTAGGCTATATGTCGGTACTGTTGGGACCTGTAGTGGTCGTTTCTTGCTGTTGTCTTACTGATCGTTGATATTACATACTCAGTTATCCTCATTCATTTCATATCATATCTCAGTCTCTGTTGTTATTTATTGATACATCATATCATTGTTTTTCGGCTAGTTTCATGATATTATGTGTATGTGAGTGTGATTGGAGAGATTGATGACTATGTGAGGCCGAGAGCGTGATTATGAGTGACATTTATGGGATCGGCCTGCATGCTGGAGCGGTTATATTGATTTAAGATAGTGCTTGGGCTGAAGGAGCCCCTCCAGAGTCTGCATACGCCCCCAGTGAGCGCAGTTCATTATATTGAGGGATGGATCTTCCCTAAACATGGATCTTATTGGATTGGCCCTACTTAGTACTGGGTGACTAATGGTCAGTGATGTATATATTCCGGGATGGATCTTCCCTGGGCCGTATGGGCCATATACAGTACTGAGTGATTGAGCATTTGAGAGTGTGAGCACATGAGGCTGTCAGCATGGTGCATCACATACAATATGTGCATTGGCATGTAGAAATAGAGGAGTTATATGCTTCTTATCATTTAGATTTGATCTATTTTACTGTTTTTGAGTTATCTATTGAATTTGAAAGCATGCATACGTTTTTGCATTGTTATTTCTTTATTGAACTGTGCCGGCTGAGTTCGTCTCTACCTTTCAGTCCAAAGGTTGGATTTGTTACTTATTGAGTTGGTTGTACTCACACTACACCCTACACCTCGTGTGCAGATCCAGGTGCTTTCGGTCACGGCGTCTGCTGAGTGAGGAGATATGATCTCGGGAGACTTTCGAGGTAGCTGTCTGGCGTTTGCAAGCGTTGACTCTACTTCATTATCTTTATTTATGTTTCAGCTCTTATTCTTTAAACTTTGTAGTAGACTATATTCCAGTATAGATTCTCATGTACTCGGTGACAACCAAATTTTGGGAGAGATTTGTATTGCATTGTGGATCTATTTTTATTTTTAAAAGGTTTTTCTTAAATATAATTGCTTCCATATATATTTTCAAAGCTTTTACTGTATTGATATGGTTGAGTAGTGACTTGCCTAGTTCTACGATAGGCGTCATCGCGACGGTTGGTTTTGGGCCATGACATATAGTTATACCAAAGCATATAACATTATCTAGTACAATTATTTATTGTCATTATCCAGTATAATTAGAAGTCTATTCCACAAATTACTATATACTGATAATCCACCATGAAATAATAAGCAAAGTCACTCACGCATGATGATATTTCTCAATAATTTGATTTCTAATTCTATCACACAACGCCTCCCTATTAGTATAAGATTTGCTTTTCATTTCTAAAGGAATACTAGAAGGCTCATATCCTTCCTCAATCTCTGCAGTAATGTCTTCTTTAGCATAATAGTTAAATTTCTTATCGGTAAGAAGATCGTCGGATGAAAATATGTATAGCCATGGTAGTTGTAATTAGATTTTGAGTGTGAACCTTGAAAGATGGTATTGAGCGTAGAACAGAAATAATTTTAAATATATAAAAAATATATAATTTTCGTTAAAAAAATAGTTAAGTATGTTTAAATTCAAATTCAAGAAGAGTAAAATATTATTAACAATATATAATGCATAATTTAATTTTAAAATTTAAATTCAAAAAATTTATTATTACATAACCTAACTAACTTTGTCTTAAATTGCCAAATGACCTATTGTGAGACTGCCACTTAGGTTAATGTGGAGGTTTTTTCTTCTTCTTTTAATAATATATAGATTATGAAATGCAATTGTAAATTTATTACCTATTTGTTGGTAATTTTTACAAATTAGATTTGATAATTATTTTAAGAATTCGGCAATCAATAGCCTATAAGAGAAGAAATTATAATTGATTATTTTAGGAAGGGAATTGATAATCCAAAGAAGGATGTAGATAATTTGCTTTAGTATGAAAAAAAAGAAGAAAATTTGAAAAGGTACAAGATATTACAAAAGAAAAAATCAAAAACAAGAAAAGTCAAAAAAGAATTTGGAAAGTTACAACATAGTTATAATATATGAAATCTCTAATTTTAAATAAATGGTAGAAACTAGAAACAAAAAAGCTTAAATTAGTAAAGTTGAAAAATATAAATTTATGGTAAGGATAGTTTTGTGTCGAATAAATTAATTTTCTGCTTCTGCTTCTACTTCTTGGATGAAGCTAAAATTTTATGCTTCTTCCCAAAAGTAGAAAAATTGCTTCTGCTACTAGCCAAAAGTACTTCCCCGTCTTGACCAAATAACTTAAAATTTAAAAAAAAAAATACTTTTTTGGGAAAAAAAAGTACTTTAATTTGACCTCTTAGAAGCTTGGCCAAACATGCTCTTGATCCATGGTAGTAAGGATTAGGTGCCAAGCACAGTCTGCCCAGTTTTGGGGCGTGATAAATTACTAATTTGGTCATGTCATTTTATGTTTCAAATGAAATGTTTGACATAGTAGTTTAAAAGTGAATTTCATGTATAGTAGGTTTTTAAAGGTAAAAAGTTTTAATGACGACCTAAATTTCGCACCCGTTTATTATTCCTGTTGCTAAACTTACAATATTTTAATTTAAACATTTCTACTTGACTGATGATACTCCAGTAGAAATAGAAAGAATTATAAGAAAATACATATGATTTCACATCACAACAAAAAATGGGCCATATTTTTAAGTTTTACCCCACCTAACCCACATTGTACATATTTTGAAAGCACTAGTGTGATGACCCGGCTAGTCGTCTCATGCGTTACCGCTCCGTTTTCCTCATTTCTGCTTCTTTATGCTTCGTTATCCGTGTTTTATGGTATCGGCATAGTCAAATCAAGTCCGGAATGATTTTGGCAAGGTTTGAGACACTTAGTCTCTTTTAAGGAAGTTAAGTTGGAAAAGTCAATCGGATATGGACTTATGTGTTAGAGGGCTCGGATGCGATTTTCGATGGTTCGGTTAGATTCGGGAGGTGATTTAAGACTTAGGAGTGTGATCAGAATGGATTTTGGAAGGTTGGAGTAGTCTTAGGCTTGAATTGGCGAAGTTGATATTTTGGCGATTTCCGGTTGGTAGGTGAGATTTTGATATAGGGGTCGGAATGGGATTCCGAGAGTTGCAGTAGCTCTGTCGTGTCATTTGGGATGTGTGTGTAAAGTTTCAGGTTATTCGGACGTGGTTTGGTTGGGTTTTTTATCAAAAGCGTATTTCGGAAGATTTTCAAAACTTAGGCTTGAATCCGATGTGATTTGGTAGATTTGATGTTGTTTGAGGCATTTTGATGATTGGAACAAGTTTGAATAAGGTATTGGGTTATGTTTGTGCTTTTGGTTGAGGTTCCGGGGGCCTTGGGATGATTTCGGATGGTTAACAGAGAAGTTGGAATTTTATTGCAGCAACTGAATTTGCTGCTTCTGGTATTTTCGCACCTGCGGATTGGGGACCGCAGGTGTGGTGCCGCACATGCGGGTGATCTATTGCAGAAGCGAAAAAGGGCCAGATGAATAGAGACCGCAGAAGCGGTATGGAGAACGCATCTGCGATGTCGTAGATGCGGAAGTTAGGTCGCAGATGCGATATAGGCTGGGTAAGTGAATTCCGCAGAAGCGGAGGATTTGACCGCATATGTGGTACCGCAGAAGCGGGTTTTGGACCGCAGATGCAGAAAAGCCTGGGCAGAGCATATAAGTTATTTTATTACGCGAGATTTAGTTATTTCACCATTTTTGACTTCGGCTTGGGAGCTTCTTGGGCGATTTGAGAGGGGGATTTCAAGAGAACTTCATTGAGGTAAAGAATTTGGACATAAACCTCGTTCCTATGCTATTAATTCATGGATTAGGGCTAGAAATTATGGAAATAAAAAGTTAAAATTTGGGGAAACTAGGGCTTGAGAACTTAGGCCTTTAATTGTGGATTTGAATGACCATTTGGGGTCGGATTTGAGAACTTTTGACAAGTATGAACTCGTGGGGAGATAAGGAATCTATTGATATGAAAGTTTTCGAATTTTGAGACGTGGGCCCGGGGGTCGGGTTTTGGTAATTTCGGGATTTGTGCCCTTTGTTGGTTATTTTCGCTTGGGCTTTGTTCCCTTAGCATATGTTGACGTACTCATTATGATTTTGGATAGATTCGACGCGCGTGAAGGCCGATTCGAGGGGTAAAGGCTTCGCGAGCTAGAGATTTAATCGGTTCAAGGTGAGTAATGATTGTAAATGATGCTCTAAGGGTTTGACACCCCAGATTTGCACATCATAGTGCTATATTGAGGTGAGACACACGCTTGATGACAAGGTGAGACACACGCTTGATGACACCCCAGATTTGAACCCTTCGGGGATTTTTATTGATATTTCCTCATTGTTTTGACTTTACACTTGAACTCAATCCTGTTATTGTTCACTATTTTCATACCCAGCCATGTCTACTCAGTTTTAAGACTTAAATGATATTTTAAATGATGTTTGGGCTGAGAAATACTGTTTTACTATTGCCCGAGGGGCTTGTGAGTATTTTTGACTAAGTAAGGCCGAGGGCCTAGTTATGAGGAAACACTGATACTGATATGAGGCCGAGGGACTGAGATATGTACGCTACAAGGTGGCTTGATTGATATGAGGACAAGGGCCTAGTTGATGCCACGAGATGGCTTGTTATTGCGCTTGGGCCGTAAGGGGCCCCTCTAGGAGTCTGCATACCCCCAGTGAGCGCGGGTACCCATTATGTATTGAGCCCGAGGGGCGGATGTGGTGATACTGTGCCCGAGGGGCAAACTTCTATTTGTTTACTCTGCCTTAATTACCTGTCAATTACTTGTTTATTTGTGAGAGAGGATTTTACTTGACTTTCCACTGTTGTACTGCTTTTAAATGGTTTTACTGCTTCATTATAGAATGTCTTGTGCCTTACGTGTTTTCTTACTTTCAGTAGTTATTTACGTTTGTTACTCACTGAGTTGTGTCGCACCTCCTTTTTCCCGCGCCCGCGAGGGTGCAAGGGAATTTTCTCCAATTAAAGGACAGTCGAAACGGGATTTGTTTGTTTGTTTCAGAGTCGCCACCTGGGAATTTTAAGGCGTCCCAAGTCACCAATTTTAATCCCTGAATCGAGAAGAATATGACTCTGTTTATTATTCTGCGAACCAGAAATCCGGATAAGGAATTCTGTTAACCCGGGAGAAGGTGTTAGGCATTCCCGAGTTCCGTGGTTCTAGCACGGTCGCTCAACTGTTATATTTGGCTTGATTATTTTGATTTATTAAATACATTTTTATTGCATGATTTTATTGTTACCGCTTCTATTTAAATTGTTTATAATTAAAGACCCTTCTTCGAATCGAATCACGCGTACGTGTATTCGTTTTTAATATTTTTTAACGTGAAAATCGTGTCACGCGTACGTATACACAATGATATTGATAATATAATTTATTTATTTATTTTTTCGAAATTTTTATTTATTTATAAAAATAGACTTAAGTTCGAAATTGTGCTTAAAATAAAATTAAGAATGTCCGTCGCTCTTGTATCATTAAATATTGAACCGCACATCTCGAGTTATATGAAATTAATAATGATATTCTCCGAGAAATCCCTTTTATTAAATATTCGATCGAAGTTGCGCGAACGCATAATCCGAATTTCCTTTAGAAATATAATTAGGTTACGCGAACGTATCCCTAATCACAAAAATATTCTTGATGGTAGTATAAATTTGTTTACAAATTGTTTATTATATCCACTTATTTTTATATGAAAACCATAGAGAAACATTGATTTAGACGTCTCTATATTTCTTGAAAAAACATTCAAAAGTTATTATGTGTTCACCGCAAATCTTATTTTACGCATATGAATTATATTCCTCCAAGCCATTCAAATTTTAAAGAATTAATGATATGAAAAAGAAACAAACAACAGGTAACTAAAAAATACTATCATTTTTTATCGTGGATACAACATTAATATATCAAAAAATCGAATCGCATATAAAAATGGAAAAAGAATTAATTTGATAAACAAATTAATAGTTCCTGAAGAATTTTCATTGTTTCATTTAAGGCGAACTCTTCTTCTATATATCTTTTACATAAAATGCCACGATTCGTTTATAAATCCTATGTCCTTCTTATGTATTTGTTTTAGTCCAAAGTTGCAATGGTTTGGTTAATGTTTGCAATGGAAGATAAGAGTCAAGTTGATAAGAAAGAGAACTATTATACAAATTGATTCAATAAAATTACATCACATGCAATATAGTTATACGTTTGAACCATTCCTAATATTGTATCAACTCACCTTCCACATATGATTATATATATACTCATCATCATGCTATATATGAACATACAACTTATATCAATCTAAAAAATCAGATTTTTTACAAGATATACTAATAATGTAATTTATTGATACTTCCATTCTACTTTGCATTTTGCTAACAATATTACGGGATGTAATTAATGGCCCATTTTATGCCATGTTCGCTACCTTGATATTTTAATCATGACTTCACTTAATGAAAATTCCGAAATAGATGATATTATTACAACACTTAAACGAATTTTAAGAGGTAACAATTATCTTATATTCATTACGCCAAACGTACTACTATATTAATCAACTGAAACAAAACCAAATTTTAACTACTAAACTTGAATGAATGGAAAACAGAATTATAATTCCCGAACTTCATTAATTTGTCATGTTGAAGCTTTTCGTGACATGAATTTACAGATATGTACCTGATATTGGAAGCAAAAGAAAATGATGATGAGAATCAGCAGCAATAATAACAGTACAATAGCAACAACTGCCCAACAATAGTAACAACCCAGTAACAGACCGGTGGAGTAGTAATCCCAAAAACAAAAGCTTTAAGCTTTAAATGAAACAACAACCATTAATACTAATTTCAAACAAAGAAAGAAAGCAGTAGATTTTTTAGCTTTTATTTTTATTTTTGAAAGCTTAAATATTTTTCGGAATTTTTCTCTCTTCTATTCTCTGTCCGTTTTTTTTCTCTCTATCTGTATTCTTGTTCCTCCTTCTTTGTCTTCAAGACTTCACATATATAACACATCCCATAAACCTTTTAATTAATTAAAATCAATACTTTTTCTCTACCCAACCCATTATCTTTCCACTCATCCCCATTACATTAAATAAACATATCACACCACCCCATTATATTTTGTCCCCCATGCTTTATTTAAAATAATGCAAGATTCCCCTTTAATTTAAATCTTGTCCCCCCTTTATATTAAATAATCATATCACAACCCACCCCATTTCATTTTGTCCCCCATGCTTCAAATAAACAATTTCAAAATGTACAATTCCTAAACTACCCCTTCCGACCTTACTGAAATTACCAAACTACCCCTGAACGTACTACAAATTTACCAAATTACCCATCAGCTATAACACATCATTTAATCAAACATAACCAAAATATAGACAATATGATCAATTTCTAACAATGTTCAAACAACAATATGAACATGGATGAACATCATAACAACAATATCACATGAACAAGATTTTAACAACATTTCAACAACAAATCACATGAACACGAATTGAACAACAAAGAACAACTAAAATTTGATTGAACAATATTTTAGCAACAACAATCCTATTTTCGGATTTAACAACAACAACAAACAAAGTATGAACATTTCTAAATTCAATCATATTGAACTTAAAATCAACTCTAACAACATTATAACAAACAATTCTTATATTAAACTTAAAACAAGATTATGAGAACAATTCAAGCAATAATCATAAATGGTAAACAAGAAATCAAACTATACAAAATTCGGATTCAAGATCATCTAAACAAAGTATGAACATGAATGAATCTATTTTAAGACAACAAACATGACGGATTAAACGATTAAAACAATATATTCCTTTAATACAACTAAATTCTTTAAACAAATAACAAGATCAACGAAGAAACAATTATGAACTTAAACTTGAACTTAACAATATTAACAATTTCTAACAATACATAAACACATGAAACAAATTGAAGAAATAGTTGATTAAATTTCAATTTGAATCTAACAAACATCAAACTAACAAATACTTAAACAATAATACAAACATGAAATAAACATGAAAACAACTAATTAAACTTCCATTTTAAAATCTGAAAATTAATTTAACAAACAACACATGAACATGAACTAAAAATTAATTCAAACGATAAACAAAACAAACCTTTGTCGATTTTAGATTCGAAAATATCAAAACGAAATGCGGACAAAAAATAAAATTCAAAAATCTACTAACCGGATTGAAACGAACGACGAACAACGACCAAACAAACAACGAACTCTCGACCAAAACGAAGAAGACGGAAGGAAAGGAGCAGCAGTCCGCAGCTTCAACCCAGCTGAAACCAGCTCGAGCTGGACGGGAATGGTAATGACGAAGAAGCTGCAGTGGGGCAGCAGCGGCGGGGAGCTGGACGGAGAAGAGAAGCAGCAGTGACAGCGTCGGGGGTAGCTAAACACGACGAGAAGCTGAAGCAAGCCGGAGCAGCGATGGTCGACGACATGGTTTCAGAGAACGGACAGCAGCAGCCATGTGCGATGGAGGTCGAAACTAAGGCAACAACTATCATGGGTGTCGAGCTTCAAACTCGACGCCGGAGAAGACGAGACAGTAGCCATGGTTACGAGCAGCAGCAGCATGATGGAGGGGACGGAAACAAACTACCACGACTAGGCAGCCATGGATGTCGAGCTCAAGCTCGAGCTTGACGAAAGACGAAGAAGATGAAGTGACGACGCAGAGATAGCTACGCGGACAGCAGTAGCTATGGTTCTTGGGGTCGTTTGGTCATGACGAACTGTTTGTTGATGGTGTTTGGATGAGAGGGGGTGGGGTAAAAGGCAGCCATGGTTGTGCTTTGGAGTTGTGAGGAAGAAGAAGGAGAATAGGGGGGGCGGATGCTTTCCTTAGTTTTTAGGGTTTTTTCTTCTTTTTTCTTTTGTTTTGTGTTGTAAAATGTAAGACAAAAGGGGTTTGGGTCTTTTGGGTTATGGACTGGGTCGACCCAGTTCGAAATGGACTGGGTCGTAGAGAAGATTGGGCCATTTTTTGGGCCTGTGGCTTGAAATTGAAGAAGAGGTCCAATTCCGACTTTCTTTATATTTTCGCTCTCTTTTCTTCTTTTATTTTTCTAAAACTAAATTATAAAAATACTTAAACTATTATTAAGAACTAAATTAAGTTATAAAAGCGCAAATTAATTTCCAATAACAATTAACGCACAATTAAGTATTAATTAAGCATAAAATTGTATATTTGGACATTAAATGCTAAAAATGCAAACGATGCCTATTTTTGTAATTTTTAATTTTTGTAAAACAAATTTAATTACTAACAATTGTAGAATTAAATCCTATATGCAAAATGCGACATATTTTTGTATTTTTTATTAATTTAGCAAATAAACATGCACAAATAAATACAAATAATTATTCAAAAATATCACAAAATATCACAAAATTGCACACCAAGAAAAATTACTTTATTTTTGATTTGTTTGGGAGTAATTCTCATATAGGGCAAAAATCACGTGCTTACAAGTTGGAGTACTCACTTTATTCCCTGCACCCATGTGTGCAGATTCAAGCATTGCTGACCCTACTAGTGCGAGTTGAGAGCTCCCGACGGACGTTCAGAGTTTACGAGGTAGCTGCTTGACTTCCGCAGACCCGTGTTTCTCCCTCTTTATCTTTTCTATCTCATATCAGACTTTTGTACTAGTTATAGACCTTTCATACTTGTATTGGGTTTTATAGATGTTTATGACTAGTGACACCCCGATTAGGGCTGTGTTGGGTTGTACTTCCGAACTTTATTGACATTATCCGCTACTTAGTATTGCTACATCATGTTTTAGCTGCTTTTATGTTATTTAACTGGTTAAAAAGTGAATTGGATTTAATTGGCTGGCCTTGTCTTCATGAGCGGTGCCATCACGATCAGGTTCGGGTTTAGGGTCGTGACAAGTTGGTATCAGAGTCTAGGTTACATAGGTCTCACGAGTCATGAGCAGGTTTAGTAGAGTCTCGCGGATCGGTACAGAGACGTCTATATTTATCGTCGAGAGGCTGCAGAACCTTTAGGAAAAACTTTATTTCCTTGAAATTCTTGTCGTACGAACTTGTTGATCCGAGTACTAAACTTCTGTTATTATATTCTCTCACAGATAGTGAGGACACGCGCTACTGGTCGAGGTGGACGACCCCTAGTACCACTAGCTGTGGCCACCAGAGGCCGAGGACGCGGTCGTGGTCATGGCAGAGGCAGAGCAGAGAGGGCAGCACCTGTAGATCCACCAGCTGCCCCAGCTCAGGATCAGGCTCCAACTATAGATGCTCCAGCAGCACCAGTTCAGGCACCAGCTGTGCCCATCGTGATTCTGAGTCTTCAGGAGGCCTTGGCACAAATCTTATCCGTTTGCACTGGCCTGGCTCAGGTGGTTTCAGCCACTACAGCCTCATCTACTTCTCAGGCCGAGGGAGGCAATCAAACTCCCGCCGCTCGCACACCTGAGTAGGTCGTGTAGGGACTCCAGACGTCGGGGGTGCATCCAGCCAGCCGGTTGCAGCTGCTTAGGACTATGTAGTTCCTTCCATGCCGGAGGACGAGCAGCGTAGGTTGGAGAGGTTTGGTAGACTTCAGCCTCTGTCATTCAGTGGTGCAGAGGGCGAGGATGCCCAGGGTTTTCTGGAAAAGTGTCAGAGGATGCTTCGTACGGCAGGTATTCTGGATACCAGCGGGGTCGCTTTTACCACTTATCAGTTTTCAAGAGCTGCTTTCACTTGGTGGGAGGATTTTGAGAGGGGTAGGCCTGTTGGTGCAACACCCCTTTCCTGGTAGCAGTTCTCTGTTCTCTTCCTGGAGAAGTATGTGCTACAGTCCCGCAGAGAGGAGCTGCGTAGGCAATTTGAGTGGTTGAGATAGAGGGAGATGACTGTGTCGCAGTAATAGTTGAGGTTCTCTGAGTTGGCTTGTCATGTCATCTGGTTGGTCCCGACAGATAGAGCGAAGATCAGGAGGTTTGTTAATGGTCTTACTTATCAGCTCCGTATTCTTATGACCAGGGAGAGGGTATCCGGTGCTACTTTCGAGGAGTTATAGAGATTACCCGTAAGATTGAGTCTATTCGTCGTTAGGAGCGAGATGAGAGGGAGGCCAAGAGGCCTCGAGGATCTGGCAACTATAGTGGTGCTCCTTCGAGGAGCCAGTTTCAGCACAGCAGAGGCTGTTCATTCAGGTCTGCTCAATCAGCTCGCCTAGGTTATCGTGGGGCATCTTCGGGCCATGGTTATCATGGTTCTCAGCAGGGCCAGTCATCACTTAGTGCCCTTCTAGCTCAGAGTTCATCTCGTGCTCCATCAGTTCAGGGCTCTTGTATGCCGAGTGCATCTGCATGTCACTCCGGTGTGAGGGATTCCCTTCAGTCCCCTTTTCCAACACCTGGGAGTTGTTATGAGTGTGGTGAGATGGGTCACATGTAGAGGCAGTGTCCTCGTCGTTTTGCTAGTTCATCTCAGCAGAGGGGTCAGTTATCGCCTTTAGTTCTAGTTGCTTCACCACCACCTGCTCCACCAGCTAGGGGTGGAGGTCAGTCAGTCAGGGGTCTCCCTAGAGAGGGAGGTCGATTAGGGGGTGGTCAGGCCTATTTCTATGCACTCCCAGGCAGACCCGATGTTATTGCTTCAGATGCTGTCATTACAGGTATTGTTTTATCTATCATAGAGATGCCTCTGTATTATTTAATCTCGGTTCCACCTTTTCTTATGTATCATCTTACTTTGCTCGTTATTTGGGTATGCCCTATGTGTTTCTTGCTTTACCTGTTCATGTATCTATCCCAGTAGGTGATACTGTTATTGTAGACCATGTGTACCGGTCGTGTGTGGTTACTATTGGGGGTCTGGAGACCTGAGTAGGTTTATTACTATTGAGCATGGTGGATTTTGATGTCATTTTGGGCATGGATTGGTTATCTCCGTGTCGTGCTATTCTGGACTGTCACGCTAAGACAGTCATATTGGCTATGTCGGGTGTGCCACGGATTGAGTAGCGAGGTGTGACTGATTATGTTCCTAGTAGAGTGATCTCATTCTTGAAAGCCCAGCTTATGGTTAGGAAGGGTTATCTTTTATATCTAGCGTTTGTGAGGGATGTCGGAGCTGAGGCTCCCAGTATTGATTCTATCCTAGTCGTGAGGGATTTTCCTGATGTTTCCTGCAGACCTGCCGGGCATGCCCCCGGACAGGGATATTGATTTTGATATTGACCTGGTGCTGGGCACTCAGCCCATTTCTATTCCATTGTATCGTATGGCACCAGCGAAGTTGAAAGAATTGAAGGAGCAACTTTAGGAACTCCTAGATAAGAGGTTCATTCGGCCTAGTGTGTCACCTTGGGGTGTGCCGGTTCTGTTTGTGAAGAAGAAGGATGGCACAATGAGAATGTGCATTGATTATAGGTAATTGAACAAGGTAACAATTAAGAACATGTATCCTTTGCCTCGTATTGATGATTTATTTAACCAGCTTCAGGGAGCCAGAGTGTTCTTCAAGATTGATCTCCGTTCAGGTTATCACCAGTTGAACATCAGGGACTCGGATATTCTTAAGACGGCTTTCAGGACCCGAAATGGTCATTATGAGTACTTGGTAATGTCTTTTGGGATGACCAATGCCCCAACAACGTTCATGCATTTGATGAACAGCGTGTTCCGGCCTTATCTCGATTCATTTTTCATAGTCTTCATTGATGATATTCTGGTGTATTCGCGTAGTCAGGAGGAGCACGTGGAGCATTTGAAAGTTGTGTTGCAGAGATTGAGGGAGAAGAAGCTTTATGCAAAATTCTCCAAGTACAAGTTTTGGCTCAGTTCAGTGGCTTTCTTGGGGCACGTGGTGTCTAGCGAGGGTATTTAGATTTATCCGAAGAAGATAGAGGCAGTTCAGAGTTGGCCTAGACCGTCGTCAGCCACAGAGATTCGTAGCTTTCTTGGTTTGGCAGGTTATTATCGTTGTTTTGTTTAGGGATTCTCATCTATCGCATCGCCCATGACCAAGTTGACTCAGAAGGGTGTCCATTTGTATGGCCGGACGAGTGTGAGCAGAGCTTTCAAAAGCTCAAGACAGCTTTGATCACAGCTCAAGTGTTGGTCTTGCCATCAGTTTCAGGTTCATATACCGTGTATTGTGATGCTTTGAGAGTTGGGATTGGTTGTGTGTTGATGTAGGAGGGTAGAGTTATTGCTTATGCTTCTCGTCAGTTGAAGCCCCATGAGAAGAACTACCCCGTTCATGATTTGGAGTTGGCTGCCATAGTTCACACATTGAAGATTTGGAGGCATTACTTGTATGGCTTATCTTGTGAGGTGTTCACTGATCATCGCAGTCTCCAGCATTTGTTCAAGTAAAAGGATCTTAATTTGAGGTAGCGGAGATGGTTGGAGTTGCTTAAGGATTATGATATCACTATATTGTACCATCCGGGAAAGGCCAAGTGGTGGCTGATGCTTTGAGCCGAAAGGTAGTGAGTATGGGGAGTTTGGCATATATTCCAGTTGGGGAGAGACCTCTCACAGTTGATGTTCAGGCTTTGGCCAATCGGTTTGTGAGATTAGATGTTTCGGAGCCCAGTCGGGTATTGGCTTTTGTGGTGTCTCAGTCTTCCTTATATGATTGCATCAGAGAGCGCCAGTATGATGACCCGCACTTGCTTGTCCTTAAGGACAGAGTTAAGCATGATGATGTTAGATATGTGACCATTGGAGTTGATGGGGTGTTGAGGATGCAGGGCCAGATTTGTGTGCCCAATGTGGATGGGCTTCGCGAGTTAATTTTGGAGGAGGCCCATAGCTCGCGGTATTCCATTCATCCGGGTGCCGCGAAGATGTATCAGGTTTTAAGGAAGCACTACTGGTGGAGAAGAATGAAGAAAGATATTGTGGGATTTGTATCTTGGTGTCTCA
The DNA here is from genome assembly GCF_000715075.1 of Nicotiana tabacum. Taxonomy (NCBI): domain Eukaryota; kingdom Viridiplantae; phylum Streptophyta; class Magnoliopsida; order Solanales; family Solanaceae; genus Nicotiana; species Nicotiana tabacum. Next base: position 129,442,198 of record NC_134090.1, read on the forward strand.
ATTGCCAGCAGGTGAAATATGGCTTGCTTCAGCAGATGGATAGTCCGGAGTGAAAGTGAGAGAGGATCAATATGAACTTTGTTGTTAGGCTTCCACGGACTTTGAGAAAGTTCGATGCTATTTGGGTGATTGTGGAACAGCTGACCAAGTCCGCACACTTGATTCCTGTGTGTACTACATATTCTTCAGAGCGGTTGGCAGGGATATATATCCGGGAGATTGTTCGTTTGCATGGTGTTCCGGTTTCCATCATTTTAGATAGAGGTACTCAGTTTACTTTGCAGTTTTGGAGGGTCGTGCAGAGAGAGTTGGGTACTCAGGTGGAGTTAAGCACAACTTTTCACCCTCAGATGGACGGGTAGTTCGAGCGGACTATTCAGATATTGGAGGACATGTTGCGTGCTTGTGTCATTGATTTCGGATGGTCATGGGATCAGTTTTTATCGCTTGGAGAGTTTTCCTATAAAAACAGCTACTAGTCGAGTATTCAGATGGCTCCATATGAGGCTTTGTATGGGAGACGGTGTAGATATCCAATTGGTTGGTTCGAGCCTCGTGAGGCTAGGATATTGGGGACTGAGTTGGTGCAGGATGCTTTGGAGAAGGTGAAGGTGATTCAGGAGAGGCTTCGTACAGCGCAGTCGAGGCAAAAGAGTTATGCTGATAGGAAGGTTCGAGATGTGTTCTACATGGTTGGCGAGAAGGTTCTGTTGATGGTTTCTCCCATGAAGGGTGTTATGAGATTTGGAAAGAAAGAGAAATTGAGTCCGCAGTTCATTGGTCCTTTTGAGGTGCTCCGGATGATTGGGGAAGTAGCTTATGAGCTTGCTTTGCCACCTAGCTTGTCGAGGTGCATCTGGTATTTCATGTTTCTATGGTTCGGAAGTATATTGGGGATCAGTCTCATGTTTTGGATTTCATCACGGTTCAGTTGGATGATTATTTGACTTACGATGTGGAGCCAGTAGCTATTTTGGGTCGTCAGGTTCGAAAGTTGAGGTCAAAGGATATAGCTTAAGTGAAAGTGCACTGGAGAGGTCGGCCCATGGAGGAGGTTACCTGGGAGACCGAGCGGGAGAAGCGGAGCAGATACACTCACCTGTTTGAGGCTTCAGGTATGTTTCTTGATTCATTCACGGATGAACATTTGTTTAAGTTGGGGAGTGTCATACCTCTTTTTTCACTACACCCCCGTAAAGGGGCATAAAAGGGAGTTTTTTTAACTTAAAGTGACAATCGAAACAGGATTCATTGTTAAGAGATTCAGAGTCGCCACTTGGGAGATTTATGGTGTCCCAAGTCACCGGTTCAAATCCCGAATCGAGGAAAAGACTCACTATGTATTACAGTCCGCGAACACAGAAATCCGGGTAAGGAATTTTGTTAACCCGGGAGAAGGTGTTAGGCACTCCCGGATTCCGTGGTTCTAGAACGGTCACTCAACAGTTATAATTGGCTTATTATCTGGTTTTAGTACACTTTTAAACCTATGCACATTTTTAACTTTTAACCGCTTTTATTCAATTTTAAAAGAAGATTGAACGTCGTTTAAAACACGTCTTTGGATCGCACAACATGAAATGCTCCCGCAACCTTAAACATATTTTATTCAATGTTTTAGGATTTGATTTGGGTCACATGAAATGCACACCCGGTTTTAGGAAGGTAATATTATTACAATACGCGCTTAAAGCAACTAATGCATTTGTAGTTTTGCGAGGGACATGGAAATTTCGCTAGATGGCACGCCTCGAATTCTAAGGATTAAAATATTAACTATGCGAGGGCCATGCATTTTAAGATTTTATTTGGCACGGCACCTCAATTCCAATTCTAAAAGTGAATTCAAACAAAGTTTTGGAGGGCCATAAGCTATTGATGTTATCTAGTACGGCTCACCTCCGCTAATTAAAAAACTAAGGAGTTCGGGTTTTAACTAAATTCTGTATAAATGGCTACGAACAACCTATGCAATCACTAAATTGGCCTACATTTGGAAAAGAAGAGAGCTCCAGACTCAAGTAACAATAACCAAACCATTAAAAAGGGAATTGGACTCCAAGAAGAGCCCAAAATCGGACGGGATCAGCTAATGGGCCTCAGACACAACTGGCCAATGACAAAGGCCTAGTTACGTGATGCATGGCCATTACCTGAAGCAAATTACGTTTTTTAGGAGAAACCTTGAGGTCAAAACAAGTACTGACCATTTTTCCAATTTTAAACAGATACGCAGTGTATTTTTTATGCCAAATCACATTCCATAACAAAGATGCAATAATTGATGTTATAAAGCTCATACACAGTTTGACTCGTCATTGAAATGTAGCAGAATCCGCCAAACTTATCATGAATTCAAAAGCATAATTAACAGTGATTTAATTCTACAACATTGGTCTCCAAAGTAATAATAGATCAACTCTAGGAATCTTATAACTCTGAAAATATCATTTCACCAATACTCATACCCCTAAGAAAACAAAGGCTAACCACTGACTCTACATCATAGTCATGAAGAACCCCAGACAAACTCTAAACAACAAAAAAAACAAAGGATCAAGCATAGGCCCAATTTAACTTTCGATCCAGCAAGAGGAACCAAGCAAACCAAATTGGTCTTTTCGTGGCTTCAACTTAACTATTACACAGCAAATCAAGCAACACCATTTTTGCCCCTAGCCTCTTTACACCAAATTAAACATGAAATTAATACTGAGTATGGTTACTCATTTCGCCTAAGGCTAAAGCAACCTTAAGGCATTTTTTAAAATGTCTGAATCCTTTAACATAACATTCCAACAGTCCCTAACCGCATACAACTATGAGAAATCAGCTATTCAAAATAGAAACTAGCTAGAATACATTGCAAATCAAGTGACAGAAAGCACAAATATCATAAGAGAAATACATTCGTGGTATAAATAGAGTTATTGCCATGCTTTCAATTCTGTTTTTATTTCCATCTTCAAATTGGACTTCACATTAGATAAAATTCAGAAGAAATGTACCTGGATATTGAAAGAGCAAAAAAAATGGAGGATCAGTAGAGAGTCAGCAGCAGAAACAGTCCAGTACCCAGCAATGAAACAGTATTCCCAAATCAAATTCAAACCCAACTTTAAATACCCACGATTCAATTCATTTTTAACCCAGAAGGTAAAACCACTAGTTTCTGGTGATCTGAACTAAGATAATAAGATAAGAAAAACCAACAACTTAAGCAGAACTTTCAATAGATTTTTTGGAAATTGCCTGGAATTCAAAGCTGTTCCAGAATTTCTTAAAAAAAGAAGCAACCGCTCGGTGTTTCAGGTTTTCTATCTCTATTTCTTCTGCCTTGAATGCCAAGTTAGAGAACCTTTATAGGCGAGGCATTTAGGGCAGCTTCCAAGTATCAGTTTTGCAATTAGGATCTTTTGAAATTTTCATTATAGCTTAGATACCCATAGTTAAAAACCAAAATTCAAAACATCCCCCTTCCCCAGCTTCCTAGAAGCTTCCTATTCTGTTACAAAAATATCCCCTATGCTGATTACCCGGACTATTCCCCTCACCCCTGAAATTTACCTTTTCAGCCTAAAATCCAACTATGGGTCAATTTGAACCAATGGTTCAGGACCAAATGGATGGGTCAACCTTGCACCCAAAGCCCAAACCAAAAGGTCAGAACCCCAAATGACCAATCCGAGTGAGAAGTAACCATAAAAACCCAAAATATGAACTAACAATTGATTTTCTGTTAAGCTAAACCCCTGACCAGAATTAAACTAAATTAATCAAATTAATAAAACCTAATTCCAACTAATTAACAGAAAATGCCATAACTTAACATAAAATTAAGAAGATGAAGAACAACAAGTAGAAGCTTGAAAAAGAAAAACTGAAAGACTGACGAAACGTACCTTAAATTAATCTAAAGAGGACAGCCGGGTTCAAAATTCTTCAACAAATTTAGACCAAGAACATGTCATTTGAACAATCATATAAGAAGAAGAGGAGGGAGAGAAAAGACGAACGAAAAAGGACAAACAAGAAATAGAACTCACCCAACACTCGAACTCGCGACTGACTCTCGATTTAAACCGCAAAATAATATTAATCACCTGTTCTTTGTCAATAACAAGCGAATAAAATTGTTTCGCGATAAAATCGGCCTTGAACGCTCATAAACACCGGAGAGATGATCTTGCGTGAATGAACTTGGTTTTGGCTTCTAGGGCTCGAACCCTAGATTCAAAATTCGAAGAGTTCTGGCCATGTTCGAGGGGAACGAGGTGGGGATTTGGAAAGAGGGGAGTGAGGGAGTCATGGGGTGTTAGTTTGAAGGAGAGAGGAGGTGGCGCCGCCAGGCTTGGGGTGGTGAGAATTAGGGCGGCGGGTTAGGGTTTATGTTTCTGGGGAGTGAGGAAGACGAGTGAAGGGGGGGGTAAGGGCATTAGGACACTTATATACTAAGGGACCCCGTGTTCCCAGCCATTTGATCGAGAAACCTCGACGGCTGGGATTGAACACTGGTTAAACGGTGTCGTTTGGACACTAGACGGGGCGGAACGGGTTGGGTCGACCGAGCTGGTTTTGGTCGGGTACCGGGCGGGTATTTGGGATGGGGTAAGGGAATTCATATTGGGCTTAGACAAATTAAAACAAGACAGCCCAACTTCTAACTTTTCAATTCCTTTTTTTTTTCAAAATAATTCTTTTTCTTCTTTTTTCAAAATTAATTTAAAATCTAAATTAAATCCTAGAACTTAATTACCTTAAAAACACTAATTAAACCTAAATAAAAATTATCACAATTAATAAAAAATAAATTAAAAGAAAACTACTCAAAATCAAAGTTAAAATTAAGGAGTGCAAATTAAACTATTTTTGTGACCCCCCCCCCTTTTTATAAAATAACTAATTACTAATTAATTCTTAAAAAATGCAAAGTTAAATCCTAAATGCACATGCAGCATATTTTTGTATTTTTTATTAATTAAATAAAATAAACATGCACAGACAAATGCAAACAATAACAAACAAAAATCTACGAAATTGCAAACAAATGGAAAAATTATTTTGTTTTGAATTTATGGGAGTAATTCATATAGGGCAAAAATCACGTGCTCACAGCTGCCCTTCTTTGCTTGGAAACACGAAGAGTTTTCGTGCAAAGATAAAGTGAGCGGATACGAGTGATTTTTGCCCGCTTGAATACTCCGTGGGAAGCATTTTTGAAAAGTTTGACCGCACCCTACTTCCGAGGTTGCCTACATATCTTTGGCTGTAAAGGAATCAGGTCAGTATAGTTCGGGAAGTTTCGGTAGCTGGGACTACCAGGAAGCTGTGATTTCACTGTTATTGCTGCTTCTGCTACTGCTTACTGTATCCCCTTATTACACCATGATAAAATGAAAAAAAGCTAGATTATACTATGATCTATGCATTACAAAATCCTATCAGTAACTTCAGACTTGCTCTTGTGGTTCTTGTTTCCTTGTTGACGTGTACTCCCCCGGTGGAATCCCTTTGTTGCCGCCTTGAATTGTAATCTAAGATGTTTTTCCTTTTCTCCAGGTGGCTGCCTGACTGCTGAACTTGAATGTATTCCCTGCTCTCCAGGCGGGCTCCTGACTGCTAACTTGAAATGTATTCTCTTCTCTCCAAGCAGGGTCCTGACTGTTAACTTGAAATGTATTCCCTGCTCTCCATGTGGGCTCCTGACTGCTAACTTGAAATATATTCCATGCTCTACAGACGGGCTCCTGACTGCTGACTTGAAATGTATTCCCTGCTCTTCAGGCGTGCTCCTGACTGCTAGACTTGAAATGTATTTCCTGCTCTCCAGGCGAGCTCCTGACTGCTAACTTGAAATGTATTCCCTGCTCTCCAGGCGGGCTCCTGACTGCTGACTTGAAATGTATTCCCTGCTATCCAGGCGGGCTCCTGACTGCTAACATGAAATGTATTCCCTACTCTCCAGGCGGGCTCCTGACTGCTGACTTGAAATGTATTCCCTGCTCTTCAGGCGGGCTCCTGACTTCAACAAAATGACAAAACAGAGGAAATTTTTCTGCCCTAGTTTTGTGGCTGGGCACAGATGTAAGTGTAAAACTAATCATATTACCAAGTATTACTAAGAATTTGAAAGCTAGTTCCCATTATCCAGGGGGGTCCTGACAATTCTTACCTAAATGACAATTTTAAATCTATGTTATATCTTCTAAAGGTGCGACTTCTGCTAAACCTTGTTATCTAAGAGGGTCTTTAAACTATTTCCCATTATCCAGGAGGGTCTTGAAAATCCAAGGTCAAATTTTACCTTAAGAGTGACAACTTTTATGGCTGAATTATACTACCCTACAGCAGAATTTACGCTAAATGTTGTTATCTAATCGAAATATTAAAGCTAAGTCCCACTATTCAGGAGTCTGGAAACTCCTAATTGAATCCTGTCTCGAACATGCAAATTTTAAGATAACTTATACTCTTTTGGAATACATTTATGCTAAATTATGCTATTTCTGAACTTTAAACTAGGTCCTATTTTCCAGGAGGGTCCTGAAAATCAATAATCAAACCTGTTTGGTGACTGCCTTTCTCCATTGAGGGTTTCTCCGAAACAAATGAAATTTCCTGCCCTTGTTTAATCAAATAAAAACTCGTCAGTTTAAAATGTGGTGGTTAGTTGATGGCATTCTTTGTTGAAGGTCCCTCCACTACATTGTTTTGCTTTGACTGGCTTCCCCGAACTGGCCCTGAACCATTTGACGTTCTGACTGACTTTCCAAACCCCATGACTTTGGATGACCCGAGTGTTCTATATCCAAACCGTTGTTTCACACCTCTGACCTTTAACTGAAACTTTGCATCTCCCATGAAATTACTAAATCGTTCTGCCAATGGAACTTTTGCCGGCACTTTATCCCACCTTACACCATGCTATCTTTGGTATGCTCTGGCCACACTGTGCTTTGCAATCTTGAAGCTCGTAGTGAACTTTGAAATTCCTTCTTATTTTCTTAAACAGAACTGACATTGGGAACATCTTAGAGAAATAAATACGAAAGAAATGAAATGCAATGACTTTAAGGATAAGAAAATCCAAAACTGGAATACTATCTGGAGAGGAAAAATAAAAGGACTTATCTGGGTGGAGCAATTGGCACCAATGATCATGACATGCATTTTGGATTAATCGTCCCAATCTGTCCAACCAATCAACTTCTAGTTGCCACACTTTGTTGCCCCGGAATTTCCATAACCTGATTTCTTCATCCAGATCCCGACCTTGTTCATCCTGCGATGCCTTAAAAAGTTTTCACCAGCAGACATCTCTTATTCGTTCATCTGTCAACTTACCGTCGTCTTACGGTGCCCATGAGGGTTTTCACCAATAAGACTCTCTCATTTTTATTTCTCTCTACTCCCGTCACCTTACGGTGCCCGTGAGGGTTTTCCCCAATAAGACTCCCATTTTCATCTCTCTCAGCTCTCATCGCCTTATGGTGCCCGTGAGGGTTTTCACCAATAAGACTCTCTCATTTTTTATTTCTTTTTTTCCATTTGGACCAGATGTTGTCCATGATATGAATCACCTCTACCTACTTGACTTGGCATTTCTCGAATACTGATCAGAAGGTCTTTCTTTGGACAGTAATGTGGGCTTTTGGATGGGGTTAGAAAGAAAAGATATAAAAAGGCTCAAAACAACTCAAATGGGTTAAAATTACAACTTTCGGAATCAGATTTCTTGCAACAACCACAACTTCTGCCCCAGTTTCTTGCTTGGGGACTTTTGGATTTTTGTTTTGATGAGACCGAACCGTGAGGCTGCCTACGTATCCTTAAAAGGAATCAGGTCGAACGTAGTTCGTCATAGAAATTACTTTGTTGTTGTGATTTTCTTTTTCTCTTTCTTTGCTCTCTTTTGCTTTCTTTTTCCCTTTTGTTGTTTTTCTTCCTCTCTTTTTTTCTTTTCATTCTTTTCTTTATCTTTTCATTCTTTCTTTCTCTTTTCATTCTTTTCTTTCTCTTTTTCTCTCCTTCCTTTACTTATCTTTTACGCTTGTGTTTCTGATATTTGTTACTGATTCCAAAAGAGGGGTATGAAAGAAAACAAATAAGGCTCAAAAGGAGTGACAAGGGATAAAGTGTTTAGATAGTAGAACAAAATGCCTTCGTCATTTCAATATTCGAGACATGCCAAATACAAACAAGTACAATCAAAGAAAGAAATCATGCATAGTATCTCTTGACTGCATCAGAATTGATAGCCATCTCTACACATTTGCCTTCTACGTCTGTCAAATACAATGCACCATTGGACAACTCTAGTTACAACGAACGGCCCCTGCCAATTTGGAGTGAATTTTCCTTTTGCTTCAACCTGATGAGGAAGAATGCGTTTCAATACTAACTGACCCACTTCAAACTTCCGTGGACGCACCTTCTTATTGTATGCTCTTGCCATTCTCTGTTGATACAACTGGCCATGACACACTGCTGCCAGTCTCTTCTCATTGATCAAACTCAATTATTCCAAGCGGGTTTTGACCTACTCCTCATCATCGATCTCAGCCTCCGCGACAATTCTAAGGGATGGAATTTCCACTTCTGCGGGTATCACTGCTTCGGTGCCATACACCAACAAATAGGGAGTCGCCCCCACTGAAGGACGGATAGTAGTGCGATAACCCAGCAATGCAAACGACAGCTTTTCATGCCACTGCCTAGAACCCTCCACCATTTTTTGAAGTATTTTCTTTACGTTCTTGTTAGCCGCCTCGACTGCTCTATTTGCCTTGGGATGATATGGGGTGGAATTGCGATGCACAATCTTAAACTGTTGACACACCTCTTTCATCAGATGACTATTGAGATTAGCACTGTTATCTATGATGATTACCTTCGGTATCCCGAACTGCAAATGATATTTGAGTGCACAAAATCAACCACCGCCTTCTTGGTTACAGACTTGAATGTTTTAGCCTCAACCCACTTGGTAAAATAATCAATGGCCACTAGAATGAACCTATGCCCATTGGATGCTGCTGGCTCAATTGGTCCAATCACATCCATGCCCCAAGCAACAAAGGGCTATGGTGCAGACATCGTGTGTAATTCAGATGGTGGAGAATGGATCAAATCTCCATGCACTTGGCACTGATGACATTTACGAACGAAACTGACACAATCTCGCTCCATAGTGAGCCAATAATAACCTGCCCGGAGAATCTTCTTTGCCAGCACATACCCACTCATGTGCGGTCCATAGACTCCAGAATGTACTTCGGTCATGATAGTCACAGCCTCTCTGGCATCTACACATCTTAATAACCCGAGATCTGGAGTTCTTTTGTACAAAACTCCTCCACTGAAGAAAAATCCACTTGCCAAGCAACGAATTGTTCTCTTTTGTTCACCTATGGCTTGTACCGGATATACTTTCCTTCGGTTGCATTCCTTGATATCGTGAAACCAAGGCTCCCCATCGAGCTCTTCTTCCACCATATTACAATAAGCATGCTGATCGCAGACCTGAATATGCAACGGGTCAACATAAGCCTTATCTGGATGATGTAACATCGATGCCAGAGTAACCAAAGCATCAGCGACCTCATTATGAATCCTCGGAATATGCCTGAACTCTATTGCTTGAAACCGTTGGCAAAGATCATGCAAACATTGTCGGTACAGTATGAGTTTTAAATCCCGTGTTTCCCATTCTCCCTGAATCTAATGCACCAGAAGGTCCGAGTCACCCAAGACCAAGACTTCATGGACACCCATATTCGCAGCCCTCCTCAAACCCAGAATGCATGCCTTGTACTCAGCCATGTTGTTAGTACAGTAGAACCGAAGCTGAGCCATAACTGGGTAATGATGCCCTGTTTCAGAAATAAGTATCGCTCTTATCCCAACGCCTTTCATGTTAGAAGCCCCATCAAAGAAACGTTTCCATCCTAGCTTTTCAACCTGTTCCAACTCATCAATGTGCATTACCTCTTCATCAGGGAAATAAGTCTTCAAAGGTTCGTATTCTTCATCCACAGGATTCTCAGCCAAATGGTCGGCCAATGCTTGTGCTTTCATTGCAGTTCTAGTAACATAGATGATGTCAAATTCTGTGAGCAAGATTTGCCACTTTGCGAGCCTCCCTGTGGGTATAAGCTTCTGAAAGATATACTTTAGCGGATCCAAACGAGAGATGAGGTAAGTAGTGTAAGATGATAAATAATGCTTCAACTTCTGTGCCACCCAAGTGAGGGCGCAACATGTCCTCTCAAGATGAGTGTAGTTTATCTCGTAAGTTGTGAACTTCTTGCTGAGATAATAAATGGTATGCTCTTTCCTGCTGGTAATGTCATGCTGGCCCAACACACAACCAAATGAACTGTCCAGGACCGTCAAATACAGAATCAAAGGTCTCCCTAGTTCTGGCGGGACCAACACAGGTGGGTTTGACAAGTAACCCTTTATCTTATCAAATGCTTCCTGACATTCATCTGTCCACTTGACTGCAGCATCTTTCTTTAACAGTTGGAAGATAGGCTCACAAGTTGTCGTGAGGTGAGCAATAAACCGGCTGATGTAATTCAGTCTTCCCAACAGACTCATCACCTCAGTCTTGTTCTATGGAGGTGGCAATTCCTGGATGGATTTGATTTTTGACGGGTCTAATTCAATACCTCATCGGCTGACTATGAATCCCAACAACTTTCCAGACGGAACATCGAACGCGCATTTTGTAGGATTGAGCTTGAGATTGTACTTGCGAAGCCTTTGGAAGAACTTTCTCAGATCTCTGACATGGTCAGACTGCTTTCTAGACTTTACAATCACATTATCCACATAAACCTTGATCTCCCTGTGTATCATGTCGTGGAATATAGTCGTCATTGCCCTCATGTAGGTTGCCCCATCATTTTTCAAACCAAATGGCATGACCCGATAGTAGTACATTCCCTATGGCGTGATGAATGTTGTCTTTTCTGCGTCTTCTCCATTAAGATCTGGTGGTAGCACGCATAACAATCCACAAAAGAACCAATCTCATGTTTGGCACAATTATCGATCAATATATGGATGTTCAGCAGTGGGAAGTTATCCTTAGGACTTGCCTTGTTGAGATCTCGATAATCAACACATACCCTGGTCTTGCTATCCTTCTTTGGCACAGGCACAACATTGGCTAACCAGGTGGGATACCGGGTGACCCGAATGACCTTGGCCTCAAACTGTTTGGTGACCTCTTCCTTAATCTTCACACTCATATTAGTTTTAAACTTCCTCAGCTTTTGCTTGACATGGGGAAATATCGGGTCAGTGGGTAATTTGTGAACCACCAAGTCAGTGCTTAGACCTGGCATATCGTTATAGGACCATGCAAAAACATCTTTATACTCGAACAGTGCTTTAATTATCTCCTCTCTGAGTTGTGGTTCAAGATGGACACTTATTTTAGTTTCCCGGACATTATCTTGGTCCCCTAAATTGATTGCTTTTGTATCACTCAGGTTAGGCTTGGATTTTTTTTCAAAATGACTTAATTCTTTACTAATCTCTTCAATGGCTTCATCCTCGTCATATTCCGATTCAACATCACACTTTATTTCTTGAATTACTATTTCAGAATTAGATTGGCTTTTAAGACTGGGCCGGAGATTCCGCATGCATGTCATATCATTGAAGCCAGCATAAAAAGAACTGTACAAGGAAGAAAAGAAAAACAACAATAAAACTATCAGGAAGGGAGAAAAAGGAAAATTGCATTTCATTAAAATTAGAGATAACAGGGCTTATACGTCCAAACAGACGAAACATAGAATCTGAACTACAACCCTGGGATAATCCAGATAAACTAAAAGAAAATCAAAGCAAACTACCAAAAATCCTTCCTGGTGGGGGAGAGGAGTAGCTTCCCAATTGTTAATCTTTGCACTGGCCCAACAAATTGCACATCCGCCTTGCTAGAACCCTCTCCGGCTTCCACCGTGTTCACTTCGTCGAATATCCTCTCGAACTTTTCCATCAATTCTCCATCCATATCAACCACCGAACTGGGAACCGTCGTCGCTGGGAACTTTCTAGTACCAGGCCTGACAAATGATCCGGAAAGACACGGGACTGGCTTTGGAAGGGCCCATGCTCTCTGTTTCAATTTTCTGGCTCTTCTCACGTCTACGACTGTGGGCTTGAACCCCAGACCAAATGTATCCAAGTTTTAAGAAGAGAAACCGGCTATACGATACCTTGCAGAGATGCACCCAAACCCTTTCCCGATACAAAACCATTTTTCAACATTTCAACGGCTACCATGACTGATGCAGCAGCTACCCTTGGATTTGGCACGCATTTCCCTTCAAGAATTTTCTCTACCGATACCGTGTCAAAAACCTGATAAACCCATGACCCCTTGTCATGTTCAAACTCTATGAACAGAACAATGGCATCACTGGGAGCACACAAATTATCTTCGCCATGCACAACAATTTCCTGTCTATCCCATTCAAACTTAACCATTTGATGCAGAGTGGACGGGACCGCTTTGGCAGCATGAATCCAGGGTCGACCTAACAACAGATTGTAAGAAATAGCAACATCAAGCACCTGGAATTCTATAGTAAATTCAACTGGCCCTATTGTAAGCTCGAGCACTATGTCCCCGACTGAATATTTCCCTCCACCGTCGAATCCCCGAACGCAGATATTGTTCTCGTGAATTCTTTCATCATCTACCTTCAACTTGTTCGGAGTGGAAAGAGGGCAAATATTTGCACTGGAACCATTGTCAACCAATACCCGAGTAACCACGGAATCTTCACATTTCACCGTTAGATAGAGGGCTCTATTGTGCTCAGTACCCTCCACGGGCAACTCATCATCAGAAAAAGTGACTATGTTTACATCAAATATCTTGTTAGCTATCTTTTCCAAGTGGTTTACTGAGATTTTGTCAGGAACGTGAGCTTCGTTCAGGATCTTCATCCAAGCCCGACGGTGCTCGTCTGAATGGATCAATAATGATAAGAGCAAGATCTGAGCCGGTGTCTTCCTTAACTGCTCACAATGGAATAGTCTTGTGCTTTCATCTTTCTCAGAAATTCTTCTGCTTCTTCCTCGGTCACAGCCTTCTTTACCAATACTGAGTTATCTTTTGAGGTCTTAGCTTTTCTCAACTCTTCGGGAGCAAAGCATTTCCTCGATCGAGTCAAACCATGGGTCTCACAAACTTCTTCTTTAACCTCTTTCCCCTTGTAAGTCATTGTCGCTCGTTCATAATTCCATGGGACTGCCTTGTTGTTGACTATGGGTAATTGAGTTACCGGTTTGATAATGACAGGATCTGTGCGGGCGCCCTTCACAATTACCATAGGCTTGTTCATCACTCCTGGCACAACCACTTTTGCTCTTTCATGTTTTCCTGCAACGTCACTTGAGGACCCCTTCTTGACCTCCACAGGTGGTTCATTATTTGCCCCGTTCAACTTGATCACAGACTTCTCACTTGTTGACTTTTCAAATGGCTTGGCTTCACTAGCCCGAATAATCATGATGGTTTGCGAAGGCTTCTTAGACTCCCCTCCCTTATGCACTATCTCAATCATATTTGTCTCATGATGGGCCGGTAATGGGTTCTGGTTGATGTTGGGTGCCTCCGGGGCTTGGACCTCAATCCGATTAGTATCAATGAGCTCTTGAATAGCTGTTTTCAATTTCCAGCATTTCTTTGTGTCATGACCCGAGGTCCTTGAACAATACTCACAACTCACCGAGCGGTCAAGATTTCTAGGAGGGGGATTTGGCAGTTTAGCCTCGATCGGATTCAACATACCCAACTATCTCAATCTATGGAATAGACTAGTATATGATTCTCTCAACGGAGTGAAAGTCTTCTGCTTTTGCAACCTCTCATTCGTAAAGGCTTGATTTGGCCGAAAACCTATTCCAGGGGGATTTCTGTAGGCTCTTGGGAGGGGATAGGTATTTTGTGGATCTAGGTATGGACTTTGTGGAGCTGGCGCACGCCATTGTGCATGAGCGGGAGGTTGGTTATAGGTTTGTGCATGATGGATGGAAAAATGGGGATCTGGCGGTGGATAGTAGTGTTGTGGTGGGGGTAAGTTTGGTGATAGGGGCGAGGCGGATTGTAGTAACGTGGAAGGTTCGTGGATCTGACCCAAGCTCCCGACTCAATTGTCGCAACGTCCTCTTTCTTCTTCTTCCCGAGTACACCTCTATTACCATTTTGAATGGCCTGGGTGGTCGCTTTGATTGCTGAATAACTCATGATCTTGTTGGACTTGAGTCCCTCCTCAACCATGCCTCCCATTTTTACAACCTCATTAAAGGACTTGCCCACTGCTGACACCAAGTGACAAAAATAAGTGGGTTCCAAAGCCTACAAGAAATAATCGACCATCTCACTTTCTTTCATTGGAGGGTCAACCCTCACTACTTGTTCCCTCCAACGGAATCCATATTCACTGAAACTTTCACTGGGCTTTTTCTCAGTCTTTGTTAATGACAGACGGTCTGGGATAATTTCAAGATTATACTGAAAATGGCAGGCGAAGGCTTGGGCCAAATCGTCCCATGTGTACCACATGTTGTGATCTTGTCTAGTATACCATTCTAATGCCGATCCACTCAAACTTTGGCTGAAATATGCCATCAGCAATTCATCTCTTCCGCCTGCTCCTCTCATCTTGCTACAAAATCCTCTTAAGTGTGATACTGGGTCACCATGCCCGTCATACAGATCAAACTTGGGCATTTTGAACCCTGCTGGTAACTAAACATCTGAGAACAGACATAAATCTTTATAGGCCACACTTGACCTACCAACCCCCTCTTATCTCTGAACGATTGTTCTAAGCTTTTGACCTTTCTGATCATCTCTTCATGCTCGGGATTTTTAGGTGGCTTCTCGGTCTCTGCAGGGAGATCAAGATGAGGGGTGTAAGAACATGGTTCCAGGATTTTGAAGGTGGGTTCAGGGGGATAATACTGGTTGTCGTGAGTCTGGAATAGAGGTTTACTGGAAGATCAGTGTAATGCAGCGGGTGGAGGTACCACAAAAATAGGAGTGATTGGTGGAGGAGGGTATGAGAATTGTTTGGGTGGTGGAGCTTGAGAAGTATGGGAAGTGGTGCCATAGCATTGTTGGTAGAGGGGAAAGGCTGGAGATGAGTTCACAGTGGGAGGCTCCTGAGGTTGGGCCGATGGTGGGATATAAGCTGGGTTGGCGGGATAAACCGGTGGTGGATGCCCCTTTGCCCAGGCTTGGTACATTTCAGCCATCTGTTGCTTTAACTTATACATCTCTTCCTTCATTGCATTAACATCCAATTCTTCCACCTCTTTTGACGGGTCAACAATACTTGCCTCCAATTCTTGGTTGGTCATGTTCAACTTATCTTTTGATCGGGTATTGTATGAGTGAGTTTTTAGAATGCCGATCAACTAACCACCTGCATGGACTCAATACATCAACAACAACCTTGTTAGTGGTTAGGGCTTTAACAAATTGGTAACCGCACATTTGGGGAATGAATGCACCTAAGCAGTTAATCGTTTCTATCATGCATTTGATCGGCTTCTTGCGTCAACCCGGCTTTTCCACTTACAGCTTTCCTTTTTTTCTCTTTCTTTTCATTCTGGCATTTGCTCTTCTTTTTTTCATTTCCCTCTTGTTTTGCCATTGTTTCTTTTCTCTTATTTTCTCTCTTTTTATTTTCTTTTTTCTCTCTTATTTTCCTCTCTTTTTCTTTGGTTATGGTCGAATCCTATGGAGATTACCTACGTATCATGACCGCACATGAATCAGACCGAGCGTAGTTCTGGGAGATAAGTAAATAATAAAACATTTTTTGGGATTTTCAATTTTCATAAAAAGCAAACGCTTTGATTACAAAGACTCAACACTAACAGACTCCAAGAGAAACTAACAGATGCTGATGAAAAGATGAAATACAGACTCTAAAAATAAACTATCATACTCCAACAGAAGAAAATGCAGACTCGACAACAAATGACAGACTCCCGCAGAAAGAAAATACAGACTCAACACAACTGACAGACTCTAAACAAAAATGAAATACAGACTCAAATGAAAAATCATGAATACATCAATGCTCCTGGTGCCCGCGGGACATCATTCAGTCTCGCCGCAGGCCTATATGCAAGATCCCTTTGAAATCAGTCCAAGTCACTCATTATCTGCTTAACGAATGTCATCACTGCCGCGAAGAAGGTAGTGCGAGTCATATCCTCATAGACTTGGCACTTCATAACGATGTAATTGGCGATGTTTCTAATTCTCTCTCTTATGACACTTTTTTCTTGTAGCAACCGCCCGATCTGCTGAGCCCTGGCTTCCGAAGTTTGCTCGGCCACATGATTCTGCTCCAGAAGTTGTTGAAAATCTATTTCTAATTGTGCCAATGATGTATAACAATGTTCTCTTTCAACCTTGAAGTCTTTCGACTGTTTGATCATTTTGTTTTCCGTGGCGATGACCCTTTTCTTTAATCCTGCAACCTCATCATCGTACTTTTCTTTCAACTGCTTGACCAGGCGCGCTCGTTCATCTGCATTTTTAACCAACTATTTTCGAGCCTTGGCTAGTTCACTTTCTGCTTTGTTCAAATCAAAACTATAGTCACTCACTTTCTGCCTCTAGTTAGCTATGAGTTTCTCATCTTTGGCACTTCGGGCTGGGTTTTCTGCCGCTATTTTCATTTTCTGAATCTGGGCTCAAAGGGCCTCATTTTCTATGGCTAGCTTTTTCTTTTCTCCTCCGTCTGCCGCGGCTTGCAAGCTATTTTCAAACTGAAGATCCCTGACTTGTTTTTCCAATTTGCTTATGGTAGCCCTATACTCGTTTTCTTTGGCCAACCAGTCTCTTGCACTTGTGCTCCGTCAGTGAAATGTTGGACATGGGGTCTCTTTGCGGGCCTTTCGGGATCATGTTGAACTCGGGATCTTTTACCATACCAAGCAATAAAACTGGGCTCCACCTCGCCTCTAAATAGATCTCGTACTTGAGTATTAGGCCCTAAGAATCTGCAATGATGCCAAATCCGATGCACTTTTTCTTCTGGGAAGGTAGCTTTTGGCTCTAACTCAATGACCTGCTGACTTAAATCTTCATCGTGTGGGATGGTCTGGTATCGGCCTAACTGACGTAAGACTCTGTGCGGAGCATAAGGCTGAATACTCTGAAGACCCATCAACAGCAAAAAACATGCCTCAGCCGACATATAGATTACTTCACTGATCGAGAGCCACCCGATCGACCATTCGATCTTGTTTGCAGTCAGAGATCTCAAATGACCATGCCATGCTTCTGTACCATCCGGGAACTCATAACCCTCTACCCGCTTTTCATGTTTTTCGATGCATTCAAGGTCAGTCATACCACAATTCAAGTATCCGGGACGGTGGCAAAGGTGTTCCTCCATCCATAGTTGTAGAAGCATATTGCACCCTTCAAAGAACTTCTCTCCTTCTCGAAAATGGGTCAGAGCTCGGTAAATTTCCGCCAAGATCAGCGGCACTATAGTCCCATTTGCCTTTTTCATCATAAAATCGGCTATCCCTACAAGTCCCAACTCTATGTTCCCGTCTTTTCTAGGGCAAACCAAAATACCCGTCCTCTCCAAGCTTCCCACTTGTCTTAGTTTCCCACGTGAGTAAGACCGGTATCTGGCGTTTCGAAGCCACGGGGATTCCCATAACGTCGATACAGAAAGTAGAAGGTATAGAATCCTTTGGCCAAATTTCCGTCTCGGATGTCACGACTGATGCTTAACAAGTCCAAAATTTTATAAGGGGTTACTGTTCTCGGCGCCACCGGGTATTGACTTCTAAAATTCCCTTTGAAACCGGCATAGCCTGCTATCTCTTCCAGTGTAGGAGTTAACTCGAAATCAGCAAAGTGAAATACATTATGCGCTGGGTCCCAGAATGGTATCAAGGCCTCAATCACGTCTTTTCTTGGCTTAACCTTCAAGAGCCCGATAAGACCACCCAATGCTTTTGTCACAGCCTTTCTGCTATCTTCCCCCAAATCATGCCACCACATATGTAGCTCCAAAGGGATCTCTTCACGGACTGAGAAAGGTTCATTTTGCATTGTGCTCATCCTGCACATTTATTAAGGTGATTTTAATTAAAGGGAAACTATGACTCGTTTTGACTCAAGAAAAATGACCATCTTTTTTTCCAAAATTTTCACACAAATATCCGGCTTTGCCAATACGGCCTTTCAGCACTTCGAAAATGAAAATTTTAAGGCTATGTCAGCTAACCAGCCAAAACCTTTAAAAGTGACTAAAAGTGGTTGTTCTTGCAAAAACAGCCTTCCGGCGCCCTTTTAGGGATATTTGGCTATTTCTGACAAGAATGGCATCACCCTAATTATTTTCAAATTAAAGTAAATTTTTGTTCTTTTGTGTTATTTTTGCAAAAAGGAAGTTGGACCCAATGAGGGTTGCTTACGTATCTCACACCCTGTGAGAATCAAACTAGCGTAGTTCGGAAAAAAACATTTAAGAAAATAAACCCAACTTCTTTTTCTTTTCCCAAAAGCACAAGGATATATTTTCTATTTTTCTTTAAAATCCACAAAATTCCCCTCTTTTTTCAAAATTTCGGCAGAGTTTCAGTATACTTTAGGGACATTGGTTTTCACCGCAGGTAATTACCTCACACTGCTATTTTCTTTTCCAAATTCTCTCCCTTTTATTCAAAAGCCGGTCAGCATGCAAATCCGAAGCAAATAAATGCACAAGTAGCAAGTAAGATGCATCAGGATGGTCTTTTTATTTCGGGTGCACCTGTCCTAGACAGACCCAACCCCTGTGTTGAGTCTCCAAAGTCAAAAATGCACATGATGCAAACAAATGTTCCTACTAGGGATACGGCATGAGGTATTGTTATACTAGGTTTAAAAACCTGGGTTTATTTGTTCTAGACTTGGCTTACCCGAGCGGACAGCTCGGGCTGGGGGGCAGCGTACCGGGAATATAGAAGCTTCACTGGCTTTGCAACTTGTCCGAACCTCATTCTAGTTTTGGAATATGACTCTAATAGAAAAGAAGTCACACGAAGTGCACACCTCTTCATGATTTAGAAGACTCAGAGAGAAGAGGGAGTTCGCAAAAGTTTATATACAGTTCACGGAATATCAAAGCGGTAAAAGCAATCAATTAGCACATTAGGCCCAGATCATGTAACAAAATCAGATAATGGATAAAGCCAACTATAACAATTATTTTAAGCTCGAATTCTTGAACCCTAAACCAGAGATTCTGGGTTCGATCCCCAGTGGAGTCGCCAGAGCTGTCACACCTCCTTTTTCACTACACCCCCGTAAAGAGGCATAAAAGGGAGTTTTTCCAACTTAAAGTGACAATCAAAACGGGATTCATTGTTAAGAGATTCAGGGTTGCCACTTGGGAGATTTATGGTGTCCCAAGTCACCGGTTCAAATCTCGAATCGAGGAAAAGATTGACTATGTATTACAGTCCGCGAACATAGAAATCCAGGTAAGGAATTCTGTTAACCCAGGAGAAGGTTTTAGGCACTCCCAGATTCCGTGGTTCTAGTACGGTTGCTCAACTGTTATAATTGGCTTATTATCTGATTTTAGTACACTTTTAAACCTATGCACATTTTTAACTTTTAACCGTTTCTATTCAACTTTAAAAGAAGATTGAACGTCGTTTAAAACACGTTTTTGGATCGCGCCACATGAAATGCACCCGCAACCTTAAACATATTTTATTCAACGTTTTAGGATTTGATTTGGGTCACATGAAATACACACTCGTGTTTAGGAAGGTAATATTATTACAATACGCACTTAAAGCAACTAACGCATTTGCAGCTTTGCGAGGGCCATGGAAATTTCGCTAGATGGCACGCCTCGAATTCTAAGGATTAAAATATTAACTAAGCGAGGGCCATGCATTTTAAGATTTTATTTGGCACGGTACCTCAATTCCAATTCTAAAGGGAATTCAAACAAAGTTTTGGAGGGCCATAATCTATTGATGTTATCTAGTATGGCTCACCTCCGCTACTTAAAAAAGTAAGGAGTTCGGGTTTTAACTAAATTCTGTATAAATGGCTACGAACAACCTATGCAATCACTAAATTGGCCTACATTTGGAAAAGAAGAAAACTTCAGACTCAAGTAACAATAACCAAACCATTAAAAAGGGAATTGGACTCCAGGAAGAGCCCAAAATCGGACGGGATCAACTAAGGGGCCTCAAACACAACTAGGCCAATGACAAAGGCCCAGTTACGTGATGCATGGCCATTACCTGAAGCAAATTGTGTTTTTTAGGAGAAACCTTGAGGTCAAAACAAGTACTGACCATTTTTCCAATTTTAAACAGATACGCAGTGTATTTTTGATGCCAAATCACATTCCATAACAAAGATGTAATAATTGATGTTATAAAGCTCATACACAGTTTGACTCATCATTGAAATGTAGCAGAATCTGCCAAACTTATCATGAATTGAAAAGCATAATTAACAGTGAATTAATTCTACAACATTGGTCTCCAAAGTAATAATAGATCAACTCTAGGAATCTTATAACTCTGAAAATATCATTTCACCAATACCCATACCCCTAAGAAAACAAAGGCTAACCACTGACTCTACATCACAGTCATGAAGAACCCCAGACAAACTCTAAACAAAAAAAACAAAGGATCAAGCATAGGCCCAATTAAACTTTCGATCCAGCAAGAGGAACCAAGAAAACCAAATTGGTCTTTTCGTGGTTTCAACTTAACTATTACACAGCACATCAAGCAACACCATTTTTGCCCTTAGCCTCTTTACACCAAATTAAACATGAAATTAATACTGAGTATGGTTACTCATTTCGCCTAAGGCTAAAGCAACCTTAAGGCATTTTTTAAAATGTCTGAATCCTTTAACATAACATTCCAATAGTCCCTAACCGCATACAACTATGGGAAATCAGCTATTCAAAACAGAAACTAGCTAGAATACATTGCAAATCAAGTGACAGAAAGCACAAACATCATGAGAGAAATACAATCGTGGTATAAATAGAGCTATTGCCATGCTTTCAATTCTGTTTTTATTTCCATCTTCAAATTGGACTTCACATTAGATAGAATTCAGAAGAAATGTACCTGGATATTGAAAGAGCAAAAAAATGGAGGATCAGTAGAGAGTCAGCAGCAGAAACAGTCCAGTACCCAGCAATGAAACAGTATTCCCAAATCAAATTCAAACCCAACTTTAAATACCCACGATTCAATTCATTTTTAACCCAGAAGGCAAAACCTTTAGTTTCTGGTGATCTGAACTAAGATAATAAGATTAGAGGAACCAACAACTTATGTTTCTGAGGAGTGAGGAAGACAAGTGAGGGGTGGTGGAAAGCGTTTGGACATTAATATACCTAGGGACCCGTGTTCCCAGCCGTTTGATCGAGAAACCTCGACTGCTGGGATTGAAAACTAGTTAAACGGGGTCGTTTTTTGCCATGGTCGAGATTGGACCGAGTGGGGCGACTGGACTGGTTTTGGTCGGGTATCGGGCGGGTATTTGGGCTGGGGTGAGGGAATTCACATTGGGCTTGGACAAATTAAAACAAGACAGCCCAACTTTCTAACTTTTCAATTCCCTTTTTTTTCAAAATAATTTTTTATCTTCTTTTTTCAAAATTAAATTAAAATCTAAATTAAATCCTAGAACTTAATTACCTGAAAACATTAATTAAACCTAAATAACAATTATCACAATTAATTAAAAATAAATTAAAAGAAAACTACTCAAAATCAAAGTTAAAATTAAAGAGTGCAAATTAAACTATTTTTGTGATTTTCCCTTTTTTTTTTATAAAATAACTAATTACTAATTAATTCTTAAAAATGCAAATTTAAATCCTAAATGCACATGCAGCATATTTTTGTATTTTTCATTAATTAAATACAATAAACATGCACAGACAAATGCAAACAATAATAAACAAAAATCTACGAAATTGCAAACAAATGGAAAAATTATTTTGTTTTGAATTTATGGGAGTAATTCATATAGGGCAAAAATCACGTGCTCACAGGGAGGATGTGACGACTCGGCTAGCCGTCTCATGAGTTACCGCTCCGTTTTCCCATTTCTGCTTCTTTATGCTTCGTTATCCGTGTTTTATGGTATCGGGTTGGTCGGATCGAGTCCGGAATGATTTTGGTAAGGATTGAGACACTTAGTCTCTTTTAAGGAAGTTAAGTTGGAAAAGTCAACCAGATGTTGGTTTATGTGTTAGAGGGCTCGGATGCGAGTTTCGATGGTTCGGTTATTCGAGAGGTGATTTATGGCTTAGGAGTGTAATCGGAATAGATTTTGGAGGGTTGGAGTAGTCTTAGGCTTGAATTGGCGAAGTTGATATTTTGGCGATTTCCGGTTGGTAGGCAAGATTTTGATATAGGGGTCGGAATGGGATTCCGAGAGTTGCAGTAGCTCCGTTGTGTCATTTGGGATGTTTGTATAAAATTTCAGGTCATTCGGACGTGGTTTGGTTGGGTTATTGATCAAAAGAGTATTTTGGAAGATTTTAGAAACTTAGGCTTGAATCCGATGTGATTTGGTAGATTTGATATTGTTTGAGGCGTTTTGATGATTGGAACAAGTTTTAATAAGGTATTGGGTTATATTTGTGCTTTTGGTTGAGGTCCCGGGGGCCTCGGGATGATTTCGGGTGGTTAACGGAGAAGTTGGAATTTTGTTGCAGCAGTTGAATTTGCAGCTTCTGGTATTTTCGCACCTGCGGATTGGTGACCGCAGGTGCGGTGCCGCACGTGCGGGTGATCTATTGCAGAAGCCAAAAAGGGCCAAATGAACAGAGATCGCAGAAGCGGTAGGACCGCATCTGCGATGTCGCAGATACGGAAGTTGGGTCGCAGATGCGATGTAGGCTAGGTAAGTGAATTCTGCAGAAGCGGAGGATTTGACCGCATATGCGGTACCGCAGAAGAGGGTTTTGGACCGTAGATGCTAAAATACCTGGGCAGAGCATATAAGTTATTTCATTTCGCGAGATTTAGCTATTTCACCATTTTTGACTTCGGCTTGGGAGCTTCTTGGGCGATTTGAGAGGGGGATTTCAAGAGAACTTCATTGAGGTAAGGAATTTGGACCTAAAACTCATTCCTATGCAATTAATTCATGCATTAGGGCTAGAAATTAGGGAAATCAAAGGTTAAAATTTGGGGAAACTAGGGCTTGAGAACTTATGCCATTAATTGTGAATTTGAAAGACCATTTGGGGTCGGATTTGAGAACTTTTGACATGTATGAACTCGTAGGGAGATAAGGAATCTATTGATGTGAAAGTTTTTGAATTTCAATACATGGGCCCAGGGGTCGGGTTTTGGTAATTTCGGGATTTGTGCCATTTGTTGATTATTTTCGCTTGGGCTTTGTTCCCTTAGCATATGTTGACGTACTCGTTCTGATTTTGGATAGATTTGATGCGCGTGGAGGTCGATTCCAGGGGCGAAGGCATCGCGAGCTAGAGATTTAGCCGGTTCGAGGTAAGTAATGATTGTAAATGATGCTCTGAGGGTTTGAAACCTAGGATTTGCCCATCGTAGTGCTATATTGAGGTGAAGAACACGCTTGATGACGAGCGTGGGGTCGTATACTATTGGGGATTGTGAGTTGGTCCATCCCGATTTGTTGGCCCAAGTTCAGGTAAAGTTTTTAAGAATGACAAATGATCTCAGTCATGGACCAGGTTCATCATGTGAGGCATAGTATTTATCAATCTAGACATGTGAGATACACGTGAAGGAGATAAGTCTCAATAATCAAGTAGCAATATCTCCTGAACTGATCGAAAAGGTTGCATATTGGATGAGGAGAGAAAGTCTCCTTACGGGAGGAGGACACAATCACACAATCCGGATAAATGATAGGGTTGGAGTTTGTATTGAACAAGGACTCAACTTTGATGGAAGATCAGCGATTGAGTCTCAATCAAAGTCTGATTACTAACTCATTAAATAGTAGTGATTGTTCTTTTTTACAGGTGTTGCACATACGGAGAAGTTAAACGTGAATAGGGAGCAAAATAGCAACACTTTTTGCAAGCAGTTCGTGTGTAATTCAAGTGTGCAAACCTGAAGCTTCTTGAACGAGATAGAAGAACCAGTTCCGTTGTATTTATTCTTATTCTAGTTCAATTATAGTAGGTGGTTTAAAGTTGTACCTTTTCATCTTTCATAGAAGCATTTGTAAAAGGTACTTTGAGTGTTCAAGTTATAGGCTAACTTGAAGGTGTCGCAACAGCTGAGGCTGTGTGCTACACAGAGATTAGAGTTAATCCTTAGGTTTACAAAGAGTTTTGCAAATGCTGTTTTGGCTTAGTGATTTTAGTGGATGTTTGGGAAAATCCTACTGAGTAGTAGGTCGTGGTTTTTTCACCTTTTGAGCCAGGTGTTTTTCCCATAAAACTCTTTGTGTTCTTTATTTTCTGTACTTTTAATTCCGCAACAGTAGCAGTTAGAACACCTAGAAGAACCAGGTTCTTCTAGATCGAAAAATTGGGTACCACACAAATCACCCCCTCTCCTCTTGTGTGGTATTGATGTTTAGAACATCAATTGGTATTAGAGGAGGTTATCCTTGAAGAGGCTAACACCTTAGGAAAAGATCAACATGAGTGCACCACCTGGGAACTGGGAAGGGCAATCCACTACCAGGCCTCCACTATCCAATGGACAGTACTACTGTTGGTGGAAGAACAGGATGAAGGATCACATCATAGGAGAAGACTATGAACTCTAGGACATAGTCACTGATGGTACTTTGGCAACTACAATAAAAATGAGGAAGGAGTGGTTGTGCCAAAGACAAGGGCTGACTGCACTGCTGAAGACCTAAAAAAGTGGGAGAAAAATGCTAAAGCCAAGAAATGGCTTGTGTGTGGACTAGGTCTAGATGAGTATAGTATTATCCAAAGTTGTACTACTGCCAAGGAGATATGGGACACTTTGCAAGTGGCTCATGAAGGAACACCTCAAGTGAAAAGATCCAGAGGAATACTGTTGTATTCTCAATATGAGAATTTTACTATGAAGGAAGGAGAAACTATCCAAGAGATGTATACTAGGTTTACTACACTGACAAATGAACTTAAGTCCCTTAGAAGGATTATTATTGAAGAAGACAAGGTTGAGAAAATCCTGACAAGGGTTCTGCTAGTCTCATGGGAAAGTAAAATCACGGTCATTCAGGAATCCAAGAATATTGCTACTTTCAGACTGGATGAACTGATTGGAAATCTTACTGCTTATGAACTGAGAAGGCAAACCATGAAGATGGATACACCCAAGAAGGAGAGAAGCCTAGCTCTCAGAATTGCTGAAGGTTCAGATCTGGAAGATGATGAGATGGCTATGATCACTAGAGAATTCAAAAAGTACCTGATGAGAGGAAAGGGTTCTTCAAAAGGTACAACCTTCAACAAGTCAAGAGCTCCTAAGAAACAGACCAATGTGGGTTGCTACAAGTGTGGTAAGACTGATCACATGATCAAGAACTGCCCTCAATGGGAAATTGAGTGGAAGAAAGAAAGGGCTGAACGAAGGAACAGGAAGAAGGAACAGGTTCAACCAAAAAAGAACAAAGGTTCAACCAAGGCTATGGTTGCTGTTTGGGGAGAAATTTCATATGAAGATTCGGAAGATGAAGCTGAAGAAGAGCAAGCACTGATGGCCATCGGAGAATCAAATGATGAACAAGAGGTAAGTATCCTTCATCTCAAAAATAAGATTAAATTTTTGTCTAAAGAAAAGTTCGTTGAGCTACTACTAGACTTCATTGATGAGTCTGAGATAATTAACAATGAGAAAGAAGTCCTATCTAGGGAATGTGTGATCCTAAAAGCAAAATGCAAAAGTCTAGAGTCTAGGGCTAATGAGAGTGATAACACAAATACTGAGTTGAAGAACCAGGTTCTTGAACTTGATAACAGTGTCCTAGAACTTAGGTCTGAAAACTTAAAACTGAAACTAGGAATAGGAAAGAAGAAAGTTGATCACACATATCTCACTCTATAAGAAAACTTGGGAAAAATGAAAGATGAATTGTATAAGAAAGATGAACTCATCAAAGTCCTAAAGGAAGATCTAGGAAAGGTGAAACATGAACTAGACAGAACTTGCAAGTGGAACAAGGCTTCTGATGCACTCTCTTGACTGCAAGAGCATCACAGTAGCAACAAAAGAGGACTTGGCTATGGGACTCTAGAAGCAAGTACCCCACTCTTCCTGAAAATAAAATCTGCACACATTGTGGCAAGGATGGCCATTACAAAAATGAATGTAATGCAAAAGAAAAGGCCAGTCAAAAGAACAATGTCTTTGTTCAAGAGAAAAACAAGCTGCCTGGGTGGGCAAGAAGGAATCTGATTCATCCTTTTGCCTATAGAAAGGGACCCAAACTAGTTTGGGTTCCTAAGACTAACCCCTGATTTCTTTTTGCAGGTCCAAGTGAAAAGGAGGATCCAAATATGGTATATGGATAGTGGCTGCTCAAAACATATGACTGGGAACAAGGACCAGTTCCTTTCACTTGAGGACTTAAAAGGAGGTAATATCTCCTTTGGTAATGGAAAGAAATGTGTGATCATTGGGGTTGGAAAGGTAGGCAAAATAGATTCTCATTCCATAGAGAATGTCTACCTGATATATGGCTTGAAATATAGCCTAATAAGTGTGTCACAATTGTGTGACAGAGGTAATTTTGTAGCTTTTACCTCTACCAAATGCTTTGTGATTAACCTTACCACTGACAAGATTATTTTGCAGGGAAAAAGAGTTAACAATATTTACATTGTAGATTTGTCTACTCTCTCAGAAAATGAACTCACTTGCTTAAGTGTGTTGGTTAATGATCCCCTCCTGTGGCACAAAAGACTTGGTCATGCAAGTCTAAATCAGCTAAACAAATTTGTCTCTAAAGACTTGGTGATAGGGTTACCTAATATCAAGTTCAAGGAAGACAAAGTTTGTGAGGCATGTGCAAGGGGAAGTAGGTAAGATCATCCTTCAAAAGCAAGAAAATGGTAAGTACAACCAAGTCGTTGGAACTAGTCCATATGGATCTATGTGGTCCAATGAGAACCATGAGCAAAGGTGGAAAGAAATATGTAATGGTGCTTGTCGATGATTATTCTAGATTTACCTGGGTTCTATTTCTAACCTCCAAAGATGAAGCATTCGACATGTTTATTGCATTTGTTAGAAAAACTCAGAAATAATTAGGAAATCAACTTGCATCCATTAGGTCTGATCATGGAACTGAATTTGAAAATTCCAAGTTTGCTGAATTCTGTGATGAAAATGGTATAGATCATAATTACTCTGCCCCTAGGACCCCTCAACAAAATGGAGTAGTTGAAAGGAAGAATAGAACTCTAGAGGACATGGATAAAACCATGCTGCTTTCTAGTAAATTGCCCCACAGCTTCTGGGCAGAGGCCGTAAACACTGCATGTTACATAATCAATAGATGCATGACCAGATCTATGGTAGAGAAGACTCTCTATGAGTTACTTAAAGGGAGAAAACCAAACATATCCCATCTTAGGGAATTTGGCAAGTGCTATGTGCACAATAATGGAAAAGACTCCTTAGATAAGTTTGATCACAGAAGTGATGAGGGAGTATTCTTGGGATATTCTTCACATAGCAAAGCATATAAAGTGTTTAATAAAAGAACTTTGTGTGTAGAAGAAAGTGTACATGTAGTATTTGATAAAACTAACATTCTTTCTGAGAGACAGGAACATAAAGATGAAGCCATTGGATTGGTAAAGGAATTGACTGAATCCCCAACACAAGTCAAAGTGGCATCAAAAGAAGGAACATGTCCTTCAAATCAGAGCAACCTGACAGGGGGAACTAATCAAGGAGAAATTGAATCAAACCTCCTAGAGGAACTTGTTCATGAACCTGTTCCTCAGCAATAGAACATGGGAGAGACACCTAGCAGAAACCAGTTGGTTGTGAAACCTCACAAGTATCAAAGTTCTCATCCCATTGAGAACATTATTACTGATCCAACATCTGAAGTCAAAACTAGATCACAGTTAAAGAATTTGTGTGCTTTTGATGTTTTCCTATCTCTTATTGAACCTAAAAATGTTGTTGAGCCTTTGCAGGATGCAGATTGGGTGAATGCAATGCAATATGAACTCAACCAATTTTAAAGAAGTCAAGTTTGGCATCTAGTTCCGAGACCCAAGGACAGATTAGTCATTGGTACAAAATGGGTCTTTAGAAACAAACTTGATGATGATGGAACAGTTAAAAGAAACAAAGCAAGACTGGTGGTACAAGGATACATACAAGAGGAGGGCATAGACTATGATGAGACATTTGCTCCAGTTACAAGACTAGAGGCAATCAGACTCCTCATAGCCTTTGCAGCACACATGGAATTCACTCTTTATCAGATAGATGTCAAAAGTGCCTTCTGAATGGCTACCTAAAGGAAGAAGTGTTTGTGAAACAACCTCCAGGGTTTGAGAGCAAGGAATGTCCTGAGCATGTGTACAAGTTAGACAAGGCTCTCTATGGGCTCAAGCAGGCCCCAAGATCTTGGTATGAACGACTATCCAAATTTCTACTAGAGCATGGTTACAAAAGAGGTAAAATTGACAGTACCTTATTTTTAAGGGAAAAAGGTAAATATCTCCTTGTTGTGCAAATATATGTGGATGACATCATATTTGGGGCTACCACTGATAGGCTGAGTAAGGACTTTGCAAAACTAATGGGCAGTGAGTTTGAAATGAGCATGATGGGTGAACTTAACTTCTTTTTAGGCTTGCTAATCAAATAAAGTCCAAATGGAACCATGATCCATCAGCAGAAGTATACAAAAGAGCTAATCAAAAAGTTTAAAATGGAGGAATCTAAAGAAATAGACACACCTATTGCAACTGCCATCAAATTAGATATTGATGAACCTAGTTCATCAGTCGATCAAAAGTTGTATAGGGGTATGATTGGTTCACTCTTGTATCTTACTGCAAGCAAACCTGACATCATTTTTAGTGTAGGGCTTTGTGCTCGTTTTCAGGCAAATACAAAAGAGTCCCACTTGACTGTGGTAAAGACGATACTGAGATATCTGAAAGGCACCACTGATCTGTGTCTCTGGTATCCTAAAGGTAATAATTTTGATCTAGTTGGATATGCTGATTATGTAGGTTTCTTAGTGGACAAGAAAAGCACCTTAGGTATGGTGCATTTCCTTGGTTCATGTCTTGTGTCATGGGCTACCAAAAAGCAAAATTTTGTGGCCATATCTACTGCTGAAGTTGAGTATGTTGTTGTTGTTTCCTGTTGTGCTCAATTGTTATGGATCAAACAACAGCTGG
This sequence comes from Nicotiana tabacum, assembly GCF_000715075.1. Lineage (NCBI taxonomy): Eukaryota > Viridiplantae > Streptophyta > Magnoliopsida > Solanales > Solanaceae > Nicotiana > Nicotiana tabacum. The sequence continues at coordinate 129,471,636 of NC_134090.1, forward strand.
TAGATTTTGGAATTGAAGTGGGATGTATTCCAATATTCTGTGATAACACTAGTGCTATAAGTATGACAAAGAACCCTGTTCATCATAAGAGGACTAAGCAATAGATGTTAGACACCACTTCTTAAGAGATAACTATGAGAAAGGATTGATTTCAATAGAATTATGTGCTACTGATAAACAAATAGTTGGCATCTTCACTAAAGCACTGAGTAGAGAAAACTTTGAGAGGAATAGATTGGATTTAGGGATGATTAAGATCACCTAATAGGTCCAGTTCAGAATGCACAATGACAAAAAAATAAAAAAAAATATATATTTTTCGGTTAGGAGTTCTAACTTTGTGTAAATATCTAGATCAATTCTTACTCAGTTTCATATTTTAATTAGTATACTCCCGTGACATGTGTATGACCCACTGTTCTCTTACAAAGTTTCTTCTATTTTGGCATTTGAGGCATGTTCAAGAGAGTTCTATATAAAGAACCCGGTTCATCAGTATGTGTTCATATGAAAAGCTCAGGTATGTTTTCTATACTCTGCACAATTAGAAAGATTATTTTCCCAATCATGAGCAGAAGTCCTACATTCATCAAATTCCCAGAAATTCTATCCGTTGAGCATTAAACCAGTTTCGTTCCCCTAGAACTTTTAAAATCGGGATTTTTGCCTAAAATCTAGAGATGCCTAATAATCACTAAGAGACAAGAATTACATCTTGATTAGACTTCTAATTGACCTCTAAAAAAGCTATCGTTACTGCATTTAAGTCTAATCGTCTTTAAATACATGCCACACCTCTTCTTTATTAGTCCATAACCGTCAAAACTCTTCTCAAGTTCTAATCGCCCTTCTTCTTTCCAAAATTTCCAAATTTTTCTTAAGAAACAATTCACCATGACTAACCCCCAAGATAATCCTGGCACTCCTCCAACAGTATCCCCTTCGAATACATCCTTATCTACACCCTTAGTGAAACCCCAAAACCTAGGTTTCGTAGGCATAAAATGTTAGCCAGAAAAACTGTAGCTTCTGGAGCTCTAAGACAAGTTCTAAATGAGAAGTTGAAGGCTAGCCAGAGGAAGGAAAGTCCTACTCAAGAATCTGACTCAAGCTCTGAGTCTGAAGCTTTTATTTTTGCCAGCGAAGGAGAAGAACATGGGTCTTCTGACACTGCCAAAATTCAAGAAACCCCTGGTGAGGTAAGTTCTTGTGTGGTACTCTCTATTGTGGTTGAAAATGTAGAAAATAGATTTGTCTTGGTTGGTCTTATCAAAGATGTAAAGGGGGATGAATCTAGTAGAAGTGGAGGTAAAAAGAAAGAAAAAGAGAGAGAGGGAGCAAGTGGTGATGATAGGGAGAATGGGAAAGAAAAAGTTCTGGCTATCTGTGGAGGTGTTGAAGAAGGTGGCAACAAGTTAGGGGGAAGTGGTTCCTGGGAGGCGGCTGAAGGGCTTGTGCATCTAAGCAAGCAACAAGATGAACCTGGTTCATCTGTTGAGGAAACACTAGCTGATCTTCTGAAGAAGGTTGGGGCCAGTTATGATCCAAAGAAGCATAAAGCTTCCACACAAAAGGCTCCAACTGCTTCCAAGCCAACAAATAAAAGCAAAATGTCATCCCCAAAACCTATTGTACCTTCAGTACCTAAGGGAAGAGCCACTAGAAGCAGGGTCAGACAAAGTGAAGCTGAGTTACAGAAAGCTCTGGAAGAAAGCAAGAAGAAAAAGAAGGAGAAGGGAAAAGCAAAGGTTGTGGAGAGTTCTGAGGTTGCAGAAGAAGATGGAGAGGAGATGGAACTGGTCAATCAAGAAAGGGGAACAACTGTGGAGGTTCCTACACCCAAACCAAAAAGGGCCAAGGCTTCTTCCAAGAAGTCTTCCTCTGAACCTGTATCTGTTGTACCCTTTTTAGCCAAAAGAACCAAATCTGCAGTGAAAGGTAAGCAGGTAAAAATTACTGAGGAAGAAGAAGAATGGAGTGGAGAAGAAGAAGAAAAGGAATCTGAAAATCGAACAAGATAGGTTTGCCATCTTTGGCAGAAGAAATTTTTTGAAAGGAAGACTGTTGAGAGACTTGGATGAGCCAGGAATGAGAAAACTGGTGGATGCCCTAGCTGCACAAGGTTGGAAGGACATGGTCCTTGAAATGGATGGGAGGGTGGATAGGAAAGAATTGATTGAGTTTATGACCAATGCCACAGTGAAGAATGGGGTAGTCACCAATACAGTGAAAGGAGTAAGGGTGCAGTTTGATGCACTCAAATTGAGTAAGATTCTAGACATACCTAGTAAGGGGTTTGATGATTATACAAGGCAAAGGTGGCCATGTCTAGATTCTCTCCCTACTGCTCTTCAAATCAATAGGAATTTTTGTGATGCCACAACTACTGAAGATGTGCCTGAAGCCAGGTTTGTGCAAAAAAGTGAGATGAGTCCTGAGCATAAGGTCTTGTTTGAATTTGTTAACAAGTGCCTGCTGCCCAGACAGGAGAGTAGGCACACTGCCAACTACATGGACCTGGTTCTTATGGAGTGCCTTGTGAGAGGAATGCAGATCAATTGGCCTGCCTTTATTGTCAAATTACTGGACAGGGTCATAAATGGCTACAAGGCTCATGCCACCCCATATGGGTTCATATTGACTACTGTTTTGGATAGGCTGAATATGCCTTCGAATAAATGGGAGATGGCATCAAGCAAGGAACACTTTGGCGTCAACACTCTTCTGGCTTGTGACTATCCAGTCAATGCCACCCCAGTTGAACCTGGTTCATCCCTGAAGACACCTGTGAACAGCAAGGTTAGGGCTTTGGTACAAGAGTGTGGATCTAAGGATGCTGAAATTGCTCGGCTCCAGGCTCGTGTAGCTGAACTGAAAACTGAAAGAGATGGCCTTAGAACTGAGCTAGCAAATGAAAAGGAGAAAATTGATGGGATGCTTCAGAATATGCTCAACCTTCTCCAAACCCAGCCCTCTAGTTCCTCCAAGCCTTAGGATGTCTAGTTGTTGTCTTCTGAACCAAACTAGTACCCCTAGTGACCCAGATTAGGGACTTTTTCATATATTTTTTTGCTCATGCTTTGGAAGTTTTTCTTTCTTTTTGTGGTTTGTTGGTGGAAACATATCTTATCAAAGACAGCTGTTGTTTCTCTTGTTCTATAAAGATTTTTCTCTTAATAGTTTGAATATGTTTGTTGATTATTGATGATTTCATCCATGTTTTCACTTGCAGTTGCCCAAGTGGCCATAAGTAATTACTAAAATCTAGGATTCACAATGCATGCAACTTTTCGATGATGCCAAAAGGGGGAAGAGATATTGTGCTTTACTCTTTATTCTAAATAATGTGATATTTATAACCTAATTAAATTTAGTCCTTGATGATAAGTTAAAATTCTAAGTTAATGTGTTGATGGTCAAGCTGAGTTCCTACAGGTTCTTTGATTAGTAAAAGCACAGAGTTTGTCATCATCAAAAAGGGGAAATTTGTTGGCCCAAGTTCAGGTGAAGTTTTGAAGAATGACAAATGAACTCAGTCATGGACCAAGTTCATCATGTGAGGCATAGTATTTATCAACCTAGACATGTGAGATACATGTGAAAGAGATAAGTCTCAGTAATCAAGCAGCAATATCTCCTGAACTGATCGAAAAGGTTGCATATTGGATGAGGAGAGAAAGTCTCCTTATGGGAAGAGGACACAATCACACAATCCGGATAAATGATAGGGTTGGAGTTTGTATTGAACAAGGACTCAACTTCGATGGAAGATCAGCAATTGAGTCTCAATCAAACTCTGATTACTAGCTCATTAAATAACAGTGATTGTTCTCTTTTACAGGTGTTGCACATACGCATAAGTTAAACGTGAATAGGGAGCAAAATAGCAACGCTTTTTGCAAGCAGTTCGTGTGTAATTCAAGTGTGCAAACCTGAAGCTACTTGAACGAGATAGAAGAACCAGTTCCATTGTGTTTATTCTTATTCTAGTTCAAATGTAGTAGGTGGTTTAAAGTTGTACCTTTTCAGCTTTCATAGAAGCATTTGTAATAGGTACTTTGAGTGTTCAAGTTATAGGCTAACTTGAAGGTGTCGCAACAGTTGAGGCTGTGTGCTACACAGGGATTAGAGTTAATCCTTAGGTTTACAAAGAGTTTTGTAAATGCTGTTTTGGCTCAGTGATTTTAGTGGATGTTTGGGAAAATCCTACTGAGTAGTAGATCGTGGTTTTTTCACCTTTTGAGCCAGGTGTTTTCCATGTAAAAATCTCTGTGTTCTTTATTTTCTGTACTTTTAACTCCTCAACAATAGCAGTTAGAACACCTAGAAGAACCAGGTTCTTCTAGATCAAAAAATTGGGTACCACACAAATCACCCCCCCCCCTCTTGTGTGGTATTTACGTTTAGAACATCACGATTGATGATTTTTCGTGTATTTGATTGAAAACTATTTGCTATCATCATTATCTGGGCTAAATGCCATATTTGGGCCTAGTGCCAACTATTTGAACCTTCGAGGATTTTTATTGATATTTTCTCATTGTTTTGACTTTACACTTGAACTCAGTCCTGTTATTTTTTACTGTTTTTATACTCAGTCATGTTTACTCAGTTTTAAGACTTAAGTGATATTTTAAATGATATTTGGGCTGAGAAACACTATTTTACTATTGCCCGAGGGGCTTGTGAGTATTTTTGACTAAGTAAGGCCGAGGGCCTAGTTGTGAGGAAACACTGATACTGATATGAGGCCGAGGGCCTGAGATATCCCACGAGGTGGCTTGATTGATATGAGGTCGAGGGCCTAGTTGATGCCACGAGATGGCTTGTTATTGCGCTTGGGCCGTAAGGGGCCCCTCCAGGAGTCTGCACACCCCCAGTGAGCGCGGGTACCCATTGTGATATGAGATTGAGCCCGAGGGGCTGTTATTGTTCTGAGATGTTGCCCGAAGGGCGGATGTGGTGATACTGTGCCCGAGGGGCAAACTTCTATTTGATTACTCTACCTTAATTACCTGTCAATTACTTGTTTATCTCTAAGAGAGGATTTTACTTGACTTTTCACTGTTGTAGTGCTTTTAAATGGTTTTACTGCTTCATTATAGAATGCCTTATGCCTTACGTGTTTTCTTACTTTCAGCCGTTATTTACGTTTGTTACTCACTGAGTTGGAGTACTCACTATACTCCCTGTACCCCTGTGTGCAGATTCAGGCGTTGCTGATCCTGCCAGTGCGAGTTGAGAGCTCCCGGCGGACATCCGGAGTTCACGAGGTAGCTGTTTGACGTTCGCAGACCCGTGTTTCTCCCTCTTTGTCATTTCTATCTCATATCAGACTTTTGTACTAGTTGTAGACCTTTCAGACTTGTATTGGGTTTTATAGATGCTCATGACTAGTGACACTCCGGTTAGGGCTGTGTTGGGTTGTACTTCCACACTTTATTGACATTATCCGCTACTTAGTATTGCTACATCATGTTTTAGACTACTTTTATGTTATTTAACTGTTTAAAAGGGGAATTGGGTTTAATTGGCTGGCCTTGTCTTCACGAGAGGCGCCATCATGACCGGGTTCGGGTTTAGGGTCGTGACAACTAGCAAATTCAAAATGAATTGCTTACAAGAAAATACACATGACTTCACACCATAACAAAAAATGACCCATGTTTTTAAGTTTTACGCCACCTAGCCCACATTGTACATATTTTGAAAGTACTAGCAAATTCAAAATCTGTGTTCTTACAACTATTGCTTCTAAAAACTATGGAGTTAAATCTATGTTCTCACAACCATTGTTTTCACTCTCTCTTCTTCTCACATCTTCTATATATGCTTCAAGGGACCGTGTATTTTCTGTTTCTCCTCTTGTGTCACCTGCTTGCAATGTAAGAAAATTGAAGAGTAGAAGTCTACCATTGAAGACCATTCAAAGCTTTACTTTTGAAAATGGATTTTTTTGAATTTGTTAGTTGTTTGGATTGGGTGTTATTCCAATTGATTGAAAATATCAAAAGGAGCTCAAAATTTAAATTTGAAGTGATTTGGAGTAGATTTGAGCAAGATTTGAGTTAAATTTCAGAAAAGACGCAAGGAAGAAGACGAAATCAATTTTTTGTATAATTATGTATAATCTTGTATAATAGTGTATATGAGTATAGAAACACACCTTATAAACTATTATACACTTCTATACACCTTTATACAAGCGTCTGTAGACGAACTTTTTTCACGATTTTCAGTTGCAATTCTTATTCAAAACCAGTCCAAATCTCCATTAAATGACTTCAAATTTTATATACAACCTCCTTATACTATTTCTAACAAGTCTAAATAATACTCACTCCAAATTTCTCACAAGATTAAATTCGAAATTTAAACCCACATATTTAAGCTTGTTAAAAATCTAATTTTCACCATCCAAATGAATTTGGTTTGTTGAATTAATATTTGAGTCACAGTTACTGATTCAAAAATTAATTTAAAAGCTTGAGGAATCTTTTTAAAAATTAAATAGTAATTTTGAGAATCTATTAGAGTTGGATGTTGAATCTGAGTCTATTATTTTTGGGCTAGTTGGTTGTAAATTAAAATATGAACTATAAAATTGAAAAGTAGGAAGCTCAGTTCTTCTAATATAAAATTTTCCGGTAGAAATATACCCATGAGTTTCACGTCATTTTGTTTAATTATAGAAAATTTGAAAGAAGTCAAGTCTAACCATTGCCGCGCGTCCCACCAACTCCATGTTAGTTGGAGGTGGGGGAGTGGGGAAGACAGAAGACCAAAGTTGACTACTCATAATTATTTAATTAAACAAAATTGGCATATGGGTTGCTACTAATCATTATTCAATTCTTAACTATAACCCACGTTTGTCCCTTCCTTGTTAAGTTTATTAATCCATATTTTTCTCTTCACACGTGGAAATGCAGAATACTATGCCAACAAGTAGCGTTGTTATGACTATTTACGCGGCACCGTTCAATGCTGCAATAAAATAGTAATAAAGTTACTCATAATCGTTGCTTCTCTTATACTATGTTTTTTAATTGTCAGAGCTCGCCTAGGAACTCCAGGAGGTCATTATAGCAGTCCCAGTCAATGTCGTAAAACAAATCGTGGGAATATACTAAGTTTTTCCTCAATTATAAATAGCCGGCTACAAATCTCATCACTGCAAGTAGTCAAAACCTTTGGAGAAGAAGACCATTCAGCAGAATACTCCAACTTAGCATCCAAATCTCTTGAAAATTAATATGGAACATAAAGGATTAAGCACCAACATGAGGAGAATCCTCCTGCTGATTAACTGTCTTATACTCGCGGTTGGTATCTGTGGTGGCCCTCTAATAATGCGTCTATATTATGTCGAGGGAGGTTCAAGAGTATGGTTCAGCAGTTGGTTACAAACTGCTGGATGGCCACTCACTCTTATACCTCTTGCCCTCCTATACTTTTATCGTCGAAAAATCGAAGGCTCTAATACCAAGTTTTACTTTATGACACCCCGAATTTTCATTGCATCGTTCGTCATTGGCGTTGTAACTGGTCTTGATGATTTTCTTTATTCGTGGGGCGGGTCAAAACTCCCTGTGTCAACCTCTTCACTTCTTCTTGCTGCTCAACTTGCCTTCACGGCAGTAGGTGCTTTCTTCATAGTAAAGTTGAAGTTCACACCCTACTCCATCAATGCAGTGATTTTGTTGACAGTTGGTGCTGTTTTATTGGGTATTCGATCTAATGGTGATCGACCAGAAGGTGTGACAAGTAAAGCTTATATTCTTGGTTTTATGATGACACTTTTAGCGGCAGCTTTGTATGGAGTCATTTTGCCTTGTATTGAGTTGATTTACTTGAAGGCAAAACAAGCTATTAGTGCTACGTTGGTGTTGGAGATTCAGATGGTCATGTGTCTTGCTGCTACTACATTTTGCACCACAGGAATGATCGTCAATAATGATTTTCAGGTACTTTTTTCTTCCCCAATAACTCATTGCTATTCATGCATCTTACTCTCCATTGCGTTTTTGTTGTACCATTGTTTTGTGGGTTTAACTTCTATGCTACATTAATTTAAAATCTTTTACATTGTCAAATCATTTTACAAGATAATTATCGTTGAATTTTATGATACATTAGTTTGATAACCTCATAAAAAGAACTTTATAGTGTAACGGTAAATGATTCAAAACTTTTTTGGTATTGGTCCATTTCAAATAAAAGACATTTATGCATTTGAAAGTATTTAACTATAAATTTTTCGTTTTAGCGTAAATAAAAGATTTTTTTATGACCATACAATATTATTCAAGTTTAAAATTACAAGTTTGAAAAGACTTAAAGGCGCACAAATATTATATAACACGTTCAAGACCCTAGTTTCATAGATATATTCTTTTATCTGATGGTAATTAATACCAAACGAGAGAAACAAATATTACATATTTCTCTCGTTTGGTATTAATTACCATCAGATACATAGGACCTTCAAATGACATGTATTGGCGTTTACCAACGATCAATAATCTAGATTTCTTATATTCGTTGGAAACTTCTTTGGTTTTTTGTTTTTCTTCCTTTTTCGTTTATTTATTCTTATTTCAATTCCATTAAGTTTTCTTTTAATCTTAATGACAAGAGAAAGAACAAAAGCTTGTGATGACTTGTGAGTTTGACTTTAGCCGTGGGACATTAAAGAAGAAACCAGCTCGAAACACTAAATTATTCATATTCCATAGACTCTTTTATTACATTTTTTAAATTTGACATACATCAATATCGTGGGTTTGGGTTGATTGAGACATTTTACGTATATGACGTGTTATATTAAATTTGGATATATTAAGAATATATGAAAAATAGGTAGTACTGGATTTAATTTTGTTTTCAGCTATAGACAATGTCTTTAAAGAGTAAGGATTAATATATTGATCAAATTTGCAGGCAATATCAAGGGAGGCAAAACAATTTAACCTGGGAGAAATTAGATATTATACAGTGATAGTATGGACTGCCATTATTTGGCAATGCTTCTTTGTGGGTATTATTGGAGTCATTTACTGCTCTTCTTCTTTGATGTCTGGGGTTATGATCGCAGTTTTACTTCCTGTTACTGAGGTATTAGCTGTAGTTTTTTATAGGGAAAAATTTTCAGGTGAAAAAGGCCTTGCTCTTTTTCTTTCTCTTTGGGGTTTCGCCTCCTATTTCTACGGAGAATTCAGACAAACAAAGAAGAAGAAGAATAAAAGTCCAGAAATCGAAACGACAACAATGCATACTGAGTCTGTTTGATTTATTGAGACTGTTTGATAAGTCTTAAGTCTGTTTGATTTATTGAGACTGTTTGATTTACTATAATGGCTATACATATACAATAATTTTATTTTATTGTAGAAATAATATACGTCGTTTCCCTTTCATTGCTACTTTCATTATGTATGTGAAAGGGTCTCTTTCTTTAAAATTTCTGATGTTCCTCTTAAATTTATAATTTATAATACAACATTTGAAAGATTAGCAGTTGCCAATAATTACTCATTTTTCATGATTAATTCAATGTTACAATTTATGACACCATATTAAATACTAACTAAAGAACAAGAGTTTTATGGATATTGCTTAACTAATATTTTTGAACGTACTGGACCGTAAGTTATCAACATTCATCTAGGAGTTGGGAAAAATAAGAACTACGAGTTGTAAATTGTGAAAAATAAGAACTACGAGTAAAGCCAAACGTCCTGACTTTCAAATTAAATCAGTATGTTTTCGTTTGAAAAAGGGCTCTTCTAATTTTTAAAAAGTTCAGCTAAACAAGTTACAAATGGACAAGACAGCTAACTAGATCATGACATCCTAAACCAAAAATAATTTTACTTTAAATTTGGACCTAATTCATAAAAGAAAAAACAAAGTCCTAAATTTCACATTAAACTTATTCTTTTTTTCCCCTTCCTATAGCCCGTCACTTGGTGGTCTGTTATAAAAATGAACTATTCATTTACACGAGTGGAAGATGTATCTATTCATTAATGTTGATAGGAGAAATATATTCCAGTAAAGTGAGAACGTTTTTTCAAGAGAAAACTACCCTCTATAATTCCTCAAAATTCTAATAGCTCATGTTTTTTTTTACTTATACGAAATGCCCCTTCGGCCCAAATATATTACATCTAATAGCCCGAAATGGCTATTTTGTATATTTTTTTGTATAGTGATAGTCTATTTTGTATATTTTTTGTATGGTGACAGTCTATTTTGTATATTTATTGTATAATATTTTATATAGTGACAGTCTATTTTGTATATATTTTGTATAGTGACAGTCTATTGTATATAAATTATATAGTGACAGTCTATTTAGTTTATTTTTGTATAGTGACAGCCTATTTAGAATATTTTTTGTATAATGACAGTCCATTTTGCATATATTTTGCATAGTGACAGTCTATTGTATGTAAATTATATAGTGATAGTCTATTTTCTATAATTCTCTCACACTTCCATATTTGCCCATTAGGGACTCATTAAATCTCGTGAACACAAACTCCAGACAAACACGCAGAATTCTCAACTCATGCGGCCCACAATCCTAAAAGGAATTTAAGTTCTATAAATTAATATAATTACATATAAATTTTAATCGTTATTGTCAGTGTAAAGATTGGTAGTTCAATATGGAGACGGCGCTTGCGACGACGGCGTTCAGCAGTGGCTTCTTCGGTTGAGAAAAATACGTATGAACGCTGAGGAGAAGGAAGTTAGGGTTTTGAGGAGGTAGTAGTTGTGGTTTTGGGTGAGGATGAACAGATGGTGTGATTTGAATTCTGATAGCTACGGAGGAACGGATGGTGTGATTTGAATTCTGATAGTGGCGGAGGAACGGCGGAGAGAGCGAAGGAGGATGCCATAGAGAGGGGGAAGAGTGGCAGTGGTCTTGGGCTAGCCTTTTAATTAGTTTTGGGCTATAAAATGCATACTGCAATTTTATAGCTAGCGGCTAATATTAGTTTCTAGCGGCTGGCCATAAATGAAGTTTGCTCTTTTTTCAATATCTCTTCCATCTTAGTTGGCCCCATTAATATGCGTTTTCATAAGTTTCTTATTATCGGGTCAACGGTTCTGGAATTTCATATAAGAAAAGCTTTCAATTGTTGAGAATCTTGAGATATGAGTGATCAGTTTTTTTTGCATAAAAATTTCATAGATGACATGGCAATGCACGTCTATAAAGACTAGTTATATAAAAATGTGGGGAAAACATGATCACCAGATTAGAGAAAAGATTGCTTATAGTATAATGGCCCAATTAATAACGTGAATTTTAGCTGACTCTAAGAATGTTCAAGCAACTAAGACATTATATTTCTGTTCATAAAATCAAACAGAAATATTACTCCAGATGCAATTGTGTAACGAACCGGTCAGTCATTCTATCTATTGTAGTCTTGTTTCCCTATTTATTTCCTCTTCTATGTTCATTTGTGATTTTGTAACTTCCCGAGTTGGTTAGTTTTGGTTTTAGGAAGGTTTCAGAGTAAATTGAGTCACTTAGTCTCAAGGTTGGAGGCTTAAATTGAAAGAGTTGACCGGAGTTTGACTTTTATGTATATAACTCCGGAATAGAGTTTTGATCGTTCCAATAGCTTTGTATGGTAATTTTGGACTAGGGTGTATGTTCGGATGTCGATTTGGAGGTTCGTAGGTTGATTTGATAGTTTTTTGGCGAAAGTTGGAAAGTTGAAAGTCGAGAGATTTGACCGAGAGTTGACTTTATTGATATCACATTCGGATTTTTATTTCGGAAGTTGGAATAGGTCCATTGTGTCATTTGGGACTTGTGTAGAAAATTTGGGGTCATTCGGCGTTGGTTTGATATGATTCAGCATTAGTTTTAGAAGTTGGAAGTTCATTAATTTCATTAGGCTTGAATTGAGGTGTGATTCGTGGTTTTGAAGTTGTTTGATGTGATTTGAGGCTTCGAGTAAGTTCATATTGTATTTAAGGACTTGTTGGTATGTTTGGATGGGGTTTGGGGGGCCTCAGGGGTGTTTCTGATGGTTAACGGGTCATTTTAGAATTGGTGTTATTGCTAAAGCCTGGAGTTCTGGTGCAATAGTACCTGCGAGGGATTTTTCGCAGGTGAGACGCTGCAGAAGCGGCCATGTGATCGCAAGTGCGGGTTTGGATGGGGCTGATGAAGGTCGCAGGTGCGAAGGTTCGATCACATCTGCGAACCCACAGATGCAGATAATGGGACGTAGAAGAGGAGGAAGGCTAGCAGAGCTAGGACCTCAGATGCAGAACTGTTCTGCAGGTGCGAACGCACAGAAGCGGGAGTCGGACCGCAGAAGTAGTTGGTCAGAACTTAAGTGAAGTGCACGGGTGCGCAATTTGGACCGCAGAAGCAGAAATTCGGAGTGCAGGTACAAGTTCACTAGCAGGTTCTTATATTCGAAGGGTTTGAGTGTTTTCTTATTTTGGGAGATTTGGAACTCGGTTAAGGGCGATGTTGATAATGATTTTGCTACAATTGAAGGGGTAAGTGAAGTTTAATCACTTTTGATGTTCTTATTGATTACTCTTTGATTATTACACCTAATTTTAACGAATCTAAGGCGGGATTTGGGGATTGGAGGGTCGATTTTATGAATGGAATTAGATGGAATTAGTATGGTTGAACTCGTAATTGAATGGGTGTTCAAAATTTGTTAATTTTGTCGGGTTCTGGGCTACGAACCCAGGGTTGACTTTTTGGGTTGACTTTGCATATTTGATTCAAGACTTTAGCTTTATCATTTGGAATTATTTTCTATGACTGTTATTGATGGTATTAAGTTTTTTTGATAGATTCGAGCCATCCAGAGATTGATACGCGGGGGAAGGTCTTGTTAGAGGAATGATTTGGCTTTCTTGAGGTAAGTATCTTGTCTAAACTTGGTTGAGGCACTAGTTGTCTAAATTATTTGTGATAGCTACATGCTATGGATGTGCATATGTGTGGGTTTGAACCCATGTGTGTGCACGGGGTATTTATCCATATTCAGGGTAGTGTTTAGGCTATAATATGCCTAGAATTGACTGTTAAGCTTTAATCTATAATGTTTGTCATATTTGTAACCTTGTTGTAAACTATTTGAGCCATGAGGTTACATAGAGACTAATTCCCCTGAATGAACATGATAATTTCTATTTTGTGATGAAATTGCTGATTTGAGCTATGATAGCACACTTTGCACATGCCTACACTTTAGCATGTCATTTATACCAGTCCAGGAGCATGAGATCTCTTATTCATTCATCATATATATGTATTCTTGTATATTTGCTTCTATGTGATATGATTTGGACTGGATGCTTGTGGCCACATCGGGTGGATTGTGTTGTTGTGCATATGACGACAACGGGCGGTGTTATGCCTATGACCATGCCGGGCGGATTATGATATTGAGCCTGTGACCACGCCCGACTGATAGCACACTGAATTGGTCGTGCATGCATGTAGATATGGATCCATCCCCCTAAAATCACCCTCACATGCTTCTCTCTTGATGTGTACGCACGAATATTAAGGAAAACTGATCAGTGGTTTGGGCACGGATATGGAGAGGTTAGGGAAAGTCTGGCCAGTGTTTGTTTTGGATTTTGCATTTTTATCTTTACTTGCAATTTCCATGGTTATTTTTCTGACTCATTTGCATATCATCCTTATATGCCGTATCATTTACTAAGCAACGTAATTGAGTAATTGTGCGCACAAACAGAGATAGTTCTTTCTGTGCTTTATACTTGATCACATTATTGTTTCGTACTTGTCGGATTTATAAAACTGTACAGGTTATCGCAAGCATCATTTATGATTCTTGCTTCTTTTATCTCGCCGAGGTTAGTTATGATACTTGCTGAATATATTGGGTCAGTTGTACTCATGATACAATCTGCACTTAATTATGCAGATCCAGGTATCAGACCTAGTCATCAGTAGCTGAGGCTTGTAGAAGAGTTGATTACGGAGAGACAATGTAGATTTGCATTCTTGATCGCAGTACTGGTGTCTCTTTTCTTATGTATTGTTGTCTTTATTTAAGACAGTAATGTATTTGGTCATTTCAAAATTGTATTTCTGTATTAGAGCTCATGACCCATATTTACCAATTTTGGGGAATTTATCATGTATTAGCCTTATTTGTTATATTGAGGTTTCAGACTTATGTTATTTATGTAAATTCGACTATTATTGTTATGTCTGACTTGCCTAGTAAGTGTGTTAGGTGCCATCATGACAGGTTGGGATTTTGGGTCATGACAAGCTGGTATCAGAGCCCTAGGTTCATAGGTATTATGAGTCATGAGAAAGTTTAGTAGAGTCTTGCAGATCGGTACGGAGATGTCACTACTTATCTTTGAGAGCTTGCGAATTGTTAGGAAAACTTCACTTTCTTGTATTCTTGTTATGTGGATTTGTTATTTCAAAAGTTTGAAACTTGACTCTTATATTCTCTCATAGATGGTGAGGACACGTGTGATCGGATCAGGCAGACGGCTACTAGTACCACCAGTTAGGGTTGCGATAGAGGCAGAGGTGTGCCTCGTACTACAACAAGAGCAGCACATGTGGAGCCACCAGTTTTTCCAGCCGATGAGCAGGTACCAGATGTTGGTGAGTGATGGTAGGATATAATCACATGTTTTAGTCGCTTATTACACTTTAATTTACTACACTTTAATTGAGTTTGAGCTTTAATCTCTAGTGTTTTTGATAATTGTGTGTTTTATGCCTTGTAGGAGTGATTCCGGGTGATGTAGATGCTATGGAATGAATTCGAGTGATTTAGATCTTTGAAGTATGAGTAAAAGCCCAAAGGATTCAGTCGGGATCGTGTTCGGAGATCGATAACTACGTCTGTACTTCAAAAATGAAGCAAAAGGCAGACTCTGAGAATCCACCACTGTCGTGGCGCGTCCACCAGTCAAATTACAAGCTCTCTGACAAGCCCCACTGCTGCCCCGCATGGCGCGTCAACCCATGCAGTGCGCCTATGCATTTTTTATAGAGTAACAATCCAATTTCGTCTGGAAGAAGGTGGTTTCATTTGGGTCTAACCCTACTTAGTATAAATACATGTAAAAACGTTATTTTATGAACTTTTTTATACATCTTAGACCTAAGGAAGCTAAGGAGAAGGTGGAGAAGCAAAAGTACAAGGATTTCATCATTCAATCCTTACTTAAGACAAAAGCTTGAATCATTTATGTTTTCCTTTAACATAAACATATTTGTGATGAATTGCTCCATATCTATGGAGTAGTTCTCTTTAGAGTTTGATGGATTTGGTGTCTTGATACTTGTTAGTGGATTATAACTCTAGTTTTATCTATTGAATCGTTTTGGATGTTTTAACTGTTGCATCTATATTCACTTGTTTATGTAATCGAGAAAAGCATAACTTGTGATATTCTTGCATTATATTTTGTTGGTTGGATTCATTAATTTTTCTTAGTAATTGAAAGAGGCTAGTTGAAATGTTGATTAAACCTAGTTAGGGGGATAATCGAGAGAGGTTCTCCTAAAGACCAATTCACTACGAAATCTCGCATATCTTCACATGCTTAAATTGGTTCATCTTGTGAGATTGAGACTTAATCGAGAGAGGAGTTTCTACTAAACATTTGAACTAATAACCAAGTAAATTTGAGAGATTCACTTGAACATTAGAAGTGAATTATCTAGAGTTAGATTCAAAATATTTGTCTTGCACCTATCCTATCAACCCTATTTTTTCTCCCATTGATATCTTTCCTTGCTCATTACTTGCGTTGATTGTCACTAGTCAATAGTTTAGACTCTTAGTTAATGTTAGTTTTAATCACATAATTCTCAATTGTTGATCATCTTGGATAGCAATCTAACTACAAATGATAATATTATTTAACTCTAATCTTTGTGGATATGATATTATATTTTACTATATTCAACAAGCGAGTATATTTGAGTGTGTGTTTTGCACTCGTCAAATTTTGGCGTCGCTGTCGGGGATTGGTAATCAATAGTGTTAGAAATAGTTTGTAGTGCTAATTCGGGAATTTTTCTTTTTTAGTTTATTTTTTTCTTTTTATGTTTAGTGTTCTCTGATTGTGCGCCGGCTACAGGTTAGAATGGTGCATGACTCGATCTTCTGGGAAAGAAGTGCAACCATATATACGAGCCAGAAATTGAGAAACAACTACGACAGCTGAGGAAGAAAAGAAATCTTCCAGAGAATATGGAGAAGGTTGGGAAATCCTCAACCAAAGAAAACATGGCTGGAGATGATGATAATGTAGATTTGGCTGCGAGGGAGGCAACCCAACTCAGAGAGAAAGCTGCAAGGGATGTTGATGAAGCAGCTCTGAGAGATTCACAAACTGCCTATGAAGAGGAAATGGCTCGAAGAATGGCTCAAAATTATCCCTTGGGTGCAGACCAAATCAGAAACATAGCTCTTGGTGTAGGGACACCACTTGGAGATTATGCTAGACCGGTCTACAACCAAAGCTTATCAAGTGTGAGACCACCTCTAGTTGCAGCTAACAATTCTGAGTTGAAGCAAGGGTTGCTTCAAACCATCCAAAACAGTTGTGTCTTTAGAGAAAAGATGAACAAGATCCAAACAATCATCTGATAGACTTCGAGGAGATTATGAATACCTTTCAATACAATAGTGTGTCACAAGATGCAATTTATTTAAAGGCATTCCCCTTCACACTCAAAGATGATGCAAAACATTGGCTTCGAAGCTTGCCCCAGGGATCAATTAGAACAAGCCTCAACAACCAAATCAACCTGGCCTAGAAGATCTAATGAAGTCTTTCATTGTCAAGACAGATGAGAGACTAGATGCTCATGGTGCAGCCATTAAAGAACTTGGCACATGTTTGCAAAATTTGGAGAGACAAGTGGGACAAATTTCAAATATATTGTCTTAGAGAATCCCAAGTACTCTGCCAGCTAATACTGAGAAGAATCCCAAAGAAACTGTGACCTTGAGAAGCGGGCAAGAGTTGAAAGAACCCACTCTAGTCCGAAAAGTGGTGTCACCTGAAAAAGAAAGTAGGAAGGAGCTGAAAACTGAAGATGATAAGAAAAATAAAGGCAAGAAGGGAGTTGACAAAAAGAAGAAGGAACAGATTTCAAGCAGGGAGGAACATGATGTGAGCGAGCATATTCCTGCTCTACCTTTTCCCCAAAAACTCTATAGAGAAAAGCTGGACAAGATGTTTGAGAAATTTCTAGATATGCTGAGACAGGTTAATGTTAATTTGCCATTCATAGAAGTTCTCTCCCAAAAGTCATCTTATGCGAAGTTCTTGAAGGAGATCATTACAAAGAAGAGAAAGATAGAAGAGACCTCAGTGGTCAAGCTCATAGAGCATTGCAGTGCAATTTTGCAAAACAAACTCACACAAAGTGGAGATCCAGGGAGTTTTGCCATACTTTGCTCTTTAGGCACTCTTAACTTTGATAAATCTTTGTGTCATTTGGTGCCTCAATTAATCTAATGCCATTGTCTATTTATAGGAAACTAGAGAAGGAGATTTGAGAGATAAGGTCGGTGCCAATATCTTTGCAGCTGGCAGACCAAACGACTATAACACCCGAGGGGATAGTGGAAGATGTCTTAGTTCAGGTAAATAAGTTCGTATTTCTTGTGGATTTCATAGTGGTGAAGATGGAGGAGAATAAGGAGGTCCCCTTTATCTTAGGAAGACCATTCTTAGCAGCAGGTAGAGAAATATTGGATATACATGATAGAAAACTCATGCTTAGAGTGGGTGAGGAGGCTGTAACTTTTGAGATGAATGTAGCAACAAGGGTGAAAAAGGAGAAACCAGTTGCAAGTGTTGAGTGGAAGGTGAAGGGCGTGAAAGAGAAGGCTGCATTTAGTGAAAAAGATAAGTGTGGGGTGTATCCTAAGAAGGCTGAGAAGAAGCTTTCTACATGGATGTGTGCACTAGTTAGGGCGCGTAGATAGATACCCACTTTGATTTAGACCCCGACTAGAGATTCAGGGAAGTTTCCTCTACCTTATGCTTTTAATTGTGCATCATGGGGATATGCCACAACTTAAAGTGTGGGGCAGAGGATATTTGTATGTTGTATGTATGTATGTTAGTTTTAGTTTTTTTTTTCCTTTTTAGTAGCTAAAGAAAATATTGAAAAAAACATAATTTTTTTAAAATTTTTGACTTTTTCCGACGATGGATATCATTCGACAGGTTTCTTGAGTGATTAAAGTCAAAACAAAAAGGCAAAAAAAATTTCTTTTGTAGGTAGTGTAATAATTCCCTCTTGATTTTTCTTTGGGCCACTGTTCTTTTCCAAGAGTTTTGTTTGAATCGGGTGTAGTTAGTTTTTATCTTTGTTAAGGAGTAGAAAACCTTACGCTATGATTTGTATGGGAAGCAATATCTCTTGACTTTGTTATGCCTTAAGAATAGTGAGTGCTTTAGTTTTGACGCTTAGACTCAATTGTGGACTTGTATAGGTACTTTAAATTATATAATCTTAACTTTGCTTAACTGTTTTGACTAGAGTGTCTTGATGAATCCAATCCTGAGTGAGTTATGTGCCAAGTGTGTGTGAGGTTTTTGTGTTATTCTGTGCATTACACTTGATTTCTAGAACTTGTCCTGTGTATTTGCAAAGCGAAATAGTAGTTTTTTTATTTAGTTTTGGAACTGATATAGGCATTTCTTTGTTGAGCCAGTTATATGCTATTATCCACCTAATTGTGATGTATCTTAGCTAACCCCTTTGAGCTTGTATTCCTATTTCTCTGGCAACCACATTACAAGCCTTATCTATTTGTTTGAATTGACCATCTTTTTGAACCTTTTCACCTCTCATGAGCACTTGAAAATTGTTATAAACTTTGTAAAAGTCGAAGTATGAGGTGGTTGGTTTGGCTTTTGAATGAAACTAATCAGATAAGGAGAAAGGTGCAATGTTTTGAAAAGGTAAAAGCCACTTGAATTGAAAACTAAAGAGAAAGAAAAAAAATATAGTCGTATTGTTGTGCAAATTATTCTTTGAAAGTAAAACTCTTGATGTAATTGTGCTTAAAAAAGTAGGGAGTTAATATATATTGATGTGAAGGTGGAGTCTTGGATGGACATAAGTGTGGAGTTTTGAACGGTTAATTGTATGTATTAAAGTGCTTAGGAAGGTGTAGTCACTCTTAAATCTAATTGTATCCTACTCGTCCCGTAGCCTACATAACAACCAATTAAAGTCCTACTTGATCCTTGACTGAATGAATTCGATTAGTAGAGTAGTACACTATAGGCAAGCCTATGATTCATCTTTTGTGGCATATTAATGTTGTTTTTGAGAGTGAGTGAATTCTTTCTATCTTGAGTTCCTAATAGTTATTAAACTTTATTGTGTGCGGAACTACTCTCTTTTATTGGGTGAGGGCACTTGATTCATGAAGGAAATGTAATGTCATTGACCTCTGTGTTAGAGTAAGTGAGCGGGTTGTGAATAATGTGTGGTACTTGTGAGTCAAATCATGAGGCGAGGATGTTACACTATTGTGCTAAGTCTATTTTAAATATTCTTGGTGTAATGAGTTAGGAGAGTTGTTTAAAATGGTCATGTCTATATAAAGTGTAGTTTAATTGCTCGAGGACGAGCAATGGTTTAAGTGTGGGGTGTTGATGTTAGGCTATAATCACGTGTTTTAGTCGCTTATTACACTCTAATTTACTGCACTTTAATTGAGTTTGAGCTTTAATCGCTAGTGTTTTGCACTAATTGTGTGTCTAGTAGAGTTTTGTTTATGGGTGTGTTGTGCACCACACTTATAAACAGGAGGCTACAGGACATATAAGATGTTATCCTTTCTTCTTATCTTAGATCGTGCAATATAAGAATTTATGTTCCTTAATGATATGTTACGTTTTCAGCGATGCCTCTAAAGACTACAGCCGCTAGTACGGGTCAGAAGGCTACGAAAGTGTTAGAAAGAGATATAAGTTGCACTATGGAGTCAGACCCATCTGAGATCATGAGTTCTATTGAGGAGGATCCATCCGAGGATCCATGTGAGTCATCTATTCGAGCTGTTTCAACCACTCCGGCAGCAGATGGGGTGAGAGGAGTTCCGACCTCACCAAGGCACGTAGTTTCATTATCACAGCCGGTTGATCAGGGTATGAGGGGAGTAGTACATAGATTGGCATAGCTGGGTTTCCCTCAGGTTCAAAACTATGTCAGGGTATTTGCGGACACCAGCTCTTCTGAGGTTCTAGATAGTCCACAGTCTTGGGAATCCGTCAATCAAGGTTTATTTGTGTATGTTATAGGATACGCAGAGGAAAAGGATAGTAGTTGGGCCAAGAGGAGGAAGGTAACTGATAAGGATATGAAGGTTCCGTTTCAAAGTGTGTTTGATCGAAGCTCTCATATAGAACGAGGCAAAGACCTCTCATGTAGACTTCCTCCAGATGTTAGCTTTTGGTTGGAGAGTTCCACCTCTTTTTGGAGTATTACCAAGTCAGGGCTATGAATGTGTTAGGTTGTTATGAGGACGTAGGGAGCCCCGTCCCGACTTGTATATATTATGGTTATGCTTACTTAGAGGTTTTGTAGACAGTATCCTGTATATAGTTTTGGATATGATATGTCTACGGCCTTTCCGACCCCTATGTATATAAACCTTTTTCTAAATTAGTTATGCGAGTTAAGTCTTAATATTTTTACTTATATATAAGGATGTCGTTTATAATGGCCCGTGATAGATTTGATAATAAACAAGGATAAGGTACTTGGTGTTTGGTTGGGTAGAACTTAATATTACAATGGGTACAGATTGGTTGGACTTTTGTTATGCTAACATCAAGTGTAGATCAAAGATAGTTTGATTTCAGTTCCTAGAAGCGCCTATTTTAGAATGGAAAGGTAATACGGCATCGCCAAGAGGTAAATTTATCGCCTATCTCAATGCAAGGAAGATGATCAGAAAGGACCATATTTATCACTGAGTTCGGGTTTGGGATGTGAAAGTAGAGTTACCAACCATTCAGTCCATCCTTGTGGTTAATGAGTTTCTCGATATTGTTTTCCAATGAACTTTAGGGTCTTCCGCCAGAGCGAGAAATTGAGTTGCTATTGACCTACTACCAGATACTCATCCAATATCTATTCATCCCTATAGAATGGCCCTCGTAGAACTAAAAGAGTTGAAGGAACAACTAAAGGATTTGCTTGAAAAATGCTTTATCAGACCTAGTACTTCATCATGGAGAGCACGTGTGTTATTTGTGAGGAAGAAATATGGTTCCTTACGAATCTGTATTGATTATAGAAAGTAGAATAAGGTGGCAATCAAGAATAAGTACCCCGCTCTCGAGGATTGATGATTTATTTGATCAGTTGCAAGGTGCCAAATATTTTTCAAAGATAGACTTGAGGTCCGGGTACCATCAGGTAGGTCTTAAGGAGGAAGATATCCCGAAAATAGCATTCCGGATCAGATATGATAACTTCAAGTTTCGTGTTATGTCGTTCGGTTTGACCAATGCTCAGCAATGTTCATGGATTTGATGAATCGTGTCTTCAGGACCATTTTAGATCTTCTCGTAATCATATTTAACAACGATATATATTGGTATATTCTCTTTCAGAGGCTGAGCATGCAGATCACTTGCATACTGTGCTCAGAGTTCTACAAAAAGGGAAGTTGTATGCAAAATTCTCTAAATGTGAATTCTAGTTGAACGATGTAGCTCTCCTTGGGCATATCATATCGGGTGAAGGCATCCGGGTGGATACACAAAAGACAGAGGTAGTGAAGACTTGGCCTAAACCCATAACACCGACGAAGGTTTGTAGCTTCTCCATTTGGCAGGTTATTACGGGAAACTTGTAACGGAATTTTCTTCTCTTCTAAGCACTTTTGACCAAAGTGGAATGTGGTGTCTTGCTTGATGTTCCGGAATAACATAAGGAAATCTATGGCGCAAGTAAGTTGAATAAAGGTTGTGAATAAGTATAAATAGATATGTGTAGGTCGCAAGCTAAAGTATGGTAGAGCGACAAGGTTTTAGGAAGACGGGAAGAAGGATAAGAAAAGATGAGTGAAAAGGTAATGGGAATGGATAAGTCCTTAGGGTAAAGCTCATAAGAGAGCTGATGATTTCTCTAAGTTCCAGAAGGCTCAGCATAGCCTGAAAGACTCAAAAGATTCTAAGACTTGTAGCATTTAGAATAAATAAAATGCTGCCCTGATAGTGGAATAAGGGCGAAATTGTGATGGATAAAGGATGAAGTTTGGGCCTCCAAAGAGGAGAATTTCATAAATTGTAAAAGATTAGGATACCCATGTAAGTTAACTCAGAAGGGAACTAAGTTTCAATAGATCGATGCTTGCGAACGGAGTTTTCAGGCATTGAAGGACAGATTAACTTCAGCACCAGTTCTACCGCTCCCAGAAGGGACCGATGGTTATGTTATCTATTGTGATGCTTCAGGCATTGGGTTGGGTTGTGTGCTGATACAGCATGGTAATGTTGTATCTTATGCTTCTAGATAACTAAGAAAGCACGAGAAGAACTACCTGACCCACGATTTAGAGTTAGCCGCGATGATTCATACACTAAAGATGTGGAGGCACTACTTGTATGGCATTCATGTTGATATCTATACGAATCATAAGAGCCTCCATTATATCCTCAAGCAAAAAAAAGGAATTAAATTTATGTCAAAGGAGATGGTTGGAACTACTTAAAGACTATGACGTTGATATTTTATACCATCCGGGGAAGGCAAACGTAGTAGCCGACGCCCTCAGTCGTAGATCTATGGGTAGCCCATCATATTTACAGCCAGAAAAGAGGGGAATAGCCCATGAGGTTCATCAGCTAGCTAGTCTTGGAGTTCGGTTACTGGACTCATGTGATATTGGAATTACTATTCAGGATTCGGCAACATCCTCTTTAGTAACTGAAGTAAAGGAACGCCAGTACGAGGATCCTGTGTTAGTTCATTATAGGGATACCACCCCTCAGAAGGAGAAGACACCATTTGAAATTACAGAAGATGGGGTCCTCAGATATCGAGGACGATTATGTATCCCTTTGCAGGGCTGCGTTGGTAGGCCATGGGAGAAACTCACTATTCTCGTTATTCTATCCATCCAGGAGCGACAAAGATGTATCATGATATCAGGGAAGTATATCGGTGGGACGAAATGAAAAAGGATATAGCGGAGTTTGTTGCTCAGTGTTCTAACTGTCAGCAGGTTAAGATTGAGCATCAGAAACCCGGTGGGTTATTGCAGGCTATGGAGATTCCAACTTGGAAATAGGAAGTAATCAATATGGATTTCATCATAGGCTTACCTCGTATCCAGCGTAAGTTCGATTCGATATGGGTGACTATTTATAGGCTTAAAAAGTCAGCCCATTTTTTGCTCGTTAGAACTACATATTCCTCAGAGGATTATGCAAGGTTTTATATTAAGGAGATAGTACGACTACATGGTGTCCCTGTATCTATTATCTCGGATAGAGGAGCTAAATTTACAGCTAACTTCTGGAGGTCCTTCCAACAACGGATTGGGGACTCAAGTAAGTCTTAGTATATTATTTCATCCCTAGACAAACGGACAGGCTGAACATACTATTCAGACACTGGAGGATATGTTATGAGCTTGTGTGATAGACTTCAAAGGTCGCTGGGATGATCATCTACCATTTATTGAATTCACATAAATAATAGCTACCATTCCAGTATTCAGATGAAGCTCTTTACGGATGGAAGTGTAGATCACCTGTAGGGTGGTTCGATGTTGGAAAAGCTATGTTAGTAGAACTAGACCTGGTTCAGCAAGCTATAGAAAAAGTAAAGCTTATCCAGGATCGACTGGTGATAGCTCAGAGTCGTCAAAAGTCATATTCTGACATGTGGCGATGCGATTTAAAGTTCGAGGTTAATGACTGGGTATTCTTAAAGGTGTCACTTATGAAGGTGTGATGAGGTTTGGTAAGAAAGGCAAACTTATCCCTCGATATATTGGGACTTATAGGATCATTCGAAGACTGGGCCAAGTAGCTTATGAGTTAGAATTGCCCTCAGAATTGGAGTCTGTCCATCCGGTTTTTCACATATCTATGTTACGGAAGTGCATTGACAATCCTACCTGAGTGGTGCCTACGGATGATGTACAGATTACAGAGGACTTGTCATACGAGGAAATTCCAGTTGTCATCCTAGACCGACAAATCCGCAAGCTACGAAATAAGGAGGTAGCCTCCGTGAAAGTACTTTGGAGAAACAATAATGTGGAAGAAATGACTTGGGAGGCTGAAGAAGACATGAAATCTACATATCCTTACTTATTTCCTCCTCCAGAGAAGGGTTCGACTGGGACATCACAATCATAAGGTACATGTATGAATTCTGGTGTTGGTTATTGTCATTGGTCGGTGAGGCCATTGTCGTTAGTAATGATTGTGGTCCTATGTGGCTTTAAATTAATGAATTTCTACATGAAGAGTGGGTAGTATCGTTGTTACAAAGTTGAACCTACCAAAGTTCTATTGATCCCGGGGAGTTGAACATTCGAGGATGAATATTTCTAAGGGGGAAAAGATGTTACATCTCGCGTTTTCGTACGTTAAAAGTTTCGTCTTCAGTTAATTGACGTAGACTCGGGGATGAGATTATCTTGAGGTTAACATATTTATGCTAATTATAACAAGCGATAAGTAAGTGTCATGAAGGATAAAGGATACACGAATTAAAGAAAATGAGTTTCGTTGAAGATTGCCAATTTGGAATAAAATACGGATCGAGCGATAATACCCAATATTTATGGACTAGTACCATGCAAAGTACTATATGACCACGGTAGTACGATGTATAAAGTATATTAAAAATAACTAGAATTTAAGTAATTTGAGATAATTTTTAATTATGCAAGTAATTTGTTAATTATCGGATAACGGGACATTATCACCACCCCAAAACGTGGCAACTAACCACATGATAAAAAAGCGACCAAGGGTCAAATTATCTTAGGTGGCTATCTAGGAACAAGGCTTCACGTGTAAGAGACAAGTCTATGTAGTCTCTTAGTCATAAGACTTAATAAGTCTCTTATAGAAACCATATACTTTCCGTTCAAATGGAAAAGCACTTCAAAAATATAAGCTAACACCCATGAATCTGAGTGTAAAGAAAATGTTAGAAGCAGAAGCCTAATTTTCATTCCAAAAAAAAGCTTCATAAAGTCAGAAACAATTTCGTTCAAAAATTTCGAAGAATCAAAAGCAAAGTTTCGTTCAAGGATTTCAAAAAGAAGAAGCTTAATCCGATTTTTTTGAGTTCTAAGTTCAATCAACGAAGGTTTTCCAACGAAATATTATACGAAGTTTTCCCTACTCTAGGTATGTTAAGGTCATCCCTTCTTTCTTTTGGCATGGTCCAAATTATACAAAAGAAATGAGCAAATGCACAGTTTCCATAAATTACTCTATCCATAGAAATACTAGGGGAGTCTATATTCTTGATTCCCCATGTGAATTGTTATTATCTTCTGTTCATGGGTCTCGGAATAATACACAATTAAAAAAGTTTATCCGGAAGGAATATTGAAATTTTTACGTATTTTTCATGCATTTCACCCATTTATACATGTGCATTGACCGATGACCAGATGTCGTTATATACACGTATATATGTACATTATATTTATATGGGATATGGGAAAAGGTTACGGCGTTATATACGCATTGTCAGACCCCTTTTTCCTACTTCACTTAACCTCTTAAATTAATAAAAAGATTTTATGAAGCTCAAAAGGATTTTCAATTTTGAAAGTGACAAAGTTGTGTTCAAAAGAAAATAACTCAGAGTCACCACCTGACATTGATTTCGGTGTGCCAGATCACCGTTTTTTAAGAAATAATTTTCCTTTTAAAACACTTTAGACTCTAAACTAAGTCTGCACCAGAAATTCGGGTAAGGGGGTTCATTTGACTCGGGGAGAAGGTGTTAGGCAATCCCCAAGTCCCGTGAAAGTCACGGTTGCGTACTCGTTCTAGTTGACTTTTAAAATATTCAAATTGAGGTAAAATCACAAAAAAGGAAAATAAACACAAAAGAGGCTCGAAGTCGTCCCCACCTAAATAAAAGAAAAAAAAATAAAAATAAAATAAAAATACTAGAAGTTCTATTTTCGGCCTCCGAATACAAATACTACGGGACATACCCCGGATAAATATATACAAATTCTACGGGGCATTCCCCGAATGAATTAACTAACTAAAGGGGGCGACCTCTCACCTCGAAATCAAAAGCAAATAAATTGAAAAATCCTAAGATTGCCTCCCCAATTATGGTTGGCCTAGCATGCTCCTACGATAAAGCAACAAATATTCCAATTCAAATTTTGCTTCATTTACTTGAGCACACAAGCGGGCATTAATACAATCCGCACAAATGAGCATTCAAGTAAATCACAGAAAAGCATTTCATTTTCACAAATAAACCTGTCTTCTGGCTCAAACTAGATCAAATTTGGAACTTAGTGTCTTTAGTATAAGGAAAATGACTTTAAACAATTAGAAAGTACCAACCAGATTAAAAATTATAAAACATTCAGGTAAAGAGATGAAACAGAGCACACATTATCAAAGAAAGTTCAACCAAACTCGTCGCTACTCGAAAATTGCGGAACCACATCTACCAGGACTCGGATTCAACACGAAAACCATAAAACTACAAGTTATGCATCAAACTAACTTAACAACTAATGAATCTCACGATTCCTAAATCCTTTTAACTAAGGCACCAAATCATAGTTTAATCACACAAAAAGAAGCGAGGGAAAGAAGTGACCTGAAATTGTTTTTAATTAGTAGAATTTCGGCAATTACATCAAATGAATTGAGCAGTTGATGCACAAATCCAGGGATTTCAGCAAGAAAACTTCAACGGGACAACCGACTTCGACCGGAAACTCGAATGGAAACGAACTTCAACTCAACTACGTCTTCAATCAAACTTCATTTTCGGAACAAGAATCCGAAAAACTGAAGAAACAGAGCTCTAATTTTGATTTTGATTTTTATTTTTTCGAAATTAACTATGTCAAGAAATCTGAATAATAAAAACTGTAAACAGAAATTTTCCCTTTCTAGACCTAGCTTTTTTCCTTCTCGTCACTCTTTCTCTGTCTGCTCTCGATTGTGCGTGTGTGTGGCTGTTTCTGGGGAACAGAGAGTGGTGGAGCAAGGAACCGCGTCGTTGGTGCACGGGAGATGGGGCTGTGGCTGGTTCCTCCCCGGCGAGCTGTGGTGGTGAGGGTGGTCGCTTGGGGTGGTGTCGCGGCTGCTGGCTAGTCAGATGGAGTGAAGGGGTGAAGAAGGTGCTTAGGTCTTCTCTTGTGTATTCTTCTGCTATGTGCAGATCACCCCCTCCTCTTCCTTGGTGTGTGCGCCTTTTTTTGTATCAAAATTCTTGGAGAATAAGAAATGAGAAACCGTGTGGACCCTACGTGTAGTGTGCAGGTGGTGAGATAATGAATTGGGGTGGCCAAATATTAGAGTGAATTTTCAAGAATGTGTACTGTATATGCTTTTCTTAAAAAAAAAATAACGTGAGGTTCCAAAGTTTGTTAAAGAAAAAGAATAAAATAAATAAAAAAATTAACAGGACCTTTCTTTTTTGAACTTAGTAGGAGAAAATTTTGAAATATCAAAATATAATTAGTTAATTAAATTAAAAGAAAATAACATATAAACTTTGCACAGTAACGAAAAGTTTTGAGAAAAGCAAAAATATTACGTATTAACCACTTATACTATGTACATCTTAATTTAAACCCATGTGACATTTTGTTTTGTCTGTTTTTCTTAAAATTCATCAATATTAAGATAAACTAAAAGTAACTAATAATGGAAAATATTTTTGTAATTTTTATTTTAACAGAAACTAGAGCAAAAGGATCAAAAATTTGCAAAATAAAATTATTAGAACTAAAAGAAACATCTAAGCACTAAAAGGTGTAAAAATCTCGGGGAGGGTAAAAAATTGCATGTCTATAGCTACCCCTCTTTGACTTAAAATACGAAGTATTTTCGGACAAATAACGACTAGACAGGTTTTTTGACCCGACCCTTATTTAGGGAGACCAAAAACTAAGAGGAAGGAGAATGTGACCGAGCCCTGGTATCTGAGCTGCCTACATATCCTTGGCTATAAAGGAATCAGGTCACGTATAGTTCAGAAGTAGGAACAGTGATGGAGTATACTGAGATGTCGAGCCAGTCGAGGTGTCGTTCCGTCGAGATTCCGGTCCGCGGTTCTGTTATTACATCAAAATCAAAATATGAAAAAGACTAACTAAGCCTGTCAATTATGAGTTACAAGATTCCTATCTATAAGTCTTTTGAAGCTTGATCTTGAGTCTTGAATGGTTCTTCATGCAGACTTTAGATTTGAACCTTGACGCTTGCTAGTTGCAGGTGCTAGTTCATTCTTCTTAAGCTTTTCGGATCAAAACCGGACACACCATGCTTGTGACTTCAGTCATGTCTTGAGCAGCTCACATCTTTCATCTACTTCTGCATTTGGATTCACTTCTTGCTTTTTTTTATATTCTGGATTGTGACTAACTTCTGTTGATTATCTAGGACAGTTGACTCGCATTCTTGCCGCGAACTTCTGCTACTTCTAACTTGAATTAAATTCTGAAATGACTTCCCTTGTTCTCCAGGTGGGCACCTGATTGCCAAAACTTGAACTGTATTCCCTTATTCTCTAGGTGGGCGCCTGCAATTAATAGAACAAAACAAATAAAATTTTCTGCCCCAGTTTGCACTAGGAAGATTTGTGAGTTATTAGCAAAACTATAAATCACCTATGCTACAAATGCAATGATGAGAGTAAAACTAAAGACTTGACTAGCATGTGCATCTCCGGTGAGTAAAACCAAGAATATTTGACTAGCAAGTGTGTCTGCTAAGAATAGAACCTGAATGACCCAGACTAGGAAGTGCGTCTTCTAGATTTAAGATTGAGCTTGCGGAAAACTATAAACTAAGCTTGACTAAAGTAAAAACTGACCCTATTCTCCAGGCAGGATCCCTGATTTCAAGAAAACTAAAGATTAATAACTTAAGAAAACTAAAAATCTATCATAGGAGAAAATTCATCAGACTAGGTTTTCTATCTTAGGAGAAAAATTCATCAGACTAAGATTTCTATCCTAGGAGAAAATTCATTAGACTGGGTATTTTTTTATTTTTTTTATTTTGGTATCTTAGGAGAAAGATTCATCAGACTAAGATTTATATCCTAGGAGAAAGTTCATCAGACTAGGTCTTCTATCTTAGGAGAAAAATTCATCAGACTAAGATTTCTATCCTAGGAGAAATCATCAGACTAAGTCTCTCATCTTAGGAGAAAGGTTCATCAGACTATGATTTTGATCCTAGGAGAAAGTTCATCAGACTAGGCCTTCTATCTTAGGAGAAAAATTCATCAGACTAAGATTTCAATCCTATGAGAAAATTCATCAGACTAGGTCTCTTATCTTAGGAGAAAAATTCATCAAACTAAGATTCTATATCCTAGGAGAAAATTCATCAGACTAGGTTTTTTTGTTATCTTAGGAGAAAGATTCATCAGACTAAGATTTTCTATCCTAGGAGAAAATTCATCAGACTAGGTTTCTTATCTTAGGAGAAAGATTCATCAAACTAAGATTTTGATCCTAGGAAAAAATTCATCAGACTAGGTTTTCTATCTTAGGAGAAAAATTCATCAGACTAAGATTTGATTGGGAGGAAAATCTATCAGACTAGGACTTTTATCCTAGGAGGAAAAATATGAAGAGCAATGCAACATTTTATGCACACTAGCAAGACAGGTAAGGAAAAAGATTTGAGAAACTTTCCTTTGTCGACTCTTCTCTTCTTCTTCTTCTTCTTTTTCCTTTTTCTTTCTTTTATTTTCTTTTTCTTTTTTTCCTTTCTTGTTTTTGAACCAACTTGTTTGCACTGCTTTGTTCCTATTTCAAACAAAGAAAACTTGTGAGTTTAAATGTGGTGGTTAGTTTATGGCATTGACCTTGAGGGCGGCTGCTTCTACACTTGCCAAGATAACTTTGATTTCAACTTGGATGACCTTGACTGTTATCGACTACCCATTTTCTTTCAACCCTTATCACAAAAAACACCTCCGCTCCATTCGATCTCAATATCCTCTATCTATTGCATTTTGCTCATGAATTGACATTTACTGAACCCTTGCATTTCACATGAATCTCAAAGCATGTTGATTGTTACCAACTTAGTGCGCATACCACTTTTCCCTAACTTATGCCACTCTGATGTGGTAGCCAAATTCGTTTTGTGCAATTGGGAAGCTGGTAGCAAATTTTGAAGTCATTTCTCACTTATTCTGACCAAACAGACTCAAGAGGGAACTCAAACAAAACAAGAGGAACAAAATAAGGGACAAGGGAAAGAGATGATACCTAACAAGAAAATTACAAAGTAGAAACTTATCAGATGTGGATACCAACTCTAATGACCATGACATGCACCTTTGGATTAAGTGGCCTAATCTCTCAAGCAAGTCTAATATTCAACTCTTGTTGTACCTCTTCGCTGTGAAACTGGGCTTCAGCGCTTCAATTGTCCCATCTGATCCACAATCCCCGGTTGACTTGTAGTGCCCTGAAGGGTTTTCACCATCAAGCCTCTCTCATTTTTTGCTCTTTTCCTCAACTCGCCGCCGCCTTACGGTTCTCATGAGGGTTTTCACTGATAAGACTCTCTCATTTTATCATTTTCTCTCTTTGTGCTGAGAACAAAGGTATTACCCATGATGCAAGAAGATCATACTTTCACCACACACTTGATTTGGCATCCTCAAATATTGGTCGAAAGGTCTTTCTTTGGACCGTAATGTAGGTTTTTGGACAAGGTTGGAAAGAAAGGGTGGCATGAACGCTCAAAATAATTTAAGATGAAAGGGTTCAAAATTACAACTTTTGGAATCAGATCTTTTGGCAAAATTAAAACTTCTGCCCCAATTTCTTAGAGTTTGGGGATTTTTCTTTTTTTACTTTTTTTTTTGTTTTGATGGGATTTCTAAGAAAAACTGCCCCACTCTTGACTTCGGAGATTATGAAATATTTTATTTTATGTGACCAAACCGTAAGGCTGCCTACGTATCTTGTGGTGACAAGAATCAGGTCGAATGTAGTTCAAACAAAGTTGGTATTTTTTTCTTTTCCTTTTCTTTTTTCTTTTTCCTTTTCTCTTTTTTTATTTTTTTCTTTTTCTTCTTCTTTTTCTCTTTTCTTTTTTCTTCTTCTTTTTCTCTTTTCCTTTTCCTTTTCTAGTTCTTAATTCTATTTCTAATTCCAAAAGAGGGGTATGAAACAAAAATTAGGGCTCAAAAGGGGTAGCAAAAGATAAAAGTGTTTGGGTAGCAGAATAAAATGCATTCGTCATACCAAACTTTAAAAATGCCAGGTACAAGCATGCAATTGAAGATAAGTAAAGAAATCATACATAGTACCTATTGACGACATCGACACAAACAAAACATGCTATGGGCAATACTTTTGTCCCAATGAATGATCCTTGCCAGTTCGAAGCAGACTTGATTCAAACTTATCTTGATGTGGAAGAGTGCATTTCAGCACTGACTGATCTACCTCAAATTGCTTGAGAGACATTCCCCTGTTGTATGTTCTAATCAACCTCTTGATTTCCCACACTAATTGCCTCAGTTTCACTCAATTCTTCAGGTTATCTCAGAATGCGTGAATCTTTACTTGTTTCCTCAAATGCATTCTTTTGTCAAAAACTGTGTCATTGCTTCATGATTAGACTAACTTTCAAAATCAGACTGTGAATTATGCGTGCATTATGTCACTAGAGTCAGCATGAAAAGAACTATAAAAGAAAAAGTGACCTAAACAAAAACTGACTAGAACTAACAGAAATTAAGAGATTGCATTAGACAGATGGTGAAACGGGTTTGAACAAAACAAGCAAAATAGACATGTGTTACAACCCTGGAACAATCCTAGATAACACTAGACAAGTTACTACCACTAAACGAACTAGGAAAATAAGAGGAAGAAGAGTTTGAGCCACAAGACAATATCCGGATTACAACCCTGAAATAACCCGGACAACAGAAATGACAACAAAATAAAACCACCAAAACTCCTCAATGGCTAGCCAGGAAAGGAGTGTCTTTCCAATCACCAAGCTCTACATCTTAGCCATTAGGTTGCACATCAAAATTACTAGGACCTTCACCAATCTCAATATCATTAACTTCAGTCAGCAAGTTCCCAAGAGGATTCTCATACTCCCTGTCACCATGCATCTTCCTCACAAAGTGTGCATCATCATGTGCAGATAAAGGATTCTGTGCGAAATTCTGGGTGTCACTGTCCTGGACCACAATTATCCTTCTTGAATCATTCTTTCTATCTCTCTTTTCAAATCCCGACAACTTTCAACATTGTGCCCCTAGGCATTGGAATGATATTCACACTTTTAGAAGGATCAAAGATTCTTGCACGCCAGTCCACATGATTCGGAGGAATAGGTGCAATCAGGTCATAATGCTTTAATTTCTCAAACAAGCTTGCATAGGACTCTCCTATCGATGTAAAATTATCTTTCAACCTTTGTTTACCTCTATACACCTGGCTTGGATGTGGGTTATGGGGCACTTGGAAATTTTGTGGAGGCTGGAGGAGATTTTGCGGTGCTGGTGCTATCCTTCTGGGGTGTCTTGGTGGCTGGACAACATACTAGGGTGGAGCAACAGAGTATTGCGGCTTCTCAGGGGAATTATCAAAAACAAACGAGGCTGGTCATGCCTTCGAGATGTTCTTCTAGGACCTCTTCTCGACCTTGATGTCATCATGATTTCTTCAACCTTCTCACCGTTCCACTAATATTACCAGATTCAATTTGGACAGCCTGAGTTGCAGCTTTGAGAGCTGCTTGACTTATAATTTTGCCTGTCTTAAGGCCATTCTCTACCATTTCTCCCATTTTGATTGCTTCCGAGAATGATTTTCCAACTGCGAACATCATGTTTTGAAAGTAATCAGGCTCTTGAGCCTGAAGGAAGACAGTGATTAGTTCGTGGTCATCCATGGGTGGCTTAACTCTAGCTGCATGTTCTCTCCATTTAATGGCATATTCCCTGAAACTTTCAGTTAGTTTCTTCTTCAGATTTGAAAGGGAATTACGGTCCGGGGCAATGTCAATGTTATATTGGATCTGTTTGACAAAGGCCTGGGCCATGTCATCCGAAACATACCAGCAAGATGTGTCTTGACCCATAAACCATTCAGAGGCTATACCCGTAAGGCTTTCCCTAAAATAAATCATCAGAAATTTTTCATTTCCTCCGGCACCTCTTAGTTGATTGCAATACCTTTTCAAGTGGGCTATGGGGTCTCCATGTCCATTATACTTTTCAAATTTGGGATTCTTGAAACCAAGTGGCAAACGAACATCGGGGAACATACATAGATCCTTGAAGGCAATACTCTTTTGACCTGCCAGCCCTTGTATGTTTTTCAACTGTTGTTCCAAGCTTTTCAGTCTTTGGGTTATTTCTTCCGGTGCTATTTTTCTGCCAGACTTCTCAATCTTTGTAGGAAGATCAAATAGGTAAGAGTGGTACTTAGGAGAGTGGTATTGTTCTTGCTGGGTAGCAAATTGTGACTCATGAGTTTTTCTCTACACCACTGCTGGCTGTGGGATGGTGAAGAAATACATAACTATAGTGGTTGTCTGATTGGTTGTCAATGGCACACTTTGGTAGTACGCAACAGAAGTTCTAGCTATAGTCATGCAATTGGGATAAAGACTGAACCTAATTGGATAGAATTGATTGGACAATGAAATCAGACTGGTAGTAGCCGAGATGGGTGTAAACTCTAGGAAAGCATAAGAAAGGGGTGGTCCTTGGCCATTGGCCCATGCTTGACACATTTCAGACATTTGTTGTTTTAGCCTTTGGACCTCATCGTTCAATTCAGATTCCGACTCCACAATCTCCCTCGAGGGGTCGACAACTCCTGTATCCAAGTCTTTGCTAGCCATGGCTTCCTTGCTTTTGACCTTGTGTTGTATGAACGAATATCCAAAGTGCCACAAACTAACCACCCTCTTCAAAGTAGAAAAGAGGAGCCTTTGACCGAAAAATCTTGATGGCAACGGGAACTCGAACACGGACTTCGAGCTGCATCTCAACTCAGTGATCAATTTTTCCCTCTATCATAGCTATACTAGTTGCCATACAAACTCGACTTAGATAACTCATATTGTTTGCTATTTTTTTTTTACCAAGATTGAAATTATATTATATGGGTAGATAAGATTTGTGCACGGATGCTGCAGCTATATAGGAATTAATGGATCTGTATCAATTGGCATAGGACATCGATTTTGGAGACACGTGAGTCGACGGTGACGGTGATCGGAAAACTTTGGGCAGCTACTGCTCTCTATTCCTACATGGGTCTCTAATCTCAGCACAATACTTTCCCCGTTTTCTCTTTCGAACCCCGGATGGCAATTTGCTAGAAAAAAATGTAGTTTTATATTATCTTGAAAAGTTTCATGAACAGTGAGCTTTTGTTTTCTTTTGGGGGGTGCGTAGGCTATTTCTTGAATGGAGGAGTTAGGTGGGTCGTTGGGTGTCGAGCGGCTGGTTGGTTCAGGGAATACCCTAGGGTTTTTGGTCTTGTGTATATGAAGAAGAAAGGTTAGGGTGTAAGGGTTAATTGGGCCAAGAAGATTGGGCTTGGAAATTTTACAAAATTAGGCCAAAAGAATGCTGAAAATTCAATTTAAATACCTACAAAAATGTAAAAACTCTTAATTGATTTTGATAAACTATTAATATTAAAAATAAAAACTAAAAATTAAAGTTGAAACTATTTTTGATATTTTCAAGGATTATATTAGAATAAAAATAAGTTAAAAGTAATATATCTTTCTAAAAATACCTAATACTGAATTAAATAGAAAAGTGAAACTATTTTTTGTATTTTTCCATTTTTTGTGCCTAAAAATAAAATTAGATTTAATAATAGAGTGAAATAATATAGAAATAAGCTCAAATAATATTCTAAAAATACTAGGACTATTAAGGGTAATTCTAATACAAGAGTCAAAAATTACATGTCTACAGCTGCCCCTCTTTGAAGGGAAACACGAAGTATTTTCAGAAAAAGAACAACAAGACATGTTTTTAACCCGACTCTTTATTTAGAGAGACAAAGAGCTATCACACCCCTTTTTCCTACTTCACTTAACCCTCTTAAATTAATAAAAAGATTTTATGAAGCTCAAAAGGATTTTCAATTTTGAAAGTGACAAAGTTGTGTTCAAAAGGAAATAACTCAGAGTCGCCACCTGACATTGGTTTCGGTGTGTCAGGTTACTATTTTTTTTAAAAATAATTTTCCTTTTAAAACACTTTGGACTCTAAACTAAGTCTGCACCAGAGATTCGGGTAAGAGGGTTCATTTGACTCGGGGAGAAGGTGTTAGGCGCACCCCAAGTCCCGTGAAAGTCACGGTTGCGTACTCGATCTAGTTGGCTTTTAAAATATTCATATTGAGGTAAAATCACAAAAAAGAAAAATAAACACAAAAGTGGCTCGAGGTCATCCCCACCTAAATAAAAGAAAAAAGAAAAATGAAAATAAAATAAAAGTACTACAAGTTCTATTTTCGGCCTCCGAATACAAATACTATGGGGCATACCCCGGATAAATATATACAAAGTCTACGGGGCATTCCCCGAATGAATTAACTAACTAAAGGGGGCGACCTCTCACCTCGAAATCAAAAGCAAATAAATTGAAAAATCCTAAGATTGCCTGCCCAATTATGGTTGGCCTAGCATGCTCCTACGATAAAGCAACAAATATTCCAATTCAAATTTTGCTTCATTTACTTGAGCACACAAGCGGGCATTAATACAATCCGCACAAATGAGCATTCAAGTAAATCGCAGAAAAGCATTTCATTTTCACAAATAAACCTGTCTTCTAGCTCAAACTAGATCCAATTTGGAACTTAGTATCTTTAGTATAAGGAACATGACTTTAAACAATTAGAAAGTACCAACCAGATTAAAAATTATAAAACATTCAGGTAAAGAGATGAAACAGAGCACACATTATCTAAGAAAGTTCAACCAAACCCGTCGCTACTCGAAAATTGCGAAACCACATCTACCAGCACTCGGATTCAACACGAAAACCATAAAAGTACAAGTTATGCATCAAACTAACTTAACAACTAATGAATCTCACGATTCCTAAATCCTTTTAACTAAGGCACCAAATCGTAGTTTAATCACACAAAAAGAAGCGAGGGAAAGAAGTGACTTCAAATAGTTTTTAATTAGTAGAATTCCGGCAACTACAACAAATGAATTGAGCAGTTGATGCACAAGTCCAGGGATTTCAGCAAGAAAACTTCAACGGGACAACCGACTTCGACCGGAAACTCGAATGGAAACGAACTTCAACTCAACTACGTCTTCAATCAAACTTCATTTTCGGAATAAGAATCCGAAACCAAACTGAAGAAACAGAGCTCTACTTTTGATTTTTATTTTTATTTTTTCGAAATTAACTATGTCAAGAAATCTGAATAATAAAAACTGTAAACAGAAATTTTCCCTTTCTAGACCTAGCTTTTTTCCTTCTCGTCACTCTTTCTCTGTCTGCTCTCGATTGTGCGTGTGTGTGGCTGTTTCTGGGGAACAGAGAGTGGTGGAGCAAGGAACCGCGTCGTTGGTGCACGGGAGATGGGGCTGTGGCTGGTTCCTCCCCGGCGAGCTGTGGTGGTGAGGGTGGTCGCTTGGGGTAGTGTCGCGGCTGCTGGCTAGTCAGATGGAGTGAAGGGGCGAAGAAGGCGCTTAGGTCTTCTCTCGTGTATTCTTCTGCTATGTGCAGATCACCCCCTCCTCTTCCTTGGTGTGTGCGCCTTTTTTTTGTATCAAAATTCTTGGAGAATAAGAAATGAGAAACCGTGTGGACCCTACTTGTAGTGTGCAGGTGGTGAGATAATGAATTGGGGTGGCTAAATATTAGAGTGAATTTTCAAGAATGTGTACTGTATATGCTTTTCTTAAAAAAAAATAACGTGAGGTTCCAAAGTTTGTTAAAGAAAAAGAACAAAATAAATAAAAAGAATCAACGGGACCTTTCTTTCTTGAACTTATTAGGAGAAAATTTTGAAATATCAAAATATAACTAGTTAATTAAATTAAAAGAAAATAACATATAAACTTTGCACGGTAACGAAAAGTTTTGAGAAAAGCAAAAATACTACGTATTAACCACTTATACTATGTACATCTTAATTTAAACCCATGTGATATTTTCTTTTGTCTATTTTTTTTCAATTTTATCAAAATTAAGATAAACTAAAAGTAACTAATAATGAAAAATATTTTTGTAATTTTCATTTTAAGAGAAAATAGAGAAAAAAGATAAAAAAATAAGCACAATAAAATTATTAGAACTAAACGAAACATCTAAGCACTAAAGGTGTAAAAATCTCGGGGAGGGTAAAAAATTACATGTCTACATGCACCACCACCTGATCAGCTGGTATATGTTGATGATGTTGCCCACAGTGGCCGATATGATATGATGGGATGCCCTCAGTGGCCTTGATGATGTTATGTACACCTATACCCATGCATGACATGACATTTATATACACGTGCATGACATTATAAACGTTCCAGAATCTACAAAGTTATTCAGATTTACAGATGAATTTCTTTATTTCATATTTCATCTATGTCTTTTACGTACAGATTTTCATGCCTTACATACTCAGTACATTTTTCGTACTGACGCCCTATTTCACGGGGCCTTCGTTTCATGCCCGCAGGTGCAGGTAGGCAAACTAACGGTCCTCCTTCTTAGGATCCTTGATCAACGAGAGTTGGCATGCTCCATTTGATCCAGAATTGCTTTATATTTTGGTATGATATGTTTGTATATATATGGGTATGACGTGGCTCCGTCCCGTCTTTGTACATTTATATTTCTATTAGAGGTCTGTAGACAGTATGTCTAGTTTGATAGTATGTGGCCTTACCAGCTTCCCGTTTTGAGGTATGCAGTTCTCTATAGCAGCCTTGTCGGCTCGCCCTACGTATGTTGTACGTATATGTATATATGCCTTTTTGGGCAAATTTCCTTCATGTTCGTTATTCTCTTAATTCAGCAGATGTTATTCAGGTTTATATCTTAGACGCATGCTTAGGGGTGTTTGATAGGTAGAACTTAAGCACCTGTCGAGGCCCATCGATTTGGGTCGTGACAGAGAGAACAAGAATAGAATGATTCAAACTCAATGATAGAATAAAGTCGCACGACAGAGATAGAAAGAAGGTGAAATTTCATAAAGCCTTATAGCCTCTATGTCACGACCCAAAAATCACTAGTCGTGATGGTACCTAACTCGATCCACTATGTGAGCCAACTAACAGAAAATACAATCCAAAAGAGATTATAGGAAAATAGTAAAGAATTAGCTGAACATTTACAAATTGACCCAAGAATTGATAGTACGAATCCTGAGCTTCTAAGACTTGGAATTTACAAAGTTGGTAGAAGTAATTACACGATCTGGTTGAAATTTATATAAACAGATTACCAAAATCTAAGCTACCAAGGATAAGTGGCATCTATATCTGGAATGCACGAGCATCTTCAGAGTCAGCACCCGGCATCACCAGCAGCTCCGCTCCAAAAATCTGTACGCAATGTACAGAAGTATAGTATTAGTATAACTGACCCCATGTACTGGTAAGTATTTTATCTAACCTCGTCAAAGTAGTAATGAGGCTTTTTTTGGTTAAAAGATACTTTCTGATAAAACCTGCACCGTAAATCAACAATAGAACTATACTATGATATAATAGAGATGAATACATGAAACGGATATGCAGAACAATAACCGAGTGTTAATAGAGATCACAACCTGGCATCTTCAAATACCTTGACCAATCCTTTCCTTAGAATGAAGCCAATAAACCACAACCGT
Source organism: Nicotiana tabacum (assembly GCF_000715075.1). NCBI lineage: Eukaryota > Viridiplantae > Streptophyta > Magnoliopsida > Solanales > Solanaceae > Nicotiana > Nicotiana tabacum. Next base: position 129,510,761 of record NC_134090.1, read on the forward strand.
CAATTCTTAATTTTCCTAGCACGAGGAATGCACTCAGATATCTAGTCAATTGCGTGGTAATACCCTTCGTGCTTTTATCTCATCTTTACCTAATTTACATATAACAGAACCAACAAGATGATAGAAATACCGACAACAGGAGTTACAAAGTAGGAAATACACAAGTAGCTATAATGAATGAGGATATACATGTGGGCAACAGTAAAAGACTAGGCGGAAAGCATGTGAGTAATGACAGCAATTGGAAAACAAGGAATATCAACTTTAATTAACTAGAATGATGGAGGCCTAAGTACATATATAACAAATAAGAAGGAAACACATGATCTTTACAAGTTAACAAGTAAAGGTATGAATGACTAGCATGGTGGAAGGCTTGTACCAAGTGCAACTGAATAGATACGACATGAGTTTAATTTTAAAAACAGGAAAATAGGCATGATATTGCAATTTAAACAAGCAGAAGATATGATCAAAACAACAACAATTGATATAGAGATAAATGACAGAACAATAGCAACAAGTCATATCAGATCTGAGATTGCGACAATAAAAGCTCAAGGTAAAGACATAAATATATACATGGGAAAACAGATATCACAACATAATGCATGTCCCTCATCCTCACCTGCACAGAAACACCCATCGTGCCATGACCTCACAATAATATAAAAACATAACAGTATAGATAAAATGTCATGGAATCACCCTTCGTGGTTTACACTCTCATAACATGGCATGACATTACTCTTCGTGCTTTACACTCTTACTTACCAAGCATATGTGTATCAATGACAAACAAGGCAGGAGGCATAAATAACATCAAGAGGAGTATTTTTAACGGATATTCCAAACAAATCTGAATCACAACTTTTCAATCCAACAATGGTTAAATAAACCCTCAAGAACTGTATTATTCAAATACTCCACAAATCTCACAAATGATCCACAACACAAGTATAGAATCTAGTACCTCAAGAAGATTGGCTGTAGCAATGTATTAATGATTACACATAGGGATGACCGAATTAGACACATCAATATATTCTAAGAATCCCATCAAATTTGATCAAGTTATAATAGGCTAAGTCTTGATTTCTAACATTTAATACTATGTTCTTAATATCTAGAAGTCAAGTGAGGCATGAATCAAGAAGGTCACGTAGTTCTACAAGACATAATTATAATATAATCTACCCCGGAACATGATTAACCCCGTCACATACATATACGCTCGTCACCTCATATATGTATTACCCCCGTATATAGCAAATAGTATCAAATAGGGAAAAAATTCCCTCAGTAAAGTTAGGCAAGACAATTACCTCAAATAAGACAATTACAATACCGAGCAAGTCAAGCGATGCTCCAAAAATGCCATCACGTATGTAGTGACCTCCGAACGGCTCAAAACTATCCAAAAGAAACTCAAATGCATCAAATAAAGCCCAAGAAAACAATTCTAAATGATAAAGATCGAATCCTAAATCAAATCCCAAATCCAGCCAAAAATACACTCGGACTCATGCCTCAGAACCTTACAAAACTCACGAAATCCGACAACCCATTCAATTACGAGTCCAACCATACTAGTTTCACTCAATTCCGACTCTAAATCGATCTTCAAAACTCAAAAATTCATATTATGAAACTTAAGACCAAAACCCCCAATTTTTTCTTTAAAATTCATCAACCGAAAGCTAAAATTGAAGATAGATTCATGGAATATAACCAAAATCAAGTACAGAACACTTACCCCAATTTATATGGTGAAAATCGCCTAAAACATTTTCAAATTCCGAGCTCCCCAACTCAAAATATCTTAAATGAACAAAACTCTCATTTTTACACTATTCTACCTCATTTCTTGTGCCAAATGATCTCAAAACGCGATTCATTGTAAAATTCTAGTCAAGTTAGACTCTTGAATCGCTCCATTTGACCTTATATTGAAGGAGATATGTTGGTTTCAATATTTGAAAACTGTGCAGATTTTTAAATACGAAGTCAGTGGCAATTTCGTAATTAACATGAAAAATCTAGCAAACCAGTTCTTAGTATAATGACCATAAACTTCTCATACGATGCCTAAATTTGATGATTCTTTTTTATATGACTCCGTAATTACGATACGAATATAATGCTTTAATAAAAACTGAAATTGGAGTTCATTTGCTTAATATAGCAACATTTATGCTTGAAGAAACAACGTCGAAACATAAAAAAACGAGCGACACAACCCAAACCTATTCGAAACTCACCCAAGCCCCTCGGGATCACGTACAAACATACCAACAAGTCCCATATCATAACACGGACTTACTCGAGGCCTCAAAACACATATAACAATTGTGAGCATGTGATTTTTTCCCTATGTGAAATACTCCTACAAATCAAATAAATAAAAATTTTCCAACTGTTTGCAATTTTATAAGATTTTTTGTAGGAATTTGTGTTAATTTGTTTGTATTTTTGTGCATGTTTACTTTTGTTAAAATCATGAAAAATACAAAAATACCATGCATTGCATTGAGATTTTTTTCTTCGTATTTTTAGGATTAATTAGTAAATTAGGTGTCTCATTAAAAATGAAAATCACAAAAATTGGCTTACTTTTACATATTTAGCTTTTAATTCTAGATCAGTAGTTTTTCTCTTTTAATTTAGTATCAATTAATTTTTATAAATCTTAAGATTTGATAATTAGTTTGATTTTACAACTTAGATTAATTTAGGATTTTTATTAATTAAGGAAAAGAAAAGAAATAAAAAAAGATTAAAAAGGGAATTGGAAAAAAGGTTTGGTCTTAAGTTTAATTTGGGTTAATAGTTGCTGAAGCTCAATTATTTCACCCCAAACCCACTCAAATCCGAGCCCAAAAACCAAATTACCCGGCCCTGGTGTTTCCCACCACCAAACGACCCCGTTTTTGTCCCTTTTCATCACAGCCGTTGGAATAACACCCCCCCAAATATAAAACTGTCCAAAGACTTTCCACCCCCCCATTCGAACCCTAACCCTCACCCTCATCTGCCCTAATCAAACCATAGAGACAGCCACCCCAAAATCCCTGCCGTCTCCGCCGTCAACCACCCTTCAGAAATCGCCTGACGGCAGTGCCGACACTCCAAACCTCCCCAAATCTTTACCAGGCCATCCCCATCCCCTCCTTTTTCTAAATCCCTTAATGTTTCCCTTAAATATCTACCAAATTCCTCCAATTTCATATCTGAACACCAATCCTAAAAAACCCTAATGTTTCAAACCTCCCCAAATTGATACTAGGGAACCCCTGTCCCCTCCTCTTCCTAAATCCATCATCAATTTCCCCAAAAAGTACCCTCAAATTCCCTAAATTCCAGATCTGAAAATTGGAAGAAAACCCTAGTTCTTCTGAGTCCGACTCTTTGTTTTTCAGAGTTCGATTTGACTCAAGACTCGTGTTAACCAATCGTTCTCGTTGAGAACCCTTAATTAATACGAGTTTTGGTTCGTTTTCGAGAGCCACAGCTGCTTGACCAAACCACTGTTTCTTCGCCTTTCTTGGTTGTTGGTTCGATTCATTCATCAGGCCTTTTCCGGTTAGTCAACACCTCACCTCTTCATCTTGGATTTTTGTTTTGTTTGTTTGCTTTCTGATTTTTTCTATTTCTAACCATCTATTTGTCTGGGTTGTTTATTTGTTTAAATCAGTCGTTAGTATTTACTCGCTCGAATTGATTGGTTTTTGATTTTTAGATTAATTTAGATTCCTGGTTTGTCTAGGTTAGGATTTTGTCATGATTTTTTGTTCTTCTTGTCTTTTTTGTGTTTCTGTTATACTCCGTGGTCTTAATTGCATGATTTAGATTTTAGGGTTTTTCGTGATTCATTGTTTTAAATGTTCAATGTCCATTCTTCTCTTGATTGTAGTAAAATTGTCACTAGCCGTTAAACCTAGATTTTGGGAGTTCATCATAAAATGGAATCTTTTCTGATTTGTGTTAAGGGTTCGGATATTCACCCTTTCAGTATTTATTTATTGTTTGACATATCTGTCTATTTTGTGTTGTTTGCCTAGTCTAGTAAATTATTAGAAACTCCTAGGGTGTTAATTGAACAAGTGAAAACTTAGGAGATTAATTTGGGAAATAAGAACAAGATTTTCAGATAAGGTTTATATTGGAAGGATCTAGAATAGGGGCAACTGGCCTCATTTGTTTTGCACAAAATGCATAAACCAATGAGGGACAACCAACTATCCAAGTTGGTTAAAAAGATGCCTTGTGGTTGAAGGAATAATCCCATTATTCTCTTCAGCACATGGCACCCCTGAAAGGCTATATATAAACCCTTCCCTTCACACAAAAGAGGAGATTTCAGACCCTAAGAAATACCCCAAAAGTTTCTGCATTGTTTTGAGTCTTCTTCTGATATTTCACAAAAACGGTAGCATAAGTTTCTTTTGAAATTATTGGATTCTCAAGGGTTTAAGAATTGTTTAAGTTTGGAATCTAGGTTCTTGCTGCTGATCTACTGTTCTTGCTCTTCTTGGTTGATATTGCCTACTGGTTTCATTAGCTCTACTGTGTTGAATCCTTACTCCTTTTTGTCTTGTTGCTGAATTCATGTACACTCATGAACTGCTGAAAGGCAAATGAAGATGTACAACCTCTTCTACTTGTTTCATTGTAATAATAGATAGAGTATTAAGTTTAATGTATCTTATGTAGGTCATTTGCAATGAGTATGAGTATTCGAGTCATAATTTAAGCTTTACCATGCTTATGTTATTTGCAATTTCTTTTTAGCAGTATGTTTGTATATACACTTTGAAATATGGACATTCTAGGTCGTTTAGTCAGATTTTGGATGAATGTTCAAAGTTGTTAGGTTGTTCCTTATGATTGCATGAATAGTTTAGAGCAGTTTCAGCTCATGTTCGTTAGCGAAAACTTGACAGTAAATTAAAAGCCTATAACCTGACCATTCCTACATATTTAAGTTTCTTAGAATTTTGTATAAGTGTTTATTTATTTGTGAACATGGAGGAAATGTGGGTTTCAACTATGGCCTTGGTATGTTAGAGGCCTTTGTGTCACTATACTGGGGTTTAATTCTAGCCCCATAAGCTAGCCCGTCTGTCACGAGGCCCAAAGTGACCAGATTTGGTTTTCTTTGCTTTGGGCTAAATTTCGAGCCCAATAGGGTTTAGCCTTAATTTGTTTCATTTAATAGGGTCTTGCTTTGATTAATTTCAATGTGTATTTTATGGGATTGTTGGGCTGAGCATCAGTCCAAACAAAATGGCCCTAACCGTGTTAGGCCTGATGAGGCCTTCAAAGATCCATGCCTTTTGGGCTCAGCTTCGAGCCCAGGAAGTCCCAACATTTTGCTCCCCTAATCAAATATTAAATTGGGCCTGTTGTTGGTCCAGTTTCCTCTAGATAATTAAAAGGCCCAGCATGTACAACAATTCTTTTTCTTTTCAACTAATAGTCATACAAGAACATCCTTAGATTATCTTAGTTAAGTACAACTCTTAAAAATGGATTGTGGCGTGCCATCCATAATTAGATCACCCATGGCCCTCACAAATATTCTAACTTAGAAATTAAAAACGAATATTCGCAGTTTTGCTTTAGGCGCGTGAAATGTACCATCGTGATTGTGTACACGTTCGCGTGACATAATTACGATTCTAAAAACAAAATCGGAGTATGCGTTATCACAACTTCGACCAAACCTTTCTTAATAATAACAAAGCATTATTAATTGTGGACACGTTCGCGTGATATGATTTTTGACGCGCCAAACAAATGGGTACATGTGTGCGTGACCCGTTTCAAGATAATTTCCTAATTAAAAGGGCAAATGCACATAAGTTCTAAAATGAGTAATTAAACAATTTATTAAGCCAAGTATGATCATAGTGACCGTGCTAAAACCATGGAACTCGAGAATGCCTAACACCTTCTCCCGGGTTAACAGAATTCCTTATCCGGATTTCTATGTTTGTAGACCATAAATAAGAGTCAACTTTCCTCGATTCGGAATTTTTAACCGGTGACTTGGGACACCATAAATTATCCCAAGTGGCGACTCTGATTTTAATATAAATAATCTCATTTCGATTATTACTTAAGTTGGAGAAAACTCCCTTATATACCCTTCCGGGGGTATAAAAAGGAGGTGTGACAGCTCTAGCGACTCTGTTGGGGATAACTACCCAGAATCTCTGGTTCAGGGTTCAAGAATTCGAGCTTGTTAATATACTTTTTACTTGGCTTTATTCATTGTTGATATTACTTTATTTTGTGAACTTAATGTGCTAATTGCTGTCTATTTACCGCTTTAATATTATTTGAATTGTATATAACTGTCTTCTTACGCCACCCCTCTGAGTCTTCTAAAAATGGTGCACACGTTCGCGTGGGTCGCTTTTTCTATAGAAGTCATACCAAATAGAACGAGGCTGGGCCAACAACAAGGCCATGTAGACTTTAGTGTTCTCGGTACGTTGCCCCCTCTTCGGCTCGAGTTGTCCGCTCGGGTAAGCCAGGTCAAGAACACAACCCCAGGTTTAAACTTAGAATAACACAACCTTATGCCGGATCCCTAGTGGAGACGTTTGTTTGCATCACATGCATTTGACTTTGGAGACTCAACACAGAGGTTGGGTCCGTCTAGGACAGGTGTACCCAAAATAATAAACCATCCTGATGCATCCTACGTGCTATGTGAACGTTTATTTGTTTCGGCTTACATGTTGAGCGGCTAGAAAAAGTAAGTCAAGAGAAAAACCAAGAGTGATGTAGGGAAGAAATAAAGCCCGGTTCTGAAAAATCCCCAGTATTTGTAAATGTCCTGGAACTCTGCCGAAATTTTCAAAAACAAAAGAGAGAGAAACAGAAAAAGAGTCAATAATATGTCTCTTTCAAATATGTTAAAACTGACAGAACTATGTAGGTCTGATTCTCACCGGATATGGGATACGTAGGCAACCTACATAAGGTTCGGCCTTACTTTTCACAAAAAAAGAAGAGAAAAGAGTAAATGATCAAATAAATGTAGTTTAGGGTTTTGGTCAAAAGAATAAGCCGATCCAGCTTCGGTTATGTCTTAAGCCGTTCTTGCCGTGATAGCCTTAGAGTATCTTCAGTTGTCGAAAGGCTATTTTCGTAAAGAATGAATAAGTCTGTCGATGAAGTGTCATTTTTTCATAAAGTACCTTTCCCTGGTCTCAAAATCTATTTGGAATGGTGAAGGGGCCACGTTTGCAAAATGACCACTTTTGCTAAAGTAGCATGGGGGGGAAGTCATTTTTCGTTAATTTTTCTTTTAGAAAATTGAAAACCTGTTTTTCAAAAGAGTCCACCAGAATCAACCCTAACCTTAACCTTTTATAGGTACAGGTGAACATTGTCCAGAACCCGTCACAACTGGTCGTAGAACAGGCTCAACTGCAGCTACGTATGTAGTGGAATGATCTAGATGAAGATGGTCAGGATTGGGTAAAAGAGCAGTTGGGTGCCCTTATAGACATTATGGAGATCAAATCACGGGAGGATCTAATCAAGGCTTTGGTAACTTTCTGGGACCCCATCCACAATGTTTTCCATTTCCCGGAGTTTGAGCTCTCCCCTACTCTAGAGGAAATGGCTGGGTATATTGAGTTTGGTCATGACTCGAGGAAACAACAACTTATATTCTCAAGGGCTCCCTCTGTGCACAAGTTCTTCGACCTCCTAAATATTAGTAAGCAAATGAAGAAGGCCCATGTGAACGAAGGATGTTGTTCTTTCCACTTCTTGTACTTCAGGTTCGGGCACTCAGCTGGGTTTGAAACCCATGAAAAGGGTTTGAACAATAAACAAGATAAGGGCATATGGCAAATTCATCATCGATTCGCTTTCATTGTGGTGTTTTTGGGGATTATGGTCTTTCCAAATTCAGAAGGGACAGTAGATATCCGTATGGCCAGAATTGCACAAATCCTCACTACTAATAAAGATCATACACTTGCTTCGTTAGTGCTGGCAGACATTTATCGAGCGTTGACATTATGCAAGGCCGAGGCTCAATTTTTTGAAGGTTGCAATATTTTTCTACAAATGTGGTTGATCGAGCATCTCTGCCATCACCCCAAATTCATGAGCTATGGTTCGAGCACAGATAACTTCATCAAGAGTTACAAGGAAAGGGTGAAAGACTACAATGCTCAAGAAGGGTTTGAAGCCTAGGTCTCCCATTTGAAAGCTCTAAAAGGAAGTTAGGTCGAGTGGACTATAGGATGGCTCCCGATGATAGAAGTCATACACATGACGGCTACCAAAGGTTACCTAATGGTGATGGGTTTGAGGAGTGTCCAGCCATATGCACCGCAGAGGGTCTTAAGGTAGTTAGGAAGATATCAGGTGGTGCCTAAAGATGAACATCTAACCACCCAGGTCATTGAGCTATATCCAGAAGATACATTGCCCAAGGCTTTAGTTCAGCAGGATTGGAATGGTTGCCGGAATCTGAAAAAATAGCACCCAAGTACCAGATGTCGCAAAGGGGAAAATGGATCCAGATTATGCTGCATGGTTTGAGAAAAGGTCTTGTGCAAACAACAAGCCATAGCCCAAACCCGAGCCCGGGAGGCCTGCCAAGAGACCATATGTTCAAGATTTTGATGATAAAGTCCAAGAAAGGTTGGCCTGGGGAGAAAAGGAGAAAAAATATCAAGTCGCCATTCACACCTTGGAAGAGAAATTGAGAAACATAGAATTCAATAATGATCTCCAGGCACAAGAAGCAGAAGGTGAAAGGAGGAAGTTGGCCCAAGAAAACGAAGCCCTCCGAGCCCAAATCCGAAAGATGAAAATAGTAGCTGAAAACCCTGTTAGAAGTGAAAGAGATGAGAAACTTATAGACAAACTCAGGCTGAAAGTATGTGATTATGGATTCGACTTGGAAAAGACTGAAGCTGAACTAGCAAAGGCCCGAGCCAAGTTAGCTAAGAATACGGAGGGATGGGCAAGTTTCGTTTGACAGTTGAAGGAGAAGTACGACAAAGGAATCATGGGTATAAAGAAAAAGATCAATGTCCTTGAGAACGAAATGACCAAGCAGGCAAGATACTTCAAAAAAGAAAGGGAACACTACTATGCCCTGATGTCATAGCTAGAAAAAGACCTGCAACAGCTTCAAGAGTAAAATCACACAGCCGAACAAGTTTTGGAGGCCAGATCTCAGTAGATTGGACGGTTACTACAAGAGAAGGGTATCATCAGGGAGAGGGTTAGGAGGATTACAGACTACATTGTGATGAACTGCAAAGAATGCGAGGACATGACCAGGTCCATGTTCTTCGCTTCAGTTATGATTTTTGTCCGGCAGATCATGGACGACCTGTTTCGCCTCCAAGAAGATATGGCGCATAGGCCCGCAACGAGACCAACCGGAGCAGCAGTGGAAGCACTTATGTATTCTTGATTTTTTTTTCGACTCTGTATTGCAGTTTCTTCTAGAGTCTGTTGGTCCATTTTGAGTCTTGTTTTAGTTTTTGAAAATGTTTAAGTCTGTAGAGTGGAGTCATTGTAATATGAAAACCCGGAATGTTTTTATTTTTATTAAAAATTGAAAAAAATAAAAAAATATGTCTTTCTTTTATTTCGTATTTATCCCCTGAACTATGTAATGATCTGATTCATGCAACGTCATGATAAGTAGGCAATCCTCATAGGATTCGATCATAACCCTAAAACAAGAAAGTGAAGAAAAGTGAAGAAAGAAAAAAAAAGGAAAGGGAGAGAAAATAAAAAGAGAAAGATTGAGTGGAAGAAAAATAATGGCAAAACGAGAGAGCAAAAACAAGGGCAAAATAAAAGGTAAGTGACAAAAACCAAGTGGAAAAGGGCAAGGAAAGACTGGAGTGAAAAGAACGGAAAAGAGAGAAGAAAAGGCGCAAAATAAGGAGAGTTAGCTAGAAGTCGGGATGAAACATGCAGTCGTTCAAATACATAGTAGAAATTTTTAAATGTCCAGGTGCATTTCATCCCAAATGTGTGGTTGCCTATCTGTTAAATCGTAAACACTAACAAGTCTAATGTTATCATTGAGAACAGGAAGGTGGTTAGTTTGTTTGACATTCTGGCAACCCACCCGTACAACACCAGGTCTAAAAATAAGTTGATCATGGCTGGCCAAAAACTGGACGCAAGCATTATTGATCCACCGAGGGAAGTGGAGGAGTCTAAATCTGGTCTGAAAGAGGAGTTACATAAGTTGAAACACCAGATGGCCGAAATGTACCAGGCATGGATGAAAGGGAATCTCCCACCATCATACCCCGCCAACCCTGCTTTCATTCCACCACTAACTCAATCTTAAGAACCTCCCACTGTTGATTCATCCCCACAACATGCACTAAGCTTCACCCCTTACCACCACTATCATGGCACCACTTCCAAAACCATATAAACTCCACTAGCCAAAACAACCCCATACCCCCCTCTACCAGCTACCCCTGTTTTCGTAGCACCTCCACCAGCTACACTCCATCAATCTTCCAGTGAGCCGTTATTTCAGACCCAAGATAATCAGTACTATCCCCTAGAGCCTACCTTCAAGGCCCAAGATCATTACTCCTACACTCCTCATTTCGACATTCCTGTTGAGACTAAGAAACCACCTAAAAACCCAGAACATGAGGAGATGTTTAGGAAAGTGACAAACCCGGAATAATCGCTCAGAAATATGCAAGGACTGGGAGGCCAAGTGAGTGTAGCCTACAAAGATCTGTGTTTGTTCCCTAACGTACAACTACCTGTTTAGTTCAAAATGCACAAATTTGACTTGTATGACGGGCATAGAGACCCTGTTGCCCACTTAAGGGGATTTTGCAGTAAAATGAGAGGAGCTAGTGGGAAATATGAGTTTTTAATGGCGTACTTTAGCAAGAGTCTGAGTGGCACGACATTGGAGTGGTACACTCATCAGGATCACAACAGATGGTATACCTGGGATGATTTGGCCCAAGCATTCGCTTGACATTTCCAATACAACATAGAAATTATTCCAGATCATTTGTCTTTGACTAAGATAGAGAATAAGCCTAGTGAAAGTTTCAGGGAATATGGTTTCCGCTGGAGAGAACAGGCAGCATGGGTTAACCCTCCGATGGAGGAGGATGAAATGGTGGAATACTTCTTTCAGGCCTCAGAGCCTACTTACTTTGGTCATCTGATCTTGGCCATAGGTAAATCTTTCAATAAAGTACTAAAAATGGGAGGAATGGTAGAGGAAGAGCTCAAATCAAGCAAGATCATGAGCTACTCTGCCATCAAAGCAACTACGCAGGCAATCCAGAATGACACCGGAGGCGTGCTAGGGAAAAAGAAGAAAGAGGACGTCGCTATGGTCATCTCAGGATCATGGCATGGCCCGGGGGGGTTCTCCTATCCAGTACACCCAACCTCGACCCCAGCTTCCAACCTATACCCCAACTCCATATAATCCACCCCAATACTACTTCCCACCACCAGAGCCTCAGTATTCAATTAGGACACCACAATATCATGTCCATCACGCTCAGTCATAGCCTTAACCCCCTCCTCACCCATAATGGCGTGCCCCAACTCCACGAAACCCTTACCCACCTCCACAAACATACCAAAACCCTACTGGTCTGAACTTTTGGGCCAAGCCAGAATTCAGAAATGAAAGGTTGCAGTGGTAGAAAACTTTCACCCCGCTTGGGGAATCTTATTCCAACTTATTTCAAAGGTTAAGGCAGTTGGATGTTCTGAGGCCAATTGAGTCAAAACTACCAAACCCCCTCCAAAGAACTTGAATTATTCTCTCAGATGTGCGTATCTGATGTTCCAGGGCACGACATAGAAAAGTGCTAGGAATTGAAGAACACCATCCAAGAACTTATTGATACAAACTAGATTGTGGTCCATAGACCAGAAGCACCCAACATAAATCAGAACCCATTGCTAGCCCATGCTGAAACGCACATGATTGAAATAGTGAAGAAGGATGGGGAGCCCAAGAAGCCTTCACAATCCGTCATGATGATCTGATCTAGTGAAAGTAAGTCAGTCAAGGACCCAGTTGTCACAAAAGCAACCTCTTCAATAGCTGAAGGATCGATAAACAAGTTGAGCATGCCAAATGATAAGCCAGTTGTGGTAGTTGAAAAAGGTCCCCAAGTGATGTTGTATGAAAGCAAGAAAATCCAAAGGTGATAGTGCCGGGGGTAGCGAGTAAGCATGTCATAATTGTGGATGGTGTGCGCACGGACCCTATCATTATCAAACCTGTGACCCAGTTGCCGGTAGCCAACACCAAGACTATCCCATGGAACTACGAGAGAGTAATAGTGACCTATAAGGTAAAGGAAGTGAAAGAGGAAGTTAACGAGGCCTAGCGATTAACTCGTTCAGGGAGATGTTTTGCCCCGGAAGAGTTAAGGAAAGCTAAAACACTCAGACAATCCAGTTCTAGTGAAGAAACCAATTACTGAAGAAAAGGCAGAGGAGTTTTTGAGAAAAATGAAGGTACAAGATTACTCCATCGTGGAACAGTTGAGAAAGACTCCTACTCAGATTTCCCTGTATCATTGTTGATCCATTTAGATGAGCACTGCCGGGCTCTGATGAAAATTTTGAACGAAGCTCATGTTCCTGATAAAATCACAGTGAACTATTTGGAGAAGATTGCCAATAAGATATTTGAGTCTAATAGGATCACACTCTCGATGATGATTTGCCTCTAGAGGGTATGGAACAAAATCGAGCCCTTTATCTCACAGTGAAATGCAAAGATTTTGTGGTCACAAAGGTGTTAGTTGACAATAGTTCCAGTGCAAACATCTGCCCTCTCTCTACTCTGAACAAGTTAAAAGTTGATGATGAGAGGATCCACAAGAACAATATATTTGTCCGAGGTTTCGACGGAGGGGGAAAAGACTCTATTGGCGACATCATGCTCGAATTGACAATAGGACCAGTTGAATTTACCATGGAATTCCAGATATTAGATATGGTCGTTTCTTACAATTTGCTATTGGGTAGGCCTTGGATACATGTTGCCAAAGCGGTTCAATCTTCTCTATACCAGATGGTGAAGTTTGAGTGGGATAGACAAGAAATCGTCGTGCATGGTAATGAGAACTTATGTGGTTTCAATGATACATCTGTCCCGTTTATTGAGGCTGAAGAAGATAAGGGGCCATGGGTCTATCAAGTTTTTGAAACAGTGTCGGTGGAAAAGGTTCCGGAAGGGGAATACATTCCAGGTCCAAAGCTATCTTCTGTAATCGTCATGGTAGCAACTAAAATGTTGAAAATAATTTTGTGCCGGGTAAGGGTCTGGGTACATCTCTGCAAGTTAACGTACAACCAGTATCCTTACGTGTAAATCTGGGTACATTTGGTCTAGGGTTCAAGCCTACAGGGGATGATGTGAAGAGGGATAGAAAGCTAAAAAAGAAGGCATGGTCGCTCCCTAAGCCAGTCCCACGTCTCTCCACGTCTTTCATCAAGGAAGGGGTTGTGAAGCATCCAGTGACAACAGTTCCAAAGCCTGTGGTTGATTTCGATGAAGAATTGGTTAACATGTTCCAGAGTCTATTCCATGAGGTGAACATAATAGAAACTGGGGAAGGTTCCAGCAAAGCGGATGTGCAGTTTATTAGGCCAAAAGTGAAGCTTAACAATTGGGATGCCACTCCTCTCCTTACCAGGAAGGAGTTTTGGTAGTTTGCTTTGTTTTCCTTTCAGTTATCTGGATTATTCCAGGGTTGTAATTCAGATTTTTATTTTTTGGCTGTTTTGATGTATAAACCCTTCTATCCTTTATTTTCAATGAAATGCAATTTCCCTTCTCCATTACTCCTAATAATGTCATTTTCTTTTCTTTCTTTTTACAGTTCTTTTTATGCCGGTTTCAATGACATGACATTCATGAGGAATCTTCGGCCAAGTCTTAAAAGCGAATCTAACTCTGAAATAATAATCTAAGAAATAGAGTGTGATGATTAAATAGAATATGATGAAGAGGAAGCATTTGAGGAAATCAGTAAAGAGCTAGGCCGATTTGAATAAGGTATTGGGATATGTTTGTGCTTTTGGTCGGGTCCTGGGGGCCTCGGGGTGATTTTAGATGGTTGACCAAAAGGTTTGCGACTTGTTGCAGCGGTTAAACTTTGCTGCTTCTGCTTTGCCGCATCTGGTATTTCCGCACCTACGGCGAGAGATTGATCGCAGATGCGAAAAAGGGCCTGATGAGCAGCGATGTCGCAGATGCGGAAGTGTGATCGCAGATGCGATTTTTGGCCGGATAAGTGATTTCCGCAGAAGCGGATGATGAACCGCAAATGCGGCACTGCAGTAGAGGTTAAAGGGCCGCAGATGCGAAAATGACTGGGCAGAAGGTATAAATTGTAGCCTTCCCAAATTTTAGCTAATTTCACCATTTTCACCTCGGCTTGGGAGCTTTTTGGACGACTTGAAAGAGGGATTTCAAGGGAACTTCATTGAGGTAAGGAATTTGGACCTAAAAATCGTTCCTACGCTATTATTTCACGGATTAGAGCTAGAAATCATGGAAATTAAGGGTGAAAATTGGGGAGACTAGGTCTTGGAAACTTAGAACTTTGCTTGAGGATTTGAAGGACCATTTGAGGTGGGATTTTAGAACTTTTGATATGTATGAACTTATGGGGAGATAAAGAATCTACTGATGTAAAAATTATCGAATTCCGAGACGTGGGCCCGAAGGTCGGGTTTTGGTAATTTTGGGATTTGTGTCATTTATTGATTGTTTTCGCTTGGGCTTCGGTCCCTTAGCATATTTTGAAGTCCTCATTCTGATTTTGGATAGATTCGACACGAGTGGAGGCCGATTCGAGGGGCAAAGTGTACACTTGGAACCACAAATCAGGGAGGAAATAATCAAAGTACTGTTTGAATATAAAGACAGTTTTGCATGGTCATATGATGACATGCTGGGTCTAAGTACTGACTTGGTGGTTCACAAATTGCCCACTAACCTGGCATTCCCTCCCGTAAATAAGAAGTTAAGGAAGTTCAAAACTGACATGAGTGTGAAAATCCAGGAAGAAATCACAAAAAAGTTAGATGCGAAGGTCATTCGAGTCACACGATACCTCACTTGGTTAGCTAATATTGTGCCAGTACCAAAAGAAGGATGGAAAAACCAGGGTGTGCATTGATTACCGCAATCTCAACAAAGCAAGTCCAAAGGATAATTTTCCATTACCAAATATCCACATTTTGAATCGACAACTGTGCCAAGCATGAGATCGGGTCTTTTGTGGATTGCTATGCGGGGTACCACCAGATCTTAATGGATGAGGAAGATGCATAAAAGACAACATTCATCACACCATAGGGAACATACTACTACCAGGTAATGCCATTTGGTTTGAAAAACGTTGGGGCAACTTACATGAGGGCAATGACTACTGTGTTCCATGACATGATACACAAGGAGATTGAGGTTTACGTAGATGATGTAATCATAAAGTCAAAGCGACAGTCTGACCATGTCGGAGATCTGAGGAAGTTTTTAGAGGTTCCGCAGGTACAATCTTAAGCTCAACCCTGCAAAGTGTGCATTTGGTGTGCCCTTTGGAAAACTGCTGGGATTCATAGTCAGTCAGCGAGGCATTGAGTTGGATCCATCAAAGATCAAAGCTACCCAAGAATTGCCACCTCCAAGGAATAAGATTGAGGTGATGAGTCTGGTAGGACGCTTAAACTACATCAACAGGTTTATTGCTCAACTCACGACAACTTGTGAGCCCATCTTTAAGTTGCTGAAGAAGGATGTTGCAGTCGAATGGACTGATAAGTGCCAGGAGGCATTTGATAAGATCAAGGGATATTTATTAAACCCATTTGTGTTGGTCCTGCCAGAACCCGAAAGGCCTTTAATTCTTTATTTGACAGTCCTAGATAATTTGTTCGATTGCGTGCTGGGTCAACATGACATCACTGGCAGGAAAGAGCAAGCCATGTATTATCTCAGCAAGAAGTTCACATCCTATGAGGTTAAGTATACTCCCCTTTAAAGGACATGTTGCGACCTGACTTAGGTGGCACAAAAGTTGAAGCATTATTTGTCGTCCTATACTACTTACCTCATTTCTCATTTGGATCCTCTAAGGTATATCTTTCAGAAGCCTATGCCTACGAGAAGACTTGCAAATGGTTGATCTTGCTCACAGAATATGACATCATCTATGTGACTCGGACCGCGATGAAAGCCCAAGCATTAGCCGATCATTTGGCCGAGAACCTGGTAGATGAAGAGTATGAGCCATTGCAGACTTATTTTCCTGATGAAGAGGTGATACATATTGAGGGGGTGGAGCATGATGAAAATCCAGGTTGGAAACTTTTCTTTGATGGAGCCGCTAACATGAAAGGTGTCAGAATATGGGTTGTGCTCATTTCTAAAACAGGGTATCACTACCCTGTTACAGCCTAGCTTCATTTCTATTGTACTAACAACATGGCTGAGTATGAGGAATGCATTCTGGGTTTAAGGTTGGCGGTAGATATGGGAGTCCAGGAAGTCTTGGTCTTGGGAGACTCAGATCTTTTGGTTCCAGATTTAAGTAGAATGGGAGACCCGTGATTTAAAGCTCATACCGTATCGACAATGTTTGTATGATCTTTGTCAACAGTTTCGATCAATAGAATTTAGGCATATTCCAAGGATCCATAATGAGGTTGCCGATGCTTTGGCTACCTTGGCATCAATGTTGCACCATCCGGACAAAGCTTATGTTTACCCTCTGCATATTCAAGTTCGGGATCAGCATGCTTACTTTAATATGGTTGAGGAAGAATTTGATGGTGAACAATGGTTCCATGATATCAGGGAATACATCAAGATGGGGGTATATTCGTTACAGGCCACAAGTAATCAAAAGAGGACAATCTGACGTTTGGCAAGTGGATTTTTCTTAAGTGGGAGAATTTTGTACAAGAGAACTCCAGCTCTTGGGCTGCTGAGGTGCATAGATTCTAAGCAAGCCACGAATATAATGACCGAAGTGCATTCTGGAGTTTGCGGGCCGCATATGAGTGGTTATGTTCTAGCAAAGAAAATTCTTCGAGCAGGTTATTATTGGCTCACCATGGAATGAGATTGCATCAGTTTTGTGCGCAAGTGTCATCAATGTCAAGTACACGGTGATTTGATTCATTCTCCGCCGTCTGAGTTGCATACAATGTCTGCGCCTTGGCCTTTGGTTGCTTGGGTCATGGATGTCATTGGACCAATTGGACAAGCAACATCAAATGGGCATAGGTTCATTCTGGTGGCCATTGACTATTTCACTAAGTGGGTCGAAGCTATGACTTTCAAATCTGTGACCAAGAAGGCAATGGTTAACATTGTTCACTCGAACATCATTTGTTGGTTTGGAATTCCAGAGGTAATCATCACGGATAATGGTGCTAATCTTAATAGTCATTTGACGAAAGAAGTATGTCAACAGTTCAAGATTACACATCAAAATTCCACTCCGTATCACCCCAAGTCAAACGGAGCGGTTGAGGCGGCCAACAAGAACATAAAGAAGATACTTCGAAAGATGGTGCAAGGTTCTAGGCAATGGCATGAAAAGCTGCCTTTTGCTTTGCTGGGTTATTGCACCACTATTCGCACTTCAGTAGATGCAACTCCTTATTTGTTGGTATATGGTACTGAAGCAGTGATACCCGCAGAAGTTGAAATTCCATCCCTTCGGATTGTTGCTGAAGCCGAAATTGATGATGATGAGTGGGTCAAAACCCGATTGGAGCAATTAAGTCTGATTGATAAGAAAATATTGGCGACAGTATGTCATGGCTAGTTGTATCAAAAGAGAATGACAAGAGCGTACAACAAGAAGGTGCGTCCCCGGAAATTTGAAGTGGGTCAGCAAGTGTTGAAACACATCCTTCCCCATTAGGCTGAAGCTAAAGGCAAGTTTGCCCCGAATTGGCAAGGGTCGTTCATTGTAACGAGAGTGTTGTTCAATGGTGCTTTGTACTTAACAGATATAGAAGACAAATGTGTAGATATGGCTATCAATTTTGATGCGGTCAAAAAATATTATGTATGATTTCTTTGGTTTGTCTAAATTGTTTGTTTGTACTTGACATGTTTTGAAGATTGGAATGAAGAAGGCATTTTATTCTACTATCTAAATACTTTATCATTTGTTACCCCTTTGAGACTTATTTATTTTCTTTCATACCCCTCTTTTGGAATCATTAACAATGTTCAGAAACACAAATATAGAAGATAAATAAAGAATAAAAAGAACAAAAAGAGAAAAGAAAAAGAGAAAAGAAATAATGGGAAATAGAGTAAAGAAAAGAAAAAAAGAAGAAAAGAAAAAAAAAGAGAAAGAAAAGAAAAGAAAAGTAACAAAAACAAAGCAATTCCTTTGACATGAACTACGTCTGACCTGATTCCTTTTAAGGATATGTAGGCAGCCTCACGGTTCAGTCCCATCAAAATAAAAATCCAAAAGTCCTCAGGCAAGGAAACTAGGGTAGAAGTTGCGGTTTTGTAAAATATCTGATTCCAAAAGTTGTAATTTTAAACCCCTTCAAGTTGTTTTGAGCCTTTATGATATCCTTTCTTTCTAACTATATCCAAAAGCCTGCATTATGATCCAAAGAAAGACCTTCCGATCAATCTTTGAGAGGGCCAAGTCAAGCGAGATAGAGTTATGATTCGCATCAGGGGCAACACTCTGTTCTGCACAAAGAAAAATGAATAAATGAGAGAGTCATATTGGTGAAAACCCCCACGGGCACCGTAGGGCGATGGAAAGATGAGAGAAATTAAAATGTGAGAGTCTTATTGGTAAAAACCTTCATGGGCACTGTAAGGCGACAATGAGTTGAGAGATGAACAAATGAGAGAGGTTTGTTGGTGAAAATCCTTCAGGGCACCACAAGCCGAACAAGGTCGGTGACTTTGCAAAGAGATTGAATTATGGAAATCTCGGGGCATAAAATATGACAACTGA
The DNA here is from genome assembly GCF_000715075.1 of Nicotiana tabacum. NCBI lineage: Eukaryota > Viridiplantae > Streptophyta > Magnoliopsida > Solanales > Solanaceae > Nicotiana > Nicotiana tabacum. The sequence continues at coordinate 129,529,795 of NC_134090.1, forward strand.
AAGGTGATTGGTTGAACTGGCTAGGCTGATTAATCCGAAATGCATGTCATGATCATCGGTACCAGCAACCTCGCTCAGATAAGTCTCTTTTCCTTTTCTCCCTCAAACAGTCATCCTGTTTCGAATTTTCTTCTTTATTCCTAACTCTCGAAGTCATTGCATTTCATTTCTTTTGGGTTTATTTATCTAAGGCTTTTCCAATGTCAGCTTTGTTTAAGCAAGTAAGAAAGGATTTCAAAGCTTACTACCAATTCCCAAATTGCACAAAGCAGAGTGCGGCCCAAACATACCAGTAACAATATGATGCAAAATGGAAAATAAGGTGTTAGTGAAAGTTCAAGTGGTCGTGTGGTTTGTGAATTTTGTGGAAAATACTGAGGTTCAAATTGGAAGGACAAAAATGTAAACTAGAGTGCAGGGCACTTGGGTCATTCAGGATCCTATAGTTGAGATCCAGTCAGAAGGTCAAACAATTCTTTGCCAGTCCAAGGCAGCCAATCAGAACAAAGCATGGCAGTGTAGAAGCCACCTTCAACAAGAATGCCGCAAACTAACCACCACATTTATCTAAGGCTTTTCCAATGTCAGCTTTGTTTAAGCAAGTAAGAAAGGATTTCAAAGCTTACTACCAATTCCCAAATTGCACAAAGCAGAGTGCGGCCCAAACATACCAGTAACAGTATGATGCAAAATGGAAAATAAGGTGTTAGTGAAAGTTCAAGTGGTCGTGTGGTTTGTGAATTTTGTGGAAAATACTGAGGTTCAAATTGGAAGGACAAAAATGTAAACTAGCGGGTTGAGTGCAGGGCACTTGGGTCATTCAGGATCCTATAGTTGAGATCCAGTCAGAAGGTCAAACAATTCTTTGCCAGTCCAAGGCAGCCAATCAGAACAAAGCATGGCAGTGTAGAAGCCACCTTCAACAAGAATGCCGCAAACTAACCACCACATTTGCAAACCGATAAAATTTTCTTTGATTGAAACAGGGACAGGAAATTCCATTTGTTCCTAAGGAACCCTCCATGAGGAAAAACATGGGCCAGACAGGTTCGACCGTAAATCTTCAGGACCCTCCTGGATAATGGGATTTAGTTTAAACTTTCAGGGCCCTCATGGATAATGAGATTTAATTTTTAAAGGTTCTTAGGACCCTACTGGATAATGGCACTTAGTTGAATTCTTAGAAGTTTTCACTTTTAAATTCTTAGGGCTCTTTTGGGTAACATAATTCGATTAACACTCACAGATGTGCCCAGATACCAAACTAGGGCAGGAAGCTTTTTTTTGTTTTGTCTATTTTGTTGGCAATCAGGCGCCCACCTGGAGAACAAGGGAATGCAGTTCAAGTTTTGGTAATCAGGCGCCCACTTGGAGAACAATGGAATACAGTTTAGGTTTTTGTAATCAGGCGCCCACCTGGAGAACAATGGAATAAAGTTCAAGCTTTAGGTAATCAGACGCCCACCTGGAGAACAAGGGAATACAGTTCAATCTATAGTAATCAGGTGCCAACCTAGAGAACAATGGAATAGGGTTCAAGTTTTTGATAATCAGGTGCCCACCTGGAGAACAAGGGAATACAGTTCAAGTTTTGGTAATCAGGCGTCCACCTGGAGAACAAGGGATTATAGTTCAAGTTTTGGCAATTAGACGTCCACCTGGAGAGCAAGGTAATTCAGTTCAAGTTTTGGCAATCAGGCGCCCACCTGGAGAACAAGGGAATACAGTTTAAGTTTTGGCAATCAGGCGCCCACCTGGAGAACAAGGGAATACAGTTCAAGTTTTGTTAATCAGGAGCCCACCTGGAGAATAAAGCAATAGGGTTCAAGTTTTTGATAATCAGGCGCCCACCTGGAGAACAAGGGAATACAGTTCAAGTTTTGGTAATCAGGCGTCCACCTGGATAACAAGGGATTACAGTTCAAGTTTTGGCAATCAAGCGTCCACCTGGAGAGCAACGGAATACAATTCAAGTTTTTGGTAATCAGGTGCCCACCTAGAGAACAAGGGAATGCAGTTCAAGTTTTGGTAATCAGGCACACACCCGGAGAACAAGGGAATACAGTTCAAGTTTTGGAATTTAGGCGCCTACCTGGAGAACAAGGGATTACAGTTCAAGTTCTGGTAATCAAGTGCCCACCTGGAGAACAAGGGAATACAGTTCAAGTTTTTGGCAATCAAGCGCCCACTTGGAAAACAAGGGAATACAATTCAAGTTTTGGAAATCAGGCGTCCACCTGGAAAACAAGGGAATACAGTTCGAGTTTTGGCAATCAGGCGCCCACCTGGAGAACAAGGAAATACAGTTCAGATTTTGGAATAGGAGCCCACTTGGAAAATAAGAGAACTCATTTCAGAATTCAATTCGAGTTAGCAACAACAGAAACTTGCCTCGAAAGTGCAAGTCAATAGTTCAAGACGTACAACAACACTGCAGAAGCGGCAGGATGAAGTTTGAGATCTGTAGATAGGATTTTTGTAATTCCTAGATCATAGTTTAGCCTAGCTTCTTTTTATTTCGTCTCAGTGTAATAAGGAGTTCAGCAAGCAGTAGCAGCAACAACGACATTGAAATCACAGCTTTCTGTAGTCCCAGCTACCGAAACTTCCCGAACTACAGTGACCTATTTCCTTTATAGCCAAGGATATGCGGGCAACCTTGGAAGCAAGGTTCGGTCAGATCTTTCAAAAAATACTTCCCACGAAGTATTCAAACGGGCAAAAATCGCTCATATCCGCTCACTTTATCTTTGCCCAAAAACTCTTCATGTTTCTGAGAAAAGAGGGGCAGCTGTGAGCACATGATTTTTGCCCTATGTGCAATACTCCTACAAATTAAAGAAATAAATTTTTTCCAACTGTTTGCAATTTTATAGGATTTTTTGTAAGAATTTGTATTAATTGTTTGCGTTTCTGTGCATGTTTACTTTTATTAAAATCATGAAAAACTATAAAAATACATGCATTACATTGAGATTTTATTTTCGTATTTTTAGGATTAATTAGTAAATTAGGTGTCTCATTAAAAATAAAAATCAGAAAAAATTGGCTTACTTTTACATTTTTAGCTTTTATTTCAAGATCAGTAGTTTTTCTCTTTTAATTTAGGATCAATTAATTTTTATAAATCTTAGGATTTGATAATTAGTTTGATTTTACAACTTAGATTAATTGAAGGTTTAATTTAGGATTTTTATTAATTAAGTAAAAGAAAAGAAACTTGAAAAAAGGTTTTGTCTTAAGTTTAATTTGGGCAAATGGTTGCTGAAGCCCAATTATTTCACCCCAAACTCGGCCCAAATCCGAGCCCAAAAACCAAATTACCCGGCCCAGGTCTTTCCCATCGCCAAACAAACCCATTTTGTCCCTTTTCATCATAACCGTTGGATCCTAGTGATCCAACGGTTCGGAACTAACATCCCCCCAATATAAAACTGTCCGAAGTCCTCCCCCCATTCGAACCCTAAACCTCACCTTCATCTGCCCTAATCAAACCCTAGAGACAGCCGCCCCAAAATTCCCACCGTCTCCGCTGTCAACCACCCACCAAAAATCGCCTCACAACGGTTCCGACACTCCAAACCTTCCCAAATCTTTACCAGGCCGTCCCCATCCCCTTTTTTTCTAAATCCCCAAATGTTTTCCCTTAAATCTCTACCAAATTCCTCCAATTTCAGATCTGAACAGCAACCCTAAAAAATCCTAATGTTCCAAACCTCCCCAAATTGATACCAGGGAACCCCTGTCCCCTCCTCTTCCTAAATCCATCATCAATTTCCCCAAAAAAATACCCTCAAATTCCCTGAATTCCAGATCTGAAAATTGGAAGAAAACCCTAGTTCTTCTAAGTCCGACTCTTTGCCTTCCAGAGTTCGATTCGACTTAAGACTCGTGTTAACAAATCATTCTCATTGAGAACCCTTGATTAATACAAGTTTGGTTTGTTTTCGAGAGCCACAACTGCTTGACCAAACCACTATTTCTTCGCCCTTCTTGGTTGTTGGTTCGATTCATTCACCAAGCCTTTTCCGGTTAGTCAACACCTCATCTCTTTCTCTTGGGTTTTTGTTTTGTTTGTTTGCTTTCTGATTTTTTCTTTTTTCTAATCATCTTTTTGTCTATTTGTCTGGGTTATTTACTTGTTTAAATCAGTCATTAGTATTTACTCGCTCGAATTGATTGGTTTTTTGATTTTTAGATTAATTTAGATTCCTGGTTTGTCTAGGTAAGGATTTTATCATTATTTTTTGTTCTTCTTATTTTTTTTTGTGCTCCGTGGTCTTAATTGCATGATTTAGATTTTAGGGTTTTTTCGTGATTCAGTGTTTTAAATGTTCAATATCCATTCTTCTCTTGATAGTAGTCAAATTTGTCACTAGCAGTTAAGTCTAGATTTTGGGAGTTCATTATGAAATGGAATCTTTTCTGATTTGTGTTAAGGGTTCAGATATTCACCCTTTCAATATTTATTTATTGTTTGATTTGGTTTTACTCATATCTGTCTATTTTGTGTTGTGTGCCTAGTTTAGTAAATTATTAGAAACTCCTAGGGTGTTAATTGAATAAATGAAAACTTAGGAGATTAATTTGGGAAATAAGAACAAAATTTTCAGATAAGGTTTATATTGGAAGGCTCTAGAATAGGGGCAGCTAGCCTCATTTGGTTTGCACAAAATGCATAAACTAATGAGGGATAGTCAGCTGTCCAAGTTGGTTAAAAAGATGCCTTGTGGCTGAAGGAATAATCCCATTATTCTCTTCAGCACATGGTACCCCTAAAAGGCTATATATAGATCCTTCCCTTCAAACAAAAGAGGAGATTTCAGACCATAAGAAATACCCCAAAAGTTTCTACATTGTTTTGAGTCTTCTTATGATATTTCACAAGAAAAGCTAGCATAAGTTTATTTTGAAATTCACGAATTCTCAAGGGTTTAAGCATGGTTTAAGTTTGGAATCTGGGTTCTTGCTGCTGATCTCCTGTTCTTGCTCCTCTTGGTTGATATTGGCTGCGGGTTTCATTAGCTCTGCTGTGCTGAATCCTTACTCCTTTTTGTTTTATTGCTGAATTTAGGTACACTCATGAACTACTGAAAGACAAATGAAGATGTACAACCTATTCTGCTTGTGTCATTGTAATAATAGATAGAGTATTAAGTTTAAAGTATCTTATGTAGGTCATTTGCAATGAGTATGAGTATTTGAGTTATAATTTAAGCTTTACCATGCTTATGTTATTTGCAGTTTCTTTTTAGTAGTATGCTTGGGTATACACTTTGAAATCTGGACATTCTAGGTCGTTTAGTCAGATTTTGGATGAATGTTCAAAGTTGTTAGGTTGTTCCTTGTGATTGCATGAATAGTTTAGAGCAGTTTCAGCTCATGTTCGTTAGTGAATATATGACAGTAAATTAAGAGCATGTAACTTGATCATTCCTGCATATTTAAGTTTCTTAGAATTTTGTATAAGTATTTTATTTATTTGTGAACATAGATGAAATGTGGGTTTCAGCTATGGCCTTGATATGTTTGAGGCCTTCATGTCACTATGCTGGGGTTTAATTCTAGCCCCGTAAGCTGGCCCGTCTGTCATGAGGCCCAGGTTGACCAGATGTGCTTTTCTTTGCTTTGGGCTCAATTTCGAGCCCAATAGGGTTCAACCTTAATTTATTTCGATTAATAGGGTCTTGCTTTGATTAATTTCAATGTGTATTTTATGGGATTGTTGGGCTGGGCATCAGCCCAAACAAAATGGCCCTGATCGTGTTAGGCCTGATGAGACCTTCAAAGATCCATGCCTTTTGGGCTCAGCTTCGAGCCCAGGAAGTCCCAACATTTTGCTCCCCTAATCAAATACCTGTTGCTGGTCCAGTTTCCTTCAGATAATTAAAAGGCCCAGCATGTACACCAATTCTTTTTCCTTTCAACTAATAGTCATACAAGAACATCCTTAGATTATTTTAGTTAAGTACAACTCTTAAAAATGGATTGAGGTGTGACATCCATAATTAGATCACCCATGGCCCTTACAAATATTCTAACTTAAAAATTAAAAACGAATATTGATAGTTTTGCTTTAGGAGCGTGAAATGTACCATCGTGATTGTGTACACGTTCGCGTGACATAATTATGATTCTAAAAACAAAATTGGAGTATGCATTCGCGCAATTTTGACCAAACCTTTCTTAATAAAACAAAGCATTATTAATTGTGGACACGTTCGCGTGACATGATTTTTGATGCGCCAAACAAATGGGAACACGTGCGCGTGACCCATTTCAAGATAATTTCCTAATTAAAAGGGAAAATGCACATAGGTTCTAAAATGGGTAACTAAACAATTTATCAAGCCAAGTATGATCAAAGCAATCGTGCTAAAACCATAGAACTCGGGAATGCCTAACACCTTCTCCCGAGTTAACATAATTCCTTACCTAGATTTCTGTGTTCGCAAACCATAAATAAGAGTAAACTTTCCTCGATTCGGGATTCTAAACCGGTGACTTGGGACGCCATAAATTATCCCAAGTGGTGACTCTGATTTTAATATAAATAATCCCGTTTCGATTGTCACTTAAATTGGAAAAAACTCCCTTATACACCCTTCCGGGTGTAGAAAAAGGAGGTGTGACAACAATATTGAAACGGCGAATCACACCTCAATCCAAAAATCAATGAACTTGAAACTTCAAACTTCCACAACCGAAGCCGAAACCTATCAAATCACATTCGATTGCCCTCAAATTTTGCACATAAGTCACATTTGACATTGCGAGCCTTTTCCAACTTCTGGAATTGAAATCCGACCCCGATATCAAAAAGTTCACTCTCGGTTAAACTTTCCAAAAAATCCAACTTTCGCCATTTCGAGCCAAATTCAACTATAGACCTCCAAATGACAATCTGGACGCACTCTTAAATCCAAAATCACCCAACGGAGCTAATAGAACCATCAAAATTCCAATTCGAGGTCAAATACTAAAAAGTGAAACTCGATCAACTCTTTCAAATTTAATGCTCCCTAGTTTAGAATCATTCTTCCAAATCAATCCCGAATAACCTGAAAACAAAAACCGACGATTCACATAAGTCAAAATACATCATACGGAGCTATTCATGCCCATAAACTACCAAGCAAAATGCAAATACTCAAAATGACCAGTCGTGTCATTACGTCTAGAAGATAAGTACAGATGTCTCCCTACCGAGCCTCCAAACTCTACTTAGCTTGCTCATGACTCGTGAGACCTAGGCAACTTAGTGCTCTAATACCAACTTGTTACGCCCCAAAATCCCAACCACTAAGGGGGTTGTGATGGCTCATAACACTGCTTACTAGGTTAGCCAATACAACAGATACTAGGCAAAGGAAAGCAATAAATGACCAACATTTGAACAAATAACATAACGTGAAACTACTCTACAATAACATAATAATTACCAATACCAAATACAAACATAAAACCACCCCAAGGATTTGTGTCACAAGTACATGAGAGTCTACATCCAACTAAATACAAGGTTCTAAAAGAAATACAACCTTGTCCGAAATAAAATAGAAACAGTACAGTAATGATAGGAAAGTGACTCTAGGGCCTGCAATTGGGATGCAGCTCTACCTCGAAGGGACTCCACTATTACCAATGTCAAAATCTACATAAGAACTACAAAAGTTTAGTATGAGTACAACCAACCTAACGTACTCAGTAAGTGTCGAGCCTAGCCGCGACGAGGCTAAGACAAGACACCTACTAAAAACCTATAGAAAAATAACAAGTAAAGCATCAAAAGTAATAATGGGGTAGGGACATATTTAAAGGGCAACAATCAGAGCAATAAGTAAAGAATCACTAAGGAAGCCTCTTTCCGAAAGAAGCACCGAACCGCCAAGTTAAATTTGCAATCCAAGTATCAAGTAATATAATAAAGTCAATAAATTGCACGGCATCACCCTTCGTGGTTTTACTCTCATCCTCACCGTATGATATAAATAAAACATGTGCACGACATCACCCTTCGTGCTTTTACTCTCTTTCTCACATGATAATGATAATAGCAAGAAATTGCAGGGCATCACCCTTTTGTAAGTTTACTCTCTTCCTCACAAGATAATATAAATGCAATTGCACGACTTCACCTTTCGTGCTTTACCCTCACGTTCACTCAAGAAAAGACATTAATATGCAAACAAATCGCGGCAACACCCTTCATAATTTTCACTCTTCATCACCAAGTATTCACAATACAATACCAAGCAAGGTGGGAAGCAAGTTCAACTTCAATAATAATATCAAAATATGCTCGTCATATGAGAATCTTTCCTCAATTAGGTCCAACAACCAATCACCAATATCCATGTTCTTATCACCCAATGTCACAATAATCTCAATATAAGAAATAACATGGAAGCGGGAAATCAAGGAATTAGCAATTTTTCTAAGCATGGAAAACATATTTCATGAAATAACATGGTAAAAGTAAGGCAAATTCCACCCTCATTCTAATCTCATGGCCCGCGCATATACACTCGTCACCTTGCATATACGCCGCCCCCGACACATAATTCACATAGCAAATAGACTCGATTCTACCATATTTCCTTGAAATCAGGGTTAATCAAGACACTTACCTCTTTCTGCAATGGCTTTGACTTTCGAACAAGCCCTAAACCAACCGAATCTAGCCAATAATCAGTCAAACAATCCAATACAAACATTAGAAACTACCCACAAATGAAAAAGATTCAACTTTGTCACGACCCTAAACCCGAACCCGATCGTGATGACACCTCTCGTGAAGACAAGGCCAGCCAACACATTTCCATTTCAATTTTTAAGCAATTAAAATAATAAGTATTAAGTCTTAAACATGATATAATCTCAAAATAAGTGGTGAACAACACAGATTGCGGAAAACAAACCCAACACTACCCGACATCGGGGTATCACCAGTCATGAGCATCTATCAACTTAATACAAGTCTGAAGAGTCTACAAAACTATTACAGAATCACTAATAAGGGAAAAGAAATGAGATAAAGGGGGAGAAGCATGGGGTTGCGGATGCCGAGCAGCTCCCTCGTGAACTCCGAAATCTGCCGGGAGCTCTCAACCCTTGCAAGTAGGATCAGCAGCGCCTGAATCTGCACACGGGGTGCAGAGAGTAAAGTGATTACTCCAACTCAGTGAGTAATAATCACAAATAAAGGCTGAGAAATATGAAATCACATAAGGCACATTACAGGCTATAATGAAGCAGTAAAAGCCAGTAAAAACAGTGAATCGATGAAGATATGTAAAGTCATCTTAGTTCAGTTTAAACTTCATGAAATGCCTATTTAACAATTAAGCAGGTAAATGACAGGCAACTAAGAAAGATAAACACATAAAGGATCGCCCCTCTGGCAAGAACATAGAACAACACCAGCCCCTCGGGCTATTTCTCACATCACAATGGGTACCCGCGCTTACTGGGGGTGTGCAGCCTTCTAGAGGGGCCCCTTACGGCCCAAGCGCAATATCATGCCTTCTCGTCGCATCATCACTAGGCTCTCGGCCTCATATCAACAAGCCACCTCGTGGCGTACAACTCTCAAGCCCTCGGCCTCATAATCAAAATCAGTGTTTCCTAACAATATAGGCCCTCGGCCTTACTCAATCAGAATATCACAGCCACTGGGGCAACAGTAAAACAAGGTGCTCAACCCAAAAATATCATTTAAGTGTTAAAGCAGAGTAAACATAGCTGAGTTAGAAAAACAGTAGAATACAGCATGACTGGGTTCAAGCATAAAGTCAAAACAATGAGCAAATATCAATAGAAATTCCCTAAGTGTTCAAATAGTTGGCACGAGTCCCAAATATGGCTTTCAGCCCAAAGCATGATGACAACAAACAATTTTCAATCAAATACGCGGCAAAGCAATCATTCGGGATGGACTAAGTACCAATCCCCCATAGTGCACGACCCTTCGCTCGTCATCTAGCATGTGCGTTACCTCAATATAGAACAACGATGTGCAATCCAGGGTTTCATACCCTCAGGACAATATTTACAATCATTACTCACCTCGATTCGGTCCAAACTCTAGCCCGTGATGCCTTTGCCCTCACGAATCGACCTCCGGATGCTCCAAATCTAGCCACAATCAGTAGATACCATTAAAATATGCTAAGGGAACAAAGCCCACTTGAAAATATCCAATTTACATCAAAAATCCCGAAATTGCTCTAACCCATCCCCCGGGCCCAGGTCTCGGAATTCGACAAAATTAACAACAATAGAATCCTCATCCTTCCACGAGTCTTTACATATCAAGAACATCAAAATCGGACTTCAAATGGCCCCTCAAATCCCTACTCAAGGTCTCTTAAATCTCAAGCCCTAATAACCCATTTTTGCTACTGATTTTCCATGGATTTCAAGCTTAAAATGTTAAAATTCATCATAAAGACAAGTTTAGGGACCAAAAATCTTACCTCCACGAAATCCTCTTGAATTCCCTCTTCAAAACTTCAAATGAAATATGGTGAAAACCCACTCAAAATCATGAAGGGTGAAATTTATATGTTCTTTTACCCAGCAAAACCGCATATGCAGTCACACTATTGCATCTGTGGGGCCACATCTGCGCAAAATCCTCCGCTTCTACAGAATTTCATTAATAGGCAATTTCCGCTTCTACGGCTGCCTGACCGCACCTGCGGTCATTGCAGATGCGATGACCAAACCGCACCTTTGCTAAATAATCGCTTCTGTGGTCCTCGCACCTGCGGTCCCCAATCCGTTGGTGCGGAAATGATAGGAACAACAAAATCTGCAGCACAACTCAAACTCCAAACTTCCCGACAACCATCTGAAATCACCCTAAGGCCCCCAGGACCTCAACCAAAATCACAAATACATCATATAGAACTGCTCAAACTTGTACCAATCTTCAAAACACCTCAAACAACATCGAATCAACCAAATCACATCGAAATCAATCCTAAGATTCCAAAATCTTCCGAATTACGCTTTTGATCAAAATGTCCATCAAACCACGTCCGAATGATATGAAATTTTGCACACGTCACAAATGACACCACAGACCTACTCCAACTTCCTAAATTTCATTCCGACCCCTATATCAAAATCTCACCTATCAACCGAAGAGCGCCAAAATCCCAATTTCTCCAATTCAAGCCTAAACCTTCCACAGACCTCCAAAATGCATTCCGATCACGCTCCTAAGTCCCAAATCATCTAACGGAGCTAACCAGGTCATAAAAATTCCAATACGAGATCATATACTAACAAGTCAAATCTTGGTCAAACCTTTCAAATTTTAAACATTAAACCGAGACAGTTTCTTCGAAATTCATTCCGATTATCCTGAAAACCAAAACCAATGATTTACATAAGTCATAATACATCACACGGGGCTAGTCATGCCCGAGAACGGATGAGCAAAGTTCAAAAGCTCAAAACAACCAGTCAGGTCGTTACATCTGTCACGACCCTAAACCCGGACCTAGTCGTGATGACGCCTCTCGTGAAGACAAGGCCAGCTGACACATTTCCATATCAATTTTTAATCAATTAAAATAATAAGTATTAAGTCTTAAACATGATAAAATCTCAAATAAGCGGTGAACAACACAGATTGCGGAAAACAAACCCAACACAGCCCCGATACCGGGGTGTCACCAGTCATGAGCATCTATCAATTTAATACAAGTCTGAAGAGTCTACAAAGCTACTACAGAATCATTAATAAGGGAAAAGAACTGAGATAAAGGAGGAGAATCACGGGGCTGCAGATGCCGAACAACTACCTCGTGAACTCTGAAATCAAGTGAAGGCTCTCAACCCTCGCAAGCAGGATCAACAACGCCTGAATCTGCACACGAGGTGCAGGGAGGAAAGTGATTACTCCAACTCAGTGAGTAATAATCATAAATAAAGGCTGCGAAATATGAAATCACGTAAGGCACATTACATGCTATAATGAAGTAGTAAAAGCCAATAAAAACAGTGAATTAATGAAGATATGTAAAGTCATCTTAGTTCAGTTTAAACTTCATGAAATGCTTTTTTAACAATTAAGCAGGTAAATAATAGGCAACTAGGAAAGCTAAACACATAAAGGACCGCCCCTCGGGCAAGATCATAGAACAACACCAGCCCCTCGGGCTATTTCTTATATCACAATAGGTACCCGCGCTCACTGGGGGTGTGCAAACTCCTAGAGGGGCCCCTTACGGCCCAAGCTTACTCAGTCAGAATCTCACAGCCACTCGGGCAACAGTAAAACATGGTGCTCAGCCCAAAAATATCATTTAAGTGTTAAAGCAGAGTAAACATAACTGAGTTAGGAAAACAGTAGAATATAGCATGGCTGAGTTCAAGTATAAAGTAAAAACAGTGAGGAAATATCAATAGAAATCCCTAAGGGTTTAAATAGTTGGCACGAGTCCCAAATATGGCATTCAGCCGAAAACATGATGACAACAAACAGTTTTCAATCAAATACGCGGTAAAACAATCATTCAAGATGGACTAGGTCCCAATCCCCCATAGTGCACGACCCCTCGCTCATCATCTAGCATGTGTGTCACCTCAATATAGCACAACGATGTGCAATCTGGGGTTTCATACCTGCAGGACAACATTTACAATCATTACTCACCTCGATCCGGTCCAAACTCTAGCCCGTGATGCCTTTGCCCTTACGAATCGACCTCCAGATGCTCCAAATCTAGCCACAATCAGTACATACCATTAAAATATGCTAACGGAACAAAGCCCACTCAAAAATATCCAATTTACATCGAAAATCCCGAAATTGCTCTAACCCGTCCTCCGAGCCCAAGTCTCGGAATTCGATAAAATTAACAACAATAGAATCCTCATCCTCCCACGAGTCTTTACATGTCAAGAACATCAAAATCAGACTTCAAATGACCCCTCAAATCCCTACTCAAGGTCTCTTATATCCCAAGCCCTAATAACCCATTTTTGCTACTGATTTTCCATGGATTTCAAGATTAATATGTTAAAATTCATCAAACAAACAAGTTTAGGGTCCAAAAATCTTACCTCCAGGAAATCCTCTTGAATTCCCTCTTCAATTAGCTCTAAAGCTTTCTCCCAAATGAAATATGGTGAAAACCCACTCAAAATCGTGAAGGGTGAAATTTATAGGTTCTTTTACCCAGCAAAACCGCATCTGCGGTTACATTATTGCATCTGTGGGGCCGCATCTGCGCAAAATCCTCCGCTTCTACAGAATTTCATTAATAGACAATTTCCGCTTCTATGGCTGCCTGACCTCACCTGCGGTCATCGCAGATGCGAGGACCAAACCACACCTGTGCTAAATAACAGCTTCTGCGAACCTCGCACCTGCGATCCCCAATCCGTAGGTGCGGAAATGACAGGAACAGCAAAATCTGTAGCACAACTCAAACTCCAAACTTCCCGACAACCATTTGAAATCACCCCAAGGCCCCCGGGACCTCAACCAAAATCACAAATACATCATATTGAACTGCTCAAACTTGTACCAATCTTCAAAACACCTCAAACAACATCGAAATCAATCCTAAGATTCCAAAATCTTCCTAATTACGCTTTTGATCAAAATGTCCATCAAACCACGTCCGAATGATCTGAAATTTTGCACACACGTCACAAATGACACCACGGACCTACTCCAACTTCCTAAATTCCATTCCGACCCCTATATCAAAATCTCACCTATCAACCGGAGAGCGCCAAAATCCCAATTTCTCTAATTCAAGCCTAAACCTTCCACAGACCTCCAAAATGCATTCCGATCATGCTCCTAAGTCCCAAATCACCTAACGGAGCTAACCAGGTCATAAAAATTCCCATACGAGATCATATATTAACAAGTCAAATCTTGGTCAAACCTTTCAAATTTTAAACTTCAAACCGAGACAGTTTCTTGGAAATTCATTCTGATTATCCTGAAAACCAAAACCAATGATTTACATAAGTCATAATACATCACACGGGGCTAGTCATGCCTGGGAGCTGATGAGCAAAGTTCAAAAGCTCAAAACAACCGGTCAGGTCATTACATCTGTCATGACCCTAAACCCGGACCTAGTCGTGATGGCGCCTATCGTGAAGACAAGGCCAGCGGACACATTTCCATTTCAATTTTAAGCAATTAAAATAATAAGTATTAAGTCTTAAACATGATAAAATCTCAAATAAGCGGTGAACAGCACAGATTGCGGAAAACAAACCCAACACAGCCCGATACCGAGGTGTCACCAGTCATGAGCATCTATAAACTTAATACTAGTCTGAAGAGTCTACAAAGCTACTACAGAATCACTAATAAGGGAAAAGAAATTAGATAAAAGGGGGAGAAGCACGAGGCTGCGGATGCCGAACAGCTACCTCGTGAACTCTGAAATCTAACAAAGGCTCTCAACCCTCGCAAGCAGGATCAGCAGCGCCTGAATCTGCACATAAGGTGTAGGGAGTAAAGTGATTACTCTAACTCAGTGAGTAATAATCATAAATAAAGGTTGAGAAATATGAAATCACGTAAGGCACATTACATACTAAAATGAAGCAGTAAAAGCCAGTAAAAAAAGTGAATTAGTGAAGATATGTAAAGTCATCTTAGTTTAGTTAAAACTTCATGAAATGCTTTTTTAACAATTAAGAAGGTAAATGACAGGCAACTAAGAAAGCTAAACACATAAAGGACCGCCCCTCGGGCAAGATCATAGAACAACACCAGCCCCTCGGGCTATTTCTCACATCACAATAGGTACCCGCACTCACAGGGGGTGTGTAGACTCCTAGAGGGGCCCTTACGGCCCAAGAGCAATATCAAGCCATCTCGTGGCATCATCACTAGGTCTCGGCCTCATATCAACAAGCCACTTTGTGGCGTACAACTCTCAGGCCCTCAGCCTCATAATCAAAATCAGTGTTTCCTCACAACATAGGCCTTCAACCTTACTTAGTAAGAATCTCACAGCCACTGGGGCAACAGTAAAACATGGTGATCAGCCCAAAAATATCATTTAAAAATATCATTTAAGTGTTAAAGCAGAGTAAACATACCTGAGTTAGAAAAATAGTAGAATATAGCATGACTGAGTTCAAGTATAAATTCAAAACAGTGAGGAAATATCAAAAGAAATCCCGTAAGGGTTCAAATAGTTGGCACGAGTCCTAAATATGGCATTCAGCCCAAAACATGATGACAACAAATAGTTTTCAATCAAATACGTGGTAAAACAATCATTTGCGATGGAATAAGTCACAATCCCCCATAGTGCAAGACCCCTCGATCGTCATCTAGCGTGTGCGTCACCTCAATATAGAACAACAGTGTGCAATCCAAGGTTTCATACCCTCAGGACAACATTTACAATCATTACTCACCTCGATCCGGTCCAAACTCTAGCCCGCGATGCCTTTACCCTCACGAATCAACCTCCGAATGCTCCAAATCTAGCCACAATCAGTACAAACCATTAAAATATGCTAAGGGAACAAAGCCCACTCGAAAATATCCAATTTACATCAAAAATCTCGATATTGCCCTAACCCATCCCCCGGGCCCAGGTCTCGGAATTCGACAAAATTAACAACAATAGAATCCTCATCCTTCCACGAGTCTTTACATATCAAGAACATCAAAATCGGACTTCAAATGGCCCCTCAAATCCCTACTCAAGGTCTCTTAAATCTCAAGCCCTAATAACCCATTTTTGCTACTGATTTTCCATGGATTTCAAGATTAAAATGTTAAAATTCATCATACAAACAAGTTTAGGGTCCAAAAATCTTACCTCCACGAAATCCTCTTGAATTCCCTCTTCAATTAGCTATCCAAAGCTTCAAATGAAATATGGTGAAAACCCACTCAAAATCGTGAAGGGTGAAATTTATATGTCTTACCCAGCAAAACCGCATCTGCGATCACACTATTGCATCTGCGGGGTCGCATCTGCACAAAATCCTCCGCTTCTGCGGAATTTCATTAATAGGCAATTTCCGCTTCTACGGCTGCCTGACCGTACCTGCAGTCATCGCAGATGCGGGGACCAAACCGCACCTGCGATCACTTCTGCGCACCTGTGCTAAATAACCACTTCTGCGGACCTCGAACCTGCGGTCCCGAATCCGTAGGTGCAGAAATGACAGGAACAACAAAATCTGCAGCACAACTCAAACTCCAAACTTCCCGACAACCATCCGAAATCACCCCCAAGGCCCCCAGGACGTCAACCAAAATAAAAAATACATCATATACCACTGCTCAAACTTGTACCAATCTTCAAAACACCTCAAACAACATCGAATCAACCAAATCACATCGAAATCAATCCTAAGATTCCAAAATCTTCCGAATTACGCTTTTGATAAAAAGGTCCATCAAACCATGTCCGAATGATCTGAATTTTTGCACACACGTCACAAATGACACCACAGACCTACTCCAACTTCCGAAATTCCATTCCGACCCCTATATCAAAATTTCACCTATAAACCGGAGAGCGCCAAAATCCCAATTTCTCTAATTCAAGCCTAAACCTTCTACAGACCTCCAAAATACATTCCGATCATGCTCCTAAGTCCCAAATAACCTAATGGAGCTAACCAGTTTGTAAAAATTCCAATCCGAGATTATATACTAACAAGTAAAATCTTGGTCAAAACTTTCAAATTTTAAACTTCAAACCGAGACAGTTTCATTGAAATTCATTCCGATTATCCTGAAATTCAAAACCAATGATTTACATAAGTTATAATACATCACATGGGGCTAGTCATGCCCGAGAATTGACGAGCAAAGTACAAAAGCTCAAAACGACCGGTCAGGTCGTTACATCTGTCACGACCCTAAACCCGGACCCAGTCGTGATGGTGCCTCTCGTGAAGACAAGGCCAGGCAACACATTTCTATTTCAATTTTTAAGAAATTAAAATAATAAGTATTATGTCATAAACATGATAAGATCTTAAATAAGCGGTGAACAGCACAGATTGCGAAAAACAAACCCAACACAGCCCGATACCGGGGTGTCACCACTCATGAGCATTTATCAATTTAATACAAGTCTGAAGAGTCTACAAAGCTGCTACAGAATCACTAATAAGGGAAAATAAATGAGATAAAGAGGGAGACGCACGGGGCTACGGATGCCGAGCAGCTACCTCGTGAACTCTGAAATCAAGTGAAGGCTCTCAACCCTCGCAAGCAGGATCAACAGCGCCTGAATCTGCATAGGGGGTGAAGGGAGTAAAGTGATTACTCCAGCTCAGTGAGTAATAATCATAAATAAAGGTTGAGAAATATGAAATCACGTAAGGCACATTACAGGCTATAATGAAATAGTAAAAGCTAGTAAAAATAGTGAATCAGTAAAGATATGTAAAGTCATCTTAGTTCAGTTAAAACTTCATAAAATGCCTTTTTAACAATTAAGCAGGTAAATGACAGGCAGCTAGGAAAGCTAAACACATAAAGGATCTCCCCTCAGGCAAGATCATAGAACAACACCAGCCCCTCGGGCTATTCCTCACATCACAATGGGTACCCACGCTCACTGGGGGTGTGCAGACTCCTAGAGGGCCCCCTTCGGCCCAAGCACAATATCAAGCCATCTCGTGGCATCATCACTAGGCACTCGACCTCATATCAACAAGCCTCATCGTGGCGTACAACTCTTAGGCCCTCGGCCTCATAATCAAAATCAGTGTTTTCTCACAACATAGGCCCTTGGCCTTACTCAGTCAGAATCTCACAGCCACTCGGGCAACAGTAAAACATGGTGCTCAGCCCAAAAATATCATTTAAGTGTTAAAGCAGAGTAAACATAACTGAGTTAGGAAAACAGTAGAATATAGCATGGCTGAGTTCAAGTATAAAGTAAAAACAGTGAGGAAATATCAATAGAAATCCCTAAGGGTTTAAATAGTTGGCACGAGTCCCAAATATGGCATTCAGCCGAAAACATGATGACAACAAACAGTTTTCAATCAAATACGCGGTAAAACAATCATTCAAGATGGACTAGGTCCCAATCCCCAACAGTGCATGACCCCTCGCTTGTCATCTAGCGTGTGCGTCACCTCAATTTAGCACAACGATATGCAATCCGGGGTTTCATGCCCTTAGGACAACATTTACAATCATTACTCACCTCGATCCGGTCCAAACTCTAGCCCGCGATGCCTTTGCCCTCACGAATCGACCTCCGGATGCTCCAAATCTAGCCACAATCAGTACATACCATTAAAATATCCTAACGGAACAAAGCCCACTCAAAAATATCCAATTTACATCGAAAATCCCGAAATTACTCTAACCCGTCCCCCGGGCCCAGGTCTCGGAATTCGACAAAATTAACAACAATAGAATCCTCATCCTCCCACGATTCTTTACATATCAAGAACATTAATATCGGAGTTCAAATGGCCCCTCAAATCCCTACTCAAGGTCTCTTAAATCTCAAGCCCTAATAACCCATTTTTGCTACTGATTTTCCATGGATTTCAAGCTTAAGATGTTAAAATTCATCTTAAAAACAAGTTTAGGGTCCAAAAATCTTATCTCCACGAAATCCTCTTGAATTCCCTCTTCAATTAGCTCTCCAAAGCTTTCTCCCAAATGAAATATGGTGAAAACCCACTGAAAATCGTGAAGGGTGAAATTTATATGTTCTTACCCAGCAAAACCGCATCTGCGGTAACACTATTGCATCTGCGGGGCCACATATACGCAAAATCCTCCACTTTTGCGGCATTTCATTAATAGGCAATTTTCGCTTCTACGGCTACCTGACCGCACCTGCGATCATCGTAGATGCGAGGACCAAACCACACCTGCAACCACTTCTGCGCACCTGTGCTAAATAACCGCTTCTAAAAACCTCGCACATGCGGTCCCCAATCCGTAGGTGCGAAAATGACAGGAACAACAAATCTGCAGCAGAACTCAAATTCCAAACTCCCGACAACCATCCGAAATCACCCCAAGGCCCCCGGGACCTCAACCTAAATCACAAATACATCATATACAACTACTAAACTTTTACCAATCTTCAAAACACCTCA
This sequence comes from Nicotiana tabacum, assembly GCF_000715075.1. Lineage (NCBI taxonomy): Eukaryota > Viridiplantae > Streptophyta > Magnoliopsida > Solanales > Solanaceae > Nicotiana > Nicotiana tabacum. The sequence goes on from NC_134090.1 coordinate 129,548,893, forward strand.
AATAACATTGAATCAACCAAATCACATCGAAATTAATCCTAAGATTTCAAAATCTTCTGAATTACGCTTTTGATCAAAAAGTCCATCAAACCACGTCCGAATGATCTGAAATTTTGCACACACGTCAAAAATGACTCCACGGACCTACTCCAACTTCCAAAATTCCATTCCGACCCCTATATCAAAATCTCACCTATCAACCGAAGAGCGCCAAAATCCAAATTTCTCCAATTCAAGCCTAAACCTTCTACAAACCTCCAAAATACATTCCGATCACGCTCCTAAGTCCCAAATCACCTAACGGAGCTAGCCAGGTCATAAAAATTCCAATCCGAGATCATATACTAACAAGTCAAATATTTCAAATTTTAAACTTCAAACCGAGGCAGTTTCTTCGAAATTCTATTCCGATTATCCTGAAAACCAAAACCGACGATTTACATAAGTCATAATACATCACACGGGGCTAGTCATGCCCGAGAACTGACGAGCGAAGTGCAAAATCTCAAGACAACTGGTCAGGTCGTAACATCTGTCACGACCCTAAACCCGGACCCAGTCGTGATGGCGCCTCTCAGGAAGACAAGGCCAGCCGACACATTTCTATTTCAATTTTTAAGCAATTAAAATAATAAGTATTAAGTTTTAAACATGATAAAATCTCAAATAAGTGGTGAACCGCACATATTGCGGAAAACAAACCCAACACCGCCCGATACCGGGGTGTCACCAATCATGAGCATCTATCAACTTAATAAAAGTATGAAGAGTCTACAAAGCTACTACAGAATCACTAATAAGGAAAAGAAATGAGATAAAGGGGGAGAAGCACGGGGCTACGGATGCCGATCAGCTACCTCGTGAACTCCGAAATCTGCCGAAGGCTATCAACCCTCACAAGCAGGATCAGCAGCACCTGAATCTGCATACGGGGTTCAGGGAGTAAAGTGATTACTCCAACTCAGTGAGTAATAATAATAAATAAAGATTGAGAAATATGAAATCACGTAAGGCATATTACAGGCTATAATGAAGCAGTAAAAGCTAGTAAAAACAGTGAATCAATAAAGATATGTAAAGTCATCTTAGTTCAGTTTAAACTTCATGAAATGCCTTTTTAACAATTAAGCAGGTAAATGATAGGCAACTAGGAAAGCTAAATACATAAAGGATCTCCCCTCGGGCAAGATCATAGAGCAACACTAGCCCCTCGGGCTATTCCTCACATCACAATGGGTACCCACACTCACTGGGGGTGTGCAGACTCCTAGAGGGGCCCCTTACAGCCCAAGCGCAATATCAAGCCATCTCGTGGCATCATCACTAAGAACTCGGCCTCATATCAACAAGCCACATCATGGCGTACAACTCTTAGGCCCTCGGCCTCATAATCAAAATCAGTGTTTTCTCACAACATAGGCCCTCGGTCTTACTCATTCAGAATCTCACAGCCACTCGGGCAACAGTAAAACATGGTGCTCAGCCCAAAAAAATCATTTAAGTGTTAAAGTAGAGTAAACATAGCTGAGTTAGGAAAACAGTAGAATATAGCATGGTTGAGTTCAAGTATAAAGTCAAAACAGTGAGGAAATATCAATAGAAATCCCCTAAGGGTTCAAATAGTTGGCACGAGTCCCAAATATGGCATTCAGCCCAAAACATGATGACAACAAACAGTTTTCAATCAAATACGTGGTAAAACAATCATTCGGGATGGACTAAGTCCCAATCCCCAACAGTGCATGACCCCTCGCTCGTCATCTAGCGTGTGCATCACCTCAATTTAGCACAACGATGTGCAATCCAGGGTTTCATACCCTCAGGACAATAGTTACAATCATTACTCACCTTGATCCGGTCCAAACTCTAGCCCGCGATGCCTTTGCCCTCACAAATCGACCTCCGAATGCTCCAAATCTAGACACAATCAGTACATAAACATTAAAATATTCTAAAGGAACAAAGCCCACTCGAAAATATCCAATTTACATCAAAAATCCTGAAATTGCTCTATCCCGGCACCCGGGCCCAGGTCTCGGAATCCGACAAAATTAACAACAATAGAATCCTCATCCTCCCACTAGTCTTTACATATCAAGAACATCAAATCGGACTTTAAATGGCCCCTCAAATCCCTACTCAAGGTCTCTTAAATCTCAAGCCCTAATAACCCATTTTTGCTACTGATTTTCCATGGATTTCAAGCTTAAAATGTTAAAATTCATTATAAAAACAAGTTTAGGGTCCAAAAATCTTACCTCCACGAAATCCTCTTGAATTCCCTCTTCAATTAGCTCTCCAAAGCTTTCTCCCGAATGAAATATGGTGAAAACCCACTCAAAATCGCGAAGGATGAAATTTATATGTTCTGACCCTGCATAACCGTATCTGCGGTCACACTATCGCATCTGCGGGGCCGCATCTGCGTAAAATCCTCTGCTTCTGTGGAATTACATTAATATGCAATTTTCGCTTCGGCAGCTGCCTGACCGCACATGCGGTCATCGTAGATGCGGGATCCAAACCTCACCTGCGACCACTTATGCGCACCTACGCTAAGTAATTGCTTCTGCGGGCCTCGTACCTGCAGTCCCAATCCACAGGTGCAGAAATGACATGAACAGCAAAATCTGCAGCACACACACACACACACACACACACACACACACACACACACACACACACACACACACACACACACACACACACACACACACACACACATATATATATATATATATATATATATATATATATATATATATATATATATATATATATATATATATATATATATATATATATATATATATATATATATATATATATATATATATATATATATATATATATATATATATATCACGTGATTTTTGCCTCACATGAATTACTCATACAGAATTCCCAAAATTAGATTTTTTCTTTAATTATTTGTTATTTTAGGAATTATTGTAGAATTTTTCTGATTGTTTGCATTTTTGTGTGCATGTTTAATCTTGTTTAAATCATAAAAATACATTGCATTTATATTTAGGATTTAATTTTACATTTTTAGATTAACTAGTAAATTAGTGTTTTACAAAAACTGGAAAAATCACAAAAAATAACTTATTTTTGCATTTTTTTATTTTTAGCTTCGAATTTTGGGTAGTTATTTAATTTGCTCTTTAATTATTTGTGGTAATTATTATTTAGAGCTAATTAATTTAATTTGGTTGGATAATTTGATTTAGGGATTAATTTAGGTTTTTATTTTTAATCTTGAAAAGAAAAAGAATTTTGAAATAAAAAAAGAAACAGAAAAGAATGAGAGAAGGTCTGGTTTTGGGCCATTTTAGTTAAAAATCAACATGCCCAATTGAATTCCCCAATTACCTCCCAAACCATCCCAAACCCGTCCCTTTACCAGGTCCAAACCCACTCAAGAACCAAACCACACCGTTTTGGTCTCTCATCATCTGAGCCATTGATTTTACTCAATCGAACGGACGAGAACTGGGGTCTGTGACAGTATATAACTATCCGAACATTACCCCCCCTCTAATCATCTCCTTCATTCACCGTCTTTAGAGAAACACCCTTCTAAACCCTAGCGCCGCCCCAAAAATCCCTACCATCTCCGGTGGCGGCGCCACCCCCCAAAAACGTCCCAAATCAACACCCCAAAAGCCTCACACCCTCCTCTCTCCCAATCTCTAATTGTTTTCCCTCGAATCCCTCTGAAACTTGCTGAATCTTAAATCAAGGTCGAACCTTAAAATCCCAAAAAACTCAAATCGATATTTCAGTGAGGTTTAAGGTCAAGGTTGATTTTATTCGTGTGTCCTTGATAAGAACACACGATTAATGCCAAACTCGGCCGAAAATTTGAAGGTTTGAAGATTTTGGCAATTTCTACTGTCCAGGCCACTTCTTAGGTATTTTTCTTTATCTTCTGTTATTTAATCTTCATTTGTAGTTCTCTTCTCATCTTCTTCTATTTCTTTCTTTTATTTTTCTGATTTTTGTTTTTTTTCCATTTCTTCAAAACCATCCGTGTTTGCATGTTAACTTTAGATTTGTTTAGCTAGTATTTTATTTCTGGTTTCGAGTTTTGTATGTGGTTGGATTTTCTGTCTCTACTCTTTCTTTGGGGGCTCAGGGTTTCAGAGTTTTTGGACTCTGCAAGCTTTTGGGCTGTGTGGGTTCGTTTGAGTTCAATTGAACTTGGACCCTGAAAATTCAAAGCCCAAAACCCGAATTTTGCGGACACATAACAATTTGATTTGGGTCAACTTGACCCATGTCTGTTTGGTTTCAAGAGTAAATAACAGGGGTTTTAAGGGTAGTTTAGGGATTTTAGTTTAGGGAATCTTTAGTAACTTATTTAGGAAACTGCTAGAAAGGTGTCTTTGGGGCTAAATTGAAATATCGATTTTTAAACTAAGGGTACAACAACAAAAATAAAAATTTCAAAAGGATAAAAGTGCAAAAACTGATTTCATTATGGCTGCCCTAAGGCTTGCCTATAAAGTCATTCTTTCTTCATTCACAAGGGGGATATTTTTTGAGAGAAAAAAAAGACTAAAAAGGGAAACGGCTGGTTTTGGAAAACTTTGAAGAAGACACTGAAATTCTTGCATTTCTTTGTTTCAAATCGGTTTAATTTTTTCTTTGGAATTCCATGATGTTGATGAAAGTGTTCCGAGACTCTAAAGTCTGTTATCCATTGGTTTTCTCTACTGGATTGAAGAAGATGTGGTTTTGGTTTTATAGCTGGTTGAGAAAAATATTTGAGTTTGGGGTTTAAAGTTTTGTTGAGCTGCTGATTTTCTGCACTGTTACATTGCTGTTACTGTTGCTGCTACTTCTTAACCTCAGAATTTTTCCTGTTTATTTGATGTAACCAGGTATCTACTGAACCTCATTTGGCATGGTGAAATGAAAGATTTGCTGTTGTTGTTTGAGTTGGAAGCTTTGGGCTTATACGTTTGATCAGTTTCATCTTTTTGTAGTTTGATTTCATCTAAATATGTATTATAAGTTAGTTCTTCCTCATGTATGATCTGCTCCTTTTGTGTTATTAGATACAATGTTACTAGATTAAACTTGATATTTAAACTTTAACACTTTTTCCAATCCGGTAGTTTGGGGATATGAGGTTATTGAAGCATGGTTTGAATGTATATGGATTTGTAGGAATAATGGTATTAGAAGGTTTAATTGACTCACATATGTTTAGATCTATTTTAGTCAAGCTGGAATTAGTATTTGTTTTGGGATTGATTGTCGTTTGAGTTGCCAAAGTGACCAGCATAGATTTGAAACCAAAAAATGTTTAGCCATGGCTCATGTTAGTCGATGCTTTCTTTGTTTGAGAATTGTGTTGTTGTTTGGCTATGGGTCTCAAATTATTCTGGGAATGAAGTTAATAGTACACTGAGTTATGGCAGCCTTAGCATATGTGTACTTGTAGGGTAGAATTTAGTAGTATGAAATCTGTCTTGCATTCGTAAAATTAACAGTAGCTGTTTTAGTCTTAATCTCTTATGAAGAATTGTAGTATTGTTTAATTGGTTACATTGGATTTATGCAGTTGGGCCTTAGCGTTGGCCCAGTGCTCTCTTGACATCCAAGTATGCGTTACAGGCTTTACTCAAGCCCCGCTCCATTTTGGTTTTCGACGTGGAGGCTCACAAAATGCCATTTGGGCCTGTTGTCAGTTGAATTTCTCGCATAACCAAATGCTGGTTTCATTTTATTCTACTGGTTCTTAAGGCTAGTGTACATGTTTGCCTAGATTGAATTCAAATCATGTTAAGCCTTTAGCTAATTAATTGGACCTTTGATTAGACTTGAGGCGAGCCATATTAGACAAGTTATAATTTATGGCCCTCAGAACTATGTTTAGAAATCCGTTTAGTAAATTGGAATCGAGGTGTGTCATGCCAAATAAAATCTCAAAATGCATGGCCCTCATTTAATTAATTTTAATCCTTAGAAATCAAGGCGTGCCATTTAGTTGAATTTTCCATGGCCTTCGCAAACTTTAAAGTACATAGTTGCTTTAGGCGCGCTATTTAAAAAAATTACTTTCCTAAAATCGGGTGTGCATTTCATGTGACCCAAATCCAAATCTCAACAACGTTAACTAAAATGTGTCGTGGACCACGGGTGCATTTCATGTGGTGTGGTTCAAAGACATATTTTAGATAACGTTGAATCTTCCTAAAATTAATTTAAAAGCAGCTAATAAGTTAAAAATGTACCATAGGCTAAAACATGTAATAAAATCGGATAATATGCCAATTACGATAGCTTAAGCGACCGTGCTAGAACCACAGAATCCGGGGGTGCCTAACACCTTCCCTCGGGTTAACAGAATTCCTTACTCAGAATTTCTAGTTCGCAGACTTCAAAAGGAAAGTCGAATTTCCTCGATTTGGGATTTTAAAATAAACCGGTGACTTGGGACACCTATTACAATATTCCAATTGGCGACTCTTAAAATCAAATAAATAATCTCATTTCGAATGATGTCACTTAAAGTGAAAAAAACTCCCTTATACTACCTTCGGGTGTGTGAAAAGGAGGTGTGACAGCTCTGGCGACTCTGCTGGGGATCAAACCCAGAATCTCTGGTTCAGGGTTCAAGAATTCGAGCTAAGAATAGCCGTTATATTTGGCTTTATTTATTATCTTATTTTTTACATGTTTGAGCCTAATATGCTACAAGCCGCTTTTTACCTCTTTGATATTTTGTGAACTATATATAAACTGCTACGAAACCCTTCTTTTCTCTGAGTCTTCTAAATCATCTAGGGAGTGTGCACTTCGTGTGACTTCTCTTATATTTAGAGTCTTATCCAATTTTAGAACGAGGTTCGGACAAGTTGAAAAGCCGGTGAAGCTTCTGTATTCCCGGTACGCTGTCCCCCCTCAGCTCGAGCTATCCGCTCGGGTAAGCCAGGTCTAGAACAATAAGCCCATGTTTTAAACCTAGTATAACAAAACCTCATGCCGGATCCCTAGTAGGAACGTTTGTTTGCATCACGTGCATTTGACTTTGGAGACTCAACACAGGGGTTGAGTCTGTCTAGGACAGGTGTAACCGAAATGAAAAGACCATCCGGATGCATCCTACTTGCTACTTGTGCATTTATTTGCTTCGGATTTGCATGTTGACCAGCTTATGAATAATAGGAGAAAAGTTGAAAAAAAAGAGAAAATGTGAGGGCTAAGAGAGATAATTGCTTGTTTTTGAAAAAATCAATGTCCAAAAAATATACTTAAACTCTGCCGAAATTTTGAAAAAAAAAAGAGACTTTTGTTTTTGAAAATAGTTGGTTTTGTTTTCATTTTGTCAAATCTGCTCGAACTATGCCAGTTTGATTATCACCGGATGCGTGATACGTGGGCAACCCCCATCGGGTCTAACTTCATTTTTTTGCAAAAATAACCCAAAAAGAGAACAAAAGTTTTTATTGTAAATAAGTAAGATGATGCCATTCTTGTTTAAAATAGCCGAATGTCCCTAATAGGGCGCCAAAAGGCCGTTTTTGCAAGAACAACCACCTTTCGTCGCTTTTCAAGGTTTTTGGTCGATTAACAAACACAACCTTAAATCTTCTTCCCCGAAGTGCTGAAAGGCCGTATTTACAAAGCCGGATTTTTTATGAAAATTTTGGAAAATATAGTGTTAACTTTTTCTCTAGTTAAAATGAATCATGATCTTTTAATTAAATCACCCTAATAAATGTGCAGGATGAGCACAAATAAAAATGAACCCTTCACAGCTCTTAAAGAAATCCCCTTACAGCTTCATATTTGGTGGAATGACTTAGGGAAAGGCAACTGAGGGACTGTGGTTAAAGTTTTGGGTGGTCTTGTCGGACTTTTGAAAATCAAGCCAAGATTGGATGTGATTGAAGCCTTGATACCTTTTTGGGATCCGACTCACAATGTGTTCACTTTTCTGATTTTGAGCTCACACCCATGCTAGAGGGAATTGCGAGTTACGATGGCCTTAGCGGAAACCTTAGAAGTCGGTACCCGGTGTCACCAAGACCAGTATTTCCTTACAAGTTTCTGGATATGTTGAGTATTAGCCGGGATATTCAGGATGTGAATTTATCTGAAGGGTTTTGCACTTTCCAATTCTTGTACCAACGTTATGGAACCCCCAAGGTTTTGAAGCACCGAATACTGGTCTGACCCATGCCGAAAATAAAGATAAATGGGAGGCACGACGGGGTTTGGTTTTTATAGTAGCATTCTTTGGTGTTATAATCTGTCCGCGAAAAGACGACAACATAGAATTGGGCCTCGTGGGAATGGTTGATGTCACAATCAAGAAAGCTAGTGGCACCCTGGTTCCCTTGATCTTATCTAAGATTTACAGAGCTTTGACCATCTGCTGAGAAGGGGGAAAATTCTTCCAAGGCTGCAACTTACTACTACAATTGTGGATACAGGAACATCTCTGCCACCATGTCGGGTATATGAACTACGGCATGACCAGTTTGAATTACATCGAAGAATTTGAAAGCCGAGTGGACACTTAAGTTCTTTAACTTCAGATAAAATTAAGTGGACTTTCGGATGGCTCCCTACCACTGAAGTCGTATACATGTCAGCCGAAGTGTGTTATCTTCTCCTAATGGGTATCCGGAGCATTCAGCCATATGCTCCTCACATGGTTTTGCGCCAACTAGGCAGGTTTCAACCCATTCCCCATGATGAAGATCTAAGTGGACAAGTCGTCGAATTGGGCCCAAAGGTTGTATTCCCAGAAGGAAGAGTTCGCTAAGTTTGGAATGAGTGCAAATTTCTCGAACCTAAGACTATGGTGAGGGATCTAGATAAGGGTGAGGTAGACCCCAATTATATGGTTTGGTTTGGCAAAAGGTTTCAAATTCCTCGAGAGCCCTAGAGACCTGCTAAGAGACCCCATGTCCAACTATTCACTAACGACTCGCAGGAGCAGTGGGGCTGGTTTGCAAAAGAAGAAAGCTATAGAGCCAAGATAAGTAAATTAGAGGGACAAATTAGGGACCTCAAATTTGGCAATAGTATCTAAGCTGCCGCAGATGAAGGGGAAAAGAAGAAGCTAGCTCAGGAAAATGAAGCCCTCAAAGCTCAAATCCAGAAAATGAGAATAGCTGCTAGAAACCCGGAAAGAAGCCAAGCAAATGAAAGGCTTATAAGTGGTCTGAGAAAGAAAGTACTTGAGTGTCAAGATGGCCTGGAAAAATCTGAGGCCAGTCTAGCAAAAGTCCGAGCACAATTGACAAAGAATGTAGAAGGGCGGGGCAGAGTTTGTGCGACAAATGAAAAGAAAATATGAGGGGACAATCACCAATCTGAAGAGAAAGCTAACTACCCTTGAAAATGAGGCGGCCAAACAGGCTAGGAACTTTAAAGTCGACAGGGAACATTGTTATGCTTTGATGGCTCAGATGGAGGAAGATATGCAACAATTGCAGAATCAAAGTCATCATGACACTCAAGTGTTGGAAGATCAGAATCAACAAATCAGGCGCTTTCTTCAGGAAAAGGGTATTATCCGAGAGAGGGTTAGAGCCATTGCCGACTACATCGTCATGAAATGCCACATATGTGAGGACATGACTCAAACCACTTTCTTCGTTGCTGTAATGACATTTGTCTGCCAAATAATGAGTGATTTGGAGCGGCTTCAAGGGGATCTCGCATGTAGGCCTTTGGCAAGACCGAATGATGTCCCAGGGGCCCCAGGAGTCGAAGCACTTATGTACTCATAATTTTTCATTTATCGAGTCTGTATTTCAGTTTAGAATTTATTTTTGAGTCTGTTTGTAGTTTTAAAATTCCAAGAAATTGAGTAGTTTGAAGTTTTTTGTAATAGAAAGGTTTAGGAGTTTTTATTAATGAAAATTGAAATTTCCCAAAAAATTATTTCTTTATTTTTTGCATTTATTTTCTTGAACTACATAATGATCTGATTCACGCGGCGTCGTAATACGTAGGCAATCCTCATTGGATCCGGTCATGATTTTGTAAAATAACTCAAATAAGAGAGGTATGTGAAAGGAATGAATCGAAAGAAACCCCCCCCCCCAAAAAAAAAAAAAAGAGAGCCAAAGAAAAACCAAAAGAAAAACAAAAAAAAGCGAGGAAAGAGAGGAAAGAAAAGAGAGGAAAATGGGAATAAGAGGAGAAGCACAAAGAGCCAAAGTGTAAGGAAAAGAAAATTGGGGAAATAAGCAGAGCCGGGATGAAACATGCGACCGTTGCGAAACATGTAGAAACACATTTAACTGTATAGGTGCATCACACCCCAACGTGCGATTACCTATGTGTTAACTGCTCCAAATTGACCGGTTTGTTGTCTACTGTTAAGTCCAGGTTCTATAGTAAGGTGGTTGGTTTTGTGGTAGTCTGGCTTCACATCCATACTTCACGAGGACAAAATGAACTGTTTAAATGTCTTCGGAAATTCCTCTGCCAACAGTTTCTATTCCGGAGGATAGTCCGATCTTGGCCATCCCAACTTGTGAGTCAGCAACTACTGAGGAAAATAGAATTCTGCGTCTCCGCATGATGGAAATGTGGGACGCCTGGGCAAACAGAAAAGAACCACCAAGTGCGATACCCGGATTCCCTGAGCTATTTCCCAGAGCAAGTGGGACCTCCACCATCCCCATAAGTTATCCAAATACCCCACTGGGATATCCTACCATTTCAGCCCACTTTGCTGGAACACCTTCTAAGGCCCACCCCCAAGTGTTAACTTCAGGTGCGGTTTCAAAAATATTTACCGCACCACCTTGTTCAGACACGGCACAACTTGCTTTACCCAGGCCTAGCTTCGATCCATCTTCCTTCACATTTCAAGCACCATATTTCCCAATGGAACCAAACCAATTTACTACAAATGCTTACCCTCATCCGCCTTGGTACGAGTTTACCGTAAGGTAGGAGAAAATCGCAAAAACCCCTGAACAAGAGGAGATTACCAGAAAGATGAGAAGCATGGAGCTAAGTGTCAAAAATATACAGGTTCTGAGTGGGCAAAAGAGTGTATCTTATGCTGACCTGTGCATATTCCCACACATACATCTACCCTTGGGTTTCAAAACCCCGAAGTTTGAAAAATATGACGGGCATGGGGATCCCATTGCCCACCTCAAAAGGTACTGCAACCAACTGCAGGGAGCAGGAGGAAAAAAAGAACTTTTCATGGCCTACTTTGGAGAGAGTTTGGTCGGCATTGCTTCTGAATGGTATATGGATCAGGATATATCGTGTTGGCATATCTAGGATGACCTGGTTCGGGACATTGTCAGGCAGTTTCAATATAACATCGACATTGTCCCTGACAGGAATTCATTGTCAAACCTAAAGAAGAAGTCCTCGTATGCTGCCGAGAGTATGCTGTCAAATGGCGCGAACAAGCGACCAGAGTCAAACCTTCAATGGACGAAACAGAGATGGTCAGTGTCTTCCTTCAAGCCTAAGAGACTGATTATTATCAAAACATAATGTTTGCGATGGGTAAGCCGTTTGCCGAAGCCATTAAAATTGGTGAAATGGTTGAAAATGGGTTGAAAACAGGGGGAATCTTGAGTCAGTCTGCTATAAGGGCCACCTCCCAAGCAATCCAAGGCAGGTCTGGAGGAGTAGCAAACCGAAAGAAGAAGGAAGAAGCAGTAATGGCAACTTTAAGTGCAAGAAAACCCCATCCACCCAAACCTCTTTTCTCTGAAAGAACCCCACAACATTACTATCCCCACCAAGATGTGGTTTATGCTATGGTTCCTCAGCCATACGCAGTGATGAATGCCCAACCCTATGTCAGGCCAAACAACAATTTAATTAGAACCGAGCTCCATTCCCCAGAAATCAACCTCCTTACCAAGATCACTATAATCCCCGACCTCTACAGAACAACTTCTGTACCCGGGAACCACCCAAGATACCAAACTTCACACCCATTGGCGAGTCATATTCCAGCATTTTCCCCAAACTTGTTCAGATGGGTTTGTTGCAGCCTATTCCCCAAACCAGGCCGAATCCAACATCTCTCGCTTACAGAGCCACACTCGGTGTGCCTACCATTCAGGGGTAGAAGGGCATGATACAGATGACTGTTGGACCCTGAAGTGTGCTGTGGAAAATCTGATAGAGCAAAAGAGAATAGTGCTGAAGGATGAAGACGTTCCTAATATAACTAACAATCCATTACCGGCTCACAACAACGGGCCGATTATTGGAATGATCTGTGAAGATAGAGAGTTTGATCTAGCTCTAAAATCCATCATTGCCATAGCCAATGTGGAAAAAAAGCCAAAAGCTATAGCGAAACAAGACAAGGGGGAGAAAAAGAGAAAACCTACCCCCAGAATACAAAAAAGAAAGTGGAAGCTGAAACTAGGGCAGCGCCCTCCAAAGATGTCGTTCTCTATGTTCCTCGAGGCCATAAGAAAGAACATATGTCATTGAGTCCTCCTAGAAGGTTTGAGCTAAACAAGGGAGCTAAAATGTATGTTCCCAAAGGGAGCTACGTGGTATGGGGCCGATAACTCCACCAAGGCTGAATGAACCCATTGTTATTGGCCGCGCACCGCAAAGGCCCATGACAGATCCCACTGCCGTTCCATGGAACTATAATAAAGCGGTAGTAATGTACAAAGGTGAAGAGATCTCTGGAGAAGTTATGGAAAATAACCTGACTGAGAAGTACCTCAATCTGGAGGAAGTGAATAATGCCACAAAGAAGCGTTTCCCACCTAAGAAGCCAGTGAATGTTGAAGAAGCAAAAGCTTTCTTCTAGAAAATGAAAATGGCAGACTACGAGATAATCGACCAGCTCCAAAAGTCTCCTGCTCAAGTCTCTCTGTTGTCTTTGCTAATGAACTCAACTGAACATCAAGAAGTGTTGATCAAAACTCTTAATGAAACGTATGTACCCATTGAAACCACGGTGGAACAGCTAGAGAGGATGGTAGAAAGGTTTTTTGAAATCAATCAAATCTCTTTCAGCAAGAATGATTTGCCCCTTAAAGGGGCCGCATACAACAAAGCCCTTCACCCGATAGTTAAATGCGAGGGGTATTATGTGAAAAGGGTCATGCTAGATGGTGGTTTTGGGGTAGATATTTGCCTTCTCTCAACTCTGCAACGTATGGAAATCGGTACTGAGAGAATCAGGCCCAACAATGTCTGGTGTGCATGCTTTTGACGGCATAAAAAGAGATACAATAGGCGATATTGATCTGATTCTGACTATCGGCCCGGTGGATTTCCTAGGTGACCTTTCAGGTCTTGGACATGGATACCTCCTATAATTTTCTCTTGGGTAGACCTTGGATTCATGCAGCAGGGGTTGTGCCTTCTACTCTCCACCAGATGGTGAAATTCAAACATGAAGATCAGGAGATTGTAGTTCACGGGGAAGATGAGCAATCAATTTACCGGGACTCGTCAGTCCCTTGTCTTGAAGCTAGAGAGGGAAGTGACCATATAGTCTATCAAGCTTTTGAGATTATGGTCGCGGACCAATGTGAAGAAGGAAACCCTTGCCCTCAACCCTTTCTTTCAAATGCATCAATCATAGTTGCTAAAGAAATGATCAGGCATGGTTACAAACCCGGGAAGGGGCTCGGGAAGTCACTGCAAGGAATCGCCGAACCTATCACTTTGGCTGCTAGTAAGAAGTTCTTTGGGGTAGGTTTCCAACCCACATTAGCTGATGGAAAATGGGCGGATGAAAAACAACAATGGTTGGGTCTTGCCTCAGCCGATTCCGCATCTTTATAGGACATTTGTCAAGCCTATGTACAGTGAGGAAGAGGAAGATGAGGCCTTTACTACCGAGGAAATTGAAGAAATCTGTGGGGCTATGAGGCAGATGCTGTATGAAACCCACATGGTACAACCAGGGGAAGGCTCAAGCACCGCTGAGGTGTTATACATGGGACCCAGTGCCAAACTGCAAAATTGGAAGGCTACACCATTCCTAATCAAGCGAGAATCCCGATAGTCCAGTCCTGCCACTTTTTTCTGCATCACGAGTTATTTCAGGGTGTAACTCGGATGTTTTCTTTAGTTTCCTATTTTTAATTCCCAATGTAAACCCTGTTATCTTCCAAATTCAAATAAATGAAATCAATATTTTATCGTTCATATTTCTTTATTCTTTCTGATTTTTGTTATTTTTCTCTTTTATTTCTTCTTTAGTTCTAATAAAGAGGCTTTAAATAACATGACATGCTTGCGTACTTCATGCCCAGATTCAAACACGCTGTCTAACTGTGAAATAATGAACTAAGAACCGGAATATGATGAAGAAGGGGATTTAGGGGGATAAATCAAGAATTGGGACAATTTGAGAACAAACCTAAGCCAAACTTAAATGATACTGAGCCGGTTAATTTGGGGAGTTCTAAAGAAGTCAGGGAAACCAAGATAAGCATTCACATAGATGAAAAAACCTGGGACGCATTGATCCAACTCTTGTTCGTATTCAAAGATGTGTTTGCTTGGTCATACGTGACATGCCAAGACTGAGTGTCGATCTGGTGGTTCACAAGTTTCCCACTTACCCTAATTATCCCCCTGTCCATCAAAACCAAAGAAAGTTTAAAATTGATATCAGTGACAAGATTAAAGAAGAGGTCACGAAACAGTTGAAAACGGGGGTGATTCGAGTAGTTCCAGTGCCAAAGAAGGATGAGAAAACTCAAGTGTGTGTGGATTATAGAGATTTGAACTAAGCAAGTCCTAAGGATAATTTCCCTTTGCCGAACATCTACATCCTTGTTGATAACTGCGCCAAACATGAGATACAGTCTTTCGTTGATTGTTACGCAGGATATCACCAGGTGTTGATGGATGAAGAGGATGTAGAAAAGACAGCTTTTACAACACCCTGGGGTACATACTGTTATAGAGTCATGCCTTTTGGTTTGAAGAATGCCGGGGCAACCTACATGAGAGCCATGACTGCCATTTTTCATGACATGATGCACCAAGAGATAGAGGTGTATGTGGATGACGTGATCATCAAGTCCAAGACCCAGGATGCCCATGTTCGGGATTTGAGAAAATTCTTTGAGCGGCTGCGTAAATATGATTTGAAGTTAAACCCAGCCAAATGTGCATTTGGGGTACCGTCTAGCAAACTCTTGGGATTCATAGTCAGTCGGAGGGGCATCGAGTTAGACCCAACAAAGATAAAGTTCATTCAAGATCTACCTCCTCCAAGAACCAAGAAAGATGTTATGAGCTTGCTAGGAAGATTGAACTACATCAGCCGATTCATTGCCCAGTTGACGTCTACATGTGAACACATCTTCAAGCTGCTAAAGAAAGATGCAGCAATTAAATGGACAGATGAGTGCCAAGAAGCTTTTGACAAAATCAAAAAATATCTGTCGAACCCGCCAGTTTTTGTCCCACCTGAACCGGGAAGACCTCTGTTCCTATATTTGATAGTCTTGGAAAACTCCTTTGGTTGTGTCCTCAGACAACATGACGTGACCGGGATCAAAGAGTAGGCGATCTACTATTTGAGTAAAACGTTCACAAGCTACGAGACTAAATATACTCTATTGGAAAGGACTTGTTTGCGCTCTGACCTGGGTAGCTCAAAAGCTGAGGCATTACTTGTTGGCCTACACCACTTATCTCACCACCAGGTTGGACCTTTTAAAGTACATATTCCAGAAACCAATGGCCACGGGAAGGTTAGCAAAGTGGCAGATCCTACTCACTGAATTTGACATAATCTATGTCACTTGCATGACAATGAAAGCCCAGGCATTAGCAGATCACCTGGCAGAAAACCCGGTTGATGATGAATACTAACCTTTGAGCACCTACTTCCCAGATGAAGAGGTAAATTCAGTTGAGGAAATATCCGAAAATACTAATGCTTGGAAAATGTTCTTTGATGGAGAGGTAAACGCAAAATGTGTAGGAATTAGAGTAATCTTGATCTCACCCACTAGTCAACATTATCCAGCCACAGCCCGGCTTTGATTTTTCTACACAAACAACACTACCGAGTATGAAGCCTACATTATGGGTATGAACATGGCAATTGACCAAGATGTCAAAGAATTGTTAATCAAGGAAGATTCGGATCTGATTATCTGACAAGCCCAAGGAGAATGGGAGACTCAAGATGTCAAACTTATTCCCTACAGGCAACATGTGGAAGAGCTTAGCAGGCGATTCAAGTCAATAAAGTGCAGGTACATCCCTCGTTGTCACAATGTTCTAGCTGATGCACTTGCTACTTTGGCCTCGATGCTGCCATACTCAGGGAATGCCCACATTGACCCCTTGGAAATCCAAATCCAGGAAAGGCACGGTTACTGTAATACGGTTGAGGCAGAACCGAATATTCAGCCATGGTATCACGATATTAAAAGATTTCTGAAAACTAAAGAATATCCCGAGCAAGCTAGTGGAGACCAAAAGACAACCATTAGACGGCACGCAAGTGGTTTCTTCTTGAGCGGTGATGTTTTGTACAAAAGAACTCCGGATCTCAACTTGCTAAGATGTGTTGACGCCGAAGAGGCCGGAAGAATCATGTATGAAGTGCACGCAGGAGTGTGCGGACCCCACATGAACGGACATGTTTTGGCAAAGAAAATCTTCCGAGCAGGTTATTACTGGATGACTATGGAAAAAGACTGTTTCAGTTTTGTCCGGAAATGTCATCAATTTCAGGTGCACGGTGATTTGATTCATGCACCACCTACAAAACTGCATCCTATGTTAGCACCTTGGCCATTTATTGCCTGTGGCATGGACGTCATTTGGGCCGATTGAGCCGAAAGCTTCAAATGGACATAGATTCATATTGGTCGCTATTGACTACTTCACAAAGTGGGTCGAAGCAATTACTCTCAAATCTATCACCAAGAAAGCTGTAGTAGACTTCGTGCATTCCAACCTCATCTGCCTTTTTGGTATTCCTGCAACTATCATTACAGATAATGCTACAAATTTGAATAGTCATTTGATGAGAGAGATATGTGAACAATTCAAGATAACGTATCGGAACTCTACTCCTTATCATCCGAAAGCCAATGGTGCCGTCGAAGCAGCAAACAAGAACATCAAAAAGATTTTGAGAAAGATGATTCAAAGTTCCAAGCAGTTGCATGAAAAGTTCCTTTTTGCATTGTTGGGGTATCGCACTATTGTGTGCACATCAGTCGGAGCAACCCAGTACCTTTTGGTTTACGACACTAAAGTCGTAATACCCATGAAAGTTGAAATCCTTTCTCGCCGGATCATTGTTGAAGCTGAAATCGAAGACAGTGAGTGGGTCAAACCCTTCTTGAACAATTGACCCTGATCGATCAAAAACAAATGGCCGCAGTTTGCCACGGGCAACTATATCAACAAAGAAAGTGCGGCCTAGAAACTTTGAAGTGGGGCAACTCGTTTTAAGGCGTATTCTCCCCCATCATCAGGAAGCAAAAGGAAAATTTGCTCCTAATTAGAAAGGCCCATACATTATCAGAAAATTGTTGCCAAAAGGGGCATTGTATCTGGGAGACATTGAAGGGAATGACCCTGAAATAGCTGTGAATGCAGATGCAGTCAAAAGGTACTATGTCTAATCCTTCTACATCAATAGCATTATTCGATTGGGATGATGAAGGCGTTCATTATCGCTACCCCAAACACTTCAATCTTTTGCTAACCCTTTGAGCCGGTTACCCTTTTTTCATTACCTTCTTTGGAACTCGAAGATGCTTGTAACCAAAAAAATGGAAAAAATAAAAAAAAACAAAAACAAAATGTTTCCCTGAACTACGTTTGACTTGATTCTGAAAGGATACGTAGGCAGCCTCTCTGGGTTTAGTCACACCAAAATAAAAATCCAAATTCCCCCAAAAGTAAAACTGAGGTAGATGTTATAAAGGTTCGACAATGATCCCGCCTGAACGATTCTAGAGTTGTAATTCCATCCAAGTTCTTTTTACCCAAACCTTGTTCAAGTCCTTCCGATCAATCGGTGAAAGTTTTTCAAAATTAGAGAACACAGTTGTTTGGATCCGATGTAATCAAGATGAGAGAAATAAAATGAGAGAGTCTTATTGGTGCAAACCTACGGGCACCGTAAGGCGATTGTGAGTAGAGAAACTGAAAATGAGAGAGTTTTGTTAGTGAAAACTCATAAAGAGCACTATAAGGCGATGGTGAGAAGAGAAATGAGAGAGGTCGATTGGCGAAAACCCGCAAAGGGCACCGTTGATCGAAAAGAAGAAACCCCTCATCACCATTGGTATTTGAAAGAGTCCTGGCAAGGTTTCTCGATTTTAAAAGCATGGGTCGTAATGGGTTTATGAGAAGTTGGATAGTTGTACTGATCGGGGTAAAGCATGTCATGTCTATTGAAACCTGCATGCACCCCAGATAAGTCCTTCTTTCCTCCCCGAAAGGGACACTTCTCTCTAAATTCATTTTCTTGTCCTTTTTTTACTTTTCCTTGAATCCCTTTCGGTCTAACTCGGTTTGCAAGACTAATATAAAGAAAAGGTGGCAAGATTGGTTTTACAGGGTTCTGCTTAATAAAAGCCAAGTCCAAAGAAAAGTACCCAGCCTCAGCGGGTGCATCAAGTCGATCCCGACTGGCCATGATAGCCGATGCTTTGAAATCAGAGTTATTGAAAATGAAAAGAAATCCAAAGTCCAAAAGCCCCAGAGGCAGAATAAAGTGGAAGGGCCAAAGCCTCATACGGTTGAGCCGTCATGAGAAATTTTGATAAGTTGAGTTCCTCGGTTTTAGGTGAGAGATCAATCTTCAGAAAAGCCAGCAAACAACAGAGGTTCCTTTGTTTGAAAAATTGAAACAGGTGTAATCCAAAGCAACCGTGCAAGAAGCAGGTGTAACCAAAAAGGAAAAAAAGAGATGTGCAAGAGCTACCAAACAGCTTTGTAGCAATAATCAACCCAAAAGGGAAGTTTCCTCCAAATTCTTTCTTGCATTTTACTAAAAAATAAAATGAAAAACGAAATGAAAAAAAAGAGAAATAAGAAGAAAATTCAAAAAATGATAGCTCAGGATTCCCAACCTCAATCGTTTATGCTTTCGCCAACATTAGGGCTCCAATCCCTGAGTTGAGATTTTTAGACATAGGGCCTCAATTCTCTAGTCGCCTTTTTTTTTGTCAACATTAGGGCTTCAATGCCTGAGTTGAGATTTTTAGACATAGGGCCTCCATTCCATAGTCGCCTTTTTCTTTTGTCAACAATAGGGCTCCAATCCCTAAGTTGAGATTTTTAGACATAGGGCCTCCATTGCCTAGTCGCCTTTTTACCAACATTAGGTCTCTAATCCCTAAGTTGAAATTTTTTGACATAGGGCCTCCATTCCCTAGTCGCCTTTTTGCCAACATTAGGGCTCCAATCCCTAAGCTAAGATTTTTAGACATAGGGGCTCCATTCCCTAGTCACCTTTCTATCAACATTAGGGCTCCAATTCCTGAGTTGAGATTTTTAGACATAGGGCCTCCATTCCCTAGTCGCATTTTGCCAATATTAGGTCTCCAAAACCTAAGTTGAGATTTTTAGACATAGGGCCTCCATTCCCTAGTCGCCTTTTTGCCAACATTAGGACTCCAATTCCTAAGTTGAGATTTTTAGACATAGGGCCTCCATTCCCTAGTCACCTTTTGACATCATTAGGGCTCCAATACCTAAGTTGAGATTTTTAGACATAGGGCCTCCATTCCCTAGTCGCCTTTTGCCAACATAGGGCCTCCATTCCCTAGTTGAGATTTTTAGACATAGGGCCTCCATTCCCCAGTCGTCCTTTTGCCAACATTAGGGCTACAATCCCTGAGTTGAGATTTTTAGACATAGGGCCTCCATTCCCTAGCCTCCTTTTGCCAACATAGGGCTTCCATTCCCTAGTTGAGATTTTAGACATAGGGTCTCCATTCCCTAGTCGCCTTTTTTTGCCAACATAAGGGCTCCAATCCCTAAGTTGAGATTTTTAGACATAGGTCCTCCATTCCCTAGTCTCCTTTTTGCCACATTAGGGTTCCAATCTCTAAGTTGAGATTTTTAGACATAGCGCCTCCATTCCCTAGTTGCCTTTTGCCAACATTAGGGCTCCAATCCCTAAGTTGAGATTTTTAGACATAAAGACTCCATTCCCTAGTCGCCTTTTGCCAACATAGGGCCTCCATTCCCTAGTTGAGATTTTTAGACATAGGGCCTCCATTTCCTAGTCGCCTTTTGCCAACATTAGGGCTCCAATCCCTAAGTTGAGATTTTTAGACATAGGGCCTCCATTCCCTAGTTGCCTTTTGCCAACATTAGGGCTTCAATCCCTAAGTTGAGATTTTAGAATAGGGCCTCCATTCCCTAGTCGCCTTTTGCCAACATTAGGGCTCCAATTCGTGAGTTGAGATTTTTAGACATAGGGCCTCCATTCCCTAGTCTCTATTTTCTAGTCGCCTTTGCCCTCCAATCCCTGAGTTGAGATTTTTAGACATAGGGCCTTCATTCCCTAGTCTCCTTTTTCCAACATTAGGGCTCCAATACCTAAGTTGAGATTTTTAGACATAGGGCCTCCATTCCCTTGTCGCTTTTTGCCAACATAGGGCCTCCATTCCCTAGTTGAGATTTTAGACATAGGGCCTCCATTCCCTAGTCGGCTTTTTGCCGACATTAGGGCTCCAATCCCTAAGTTGAGATTTTTCGACATAGGGCCTCCATTCCCTAGTCGCCTTTTTTGCTAACATTAGGGCTCCAATCCCTGAGTTGAGATTTTTAGACATAGGGCATCCATTCCCTAGTCGCCTTTTTGCCAACATTAGGGCTCCAATCCCTGAGTTGAGATTTTTAGACGTAGGGCCTCCATTCCCTAGTCGCCTTTTTTGCCAACATAGGGCCTCCATTCCCTAGTTGAGAATTTTAGATGTAGGACTCCATTCCCTAATCTTTCCTTCTAAAGACACACAATCCTTATTTTATTGCTTTAAAAAAAATCTAGATTTTAGTTATAATTAACTCACAAAATTTTCCTAGTGAAAACTGGGGCAGAGAAATTTCGTTCGTTGCTTGTTTTGGTGTCTGAGCAGGTTTGACCTCGAGGCACAGGATTCGAGATGACCAAAAGAATGAGTCTCAATCCAGAATAAAGAAAAGAAGAAAAAGAACAAAAGAAGTGAATTCAAAAGTTTGAAGCGAAGAAAGATGCGGATTGCTCAAGATATGATTGAAGTCACAAGCTTCGCATGTCCCGCCTTGATCCAAAGCTGAAGAAAGAACCAACACCTACAACAGACGAGCATCAAGATTCAGATTGGAGTCTGCAGCGAGAACTAGCCAAGACTCAAGATCAAGTTTCAAGAGATTTATAGATAGGAATCTTGTAACTCGTAGTTGATAGGCTCAGCTAGTTTAGCTTTCTATTTTTCATTTTGGTGTAATAAGGAGTTCAACAATCAGTAGCAGCAGTAGCAACAGTGAAATCACAGCTTTCCGGTAGTCCCATCTACCAAAACCTCCTGAACTACACTGACCTGATTCCTTTATAGCCAAGGATATGTAGGCAACCTTTGAAGCAAGGTTCGGTCAGACTCTTTTTAAAAATGCTTCTCATGGAGTTTCTAATAGGCAAAAATCCCTCATAATTGCTCATTTTATCTTTGCTCGAAAACCTTTCGTGTCTCCGAGCAAATAGGGGCAGCTATGAGCACGTGATTTTTGTCTCACATGAATAACTCCTACAGAATTCCCAAAATTAGATTCTTCCTTTATCTATTTGTTATTTTAGGAATTATTGTAGAATTTTTCTGATTGTTTGTATTTTCGTATGAATGTTTAATCTTGTTTAAATCATAAATATACAAAAATACATTGCATTTGCATTTAGGATTTAATTTTATAGTTTTATATTAATTAGTAAATTAGTGTTTTACAAAAAATGGAAAAATCACAGAAAATAATTTATTTTTGCATTTTTAGTTTTTAACTTCGAATTTTGGGTATTTTTTAAATTTGGTATTTAATTAGTTGTGGTAATTATTATTTAGATCTAACTAATTTAATTTGGTAGGATAATTTGATTTAGGGATTAATTTAGATTTTGTTTTTAATCTTGAAAAGAAAAAGAATTTTGAAATAAAAAAAAGAAAAGGAAAAGAATGAGAGAATGTCTGGTTTTGGGCTATTTTAGTTAAAAATCACCAGGCCCAATTGAATTCCCCAATTCCCCGACCAAACCAGCCCAAACCCGTCCCTTTACCCAGTCCAAACCCACTTAGGAACCAAACGACACCGTTTTGGTCTCTCATCATCTGAGCCGTTGATTTTACTCAATCGAACGGACGGGAACTGGGGTCTGTTATAGTATATAACTGTCCGAACATTACCCCCCCCTCTAATCATCTTTCTCATTCACCATCTTCAGAGAAACACCCTTCTAAACTCTAGAGCCGCCCAAAAAATCCCTACCATCTCCGGTGGCGGCGCCACCCCAAATCGTCCCAAATCAACACCCCAAAAGCCTCACACCCTCCTCTATCCCAATCTCTAATTGTTTTCCCTCGAATCCCTCTGAAACTCGTCTAATCTTAAATCAAAGTCGAACCCTAAAATTCCAAAAAACTCAAAATCAAGATTTCAGTGAGGTTTAAGGTCTAGGTTGATTTTATTCGTGTGTTCTTGATAAGAATACACGATTAATATCAAATTCGGCCGAAAATTTGAAGGTTTGAAGATTTTGGCAATTCTACTATCCAAGCCACTTCTTAGGTATTTTTCTTTATCTTTTGTTATTTAATTTCTTTTGTAGTTCTCTTCTCATCTTTTTTTGTTTCTTTCTTTTATTTTTCTAATTTTTGTTTTTTCCATTTCTTCAAACCATCCGTGTTTGCATGTTAACTTTAGATTTGTTTAGCTAGTATTTTATTTCTGGTTTCGAGTTTTGTATGTGGTTGGATTTTCTGTCTCTACTCTTTCTTTGGGGGCTCAGGGTTTCAGAGTTTTTGGACTCTGCAAGATTTTGGGCTATGTGGGTTCGTCTGAGTTCAATTGAACTTGGACCCTGAAAATTCGAAGCCCAAAACCCGAATTTTGTGGACACATAACAATTTAATTTGCGTCAACTTGACCCATGTCTGTTTGGTTTCAGGAGTAAATAACAGGGGTTTTAAGGGTAGTCTAGGGATTTTAGTTTAGGGAATCTTCAATAACTGATTTAGGAAACTGCTAGAAAGGTGTCTTTGGGACTAAATTGAAATATCGATTTTTAAACTAAGGATACAACAGCAAAAATAAAAATTTCAAAAGGATAAAAGTGCAAAAACTGATTTCATTATGGCTGCCCTAAGGCTTGCCTATAAAGTCATTCTTTCTTCATTCACAAGGGGGATTTGTTTTGAGAGAAAAAAAAGACTAAAAAGGGAAACGACTGGTTTTGGAAAACTTTGAAGAGGACACTGAAATTCTTGCATTTCTTTGTTTCAAATTGGTTTAATTTTTGCTTTGGAATTCCATGATGTTGATGAAAGTGTTCTGAGACTCTAAATTCTATTATCCATTGGTTTTCTCTACTGGATTGAAGAAGCTGTGGTTTTAATTTTATTGCTGGTTGGACAAAATATTTTAGTTTGAGGTTTAAAGTTTTGTTGAGCTACTGATTTTCTGCACTGTTACATTACTGTTACTGCTGCTACTCCTTCTTAACCTCAGAATTTTCCTTATTTATTTGCTGTAACCAGGTATCTACTGAACCTCATTTGGCATGGTGAAATGAAAGATTTGTTGTTGTTGTTTGAGTTGGAAGCTTTGGGCTTATACGTTTGATCAGTTTCATCTTTTTGTAGTTTGATTTCATCTAAATATGTATTATAAGTTAGTTCTTCCTCATGTATGATCTGCTCCTTTTGTGTTATTAGATACAATGTTACTAGATTAAACTTGATATGTAAACTTTAACACTTGTTCCAATCTGGTAGTTTGGGGATATGAGGTTATTGAAGCATGGTTTGAATGTATATGGATTTGTAGGAATTATGGTATTAGAAGGTTTAATTGACTCACATATGTTTAGATCTATTTTAGTCATGCTGGAATTAGTATTTGTTTTGGGATTGATTGTCGTTTGAGTTGCCAAAGTGACCAGCATAGATTTGAAACCAAACAATGTTTAGCCATGGCTCATGTTAGTCGATGCTTTCTTTGTTTGAGAATTGTGTTGTTGTTTGGCTATGGGTCTCGAATTATTCTGGGAATGAAGTTAATAGTACACTGAGTTATGGCAGCCTTAGCATATGTGTACTTGTAGGGTAGAATTTAGTAGTATGAAATCTGTCTTGCATTCGTAAAATTAACAGTAGTTGTTTTAGTCTTAATCTCTTATGAAGAAATGTAGTATTGTTTAATTGGTTACATTGGATTTATGCAGCTGGGCCTTAGCGTTGGCCCAGTGCTCCCTTGTCATCCAAGTATGCGTTACAGGCTTCACTCAAGCCTCGCTCATTTTCGGTTTTCGACGTGAAGGCTCACAAAATGCGATTTGGGCCTGTTGTCAATTGGGCTTTTCGCATAACCAAATGCTGGTTTCATTTTATTCTACTGGTTCTTAAGGCTAGTGTACATGTTTGCCTAGATTGAATTCAAATCATGTTAAGCCTTTAGCTAATTAATTGGACCTTTGATTAGACTTGAGGCGAGCCAAATTAGACAAGTAATAATTTATGGCCCTCAGAACTAAGTTTAGAAATCCTTTTAGTAAATTGGAATCGAGGTGTGCCGTGCCAAATAAAATCTCAAAATGTATGGCTCTCATTTAATTAATTTTAATCCTTAAAAATCGAGGTGTGCCATTTAGTTGAATTTTCCACGGCCCTCGCAAACTTGAAAGTGCGTAGTTGCTTTAGGCGCGCTATTTAAAAAAATTACTTTCCTAAACTCGGGTGTGCATTTCATGTGACCCAAATCCAAATCTCAACAACTTTAACTAAAATGTGTCATGGACTACGGGTGCATTTCATGTGGTGTGGTTCAAAGACATGTTTTAGATAACGTTGAATCTTCCTATAATTAATTTAAGAGCGGCTAATAAGTTAAAAATGTACCATAGGCTAAAACATGTAATAAAATCAGATAATAGGCCAATTACGATAGTTTAAGCGACCGTGTTAGAACCACGGAATCCGGTGGTCCTAACACCTTCCCTCGGGTTAACAGAATTGCTTGCTCAGAATTTCTGGTTTGCAAACTTCAAAAGGAAAGTCGAATTTCTTCAATTTGGGATTTTAAAATAAACCTGTGACTTGGGACACCAATTAAAATATTCCAAGTGACGACTCTAAAAATCAAATAAATAATCTTATTTTGAATGATGTCACTTAAAGTGGAAAAACTCCCTTATACTAACTTCGGGTGTGTAAAAAGGAGGTGTGACACCAATCTTCAAAACATCTCAAACAACATCGAATCAACCAAATCACATAGAAATCAAGCCTAAGATTCAAAAATCTTCCGAATTACGCTTTTGATCAAAAAGTCCACCAAACCATGTCGAATAATCTGAAATTTTGTACACACGTCACAAATGACACCACGGACCTAGTCCAACTTCCGTAATTCCATTCCGACCCCTATATCAAAATCTCACCTATCAACGGGAGAGCGCCAAAATCCCAATTTCGCCAATTCAAGTCTAAACCTTCCATCGACCTCCAAAATGCATTCCGATCATGATCCTAAGTCCCAAATCACCTAACGAAGCTAACCAAGTCATAGAAATTTCAATCCATAACCATATACTAACAAGTCAAATCTTGGTCAAACCTTTCAAATTTTAAACTTCCAACCGAGACAGTTTCTTCGGAATTCATTCCGGTTATCCTGAAAACCAAAACGAACAATTTACATAAGTAATAATACATCACACGGGGCTATTCATGCCCGAGAACTGACGAGCAAAGTGCAAAAGCTCAAAACGACCGGTCGGGTCGTTACATCTGTCCCGACCCTAAACCCAGACCCGATCGTGATGGCGCCTCTCGTGAAGACAAGGCCAGCTGACACATTTCCATTTTAAATTTTAAGCAATTAAAATAATAAGTATTAAGTCTTAAACATGATAAAATCTCAAAATAAGCTGTGAACAACACAAATTGTGGAAAACAAACCCAACACAGCCCGATACCGGGGTGTCACCAATCATGAGCATCTATCAACTTAATACAAGTCTGAAGAGACTACAAAGCTACTACATAATTACTAATAAGGGAAAATAAATGAGATAAAGGGGGAGAAGCACAGGGCTGCGGATGTCGACCAGCTACCTCGCGAACTCCGAAATCTGTCGGGCGCTCTCAACCCTCGCAAGCAGGATCAACAGCGCCTGAATCTGCACACGGGGTGTAAGGAGTAAAGTGAGTACTCCAACTCAGTGAGTAATAATCATAAATAAAGGCTGAGAAATATGAAATCACGTAAGTCACATTACAAGCGATAATGAAGCAGTAAAAGCCAGTAAAAATAGTGAATCAGTAAAGATATGTAAAGTCATCTTAGTTAAGTTTAAACTTCATGAAATGCCTTTTTAACAATTAAGCAGGTAAATGACAAGCTACTAGGAAGGATAAACCCATAAAGTATCGCCCCTCTGGCAATATCATAGAACAACACTAGACCCTCGGGCTATTTCTCACATCACAATGGGTACCCGCGCTCACTGGGGTGTGCAGACCCATGGAGGGTCCTCTTACTGCCCAAGCGCAATATCAAGCCATCTCGTGGCATCATCACTAGGCTGTCGGCCTCATATCAACAAGCCACCTCGTGGCGTACAACTCTCAGGACCTCGGCCTCAAAATCAAAATCAGTGTTTCCTCAAAACATAGGCCCTCGGCCTTACTCCATCAGAATCTCACAGCCACTCGGGCAACAGTAAAACATGGTGCTCTGCCCAAAAATATCATATAAAAATATCATTTAAGTGTTAAACTAGAGTAAACATGGCTGAGTTATGAAAACAGTATAATATAGCATGACTGAGTTCAAGTATAAAGTCAAAACAATGAGGAAATATCAAAACAAATCCCCTAAGGGTTCAAATAGTTGGCACGATGCCCAAATATGGCATTCAGCCCAAAACATGATGACAACAAACAGTTTTTTAATCAAATACGCTGTAAAACAATCATTCAGGATGGACTAAGTCACAATCCCCAACAGTGCATGACCCCACGCTCGTCATCTAGCGTGTGCGTCACCTCATTATAGCAGAACGATGTGCAATCCGGGGTTTCATACCCTCATGACAACATTTACAATCATTACTGACATCGATCCAGTCCAAACTCTAGCCCGCGATGCCTTTGCCCTCACGAATTGACCTCCGGATGCTCCAAATCTAGCGACAATCAGTACATAACCATTAAAATATGCTAAAAGAACAAAGCCCACTCGAAAATATCCAATTTACATCAAAAATCCCGAAATTGCTCTAACCGGGCCCCCGGGCCCAAGTCTTGGAATCCGACAAAATTAACATCAATAGAATTCTCATCCTCCCACGAGTCTTTACATATCAAGAACATCAAAATCGGTCTTCAAATGGCCTCTCAAATCCCCACTCAAGGTCTCTTAATCTCAAGCCCTAACTACCCATTTTTGCTATTGATTTTCCATGGATTTCAAGTTTAGAATGTTAAAATTCATCATAGAAACAAGTTTAGGGTCCAAAAATATTACCTCCACGAAATCCTCTTGAATTCCCTCTTCAATTAGCTCTCCAAACCTTTCTCCCAATGAAATATGGTGAAAACCCACTCAAAATCGCGAAGGGTGAAATTTATATGTTCTGACCCATCAAAACCGCATCTGTGGTCACATTATCAAATATGCGGGGCTGCATCTGTGCAAAATCCTTCGCTTCTGCAGAATTTCATCAATAGGCAACTTCCACTACTGCGGCTTCCTGAACGCACCTGCGGTCATCGCAGATGCAGGGACTTGTGACGACCCAGCCGGTCATCTTAAGAATCTACACCCCGATCCCCCCATTAACTGCTTTCCCTGAGTTGATTTCTGCTGTTTTGATTTGCCAGGATGTTCGGTTTTGAGTTTCGGAGAGTTTTGGGACACTTAGTCCCTAAATGGGAGCTTAAGTGTTGGAAAGTTGACCATAGTTGGAACAGTATGAAGACGGACTTTGGAATGGAAATCCTATGGTTCTGTTAGCTCCGTTTGGTGATTTCGGGCTTAGGGGAGTGTTCGGATTATATCTTGGAGGTCCGTAGCTAATTTAGGATTGAAATGCCGAAAGGTCGAATTTTGAAGTTTCCGGTTTGATAGTGAGATTTTGATCCGAGTAATGGAATGGAATTTCGGAAGTTGAAGTAGCTCCATAGTGTTGAATGTGACACGTGGGCAAAATTTCAGGTCATTCGGACGAGGTTTGATAGACTTTTTGATCGAAAGCATATATTTAGAGTTTTTGGAATTCTTAGGCTTTAATCCGATGAAAAATAGGTGTTTGATGTTGTTTTGAGCATTCCGAAGGTTGGAACAAGTTTTAATGATGTTTTAGGATTGTTTGGCATGTTTTGTTTAGGTCCCGAGGGCCTCGGGTGTGTTTCGGATAGTTAACGGGTCATTTTTTCTGGACTTGGAGAATTGTAGATAATGCAGCAGGTCTCTAGTTCTGGTTTCCTTCTTCGCATTTGTGAGTGGGGTCTCGCGTTCGCGAAGAGGATTTGGGGCTGGTGGAAGCTTAACGCTTCGCGTTCGTGATGATGGCCCCACGTTCACGAAGAGGGTCCCGCGTTCGCGATAGGGGCATCGCGTTCGCGATGAAGGAAATCTGGGCCAAGCAAAGTTGTACTTCGCGAACGCGAGGGTCCTTCCGCGTTCGCAAAGAAGGATTTACCTGGGAAGATTATAAAATTTCAAAGTCGAGGGTTTAGCCATTTTTATCAAAACTAGAGTTTGGTAGCTCAGATTTGAGCGAGATTTTGAGGGATATTCAGAGATATCAATTGGGTAATGATTCCTTACCCCTTTTTGCTTGTAACCCAATAATCTAAACATGAATTCATTATTTAATTTTGGATTGGAGATGAAAATTGGGGAAAAGTTGGAAGAAAGTTCTTAAACCTAGAATTCAACTTTTGATTGGGAATTTGACCTTAGATTTGGATAATTTTGGTATGCATGAACTCGTGAGAGTATAAGTATTCTGAAAATATAAATTTTACCCGATTCCGAGATGTGGGCCCGAGGGGAGTTTTGGTCATTTTACCTAATTTCGCGTATTAGCTTAGAATTTAATTGTAGAATCAGTTACTTGAAGTGTTATTTACATTATGCAATTGAATTGAATAGATTTAGGCCATTTGGAGTCGAGTACTCATGGCAAGAGCATGGTTTCAGATTGATTATTGAGCCGGTTCGAGGTAATTGACTTGTCTAACCTTGTGTGAGGGAACTTCCCCTTAGAATTTGGTATATTTAATAATTGAAATACCTTGTACGTGAGGTGACGAGTGCGTACTTGTGCTAATTGTTGGAAATCTAGTTTTCATTAAGTAATTACTAGTATGTTTCCTTTCCTGTTTTTTTATTACTTGCACTATTAAGCTTATTGTTACCTTAGGAAAGCATGTCTAAGTGACTTAATTGCTTTATTTGCTCAAACTACCTTACATGAATTCTGTGCAGCATGCTAGGCTAGAATCACTTGTTTGCCTTAGTATGAAATTTGCCATTTCTATATGTTTTCCCGTTGCTGTTGTGTATTTACATTGGGACTACGGATATGGGATTCCGGTAGCTCCCCCTTGTCTGTTTATTTTAGGACTAAGGATGTGGGATTCCGATAGATCCCCCCGCACAGTTATATGAAACTACGGGAATGCACCCGGTAGATTCCCCCAGTACTAGGTATTTATATTTGGGACTACAGAACGAATTCCGGTAGATCCACGCGTATTATGAGTTGGACTACGGGACGGGATCCCGGGAGATACATTGGATATGTATATTTGGGACTACGGGATGGTTATCATGGGAGATCCCCGATTGTTATTTTGGTGTTGAACCGTAATTCTTTCTGTGTTTACCTTGTCTCTGTAATAGTTGTTGTTGCCCTTTTCTATCTTGTGATAGTTTTATTGCTGCACTTATTTATATCGTTCTATTCCACACTATTAAACCTTATATTTTACTTAACCTCAGTAGAGCCCTGACCTTCCTCATTACTACCCAACCGAGGTTAGGCTTGGCACTTACTGAGTACCGCAGTGGTGTACTCATGCCCTTTCTGCACATGTTTTTCATGTGCAGATCCAGGTACCTTGACTCAGACTTACCATCCTTGAGGCGAGGCAAACCTTCGGAGACTTCGAGGTATATCTGCCGCGTCCGCAGACCGAGGAGTCTCTCTCTATTCTCTTTTGTAGTTACAACCCTTCTGTATTTACTTGTTTTAGACTATTCTGGAGTTAGAGCACTATGTAATATCATTAGCTTGTGATTCATGGGTTTCTAGGTCTTGGAGATATGTATTGGTTTCTGAGAGTTAAATATTGTGTATACCGAGTGGCACTTTTAAAAACTATCTTATTACACTAATTCTATTTTAATTTGTTTTACTTCCGCAATTTAAGATTACCTAGTCGTAGGGACTAGGTACTGTCACGCTAGTTCATGGAGGGCGAACCGGGGTTATGACAAGTTGGTATCAGAGCTCTAGATTCATAGGAGTCATGGATCACAAGCCGGTTTATTAGAGTCTCATGGATTGATACGGAGACGTCTGTACTTATCCACGAGAGGCTATGTAACTGTTAGGAAACTTCCACTTTATTTGATTTCCTTGTCGTGCGACATTTTGACATCCCAATTTTAAACTTCTATCTTCTATTTTCTCTCAGATGGTGAGGACACGCACTACCCGAGATGAGGCACCCACGCCCCTACTACAGTTTTCAGAGGCCGGGGCCGGGGTAGAGGCCGAGGATGCGCACGTGGTGCATCCAGAGCAACTGCGTGAGCTACCGCTGAGATACCACCAACAGTTCCAGCCTGAGTCTAGGCACCTGATACGCCTACTTCTACTACTACTCCAGCTCTTCAGGAGACTTTGGCATAGTTCATGAGCATGTACACCACTCTTGCTCAGGCAGGGTTGCTTCCCCTTGCTGCAGCTACGTCTCAAGCCGGAGGAGGAGCATAGACTCCCACCGCCCGTACTCCTGAGCAGCGAGTGCATGTTGAGAAGGTCCCTAAGATTATTCCTATACCGCCTGCAGTGCCGGCCCGAGGATAGGGCATCAGCTTTCGAGGATGAGTAGTTGAGGCTTGAGAGGTTCAAAAAGTACAAGCCTCCTATTTTTAGCGGTCTAGCATCGGATGATGCTCTGGGATTTCTAGATGAGTGGTACCGTATTCTCCGTACCATGGGTATATTTGGATCGAGCGGGGTTTCCTTCACTCAGCTTCGAGGAGCCGCCTATGAGTAGTGGCGCACCTATGAGTTAGAAAGTCCGGATGAGGCTGTTTCATTGACTTGGACTTAGTTTTTAGATCTGTTCCTGAGAGAGTATGTTCCTCAGAGCCTTAGGGACGCATGGCATGCAGAGTTTGAGCTTTTGCACCAGGGTGCTATGACTGTCTCAGAGTATGTTGTCTGTTACACTAGCTTGGCTAGGCATGCACCAGCCTTGGTTTCTACTGTTCGCGAGAGGGTTCACCGGTTTATTAAGGGCCTTATTCCCAGCATTAGTTCTAGCATGGCTCGTAAGTTGGATATGGATATTTCTTATCAGTAGGTGGTGAGCATTGCTAGGAGGATTGAGGGTATGCATGCTAGGGCGAGAGAGGAGAGGGAGGCCAAGAGGTCTCGAGAGTCGGGCCATTTCTCTGGTGCCCGTGCCCCAGCTGCAGGTCATCATGGTAGGGGTTATATGATTCGCCCTGTTCATTCAGCTCTTCCAGTAGCCAGTAGTATTCCAGCTACTCCTAGGCTTCAGGAGTCTTATTACGCACCTCCGGTATCTACCATACCTCATACGCGGGGTGCTTTTAGAGGTCAGTCCAGCAGACCTGGCCCGAGCCAGTCTAGCCACCACGTCCTCCTAGAGCTTGTTTTGAGTATGGTGACACACACCATATGGTGAGGGATTGTCGTAGACTTGGGAGGGGTGCACGTCCACAGACTTCTCAACCACAACATGCCCCACAGAGTTCTCAGGCTATGGTTACAGTTCCAGTTGTTACCCCACCTGCTCAGCCAGCTAGAGGTGGAGGTCGGGGAGGTAGAAGTCGTCCTAGAGGGGGAGGCCAGGCCAGATACTATGCCCTTCCTGCCCGTACCAAGGTTGTTTCCTCCGATTCTATCATCACAAGTATTATATTGGTTTGCATAGAGATGCATCGGTTCTATTCGATCTAGGATCCACTTACTCTTATGTGTCTTCTTATTTTGCTCCGCATTTGGGTGTACCTCGGGATTCTTTGAGTTCCCCTGTTTATGTTTCTACTCCTGTGGGAGATTCTCTTGTTGCGGACCGCATCTATCGATCGTGTTTGGTTGCTCTTGGTGGTTTTGAGACCAGAGCCGATTTATTGTTGCTTAGCATGTTAGATTTTCATATTATCTTGGGCATGGACTGGTTGTCGCCCCATTATGCTATTCTTGATTGTCACGCCAAAACCGTGATGCTAGCTATGCCAAGTGTACCGCATGTTGAGTGGAGGGGTACTTTAGATCACACTCCCAGTAGAGTTATTTCTTTTCCTAAAGCTCAGCGTATAGTTGAGAAGGGGTGTGACGCATATTTAGCTTATGTGAGAGATGTCAGTATTGATACCCCTTCAACTGATTCAGTTCCAGTAGTACAGGATTTTCCCGATGTGTTTCCAACTGATCTTTCGGGCATGCCACCTGATAGTGATATTGATTTTGGCATTGATCTATTGCTGGGCACTCAACCCATTTCTATTCCTCCGTATCATATGGCTTCTCTTAAGTTGAAGGAGTTGAAGGATCAATTACAGAAATTTCTTGATAAGGGTTTTATTCGGTCCAGTGTATCACCTTGGGGTGCTCCTGTCTTACTTGTGAAGAAAAAGGATGGTTCTATGCGTATGTGTAT
Source organism: Nicotiana tabacum (assembly GCF_000715075.1). NCBI lineage: Eukaryota > Viridiplantae > Streptophyta > Magnoliopsida > Solanales > Solanaceae > Nicotiana > Nicotiana tabacum. Next base: position 129,582,012 of record NC_134090.1, read on the forward strand.
TGATTATCGCCAGTTGAACAAGGTTACAGTGAAGAACCGTTATCCTTTGCCTCGTATTGATGATCTGTTTGACCAGCTTCAGGGCGCACGTGTGTTTTCTAAGATTGACTTGTGCTCAGGTTACCATCAGTTGAAGATTCGGGAGCCAGATATCACGAAGACTGCTTTCAGGACTCGGTATGGTCATTACGAATTCCTTGTCATGTCATTTGGGCTAACCAATTCCCCAACAACTTTTATGCACTTGATGCACAGTGTGTTCCGGCCGTATCTTGACTCGTTCGTCATTGTCTTTATTGATGATATTCTGGTGTATTCCTGGAGTTGGGAAGATCATGAGCAGCACCTGAGGACAGTGCTCCAGACCTTGAGAGAGAAGAAGTTATATGCTAAGTTCTGGAAATGTGAGTTTTAGTTGGATTCCATGGCATTCTTAGGCCACGTGGTATCGAGTGAGGGTATTCAGGTGGATTCGAAGAAAATAGAGGCCATGCAGAGTTGGCCCAGACCATCCTCAGCTACAGAGATCTGCAGTTTCCTTGGCTTGGCGGGTTACTACCACCGTTTTGTTGAGGGGTTTTCATCGATTGCAGGCCCTATGACCAGACTGACCCAAAAGGGTGCTCCGTTCTAGTGGACAGAGGAGTGTGAGGCGAGCTTTCAGAAGCTCAAGACAGCTTTGACTACAACCCCAATTTTGATACTACCTACAGGTTCGGGGTCTTATACGGTCTATCGTGATGCCTCGATGATTGGCCTCGGAGCGGTGTTGATGCAGGACGGTAGGGTGATTGCCTACGCGTCCAGATAGTTGAAGATACATGAGAAAAATTACCATGTCCACGACTTTGAGTTAGCTGCCATTGTCATGCCCTGAAGATCTGGCACCATTATTTATACGGGGTTCCCTGTGAGATTTATACTGACCATCGGAGCTTGCAGCACCTATTCAAGCAAAAGGATCTAAATTTGCGCCAGAGGAGATGGTTAGAGTTGCTAAAGGATTATGATATCACTATTTTGTATCACCTGGGCAAGGCCTATGTGGTGGCTGATGCCTTGAGTCACCCGGCAGAGAGTTTGGGGAGTTTGGCTTATTTACCAGCATCGGAGGGGCCTATGGCGATGGATGTTCAGGCCTTAGCCAGCTAGTTTGTGAGATTGGATCTTTTGGAGCCCAGTCGGGTTCTAGCTTGCATGGTTTCTCGGTCTTCCTTATTTGATCGTATCAGGGAGCGGCAGTATGATGACCCTCATTTGCTTGTCCTCAAGGACAAGGTTCAGCACAGTGATGCTAGGGATATGACTATTGGTGATGATGGGGTACTGAGGATGCAGGGTCGTATTTGTGTACCCAATGTTGATGGGCTTCGAGAGTTGATTCTAGAGGAGGCTCATAGTTCGCGATATTCCATTCCATCCGGGTGCTGCAAAGATGTATCAAGATTTGAGGCAGCACTACTGGTGGAGGCGAATGAAGAAATATATAGTTGAATTTGTAGCTCGGTGCCTTAACTATCAGCAGGTGAAGTGTGAGCACCAGAGACCGGGTGGGTTGCTTCAGCAGATAGAGATTTTGGAGTGGAAGTGGGAGCGGATCACCATGGACTTTATAGTTGGTCTCCCACGGACTTTGAGAAAGTTCGATGCTATTTGGGTAAATGTGGATAGGCTGACCAAGTCCGCTCACTTTATTTCTGTGTGTACTACTTATTCCTCGGAGGGATTGGCGGAGATCTATATCCAGAAGATTGTTCATTTGCATGGTATTCCAGTTTCCATCATTTTAGATAGAGGTACTCGGTTCACATCACGGTTCTGGAGAGCCGTTCAGCATGAGTTGGGTACTCGGGTGGAGTTGAGGACAACATTTTACCCGCAGACGGACGGACAGTCCGAGTGCACTATTTAGATTCTTGAGAATATGCTCCGTGCGTGTGTGATTGAGTTTGGAGGGTCTTGGGATCAGTTCTTGCCATTGGTGGAGTTTGCCTACAACAATAGCTATCAGTCCAGCATTCAGATGACACCATATGAGGCTTTATATGGGAGACGGTGTAGATCCCCGGTGGATTGGTTTGAGTCGGGTGAGGCTAGATTGTTGGGCACAGACTTGGTTCAGGATGCTTTGGAGAAGGTTAAGGTGATTTAGGATAGACACCGTACAGCCCAGTCCAGACAGAAGAGTTACGCGGACCGGAAGGTTTATGATGTTTCCTATATGGTTGGAGAGCGGGTTCTGCTTCGGGTTTCACCTATGAATGGCGTTATGAGATTTGGGAAGAAAGGGAAGTTGAGTCCGAGGTTTATTGGCCTTTTTAAGATATTGAGGCGTGTTGGGGAGGTTGCTTATGAGTTTGCCTTTTACCTCCCAGCTTGGTCGGAGTTCATTCGGTATTTCATGTTTCGATGCTCCGGAGGTATCACGGTGATCCGTTGCACGTGTTGGATTTTAGTTCAGTCCAGATGGACAAGGATCTATCATATGTTGAGGAGCCAGTGGCAACATTGGACAAGAAGGTTAGAAAGCTGAGGTCAAAGAACATTATAATAGTGAAGGTTCAGTGGCGGGGTCAACCGGTCAAGGAGGCGACCTGGGAGACCGAGCAGGATATGCGCAGCCGTTACCCTCATCTTTTCACTAATTCAGGTATGTCTTTATGCTCATTCGAGGACGAACGAATGTTTAAGTGTAGGAGGATGTGACGACCCGGCCGGTCGTCTTAAAAATTTACTCCCCGATCCCCTCATTAACTGCTTTCCCCGAGTTTAATTTTGCTATTTTGATTTGCCGGGATGTTCGGTTTTGAGTTTCGAAGTGTTTTGGGACACTTAGTCCCTAAATGAGAGCTTAAGTGTTGGAAAGTTGACCGTAGTCGGAACAGTATGAAGACGGCCTCGAAATGCAAATCCGATAGTTCCGTTAGCTCCGTTGGATGATTTCGGGCTTAGGGGTGTGTTCGGATTGTATCTTGGAGGTCCGTAGCTAATTTAGGCTTGGAATGCCGAAAGGTCGAATTTTGAAGTTTCCGGTTCGATAGTGAGATTTTGATCTGAGGGTCGGAATGGAATTCCAGAAGTTGGAGTAGCTCCGTAATGTTGAATGTGACGTACGTGCAAAATTTCAGGTCATTCGGACGAGATTTGATAGACTTTTTGATCGAAAGAATATTTTTAGAGTTTTTAGAATTCTTAGGCTTGAATCCGATGAAAAATAGGTGTTTTGATGTTGTTTTGAGCGTTCTGAAGGTTGGAACAAGTTTGAATGATGTTTTAGGATTGTTTGGCGTGTTTGGTTGAGGTCCCGGGGGCCTCGGGTGTGTTTCGGATGCTCAATGGGTCATTTTTTGGACTTAGAGAATTGTAGAAAATGTTGCAGGTCTCCAGTTCTGGTTTCCTTCTTCGCGTTCGTGAAGAGGTGCTGGGGCTGGTGGAAGCTTGATGCTTTGCGTTCGCGATGATGGCCCTGCATTCGCGAAGCTATGAGGTCATATGCCGACGCATTCGCGAAGAGGGTCCCGCGTTCGCGTATGAGGGAGGAGGCTGCTACCGCGTTCGCAACAGGGGCATCGCGTTCACGATGAAGGAAATCTGGTCCAAGCGAAGTTGTGCTTAGAGAACACGAGGGTCCTTCCACGTTCGCGAAGAAGGATTTACCTGGGCAGATTATAAATTTCAAAGTCGAGGGTTTAGCCATTTTTATCAAAACTAGAGTTTGGGAACTCGGATTTGAGTGAGATTTTGAGGGATTTTCAGAGATATCAATTGGGTAACGATTACTTACTCCTTTTTTCTTGTAACCCATTAATTTAAACATGAATTCATCATTTAATTTTGGATTGGAGATGAAATTTGGGGAAAAGTTGGAAGAAAGTTCTTTGACCTAGAATTCGACTTTTGATTAGGAATTTGACCTTAGATTTGGATAATTTTGGTATGCATGAACTCATGAGAATATGAGAATTCTGAAAATATAAATTTTACCCGATTCCGAGACATGGGCCCAAGGGGCATTTTGGTCATTTTACCTAATTTCGCGTATTAGCTTAGAATTTCTTTGTAAGATCAGTTACTTGAAGTGTTATTTACATTATGCAATTGAATTTAATAGATTTAGGCTATTTAGAGTCGAGTACTCATGGCAAGAGCATGGTTTCACATTGATTATTGAGCCGGTTCGAGGTAATTGACTTGTCTAATCTTGTGTGGGGGACCTTCCCCTTAGGATTTGGTATATTTAATAATTGAAATACCTTGTACGTGAGGTAACGAGTGCGTACTTGTGCTAATTATTGGAAATCCAGTTTTCATTAAGTAATTACTAGTATGTTTCCTTTCCTGTTTTTTTATTACTTGCACTATTAAGCTTGTTGTTAGCTTAGGAAAGCATGTCTAAGTAACTTAATTGCTTTATTTGCTCAAACTCCCTTACCTGAATTCTGTGCAGCATGCTAGGCTAGAATTACTTAATTGCCTTAATATGAAATTTTCCATTTCTATATGTTTTCCCGTTGCTGTTGTGTATTTATTTTGGGACTATGAATGTGGGATTCCGGTAGCTCCCCCTTGTCTGTTTATTTTGGGACTACGGATATGGGATTCCAGTAGATCCCCTTACACAGTTATATGGAACTACAGGAATGCACCCGGTAGATTTTCCCAGTATTGGGTATTTACATTTGGGACCACGGAACGGGATTCCAGTAGATCCCCACACACTATGAGTTGGACTACGGGACGGGATCCCGGGAGATCCATTGGATATTTATATTTAGGACTACAGGACGGTATCCTGGGAGATTCCCGATTGTTATTTTGGTGTTGAACCATATTTCTTTCTGTGTTTACCTTGTCTCTGTAATAGTTGTTGTTGCCCTTTTCTATCTTGTGACACTTTTATTGCTGCACTTATTTATATTGTTCTGTTCCACACTGTTAAACCTTATATTTTACTTAACCTCACTAGGGCCCTAACCTTCCTCGTCACTACCCGACCGAGGTTAGGCTTGGCACTTACTAAGTACCATCGTGGTGTACTCATGTCCTTTCTGCGCATGTTTTACATGTGCAAATCCAGGTACCTTGACTCAGACTTACCATCCTTGAGGCGAGGCAACTCTTCGGAGACTTCGAGGTATATTTGCCGCGTCCGCAGACCGAGGAGTCTCTCTCTATTCTCTCTTGTAGTTACAGCCCTTCTGTGTTTACTTGTTTTAGACTATTCTAGAGTTAAAGCACTATCTAATATCCTTAGCTTGTGATTCATGGGTTTCTGGGTTTTGGAGATATGTATTGGTTTCTAAGAGTTAAATATTGTGTATGTCGAGCGGCACTTTTAAACACTGTCTTATTACTCTAGTTCTGTTTTAAATTGTTTTACTTTCGCAAATTGGTTTATCTTCCGCAATTTAGGCTTACCAAGTCGTAGGAACTAGGTGCTATCATGATGGTTCACGGAGGGCGAACCGGGGTCGTGATAGGACCAAACCGCACCTGCGACCATTTCTACGCACCTGCACTAAATAACCGTGTCTGCGGACCTCACACCTGCGGTCCCCAATCCGTAGGTGCGGAAATGACAGGAACAACAAAATCTGCAGCATAACTCAAACTCCAAACTTCTCAACAACCATCCGAAATCACCCCGAGGCCCCCGGGACCTCAACCAAAAGCACAAATACATCATATACCACTACTCAAACATGTACCAATCTTCAAAACACCTCAAACAACATCGAATGAACCAAATCACATCGAAATCATGCCTAAGATTCCAAAATCTTCCGAATTACTCTTTGATCAAAAAGTCCATCAAACCACGTCCAAATAATCTGAAAATTTTCACACATGTCACAAATGACACCACAGATCTACTTCAACTTCCGGAATTCTATTCCGACCCCCATATCAAAATCTCACCTATCAATTGGAAAGAACCAAAATTGTAATTTTGCCAATTCAAGCTTAAACCTTCCACGGACCTCCAAAATGCATTCCGATCATGCTCCTAATTCCCAAATCATCTTTGGGAGCTAGCCAGATCATAAAAATTCCAATCCGAGATCATACACTAACAAGTCAAATCTTGGTCAAACCTTTCAAATTTTAAACTTCAAACCGAGACAGTTTCTTTCATTCCGGTTATCTTGAAAACCAAAATAGACGATTTACATAAGTCATAATACATCACACGGGGCTAGTCATACCCGAGAATAGACGAGCAAAGTGCAAAAGCTCAAAACGATCGGTCAAGTTGTTACATCTGTCAAGACCCTAAACCCGGACCCGGTCGTGATGGCGCCTCTCGTGAAGATAAGGCCAGCCGACACATTTCCATTTCAATTTTTAAGCAATTAAAATAATAAGCTTTAAGTCTTAAACATGATAAAATCTCAATATAAGTAGTGAACAACACAGATTGCAGAAAACAAACCCAACATAACCCGATACCGGGATGTCTCCAGTCATGAGCATCTATCAAGTTAATACAAGTCTGAAGAGTCTACAAAGCTACTACAGAATCACTAATAAGGGAAAAGAAATGAGATAAAAGGGGAGAAGCACGGGGCTGCGGGCGCCGAGCAGCTACCTCGTGAACTCTGAAATCTGTCGGGAGCTCTCAACCCTCGCAAGAAGGATCAGCAGCGCCTGAATATACATACGGGGTGTAGGGAGTAAAGTGAGTACTCCAACTCAGTGAGTAATAATCATAAATAAACACTGAGAAATATGAAATCACGTAAGGCACATTACAGGCTATAATGAAGCAGTAAAAGCCAGTAAAAATAGTGAATTAGTGAAGATATGTAAAGTCGTCTTAGTTCAGTTTAAACTTCACGAAATGCCTTTTTAACAATTAAGCAGGTAAATGACAGGCAACTAGGAAAGATAAACACATAAAGGATCGCCCCTCGGGCAAGATCATAGAACAACACCAGCCCCTTGGGCTATTTCTCACATCACAATGGGTACCCGCGCTCACTGGGGGTGTGCAGACTCCTGGAGGGGCCACTTACGTACCAAGCGCAATATCAAGCCATCTCGTGGCATCATCACTAGGCGCTCGGCCTCATATCAGCAGGCCACCTCGTGGCGTACAACTCTCAGGCCCTCGGCCTCATAATCAAAATCAGTGTTTCCTCACAACATAGGCCCTCGCCTTACTCAGTCAGAATCTCACAGCCACTCGGGCAGCAGTAAAACATGGTGCTCAGCCCCAAAATATCATTTAAGTGTTAAAGCAGAGTAAACATGGCTGAGTTATGAAAATGGTAGAATATAACATGTCTGAGTTCAATTATAAAATCAAAACATTGAGAAAATATCAATAAAAATCCACTAAGGGTTCAAATAGTTGGCATGAGGCCCAAATATGGCATTCAACCCAAAACATGATGACAACAAATAGTTTTCAATCAAATACGTGGTAAAACAATCATTTGCGATGGAATAAGTCACAATCCCCAATAGTGCACGACCACACGCTCGTCATCTAGCGTGTGCTCACCTCAATATAGCACAACGATGTGCAATCCGGGGTTTTGTACCCTCAGGACAACATTTACAATCATTACTCACCTCGATCCGGTCCAAACTCTAGCCCGCGATGCCTTTGCTCTCACGAATCGACCTCTGGATGCTCCAAATCTAGCCACAATCAGTACGTAACTATTAAAATATGCTAAGGGAACAAAGCCCACTCGAAAATATCCAATTTACATCAAAAATCCCGAAATTGCTCTAACCCGGCCCCCGGGCCCAGGCCTCGGAATCCGACAAAATTAATATTAATAGAATCTTCATCCTCCCACGAGTCTTTACATATAAAGAAAATCAAAATCGGACTTCAAATGGCCCCTCAAATCCCCACTCAAGGTCTCTTAATCTCAAGCCCTAACTACCCATTTTTGCTACTGATTTTCCATGGATTTCAAGCTTAAAATGTTAAAATTCATCATAGAAACAAGTTTAAGGTCCAAAAATCTTACCTCCACGAAATCCTCTTGAATTCCCTCTTCGATTAGCTCTCCAAAGCTTTCTCCCGAATGAAATATGGTGAAAACTCACTCAAAATCGCGAAAGGTGAAATTTATATGTTTTGACCCAGCAAAACCGCATATGCGGTCACACTATCACATATGCGTGGCCACATCTACGCAAAATCCTCCGCTTCTACGGAATTTCATTAATAGGCATTTTCCGATTATAAGGCTGCCTGACCGCACCTGCGGTCAATGCAGATGCGGGGACCTAAACCGCACCTGCGACCACTTCTACGCACCTGCACTAACTAACCATTTCTGCAGACCTCGCACATGCGATCCCCAATCCGTAGGTGCGGAAATGAATGGAACAGCAAAATCTGCAGCACAACTCATACTCCAAACTTCCCGACAACCATCCGAAATCACCCCGAGGCCCCTGGGACCTCAACCAAAAGCACAAATACATCATATACCACTGCTTAAACTTGTACCAATCTTCAAAACACCTCAAACGACATCGAATCAACCAAATCACATCGAAATCAAGCCTAAGATTCCAAAATCTTCCGAATTACGCTTTTTATCAAAAAGTCCATCAAACCACGTCTGAATAATCTGAAATTTTGCACACACGTTACAAATGACACCACTGACCTACTCCAACTTCCGAAATTCCATTCCGTCCCCTATATCAAAATCTCACCTATCAACCAGAGAGCTCCAAAAATTCAATTTCGCCAATTCAGGCCTAAACCTTCCACGGACCTCCAAAATGTATTCCGATCACACTCCTAATTCCCAAATCACCTAACAAAGCTAACCAGATCATAAAAATTTCAATCTGAGATCATATACTAACAAGTCAAATCTTGGTCAAACCTTTCAAATTTTAAACTTCAAACCGAGACAGTTTCTTCGTAATTCATTCTGGTTATCCTGAAAACCAAAACCAACGATTTACATAAGTCATAATACATCACACAGGGCTAGTCATGCCTGAGAACTGATGAGCGAAGTGTAAAAGCTCAAAACGACCGGTCGGGTCGTTACAAATTTTGATAATTTTTTAAAAAGTCAACAAAAGTAAACCTCGGGCCCGCTTGTCCAAAATTCGAGATTCGGACCAAATCACGATTACACATTCACCCCCGAGCCCGGATTTGTTTCGAAATTTGACTTCAATTTGAGGTCTAAATCTCAATTTTACAAAATTCCAAAATTCTACCCTGAACTGCTAATTTCCACATTGAAATTCATAGATTTAATATTAAAAATTAATGAAAAGTAGTTGAAACTAAATGAAAATTAGTTAAAGATACTTACCAATGAATTTGGAAAGAAAAGGCTCTCAAGAAATCGCCTCTATAGAGTCTAGGGTTAACAAATAGTGTAAAATGAGCTAAGTCCCATTTTTTCCTCACTCTTACCTAGCTGCAAATGTCGCAATTGCGAACTCTTGTTTGCAATTGCAATGTCAGCAAATGCGAAATACTAATCGAAAATGCGATCAGTGCATCAGAAACTCAGAAGTGGCAAATGTGACATATCCCTCGCAGTTGTGAAGTCTCCAGCCATTGCAAATGCGAAGCTAGTCTGACCAAGCACTGTATCGAAAATGCGACACTAAGATCGCAAATACGATTCCCGGTAAGTTCGCAAAAGCGAACTCTGCTTCACAAATGCAAAGTGTCATCCCCCAGTCTATTTTCGCATTTACGAGCCTGGCATCCCAAATGGGCGGCTCGCAATTGTGATCAGGATCTCGCAAATGCGAGGCCTGCAACTTCACACTAGCAAATGCTGGGTTCCAGCAGTTCCAAACCATCCAAAACTCATCTGAAACTCACTCGTGCCCCTCAGGATCCAATGCAAACATGCACACAAGTGTAACAACATTATATAAATTAGTTTGTGTACTCAAATCATCAAAACAACATGGAATATAAAGAATCGATCATTAAAACTTAAAGATTTCAACTTTAAACTCAACTTTTTGCCAACTTTCACATAATGCTTTGAAATATACTCGGGTCACTCGGGGCCCCAATAAAATGTGCATACAAGTCCAAAAAACCATAAAACCCAACTGGAATAATCAAAATACCACTTCAATGTCCTTTATCAAAAATATTGACTATGGTCAACTCTAGCCTTATTTTAAGTCAAAAATCACTTTTTCTTATAAATTTCACTTAAAAGCTTTACAGAAAAAGATACGGACCATGCACGCAAACTAATAAACATCAAATGAAGCTGTGAGAGGTTAAAAATAAGGCTAGTACTCAAAATGACCTGTCACGTCGTCATAATGTGTGTGTGTGTGTATGTGATTATTCAGGGGAATTGTGCCAAGCACCGTAAGAGTGCTGAGAGTATGATTGACTGGTACTTGTGCCAGGCAATATGAATGTGTTGAGATTTTTTAAACTTGATGATTAAACTGTAATGTTATTTATTGTGGCATGTATATCTGTCATGCAGGCATAGAATTGTATTTTTCTCATGTTAATTGGCATTTGATGTCTCTATTTGATGTTTAGAGCTTGAAATCGTAGTTTACTTTGATAAATCCATGTCTAGGTAGTTTCTGTGAAAAAATTTGATGCCTTGACTGATATACTTGGAAAGCATATTTATTTCTCCTGTTATTGTGCTAGAGTTGAACCTGCTATTATTTGAGCTACTTTTCCTTTTGCCATTATTATGTCGTTATTGTTGTGGTTGGCTTTTGAAAGGGAGTATTGGACGTTTTCATCCTCTTCACTACTTTCAAACCGAAGTTAGGATTGATACTTACTGAATATATGGGGTCATTGTACTCATACTACACTATGCACTTTACGTGCAGATTAAAGAGTTGGACCTAGTTGAGCATTGTGAGTTGTGCTGTTGAGACCAAATAGAGCTTCTCCTTGGTCGTAGACCATGACGTCTCTTCCTATATGTTATTACTGTCCTGTCTTTCAGACAGTATTGTATTTATTTCAAACTTTGTATTTAGTACTCTATAGAGCTCATGCACTCGATGACACCAGATTTTGGATGGTTTTCAGTTGTATTATCATTTTAACTTGAGTTAATTATGCTATCCCATTATTGAGAATATTTCTTACTGTTGTTAAGGTTTATTTCTGCATATTTGTTGTTGGCTTGCATAGCAAGTGGTATTAGGCACCATCACGATCCCAGTAATATTTTTGGGTCGTGACATATATCATGTGGTTACTTTTTGGTAGTTCATTTATGATTCAATATAGGTCATTCAGATTGAGTTGGTTAATATATAAAAGAATAAGACTTTTGGGGAAGTTCCAAGTGTAAAAGAGGGGTTTTTGAGCTTATGAGCTAACGATGATGAAGAATCCTCCATTTGAGATGTATTAATACAATTATTTATATGAAGGTACATGAGATCACTGGCAAAAATATGCATGATTAGTTTTCACAATTGCTTGCGGTTTTGAAAAGATTCTTGGCATGTTCGAGGACGAACATATTTTTAAGAGGGGAAGAATATGACGATATAACCGATTATTTTGAGTTTTAGCACTCTATACTCTTATTTGAGATTTTTCGTAGTTTATTTAGTAATTTGTTACTTGTGGATATCGGTGGTTTGGGCCCGAAGGGCAAAGAAGGATTTTGGTATCTACTTGTCAACTACAAGACTTAAGGAGCATAGAGTTGACTAAAGCCAAAATTTTGAGTAAATGATCTTGGATTCATAGTTTGAAAGATTCGTATAATGATATTCGACTTGTACATATGTTTAAATTAGAACCCAATAGGCTCGGATACGATCCGTCGCTATTGCATGAAGATTGAAAGTTTAAGGTTCATAAGTATGACTTGAGAGTTGATTTTGTGTTGCAACATTATCATTTGTGTTTTGAGTCTTGGGACAAGTCTGTATAGAGTGTGTGGACGTATTGAGATGGTTTGGATGATACCCGAGGGGCTTGGGTGAGTTTTGGCGCGTTTGGAGCAAGTTTTAGAAGATTTGAATTGTTGTAACACGACCTTTCTACAGTTGGCCTGACTCTACGAGAGTATCTCTCTCAATCTATAAAGAAAAATTGGTGATTATACCTTGAAGAGAAATGTGGCCCTTTGAGTTTAGTTCTCAGTGGTTTAATTCATACATGATTTCGATATTTTTATAAAACGTTATTGTCACGCCCCAAACTTGGGGAGGCATGGCTGGCACCCGGTGCCGTACTAGTCGGAGCGAACCACTCTATAACTCATTTGTTTTTCTTCTGTAACTATCATGGGCCAACATGACCACAACTCGTAATGTATAACTATAAGTGAACAAATATTGTATCAATGAACCGTCGTTCTTAAAACATGAATACATATGGGTCGTCAAGTCTTCTGGCATACTGTACAAAATGAACCTCTATCTACAAAGCCTCTAAGATTATTTGACATCAAATGGGACAGGGTACCAACCTATCCATAAGTTTGTAGCAAAACTCTGACACGATGACTTATATACTCGGCTGCACTCTGAATGAGGTGGAGTCTTGCCGATCCTTCGCTGAATGCTAACCTCGTCTACTATGAGGGATCGTCAAACTGATTGTCTATACTTGCAGGCATGAATGCAGCGTTCCCAATAAAAGGACGTCAGTACGAATAATGTACCGAGTATGTAAGGCGGAATTGAAACATAACAATAAGTCAACATTAATTAAATACATATAAGAATCAACCTGAATCTCTGAAGTGCCACTGTATATATATATATATATATATATATATATATATATATATATATAATGCTTCTCTTTGAGACTACAATCCATATCGTACGATGCATGGCTGCGCAACTGATTAATGGTAACTGCCCGACCGGCCGTAGCGCGGTGGTAAATGCATGACTGCCCGACTGGCCATAGCTCGATGGTAAATGTGTAACTTCCCAAATGGCTGTAGCCCGGTAGTAAATTCATGACTGCTCGACCGGCCGTAGCTTGGTGGTAAATGTGTAACTGCCCAACTGGCTGTAGCCCGATGGTAAATGCATGACTGCTCGACCGGCCATAGTACGGTGGTAAATGAATATGCATAAAGATGCGTGTATTACTATATTATTGAACATTAATATTTTTATCAAATACCTCAATAGGGAACTAGATACATATTTATACATGCTTGAATATCACTTTACGGGAATAAATAACATAGACATCTTTAACTGCTAAGAGTAGAACCACTTATGGAAAAGCATTATGTTTAAGTATCGTTACTTGGATCATGCCAAAAGAAAGAAGGATTAGCCTAAACATACCTGAGATGATTCTCTTGACAATCCCTCTAACACACGTTAATTGCGATAAAACACGTAACAACGGATTAAAGTAGGGAAAAATCCGTGTAATATTCTTGAGAAAGATTATACCGTGCTCTCTTACAATCACAATTCCCGTTGCTATTACCTTATGAAGTCTCGTATGAATTTGTTGTAGCTTCATCCATAACTTAGCAAATCCTAGCATCCTACTTTAAAACTCATGAAGAATATTACTAATTATGAATGGAACTTTGCTTACTATAAGAAAAGGAGTCCATAATGCTGTTCAATATTTTTGCCTTCTTAATAACCTTTTCCAACAAAATGAGATAAGGTGCAAATCTCTTTAAATGCTGCCATCACCTTCTTAAGGTTATGATAGATAGCAATTTGCTGCCAAGTTTTCATAAATCCACGTGAAGGTTGTCCCCTAGTAATTATCTAAAATCTTCACTTAACTACAAAATCAAATTTACAAGCTAATATATCACTTAAAAATCCATAATTACTCAATTATCCACATTATTAAGAATCATCTTAAATTACTTAAAATACTACTTATTTTTAGCACACCTTATATACCTTACTATCATGTTCATGTGGTACTTTGTATGACACTAGTCCATAAATATGATGTATTATAGCTTGGACCGTATTTTATCCCAAAATGTCAAACTTTGATGAAACTCATTTTCTTCTATTCGCTTACCCTCTCACCTTCACGAATTTACTTTATCACTTGTTTGAAATAGTATAATGCTTATAATCTGAAAATAATCTCATTCCCGAACTTACGTCGATTAACTTACGATGAAACTTTAACATACGAAAATACGGGATGTAACATTCCTCCCTTTGCAAACATTTATCCTCGAATGTTAACTCTTAGAGATTTACAAAACGTTTGATGTGACCATTTTACTTAAGAGTGGCAATACAGTGAACTATCTGGACCATTCTGTGTCTTATCTGCAATTCTCAGATCTGGTTTGCGGCTCGCACTATTTGATAAGTGGGCAGCTTTTTACTCGTCAACTTCCGAGAACTACTTAAGGTGGAGTTTTTGTAATTTTTACTTCATCTTTACTTTTGGAGGTCAATTTTGAAAGTTTTTTAATTAATTTCTATGACTTTTTTTTTACTTCCTTGAGTACTCTTTGGTTAGATTTGGACATTTGGAGTCCATAGAGAAAAGAAATGGCATTTTTGAAGGTTGAAGCCCATTTTAGGAAAGGTTGTATCTTGGAATTACATATTGTAGCCGTAGTTATATATTATACACATGTACACGTTCCTGCATGTTTATCTCTCTTGTCTAGATGCATCATATATACACTCTTATATCTTGTATATCAGTACATCCAAGAATATGCTATTTTTATGTGGACTGAACGGACTGCACGTGAGTTGTTCGTGTGGATTGAGACGATTATGGCACGTGAATTATTTGTGTGGATTGAGATAATAATGAAATGTGAGTTATCCATGCGGATTGAAATGATTATGGCACGTCATTTACCCGTGCGTATTGAGATAATTATTGATGATTGATTACTAAGCTATTATGTTCGAATACAATGTGTGAATATAGATTCATCCCTCATGAGTTTCCCTTCCATGTTTCTCTCTTGGTGGCGCACATTGAGTTCAACACGTTGGAGCAAGGGAGTGTCGGTTATTGTACAATTTAAACTTTTATCATGCATAGATATTTTAGACTTAGGTAGACCATCCGTATAGATTCTATTTGGGATTGGTATGAGGTTTGAGTCTTTAACATGAATAGATATTTTAGACTCATGTATAAGCATTCTTATAAATAATACTTGGTGCATATCTCCGTTATATCCAGATTTTATTTATTTGTTTATGATTTTGATCTTGTTATGTGGAAAATATGCTTATTAGTTTTATCTTTATTATGCACCTTATTATTTATATATGTCATTACTTGATCATTTCTCTGTAATTGTACATGCTTATGAAATGGAAATGTTACCTAAAGTGAGTATCTTTTGACTAAAACCTCGTTGAGGTTAGTTTTAATATTATTGAATATTGGGATCGGTATACTCATACACATATACACCTTATGTGCAGATCTTAGAGTTGAGTTATTGTAAAGTTCGAGAGCAAGCATTAAGGACATATTAGTGTTCTAGTTATTTTCTGTCATTTGTTCATGATAACCTAGGAACATGTATTTTTGTTTATGTACATTCAAACAAATATTGCAATTTTTTTCATATTACTATTGTACCTATCCTTAGTTGTTCATGACTCATGACACTAGTTCTTGGGTAGTTATTGAAATTATGTACTCTCTTCGTTTCATATTAAATGAGGTACTTTCCTTTTTAGTATGTTCCAAAACAAATGGCACAATTCTAAATTTAAAAATAATTTAACTTTAAAATCTTTCATTTTACCCATTTACCCTTAATAAGAAGTTTTTATAGCCACACAAATGTCATGGCCCCACAAACTTTTTACCCCATAAGCTTTTAAGACCACAAATTTCAAAAGTCTTCTTCTTTTTTCTTAAACTCTGTGCCGAGTCAAACTACCTCATATAATATGAAACGGAGGGAGTATTTTGTATTCTTATTTATATGATCATCTTCTATTGTGGATTACACTTCTGGTGGTCGGTTCTCCTAGCGAGTTAGGTTAGGTGTCACGACCCGGAATCCCAACCTCGGAGTCGTGATGATGCCTAATATTTTACTTGTTAGGAAAGATAGTGTTAGCTAATTACTTAACCAATTTTAACTATTTAAATCAAAACATTAATAATAATAAACTATGATAATCTGAAATAGATGTGATAAATATCATGTAGCATATACTTAACATATCCACGAAATCTGGAGTCACGAATACATGAGTATCTAGAGTACTACAGATGAAGTCTAAACAAAAGTATAACTGTTTGAAATAAGGTAAACAGTAAAGACAGAATGGAAGGGGACTTCAGGGACTGCAAACGTTGGCAGCTCTACTTTATGTCTCCTGCAGATAGCCGATACGGGCAAGATCCCCTTATGCACCTCGCTGGGACCAACTCGGTATCTGCAGAAGTATAACATGAGTACAACTGACCCATGTACTTTGTAAGTGTTGAGCCTAACCTCGACGAATCAGTGATGAGGCTACGATAAGACACTAATAATAAACCTGTACGATGCAATAATAACATGAATAGGAATAGAAATAAAATGATAAAGTCAAATAATCGGAACCGTAAGTGAAGTACCAAAAGGTCCACAGAATAACAAAATCTCATATCACGATATCGAGAACAATCTCTACAGCCACAAACAACTTATATCACATCAAATATGTTGCGGTGCGCAACCAGATCCCACCATATCATCATCTATTCATATCATATTCCGTCCTTATTTATTCATATCATATCATATCATTTCAGTATCTTTGCGGCATACAACCTGATCCAACAATTAAAATAAATATTATTACGGTGTGCAACCCGATCCCAAATAATAATATAAATAACTGTTGCGACATGCAACCCGGTCCCAAATAATAATATAAATAATTATTACAGTGCGCAACCTGCTCCCAAACAATATGAATTAAACGAACAAACTACAACAATCTACGACATATTATAAAATAAAACTCAATAAAGGAACTAAACAAAAAAAGTCACAAAGCAGAAAAATAGTTATATGATAACACACAAAATCAAATAGCAAGTAGTGACAGTTAATAAATAAAGACAATGATACAAAGAATCAATTAATAATTAAGGTATTTAACGGATAAATGAATGAATTCAACAAATAATTACAATTAATAATTAAAGCATTTAACAATTAATAACATGGATTAAAAAAGGCAAGAAGTAATTGAAACAATAAACAAAATATCCCAACCCACATGCTTAACCAGCGACTACGAATATACACTCGTCACCTTGCATGTTCGATGTCCTCACACATAAATCAATTAGCAATAAAATCAACCAAATCCTAATTCTCTCAGGTCAAAGTTAGGCACAACACTTACCTTTTTCCGCAATAAAATCAACACTTAACCACTGTCTTTCCTTTAGAATTAGCCTCCAAACCGGTCAAATCTAGCCAAATATAGTTCAAATAATTTAAAATAAGCATTAGAAACTACCCACGAGTGAAAAAGATTCGATTTTGATGAAATTGAAAAAATTTAACAAAAGTAAATCCGGGGCCCGCTTGGTTAAAATTCGAGATTCAGACCAAAATTCGATTACCCATTCACCTTCGATCTTGGTTATGTGATTTGTTTCGAAATCCGACAATCTCAATTTTACAAAATCCTCAATTTCTACCCAAATTCCTAATTTTTACCATGAAAATCTTAGATTAAAGGTTAAAATCAATAGGTAATTATGGAAATATAACAAAATAGGTTAAACTAACCAATGAAGTAGGATAAAAAATCTCTTCAAAATCGACTCTAGGCCGAGCTCTAGCTTTCAAAAATGGTGAAAATGGTCAAATCCCGACTTTCAACACTTTAAATATCTGAGCGTCAGGTATTCTTTGCATTAGCAAAACACCTGACGCGTTCGCGGAGAGTAGTGGCCAGATGGCCTTTGCGTTCGTGAAGTTATCTTTACGTTCATGAAGGATAAGTTTCCTGCCAGCCATCGTGTTCGGGAACCTTGGTCCGTGTTTGCAAAGAGAAACTATCGCATGCCTCCCCAGCCATCCCAACACTATGCGTTTGTGAGTGGTTTGTCGCATTCGCGAAAGGCAATCCCCCCAAGTCATAACATTTGCGACCATCTTCTCGCGTTCGCGGAAGGTAACCAGCCTCAGCCCTAAACTTCCCCTTGGCGATCGTGAAGCACTTGACGCCAACAGCAGAAAACCAGCAGTAGCACAAGTTTAAAATTGGTCTGAAGCCTATCCGAAATTCACTCGAGCCCCTTGGGCTCCAAATCAAACATGCACAAGAGTGTAATAATATCATATAAACTCGTTCGCGTGATCACAACACAAAAATAAAATCTAGAACCACGAATCGGACATTAAAACGCATGAAGCTCAATTTCTTCAATATAGCTCGGATATGGAAAATAATAACCCAAACAGTTAAATATCTCTTCTCCATTGCGGCACGCAACCCAATTCACAAATATATAAATAAGTAAAGTCTTCTCTGTTGCAGAGCGCAAACCTATCCAGAAAAATATATAAATAATAGATTTTTTTCTTCGTTGTCGCGCGCAACCCGATCCAAAATATAAACAGACAATTACCGTTGCGGCGAGCAACCCGATCCCAAACAGTAATACCAATATCTGTTGCGACGTGCAACCCGATCTCACACAATAATACCAATAACTGTTGTGGTGTGCAACCCGATCCTACACAATAATAACGTAAATGAACATCTAAAACCAATTACAGCAAAATTCAAATAAAACGCAATAAAAGAACTACACAAATAAAGTCACAACGCGGGTAAAAATAGTTATCTAAAAGAACATAAGTTCAAATAGCAAGTAACGACAGTTGATAAATAAAGACACGAATACAAGGAATCAATTAGCAATTAAAGCATGTAACAGATAAAGGCATGAATTCAATACATAAATGCAATTAACAATTAAAGCATCTAACATTTAATAACATGGATTAAATGAAGGCGTGAAATAATTGAAAACAATAATAAATATCCCAACCCGCATGCTTAACCCGTGATGATGCATAAACACTCTTCACCTTGCATATATGCCATCCCCCCTCCCCCATAAAACAAACAACAAATAACCTAATCCTAATTTCCTCAATTCAAGGTTAAACACGACACTTACCTCTTTCAGCAACCTAATCAATGCTTAACCACGACATTTTCTTTAGAATTAGCCACTAAACCGATCAAATCTAGCCATATATAATTCAAACAATTCAAAATAAGCTTTAGAAACTACCCACAAGGGAAAAAGATTCGATCTTTAATAAAATTGGAAAAAGTCAACAAAAGTCAACCTCGGGCCCTCTTGGTCAAAATCCGAGATTTGGACCAAAACTCGATTAATTATTCATCCCTGAGCCTGGTTATACAATTTGTTTCGACATCCGACCTTAATGTGAGGTTTAAATCTCAATTTCGCAAAATTTCTAATTTCTACCCAAAAGCCCTAATTTCTACCATGAAATTTATAGATTAAAGGTTAAAATCAATGGGTGATTATAGAAATACAACCAAACTATTTAAAAATCACAAACCAATGAAGTGGGAATAAAAATATTGTAAGGCCCCGTAAAATTTTACCTAAAAACCCGAAATTTCATGGTGCCGAGGTAGACTTATGTGATAAAGATTGTAAAGGAAAATGATGGCAGAAAAAGATATTTCTTCGGTCTACTATGCGGCCGCAAAATCACTCTGCGAACCGCAGAATGGCCGGCAGAATGACGCAGAAACTTGAGCAAATTGTAGGACCAATTTAAGGTCCATTATACGGCCGCACAATAATTTTGCGGGCCGCACAACGATCGCAGGTTCAACATGAAAATTTTTCGGAGGGAGGTTCTATGGTCGCAGAACAGGTATGTGGACCGCATAATGGCCGCAGAGTGGGGCAGACCTGCCCAGTTCCGGAGGGCCATTACGCGGGCCATTTCGCGGACCACAGAAGCATTATGCGGTCGCATATGCGACCGGAGATACTGTTCCGGAGCTTCATTTTTGAGTTTTTATAACCCACCCTACTTCGTTAAAATAGATGCATTGGACCATTTTTGAGAAAAATCTGATGTTTTTAGAGTAAGAGAGTTCCCTAGAGTGGGAGAGTGGTCTTCAACAAGTTATCCTTCAATTCTTGGTCAAATATTTGAAGATTAACAAGGAAAACTTACTAAGTCTTCATTTTGAAATTTAACTAAAAATAGGTAATTAGCAAGATAATTCTTTGGCATGAGAGTTGTTTATTTTGCATTCATGTGTCATCAAAGGGTGTAGGAAGATTGTGAGCTAAAATGGTAAAGAATGGGTTGTGGGATGATGTAATCCTCCATAAAGGGACCTTGAAACCTTAATGCACACCTAGTGTTTGATAGAATGCTCAAATGAGCTAGAACCATGATCATCTTCCTAATTTTGGCTCAATTTGTTATATTTTTAAAATAGATTGAAATTGCTAAGAATTCCAGAGCATTTTAGAGTTTAAAGAAGCTCGATTAAGGTATGTTGGCTGAACTCCTTTCTTAGAATTAAATTCCACGGTGTTTATATAAGTAATGTAAAACCCGAGTTGATCATTATGAAATTGGCTATTCCGAGCAATCTTGTATTGGGAGATATATGTTCAATATGTATTCCAAATGCTTTTATCATGCTATATTATCATTTGAGAATATATGAAAAGTATGGGTTGTGTGTTATAAATGTTACGACTTCAAGTCAAGTTTGAATGAAGGTTATCATGCCAAATTATGTAAAAAATCTATATATGTTTAAGACTCTTAATTGCTCTCATGTGTACCTAAAGTCTTGAATTGAAAATATCACGACCCAAAATCTATTAAAGGCCGTGATGACGTCGGATACCACTGTTAGGCAAGCCAACACCAAGAAGTTAATTAAATTCTCATTTCAGTATTTTTGAATTGTTTCTTTCTTTACATTAATCAATATATAATGAACTTCACTGAGTAAATAATGATGTCTTTAACCAATTTAAATACTGAAAACTCCCATAGTCACCCCAGAACCCGGTGTCACAAGTGCATGAGAAATTTCTAGGAATTCAAAATACAATACAATAACTGTCCGGAATACAAATTGGACAGAAAAGAAAATACAATACTCTGAAGGAGACTCTGCTGGCTACGGGTCGTCTCGAGAGATGCAGCTCACCTAAGTCTCCGTATCCACCATGCCGCTGCGCCCAACAAGGCCACTAGACATACATGTGCCTGTGCAATAAAAATGCACTGCAAGTGTAGTATGAGTACGAAAGCAATACGTATCCAATAAATATCCAGTCTATCCTCGACGAAGTTGTGACTAGAGGTCGACTTCGACACTTACTAGTGGTCCAATAATATCAAATATAGTATAGAAGTAAATAAATATGAAACAAAGTAAATATATGAGATAAACACGTATTAAATGCGTGGTACAATTCCCTTCTTTACAAGTTTTGCTCAAGCTCTCAACTAGCAAGTTCCCTCTGTAACCGAAGCATATATATAAAGATATAGTAGATATCATCAAGATGTTGTCATAAATTAAATCAAGGAAAAACCCTAAGATACACCGACTTCTAGCCAAATATTACGCACGAATTCCATAAGAATGATGTGTGTGTGTGTGTGTGTATATATATATATATATATATATATATAGAGAGAGAGAGAGAGAGAGAGAGAGAAAATGTCGAGGCGTGCTAAGAACTGCTCTGGAGTTGTCTAAAATTACTGCTTAACACTTCATGCGCCTACCCGTGCTATCACAACTCAGTTGGGCACATTAGCTCGAGCTAATCTAAAGATTTTCCCTTTTACTTAGCCAAATAGGCCTTAAAGCTAAATTCCAACATCCGGAATTCTCTATCAGGTCTACTTCCATCATACGGACACTGTATCAATCTTTATGTGATGCATCAATACACGAATGCATACCTTTGCTGAATTTACACCATGCACCGCATCATTCACATGACCATAATAACATTCTCTGATCATAATAGCTGACATTCCCCGAAAATGATGCTCATCATACACCTCATCACATATATAAGTCTTGTTCCAATAATTGTACTACCGCCACAACGGAAGAGATATGTAGAAATTCATAACCAACTGCCGAGTCAATAAATCATTGAATCTCTCCTCTTGACTAGAATAATCACCCCATTATGAACCATAACACACAAGAACAACCATCATAACCGGGACAAACTTCCACGTCCACAACCAAATGAACTGAGTGCCCTCCAGACATAAATTCTCAAATAATCGATATTACCACATTCTTCATACTTGGTTTAAATCTTCAATCAATCAAGTGACTACTTATCATAATTATATAATCTTCCTGTGAGATACGCTCCCACGGCCTTCCGCACCAGGTAACAAGTCGCACATCCTTATCATCGGCCACACAATGCTGTAAAGCAAATCAAGAATTCGCAAATCAATACACGAAGCCTCTTGCACAAGGCATTGACCTCAGGTGACACTGAAGATAACACCAACTTACTTTAAACATCTAAATCCTTTCCTGCTTATCCGAGCTTGTGACATCATTGTCAATACCGAACTGCGACATTAACCCTTAACATTCAAATTTCATGCCGCTCACTGCACCTTACCTCCCTATATGCGATAGTACAAGAATTTCATCATAACTCCCGAACCACTCATAGATTAAACACTTCATCATATAAAAGCCTTTCACTTAACTCATTTCAGAAGAACCATAGCAACACGCGAAAAAAATTTCATAGCCGCAGAACATGCAAATCCTCAAGTAGTGGTCTAAACAACCATAACCCTTCCGGGATCCGCCTACACATAATAGGTCATAATACTTGAATACTCCTAGATAAAATCAATTACAGTGGGCACTAAGCCTCATATGTACCGTTACAAATAACATGCATAACTAAATCACGCTGAAGGAACTGATCACTGCCACCAATATGCCAATTCAATCATAGCTAACCAATCTAACTTCATCTAATTTATCCTTAATTTGTCTTAGAAATAATAATAACTCCATTCAACACATAACAAACTCAATCCACACTCATCTCGAGTGGCCTTGTATCACGAGACCATGCGGTCTCAAATCCCACAAACCATCTCATACTCTCCTATAGACATGTAATTTTCGACCCGCATAATTTTTAAGTTAGTTGTAGTATTTTTAATATTTACTTGAGTTATTATAGATTTTTAATCCATTTTTTTACTATCACTTTATTAGTTTAATTTTATTGTTTTAGTATTTAAAAAAAATTAAAAGAAAATACAAAAAAATAGTTTCAATTTTTATATTTAGTAGTTTATTTTATTAATTAAGATGTGATTTTTATATTTTTATAAGTATATTACATTGTTTTAGTCTTCCTACCATGTTTAAGCCCAACAAGACAAATGACCATTCTTCCAAACCCATTAGCCCACTTAAGTGCAAGATTTAATCTTAACCATCTATTTTCTTCTAATCCAATGGTCATCATCTCTTCCCACCTTCATATAAAATACATAATTATAGAAACCCTACCATAATTCCTAATTCCTAAAAAAAGGGAGCAGTGGTAAAACATAAACAAGAGGAGCTAACACACACAAAAAGAGAATTCCACCAGCTTCAATCGCTTGACAACCGCATCACCTAAAGATGGCAAATCACAAATAGGATTTTTAAAGAAAAAGCTTCGGTGGCTCATCCCCTAACCCCTCAATTTCCCGATAGCCACATCATCATCACCATCATTGAAGTTTGAAGTATTGCCATATTGGATTGATAAAAGGACAAGGCAAACTTCTTCTTGTTTTGTCAAAAACCCATCTATTCTTTGGTCAGAAAAAGATCTCATCTTTACGTAACACACATACATATTTGAATCTTCAATTATTGAAACACACAGCGTCGACGTAAGCAACGCCGATGCAAAATGGGTTAGCTTGGATCCTAGAGTAGAGATGGGAGGTTTAATAGTGTAGGGGATTCCCTCACTGCCTTTCACCTCCTCCCTCATTTTACGGTGCCGATTTGAGTTCGGGTTCAAGGTTCCGTTCGAGAAATCTTCTCGTAGGTCCGAGTTGTAGTAGCTCATTTCTTTTTTTGGGAAAGCTCCTTTTGAGGTCCAGTTTCCATTCTCTCTTTGTTCTTTCTTGCAAAAGTATATTTTGGTTGGAATAATACTTGAATTTTGAATAAATACATGATATTTGCTTTAGTTTTAAAATTTTCCTTTGATGTCTTTTTCTCCCATTTTCCAATTCTACGTTTTGTGCTTTCCCTTGAGCATGTTTTGATGATGTAGTTTCAAGATTTTGTTCTTGAATCATAAAGCATGACTTTAAGTTGTGAATGAATTATGAAACTGTTAATTCTCATGAACGAATGATCTTTGATTGTTATTTTCATTAGTTATTTTATTGTAATAAATGAATTTTCGTAAAATATTTTGAGCGTGTTCTAATATATTATCGTGATTGTGTACACGTTCGCGTGATATAATTATGACTTTCAAATTCAAATCCACAGCACCAGCCTTATGCGTTGCGGCGTGCAAGCTCCCAAAATAAATCAAGGTATGCGTTTGCGCGCCTTTGACCAAATAATCTTGATAATTAAAAAAGCATGATTAATTGTGTACACATACGCGTGACATGATTTTGACATGCCAAATAAAATGAGTACACGTTCGTGTGACTCGTATCAAAATAATTTCATAATCGCAAATAATCAAGCATTTAAAAGCGGTAAAAGGTAAAAGTACGTAAGTTCTGAAATGAGTAATTAAACACTTAATTAAGTCAGTTATAATTATTAAAGCGGCCATGCTAAAACCACAGAACTCGAGAATGCCTAATACCTTCTCTTGGGTTAACAGAATTCCTTACCTGGTCTTCTGTGTTCGCAGACCATAAATATAGTAAAATTTCCTCGACTTGGGATTTAAAATAAACCGGTAACTTGGGACACCATAAATTATCCCAAGTGGCGACTCTGAATAAATAAATAATCTCATTTTGATTACTGTCATATAAATTAGAAAAACTCCCTTATATTCCCTTCCGGGTGAAAAGGGAGGTGTGACAGCTCAGCGACTCTGCTGGGGATAACAACATAGAACTCTAGTTCATGGTTCAGAAATCGAGCTTGTTAATATGATCTATGCTTGGCTTTATTGTTTGTTGATATTACTGTATTTGTGGACATAATGTGCTAATTGCCGCTTATTTACCGCTTTGATATTATTTGAATTGTATTAAATTGTCGTCCTAAGCGTCCCTTCTGAGTCTTCTAAAAATGGTGCACACGTTCACGTGACCCGCTTTTCTGTTAAAGGTGGTACCAAATAGAACGAGGCTTGGGTCAGCAACAAGACCGGGCAGACTTTCGTACTTCCGGTACGTTTCCCCCACCTCGGCTTGAGCTGTCCGCTTGGGTAAGTCATGTCTAGAACACAACCCCAGGGTTTCAAACCTAGAATAACATAGCCTCATGCCGGATCCCTAGTAGGAACGTTTGTTTTCATCACGTGCATTTGATTTAGGGGATTTAACACAGGTGTTGGGTCCGTCTAGGACATGTGTACCCAAAATGAAAGACCATCTGATGCATCTTACGTGCTATTTGTATATTTATTTGCTTCGGCTTGTGTGTTGACTGGCTAAGGAAAGAAAAACAACAGAAAAATTAAGAGTGAGGTAGGATAGAGAATTCACCCTATTCTGAAAATCCCGGTATTTGAAAATGCCTCGAAACTCTGCCAATTTTTTTGTAAAAAAGAAGAAAGGAAAATGTATTTCGAAATATGAAAGTGAGTCAATATCTTTTCCAATTATGTCAAAACTACCGAACTACGCAGGTCTAATTCTTACCGGATGTGAGATACGTAGGCAAACCTCGTTAGTTCCGACCCACAATTTTCAAAAAATTCAAATATATTTCCTTTACTTCCTTATTTAGAATGTCTTTCTTTTAGACCCAAATTTCTAAAACTACAAAAATATTTTCTTTTAATTTCTCTCAAAATCCGAAAATATTTTCATTCTTTCGAAAATTGAAAAGAAAATTCAAGATTCAAAAATATTCTTTTTTTTTCTTTAGAAGTATTTCTTTCATAAATTCAAAATAAAAGTCCAAAATTCAAAAATATTTTTTTTCTTCTTTAGAAGTTTTTCTTTTGAAATTTAGAAAAAAAAGTCGAAATTCAAAGAAAATAATATATTTTCTTTCTTCTTCGGAAGTCTTTCTTTCAAAAATTCTAAAAAAACAAAAAACAAATCAAAACAAAAAAAATAAATTTCCTCCTTCTTTATAAGTCTTTCTTTCGGAAAAAAAAAATCAAAATCCAAAAAAAAGAGTGAGTTTATTTCCTTTATTCCTAATCTCCTCGAACTACGCAAGATTTGATTCATGTTCCCACATGATACGTAGGCAACCCACATCAGGTTCGATCAACCATTTAAAAAAATGAAAAAATGAAAATAAATGATGATAATAAGGACCAACTGAGTCCATTTTAACGTGTCTCTTGTTTTGAATTGTGAAGAAAGTTTGAGGTGGTCGGTTTGTGGTAAATTGACAACACAAGATCCAAGGAAAAAAAATGACAACTGACATCGAAGCTGTTACGAGTGCTCAAGAGGCTTGAGGTTAGAGGGTTCAACAAGAGTCTACTGTGTTTGAGGAAAATATAATACTGAAATAGAAAATGACTGAAATGTATCGAGCATGGGCCAATGGCCAAGGACCGCCTTTTTCTTCTCATGGTTTCCCAGAGTTCACACTCTTCTTGACTACTGCCATTCCGGTCTCATTGTCTTATCAATCCTATTCACATGGTTTCAGTCATTATTCCAACTATACGACTACAGCTGGAACTTTTGTTATGCGCTCCCAAAGTTTGCCGTTGACAACCAATTAGATAACCACTATTGTTATGCCTGTCTTCACAATCCCACAACCGATGGTGGTGTAGAAGAAAACTCATGAATCACAATTTGCTACCCAGCAATAGCAGTACCACTCTCCTGAGTACCACTCGTACCTATTTAATCTTCCTGCAAAGATTGAGAAGGCTGCCCGAAAGATGGCACAGGAAGAAATGACCCAAAGAGTGAAAATCTTAAAACAACAGTTAAAAAATATGCAAGGGTTGGCAGGTCAGAAGAGCATTGCCTTCAAGAATCTATGTATGTTCCCCGATGTCCATTTGCCACCTGGTTTCAAGACTCCCAAATTTGAAAAGTATGATGGACATGGAGACCCTATAGCCTAACTGAAAAAGGTATTGCAATCAACTAAGAGGAGCGGGAGGAAAGGAAGAATTGTTGATGGCTTATTTTAGGGAAAGCCTTACGGGAGTAGCCTCTGAATGGTTTACTGATGAAGACACCTCTCGCTGGCATGTCTAGGATGACATGGCTCGGGCCTTTGTCAAACATTTCCAATACAACATTAACATAGCCCCAGACCGCAATTCCCTTTTGAACCTGAAGAAGAAACCAACTGAAAGTTTTAGGGAATATACCATTAAATGGAGAGAGCAAGCAGCTAGAATTAAGCCACCCATGGATGACCACAAGCTAATCACTGTCTTTCTTCACGCTCAAAAGCCAGATTATTTTCAAAACATGATGTCTACAGTAGGTAAATCCTTCTCGGAAGCAATCAAAATGGGAGAAATGGTTGAGAATGGTCTTAAGAAAGGCAGTATTATAAGTCAAGCAGTTCTCAAAGCCACAACTCAGGCTGTCCAGATAGAATCTGATAATTTTAGTGACACGAATAAGAAGGACGAAGAAATCATAATGACATCAGCGTCGAGAAGAGGTCCTAGGAGAGCATCTCGAAGGTATGATCAGCCTCGTCTATTTTCCGATGATGCTCCTTACCACTACTATCCACCTCAAAACTCACAATACTCTGTTGCTCCACCTCAGTATGTTGTCCAGCCACCAAATCACCCAAGAAGGCGAGCACGAGCATCATAAAATCTCCACCAGCCTCCACAAAATTTTTAGGTGTCCTACAACCCACATCCAAGCTGGAGGTATAATGGGGAACAAAGGTTGAAGGATAATTTTACACCAATAGGAGAGTCCTATGCAAGCTTGTTTGAGAAATTAAAGCATTATAACATGACTGCACCTATTCCTCCAAATCATGTGGACCCACGTGCAAGAAGATTTTACCTTTCTAAAAGGTGTGAATACCATTCCAATGCCCAAGGGCACAATGTTGAAAGTTGTCGGGATTTGAAAAGAGAAATAAAAAGGGTGATCAAGGAAAAACTGATTGCGATCCAAGACAGTAAAACCCAAAATATCGTGCAGAATCCTTTACCTGCACATGATGATGCACACTTTGTGGGGATGATACGTGGCGACAGGGAGAATGAGAATCAATTCGGGAACTTGCTGACTGAAGTTAATGATTTTGAAATTGGAGAAGGCTCTGCTGATTCTGATGAGCAAATTTGTGGCTAAATATCAAGCCTAGCAATTAAAAAATCATTCCCTCCTCACTAGGAAGGAATCTTGGTAGCTTGTTTTGATGTTTTTTCTATTTTCTGGGTTATTTCAGGGTTGTCATCCAAATTTTATTTATTTTATTAAGTCAAACTCTTCTATCTCTCTATTCTGTTTGTGTGAATCTTTTCTGTCTGTTTTGTTTCTATTTTCATTATCCGGGTTATTTTAGGAATGTAACTCGGATTCAGGTTGTTTGTCTTGTTGTTTACTGAATAAAATATAGTTTGTCCTTTTGTGTCATTCCATGCTTAGTTCTTTTCCTGCTAGTTTTAGTAATATGACATGCATGCGGAATTTTTGGCCAGATCTTAGAAAATTGATTTAAGCTTGAATTGGATAACTGAGAAAAAGATACTTTTGATGATGAAAAAGAGTTTAAATATTTGGGAATTAAGGTTGAGTAAAATTCACCTTCAAATCATTGTGAGGATCAGGCTTGAGGATGTTTAATCAATTGAAGCTTGGTCGAAAGTTTGACATTAATGGATGGAAAGTGTCTTTCGACCACGACACACCAAGAAGATAGACATGTTCATCAATTCCATGATTGCGAAAGGATACTATGTTTGGCGTTCTCAAGGCTGGGAGGCCCTTTTTCTGCTATCCAAACACTTTATATCCGTCGCTACACCTTCTGAGCATGTGTTATTTTCTTTGACCACCCTTTTTTGGAATATAGTTTAGAGTCAAGAGTTAAAAAAGTGAAAAAAAAAAAGAAAAAAAGAAAAAAAAAAGAAAAGAAAAGTCCATGTCCCAAGTGTACAAACTGGGGCAATCCTTAGAAAGTTCAAGTGAAAAAAAATGAAGAAGAAAAGAACTGTCAAAGGTCCATGCCCCCATAAAATAGAATTTGTGGCAACTTGTTTTGAAAATAAAAAAAGAAAAAAAATACAAAAGACAAAAAAAAGACAAAGAAAAAGAAAGAAAGAAAAATTATAGTTAGGTCAGATGTTTGAACTACGTTTGACATGATTCCTTTTTTTAAAAAAGGATACTGTAAGCAGCCTCACGGTTCGGTCCAACCAAAAAAGAATTCAAAAAGAAAAGAAATAAAAAAATACCTAATAGCTGAAATTGGGGCAGAGATTTTATTTCACTTTTGAAAGAGTCGATTCCAAAAGTTGTAACTCCACAACCCCCTTTACTTTGAGTCTATTTTGAGCCTTCATGACGTCCTTTCTTTCCAACCCTATCCAAAATCCTTCCATATAAAGACCTCCCAATATGCTTTCAAGAATGCCAAAAGAAGCATACAATGAGCAACAATTTTCACACGACATAAAACACTGTCAAGTTTCTCAAGAAAGCAACAGAAAAAAAAAAGAGAAAAACAAAAAGAATGAGAGAGTCTTACTAGTGAAAACTCTCACGGGCACTGTAAGCCGATGGTAAACAGAGATGAATAAATGAGAGAGACCTGTTGGTGAAAACCACTCGTGGCACCACTAGTCAAAAGTGAGACATGAAGTTGTTGCAAAGAATTGGCACGAACAAGCCCGACTTCAAAGGTCATAAGAATGGTAAAAGGGAAGATTGGATTAGTTTGATAGATCAGGCCGTTGAGTCCAAAATGCATGTCATGATCATTAAGGCTGGTTATTGAAAAAAAAACCTTCCTTCTATCCTTCCCGACAAGGACATTTCTTGTTAATATTATTTCTTTGCATCATTTGTGTCCTCCACTCTGAGTCAGTCCTTGACAAAACAAGCAAGAAAAGATTTCAAAATCAGCTACCATCTTTTCAGTTGCATAAAGTAGATTTGGCCAGCACACTCAATTGTTACTTTCAACATGCCTTTAGGATACATGCAAAAGCTCCCCCCCAAAAGACTCTTGTCAGCCTACTTGGCGCAAGCAAAGATAGCTCGTGATTCTCTCTGACATACAAGTTGCTCAAAAGTAGAAAGTCATTCAAGATATCAGAAAATGTCACCTAATCAAAGATCTCCAGTTGGGATAAGGTTGATTGAACTACAAATACAAATGGTATTGGGTGTGAAACAATCAGGGTTAATATAGAGCAAAAGTCTCTTGAGACCGATTCGAGCTGATTGAGCCAAAGCCAAGCTGTCCAAGACTCAAGGCCACAAACCAACCACCATTTCCAAAACTGATAAATTTTTCTTTGTGTAAAGAAGGAACAAAGCAGTGCAAGAAAAGTTGTTCAAAAAAAAACAACAAAAAAATTAAAAAAAAAGAGAAGAAAAAGAAAAGAAGAGAAGAGCCGACAAAGGGAAGTTTCTCAAATTTTGCCTTTATTTGTCTTGTGATTGTGCATAAAATCTTGCCATTGATCTTCACATTTTTCCTCCTAGGATAAAAAGTCCTAGTCTAATGGATTTTCCTCCCAATAAAATCTTAGTCTGATGAATCTTTCTCCTAAGATAGAAAACCTAGTCTGATGAATTTTCTCCTAGGATAAACGTCTTAGTCTGATGAATCTTTCTCCTAATATAAGAAAACCTAGTCTAATGAATCTTTCTTCTAGGATAAATGTTTTAGTCTGATGAATCGTTCTCCTAAGATAATAAAACCTAGTCTCATGAACTTTCTCCTAGGATCAAATCTTAGTCTGATGAACCTTTCTCCTAAGATAACAAAAAGGACCTAGTCTAATGAATTTTCTCCTAGAATGAAAATCTTAGTCTGATGAATCTTTCCCCAAAGATATAAAACCTAGTCTGATTAATTTTCTCATAGGATAGAAATCTTAGTCTGATGAATCTTTCTCCTAAGATACCGAAAAAAGAGACCTAGTCTGATGAACTTTTCTCCTAGATTCGAAATCTTAGTCTGATGAATCTTTCTCCTAAGATAGAAAACCTAGTCTGATAAGTTTTCTCTTAGGATAAACATCTTAGTCTGATGAATCTTTCTCCTAAGATATAAAAAAAGAATCTTAGTCTGATAAATCTTTCTCCTAAGATCCAAAATAAAGGACCTAGTCTGATGAATTTTCTCCTAAAATAAGAGCCCTAATCTGATGAATTTTTCTACTAAAATACGAGCCCTAGTCTGATAAATTTTCTCGTAGGACAAGAAATCTTAGTCTGATGAATCTTTCTCATAAGATAGAAAACCTAGTCTGATGAACTTTCTCCTAGGATAGATGTCTTAGTCTGATGAATTTTTCTCCTAAGATTTAAAAACCCGGTCTTATGAATTTTCTCCTAAAAAAAAAGAAAAAAAGGAAAAGAGGATGTCTTGATTAAAAAAAAGAGGTCATTTGTTCATGCCTTTGAAAAAAAAGCGTTAGGGCAATTTGTTTAAATGAATGATTTTTTTGAAAAAAAAAAGATATTTTTTCTATAAAAAAAAAGAAAAAAATCATTCTTGGTTCATTTTAGCATAGGTACACAATTCAGTAGTCTCACTTTCCAACATAGGATGTCAGCATAACCTGGTAATCTTTTCCAGAATAGGGTCTCACTCTCTAGTGGATGCCAGCATAACCTGGTAGTCTTTTCCAACATAAGGCCCCACTCCCTAGCTGATGTCAGCATAACTTGGCAATCTTTTCCAACATAGGGTCTCACTCCTTAGTTGATTCCAGCATAACCTTGTAATCTTTCCAACTTAGGGCCTCCAATCCCGTGACGACCCGACCAGTCGTCTCATGAGTTACCGCTCTGTCTCCCTCATTTCTGCTTCTAATTGCTTTGTATTATGGTTCTATATGCGATCGGGTTGATTGGTTAGTGTTCAGAAATGATTTGGTAAGAACTGAAGCAAAAAATCTCTTCAGAGTGAGTTTAAATCGGATGTTAATTTGTGTGTTAGAGGGATCAGATGTGAGTTCCGATGGTTCGGATAGCTCCGGGAGGTGATTTTGTACTTAGGAGCATGATCAGAATGAGTTTTGGAGGTTCGGAGTAGATTTAGGCTTGAGTTGGCAAAATTAGATTTTTGGCGATTTTCGGTTGATGGGTGAGATTTTGATATAGGGGTCGGAATGGAATTCCGAGAGTTGCAGTAGCTTTGTTGTGTCATTTGGGATGTGTGTGCAAAATTTCAGGTCATTCGAATGTGGTTTGGTTGGGTTTTTTATCAAAAGAGGAATTTGGAAGATTTTAGAAGCTTAGGCTTAAATCCGAGATGTTTTGGGTGATTTGATATTGTTTGAGGTGTTTTGATGATTGGAACAAGTTTGAATGAGGTTTTAGGAAATGTTGGTGCCTTTAGTTGAGGTCCCGGGGGCCTCGGGTGAGTTTCGGAGGGTTGAACGGATCATTTTGAGTTAAGAGAAATTGCAGAAAAATGGTTTCAGTCGTTGCAGGTAATTTGATCATCGCGTTCGCGAGAGGGACGTCGCGTTCGTGAAGGGACAGGAAGGGAGGCGTCATGTTTGGCCTTCGCATTCGCGAAGGGTAGTCCCACGTTCGCGAAGGGCTAGATTTGGTAGGCAACGCATTCGCGTGAGTCTGGGTCGTGTTCGTGTAGGTTGGTAAAGCTGAGGCATCGCGTTCGCGATGGGGGATCGCGTTCGCGAAGAAGAATTTTGGTTAACGGACTTTTTGTGCTTCGCGAACGCGAGGCTTTGATCGCGTTCGCAAAGAAGGATTTTCAGGCCTAGGCAGAATGTTTAAAAGGTCGTCTTGTCCGCGAATGTGAGTCTATTTTCCTCCATACTTGCTCGTTTTTGGAGATTTTTGAAGGAGAATGAAGAGGGATTCAAGGGGAAGCGTTCGGAGGTAATATTCTTGGTCTATAAACTCGATTATTATGTGAATTTCACCTAGAAAATCATGGAATCTAAGCTTAAAATTGAAGAACTAGGGCTTGAAATTGGACACCAAACATTTGGGATTTGAAGGGTCATTTGTAGATGAATTTTGATGTTCTTGGTATGTATGAACTCGTGGGGAGATATGGAATCCGTTGATGTAAAAAATTTTGAATTCCGAGATGTTGGCCCGGGGGTCGGGTTTGGCCAATTTCGGAATTTTTGGTATTTTTCGATTGTTTCGCTTGGGCTTCGTTCCCTTAGCATATTTTGACGCCGTGATTCTGATTTTGAATAGATTCGACGTGAGTTGAGGCTGATTCGAGGGGCAAAGGCGTTACGGAGTAGTATTTTCACCGGTTTGAGGTAAGTAACCATTGTAAATCTGGAACTGAGGGTACAAAATCCCGGTATTGGACTAGTTTTTGATAAATGCGGTGGTGCCCATGTTAAGTGACGAGCGTGTGGGCGTGCACCGGTAGGGATTGTGACTTGGTCCGTCCCGTAGCGATTATTAAGTCGCGTATTTAATTTGAAAATATTATGTTATCCCGTATTTTGGATATTTATATTGTATTATGGGATGTATGCCATTTTGGGGCCTTGTGCCGACCTGTAGCAACCCTTAGGGGCATTTTTACTATTTTCCTCACTTTACTTGCTAGAAGAATACCCTTAGTCTTGTTTTACCCATTTAAATGATTAAAACTGATTTTATCACTCTACTCCTAATTATGAGGACTGTTTGGGCTGAGTTTCCTAATCTCTATTGATAAGCCCGAGAGGCCGTGAGGTTAATGACTGAGAGAGGTTGAGAACCTAATTGTGAGGGTATTTGTATATATGTGAATTATGGATCGAGCTGCACGCCGCAACAATACTTATATGGATTGGGCTGCACGCCGCAGTGATATACATATTGGATCGGGCTGCACGCCACAGCGATATGATGTTTGGGCTGTAGCAGCTCCTCCGGAGTCTGCACACCCCTAGTGAGCGTAGTCAACTATAAATATATGGATTTGGCTACACGACGCAGCGGTTACTATGATTTCTATTATTATTATGAGATATAATGATCCGAGTGAATGAGAGGTTGGCCGAGGGGCCATATTCTGAGTGATTCCTTGCCCGAGAGGCCCTGTTATGATGTTTTCACTGTTTTCACTCTTCTTTTAAATAAGCCTCTGTTGGATATATTGCTAAGTAATTGATTTCAATGTTTAAACTGGAAATAATGATTTTTATGACGAAATTGATTTTTAAGCTATATGTTTTGAACTGCTCGTCACTGCTTTTAGTCCTTATTTACTTTAGTTACTTACTGAGTTGGCGTACTCACGTTACTCCCTGCACCTTGTGTGCTGATCTAGTTGCCCGAGCGGCCGAGTGAGGGCTTTCAGCTATTTCAGCATTTGAGGGAGACTTTAAGGTAGCTGTATAGCATCTGCAGCCCTATTCTCTCCCTCCTATCTTATTATTTTCCGCATTTTCTAGACTATTGATGCATTAAGTAATCAGACATGTATTAAAGGCTCTAGAATCATGACACCAAATTGTTGGGGCTGTGTAGTTTCCCTGTTATCTTGACTTCCACATATTTCTGTTGCTTAAACGCTTATAATAAATTTGGTATTTAAAACTTGCGTTAGAAAATGGCTTAAATGTTAAAGGAAAAAAGGTTATGATAAATTGATTAGTTGGCTTGCCTAGTAATGTGATAGGCACCATCACGATCGGTATTTGGGGTCGTGACAAATCCCCAGTTGATTTCATTTTATATATAGGGTCTCCACTCCCTAATCTCTTTTTCTCAAGGATACACAATCCTGACTTTTATTGCTTTCAATAAAGAAGTAGTTTAGAATTTTGTTACAATAACTCACAAAATTTTCCTAGTGAAAACTGGGGCAGAAAAATTTCGTTCGTTTGTTTGTTTTGGTGTCTGAGCAGGTTTTACCTCGAGGCACATGGTTCGAGACGACCAAAATAAGTAGTATCAATCCAGAACAAAAGAAAAAAGAAGAAAAGAAAAAGAAGTGAACTCAAAGTGAGAAGCAGAGAAAAGTTGTGGAATTCTCAAGACTTGATTGAAGTCACAAGCTTTGCATGTCCCGTCATGATCCAAGAAGTTGAAAGAAGAATGAATTAACACCTGCAGTTAACAAGCATCTAGATTTAGATCAGAGTCCGCATGAAGAACCAACCAAGATTCAAGATCAAGCTTCTGAAGACTCTTAGATAGGAATCTTGTGACTCGTAGCTGATAGGCTTAGTTAGTCTTTTTTTCATTTTTCATTTTGATGTAATAACAGGACTGCGGACCGGAACCTCGACGGAACCTCACTCGACTCTCTCATCCTCTCCACACACTCTATCACTTTATCCACTTCTGAACTGCACGTGGCCTGATTTCTTTATAGCCAAGGATATGTAGGCAGCTCAGATACCAGGGCTCGGTCACATCCTTTGCTCTTAGTTTTTAGTCTCGCTAAATAAGGGTCGGGTCAAAAAATTTGTCTCGCCATTCTTTGTCCGAAAACTCTTCGCGTTTACAGTCAAAGAGGGGCAGCTGTAGACATGTAGTTTTTGACCCGCATAATTTTTATGTTAGTTGTAGTATTTTTAATATTTACTTGAGTTATTATAGATTTTTAATTCATTTTTTTTACTACCACTTTATTAGTTTAATTTTATTGTTTTAGCATTTAAAAAAATGAAAGAAAATACAAAAAATAGTTTCAATTTTTATATTTAGTAGTTTATTTTATTAATTAAGATGTGATTTTTATATTGTTATAAGTATATTACATAGCTTTAGTCTTCCTACCATGTTTAAGCCCAACAAGACAAATGTCCATTCTTCCCAACCCATTAGCCAACTTAAGTTCAAGATTTAATCTTAGCCATCTATTTTCTTCTAATTTAATGACCATCATGTCTTCCCACCTTCATATAAAATACACAATTATAGAAACCCTACCCTAATTCTTCATTCCTAAAAAGAGGGAGCAACGGAAAAACATAAACAAGAGGAGCTAACAAACACAAAAAAAAAAGAATTCCATCAACTTCGATCCCTTGA
Source organism: Nicotiana tabacum (assembly GCF_000715075.1). Taxonomy (NCBI): domain Eukaryota; kingdom Viridiplantae; phylum Streptophyta; class Magnoliopsida; order Solanales; family Solanaceae; genus Nicotiana; species Nicotiana tabacum. Next base: position 129,618,350 of record NC_134090.1, read on the forward strand.
CAGTCGCATCACCTAACGATGGCAAATCACAAATAGGATTTTTAAAGAAAAAGCTTCGGTGGCTCATCCCCTAAACCCTCAATTTCTTGATAGCCACATCATCATCACCATCTTTGAAGTTTGAAGTATTGCAATATTGGATTGATAAAAGGACAAGGAAAACTTTTTCTTGTTTTGTCAAAAACCCATCTATTCTTTGGTCAGAAAAAGATCTCATCTTTATGTAACACACATACATATTTGAATCTTCAATTATTGAAACACACAGCATCGACGTAAGCAACGCCGACGTAAAATAGGTCAGCTTGGACCGTAGAGTAGAGATGGGAGGTTTAATAGTGCAGGGAATTCCCTCGTTTCCTTTCACCTCCTCCCTCATTTTCTGGTGCCGATTCGAGTTCGGGTTCGAGATTCTGTTCGAGAAATTTGCTCGTAGGTCCGATTGGTAGTAGCTCGTTTCATTTTTGCGAAAGCTCCTTTTGAGGTCCAGTTTCGATTCTCCCTTTGTTCTTTCTTCCAAAAGGATATTTTGGTTGGAATAATACTTGAATTTTGAATAAATACATGATATTTGCTTTAGTTTTAAAATTTTCCTTTGATGTATTTTTCTCCCATTTTCCAATTCTACGTTTCGTGCTTTCCCTTGAGCATGTTTTGATGATGTAGTTTAAAGATTTTGTGATTGAATCATAAAGCATGAATTTAAGTTGTGAATGAATTATGAAACTGTTAATTCTCATGACCGAATGATCCTTGATTGTTATTTTCATTAATTATTTTATTGTAATAAATGAATATTCGTAAAATGCTTTGGGCGTGTTCTAATATATTATCGTGATTGTGTACACGTTCGCGTGACATAATTATAACTTTCAAATTAAAACCAAAGTATGCATTCGCGCAACTTTGGCCAAACTTTCTTAATAATTAATAATATGTTATTAATTGTGCACATGTACGCGTGACATGATTTTGACACGCCAAACAAAATGAGTACACGTACGCGTGACTCGTTTTAAGATAATTTCATAATTACAAAAAATTGAGTAATTAAAAGCAGTAGAAGGTAAAAATGTACATAGGTTCTAAAATGAGTAATTAGACCAATTAATTAAGCAAGGTATAATTATTAAAGCGACCGTGTTAAAACTACAGAACTCGGGAATGCCTAATACCTTATCCCGGGTTAACAGAATTCCTTAGTCGGTCTTCTGTGTTCGCAGACCATAAATAGAGTCAAATTTCCTTGACTTGGGATTTAAAATAAACCGGTGACTTGGGACACCATAAATTATATCAAGTAGCGACTCTGAATAAATAAATAATCTCATTTCGATTATTGTCACTTAAATTGGAAAAAGTCTCTTATATGCCCTTCCAGGTGAAAAGGGAGGTGTGACACCTCCTTGTGCGCATATTCTCACCCTCAACTGGTACACCCATTCTTAAATTCCTCTACGAATCTAAAGTCATCTTCTCTCATTCCCTCAAATGTTACACTACAAGTCGAAGATATCATAGAACATTCCAAGCCTCTTTTTATAATCCGCTGCAAAAGCTCGATTCTTAACCATACTTATGGACTCGAAATCCTTAGGCACCACACTTTAACCTTTGAATCCACTAGGACAGTTATTAAGAGCCATCCACTCTGACTTGGTCCCGAATATAATCAATAAGGCCTATTATAGCATGCATTCCTCAAATTCTTTGCTCAAATCACTATTGATGACCCTCTTCCTTAGTCATAATATCTTGCCAATATACCGATAACAAGAAATCTTGTAAATAGATGACCATGCAACCCAATTGTAGGTTGTGGGACTCTCCCACTTAGCTTAAAGCTACTATTACACAACCCTGGAACCCACCAAGGTCATTTATCTTTATTGACATGATCTTGTGCAATCAAACCGCCAAATTCCCAAAAATCCTTCCGTTAGCATTTCATGAACACTCTGGATCTCTAGCAACATCCACATATTCGACCTCTTGCTGGATAGCCAGTAAAATCCTTCATAGAAACTTCGCCAACCATGGGACTGCTGACCTGCTCACAGGAGATAACCCACATGTGGAAATTACATGCCGACATCTCCTATCACGACCCCGGTTCGCCCTCTGTGAAATATCATGACGGCACCTAGTCTCTAGGACTAGGTAAGCCTAACAAATACGTAAAATAAATGAAACTTGTGGAAGAAATAATCAAAAGCAAAAAATAACCGAATGAAACAATATTTAAAATGCCACTTGGCATATACAACACAACTTCTCAGAATCTAATACACTATCCCAAACCCCGAAAACTCACGGAACCATAAGCTTTTAGATATCTACAATGTCTAACTCCAGAATATTTAACAAGGGAAAGAAATACAGAAGGGCAAATGTTTAAAAACTAGAATAGAAAAGGACTCCTCGATCTGCGGATGCGGCAAATATACCTCGAAGTCGCAGGAGCAGTCGCCTCGCCTCAAGGGTGATAGGACTGAGTCGTTGTACCTGGATCTACGCATAAGAGGCATGAGTACACCACAACGGTAATTAGTAAGTGTCAAGCCTAACCTCAGTCGGGTAGTGACGAGGAAGGTCAGGGCCCTACTGAGGTTAAATAAAATATAAAGTTTACAGTGTAGAACAGAACAATATAAATAAATATAGCGGTAAAAAGTAACATAGGATATAAAAAGGGCAACAACTACTATTACAGAGACAAAGCAAAGTACGGAAGGAAATGCGACTTAGCACCAAAATAACAACCGGGGATCTCCCAGGATACCGTCCTGTAGTCCCATATATACATATCCAATGGATCTTCCGGGATCTTGTCACTTAGTCCAACTCATAGTGCGCGGGGATCAACCGAAATCCCGTTCCATAGTCCTAAACGTAAATACCCAGTACTAGGGGAATCTACCGGGTGCATTCCCATAGTTCCATATAACTTTGCAGGGGGATTTACCGGAATCCCACATCCGTAGTCCCAAAATAAACAGACAGGGGGAGCTACCGGAATCCAACATCCGTAGTGCCAAAATAAATAGACAAGGGGGAGCTACCGAAATCCCACATCCGTAGTCCCAAAATAAACAGACAAGGGGGAGCTACCGGAATCCCACATCCGTAGTCCCAAAATAAATACACAACAGCAATAGGAAAATATACAGAAATGGCAAAATTTCATATTAAGGCGACAAGTAATTCTAGCCTAGCATGCTGCATAGAATTCAGGTAAGGCAGGTTGAGCAAATAAAGTAATTAAGTCACTTAGACATGCTTTTCTAAGTTAACAACAGGCTTAATAGTGCAAGTAATAAAAACAGGAAAAGAAACATACTAGTGATTACTTAATGAAAATCAGATTTCCAACAATTAGCACAAGTACGCACTCGTCACCTCACGTACAAGTCATTTCAATTACCAAATATACTAATCCTAAGGGGAAGGTCCCCCACACAAGGTTAGAGAAGCCACTTACCACGAACCGGCTCAAAATCAATCTGAAACCACGCTCTTGCCATGAATACTCGACTCCAAATGACGCAAATCTATTCAATTCAATTGCATAATGTAAATAACAATTCAAGTAACTAATTCTACAAAGAAATTCTAAGCTAATACGCGAAATTAGGTAAAATGACCAAAACGCCCCTCGGTCCCACATCTCAGAATCAGGTAAAATTTACATTTTCTGAAATCTCGTGTTCTCACGAGTCTATACATTACAAGAACACTGAAATCGGAGTTCAATTAGCCCCTCAAATACCCATGTTAAGTCTTTTAATCTCAAGCCCTAATTACCCATTTTTCCCAAAATTTTCACCACTAATTAGGTCTTTAATCATATATAAACGAGTTATGATGTCAAAAATGTTACCTCCAAGTGATTCCCCTTTGTTTTCCTCAAAAATATCCCTCAAAAACTTCAATCCCGTTCAAAAATAGTGGAAAAATGAAGAAGGGTCGAGTATTGGGCTTTTAAAACACTGCCCAGCGTTTTAATAAAATCCTTCACTGCGATCACGGTTCCTCACATGCATTCGCATAGATCTGGTTGACTTCCCTCTACGCGATCGCATACCCCCAATCGCGTTCGCATAGAGTAAAGACTCAACCCCCTGCCACGCGCGTCCACACTATGCGTTCGCATGCAGCCTCACGCGATCGCATTGCTTTGGCTCCTCACACTTCACGATCACGGGCCAACCTTGGCGATCGCATAGAACAAATTCTGCCGCCTCACCAACAACCCTATGCGATCATAGCCCCACTATTGCAATCGCATATAAGGAACCCAGATACTAGCAGTTCAGCAATTCCAACAAGTTCCAAAACGACCCGTTGGGCATCCGAAACACATCCGAGGCCCTCAACCAAGCCTACCAACATATCTCATAACATCATTCAAACTTGTTCCAACCTTTGGAACGCTCTAAACAACATCAAAACACCAATTTAGCATTGGATTCAAGCCTAAGAACTTCAAAAACTCTAAAAATACGCTTTCGACCAAAAAGTCTATCAAACCTCGTCCGAATGACCTGATATTTTGCACACACGTCACATTCAATACTATGGAGCTACTCCAACTTTCGGAATTCCATTCCGACCCTGGGATCAAAATCTCAGTATCGAACCAGAAACTTCAAAAATTTAACTTTCGGCATTTCAAGCCTAAATTAGCTATAGACCTCCAAAACACAATCCGAACACACCCCTAAGCTCGAAATCACCCAACGGAGCTAACAAAACTATCGGATTTTTATTCCGAGGCTGTCTTCACACTGTTCCTACTACTGTCAACTTTCTAACATTTAAGCTCTTATTTAGGGACTAAGTGTCCCAAAACTCTCTGAAACTCAAAACCGAACATCCCGGCAAATCAAAATAGTAGAAATAAACTTGGGAAAAGCAGTTAATGGGGGATCGGGGCGTAAATTCTTAAAACGAACGGCCGGGTCATCACATCCTCCTACACTTAAACATTCGTTCGTCCTCCAACGAGCATAGAGACATACCTGAAGTAGTAAAAAGATGAGGGTAACGACTGTGCATATCCTGCTCGGTCTCCCAGGTCGCCTCCTCGACCGGCTGACCCCGCCATTGAACCTTTACCAATGCAATGTTCTTTGACCTCAGCTTTCTAACCTACTTATCCAATATTGTCAATGGCTCCTCAACATAAGATAGATCCTTGTCCAACTGGACTGAACTAAAATCCGACACGTGTGACGGGTCATCATGATACCTCCGGAGCATCGAAACATAAAATACCGAATGAACTCCTGCCAAGCTGGGAGGTAAGGCAAGCTCGTAAGCAACCTCCCCAACATGCCTCAATATCTCAAAAGTACCAATAAACATTGGACTCAACTTCCCTTTATTCCCAAATCTCATAACGCCCTTCATAGGCAAAACCCAAAGCAGAACCCGCTCTCCAACCATATAGGAAGCATCACGAAACTTCCGGTCCACGTAACTCTTTTTCAGGACTGGGCTGTACGGATTCTATCCTGAATTACCTTAACCTTCTTTAAAGCATCCTGAACCAAGTATGTGCCCAACAATCTAGCCTCACCCGACTCAAACCAACCCACCGGGGATCTACACCATCTCTCATATAAAGTCTCATACTGTGCCATCTGAATACTGGACTGATAGATGTTGTTAAAAGGAAATTCCGCCAATGGCAAGAACTGATCCCAAGACCCTCCAAACTCAATCACACACATGCATGGAGCATATCCTTAAGAATCTGAATAGTGCGCTTGGATTGTCCGTCCGTCTGAGGGTGAAATGATGTACTCAACTCTACCCGAGTACCCAACTCATGTTGAACGGCCCTGCAGAACTGTGATGTGAACTGAGTACCTCTATCTGAAATGATGGACACTGGAATATCATGCAGACGAACAATCTCCTGGATATATATCTCCGCCAACCGCTCCGAGGAATAAGTAGTACAAACATGAATAAAGTGAGAGGACTTGGTCAGTCGATCCAAAATCACTCAAATAGCATCGAACTTTCTCAAAGTCCGTGGGAGCCCAACTACAAAGTCCATGGTGATCCGCTCCCACTTCCACTCCAGAATCTCTATCTGCTGAAGTAACCCACCCGGTCTCTGGTGCTCACACTTCACCTGTTGACAGTTGAGGCACCAAGCTACAAACCCAACTGTATCCTTCTTCATCCGCCTCCACTAGTAGTGCTGCCTCAAATCAGGATACATCTTCGCGACACCTGGATGGATGGAATACCGCGAACAATGGGCCTCCTCTAGAATCAACTTTCAAAGCCCATCGACATTGGGTACACAAATTCGACCCTACATCCTCAACACCCCATCATCACCAATAGTCACATCTCTAGCATCACCGTGTTGAACCTTGTCCTTGAGGACAAGCAAATGAGGGCCATCATACCGGTGCTCCCTAATACGATCAAATAAGGAAGACCAGAAATCACATAATCTAGAACCCGACTGGGCTCTGAAATATCCAATCTCACAAATTGGCTGGCAAAGGCCTGAACATCCATCACCATAGGCCTCTCCGATGCTGGTAAATTAGCCAAACTCCCCAAACTCTCTGCCTAGCAACTCAAAGCATCGGCCACCACATTGGCCTTGCCCGGGTGATACAAAATAGTGATGTTATAGTCCTTCAACAACTCTAACCATCTCCTCTGACGCAAATTTAGATCCTTTTGCTTGAATAGGTGCAGCAAGCTCTGATGGTCAGTATAAATCTCACAGAGAACCCTGTATAAATAATGGCGCCACATCTTCAGGGTGTGAACAATGGCAGCTAACCCAAGGTCGTGAGTAGGGTAATTCTTCTCATGTATCTTCAACTATCTGGATGCATAGGCAATCACCCTACCATTCTGCATCAGCATCACTCCGAGGCCAATCCTCGAGGCATCACAATAGACTATATAAGACCCCGAACCTGTAGGCAATATCAAAACTGGGTATGTAGTCAAATCTATCTTGAGCTTCTAAAAGCTCGTCTCACAATCCTCCATCCACTAAAATGGAGCACCCTTCTGGGTCAACCTGGTCATAGGGGCTGCAATCGATGAAAACCCCTCCACAAAATGACGGTAATAGCCCACCAAGCCAAAGAAACTACGAATCTCTGTAGCTGAGGATGGTCTAGGCCAACTCTGCACGGCCTCTATCTTCTTCGGATCCACCTAAATACCCTCACTGGATACCACGTGGCCTAAGAATGCCACTGAATCCAACCAAAACTCACATTTCGAGAACATATCATATAACTTCTTCTCTATCAGAGTCTGAAGCATAGTCCTCAAGTGCTGCTCATGATCTTCCTGACTCCGGGAATACACCAGAATATCATCAATAAAGACAATAACAAACGATTAGAGATACGGCCGGAACACACTGTACATCAAATGCATAAAGGCTGCTGGGGCATTGGTCAGCCCAAATGACATAACAAGGAACTCGTAATGACCATACCGAGTCCTGAAAGTAGTCTTCAGGATATCTAGCTCCCGAATCTTCAACTGATGGTAACCTGAGCGCAAATCAATCTTAGAAAACACTCATGCGCCATGAAGCTGGTCAAACAGATCATCAATACGAGGCAAAGGATAACGGTTCTTCACTGTAACCTTTTTTAACTGGCAATAATCAATACACATACGCATAGAACCATACTTTTTCTTCATAAACAAGATAGGAGCACCCCAAGGTGATACACTAGGCCGAATAAAATCCTTGTCAAGAAATTCCTGTAACTAATCCTTCAACTCCTTCAACTCAGGAGGAGCCATACGATACGGAGGAATAGAAATGGGCTGAGTGCCCCGCAATAGATCAATGCCAAAATCAATATCTTTATCAGGCGGCATGCCTGGAAGGTCAGCTGGAAACACATCGGGAAAATCTCATACTACTGGAATTGAATCAACTGAAGGGGTATCAATATTGATATCTCTCACATAAGCTAAATACGCGTCACACCCCTTCTCAACCATACGCTGAACTTTAAGAAAAGAAACAACTCTACTGGGAGTGTGATCTAAAGTACCCCTCCACTCAATACGTGGTACACCTGGCATAGCCAGTGTCACGGTTTTGGCGTGACAATTAAGAATAGCATAATGGGGCGACAACCAGTCCAAGATAATATTAAAGTCAACTATGTTGAGTAACAATAAATTGGCTCTGGTCTCAAAACCACTAAGAGCAACCAAACATGACTGATAAACGCGGTCTACAACAAGAGAATCTCCCACAGGAGTAGAAACATAAACAGGGGTACTCAAAGAATCCTGAGATACACCCAAATGCGAAGCAAAATAAGAAGACACATAAGAATAAGTGGAGTCTGGATCGAATAGAACCAATGCATCACTGTGACAAACTAGTATAATACATACGATGACAGAATCGGAGGCAACAACCTCGGTACGGGTAGGAAGGGCATATTATCGGGCTTGGCCTCCCCCTCTAGGGTGACCTCTACCTCCCTGACCTCTACCTCTGGCTGGATGAGCAGGTGGGGTAGCAACTGGAGCTGTAACCATAGCCTAAGAACTCTGCGGGGCATGTTGTGGCTAAGACGTCTGTGAAGGTGCACCCCTCCCATGTCTGGGGAAATCCCTCACTATATGGCATGTGTCACCACACTCAAAACAAGCTTTGGGAGGACGTGGTGGTTGTGACTAGATCGGGCCAGGTCTTTTGGACTAACCTCTGAAAGCACCCCGCATAGGAGGCGCACTGGATACCGGTGGTACATAATAAGGCTCATGAGGTATAGGAGGAGCTGGATTACCACTGGCTGCTGGAAGATCTGAATGAATAGGGTGACTTATATAACCCCTACCATGACAACCTGCAGCTGGGGCATGGGCACTAGAGAAATGGCTCGACTCTCGAGACCTCTTGGCCTCCCTCTCCTCTCTCTTCCTAACATGCATACCCTTAATCCTCCTAGCAATGCTCACCACCTGCTAATAAGAAATATCCATCTCCAACTCACGAGCCATGATAGACCTAATACTGGGAATAAGGCCCTCAATAAACCGGCGAACCCTCTCGCGAACAGTAGAAACCAAGGCTGGTGCATGCCTAGCAAAACTAGTGTAACTGACAGCATACTCTGAGATAGTCATAGTATCCTGGCACAAATTCTTAAACTCTGCGCGCCATGCATCCCTGAGGCTCTGAGGAACATACTCTTTCAGGAACAGATCTAAAAACTGAGTCCAAGTTAGTGAAGCAGCCTCATTCAAACTGTTTAACTCATAGGTGCGCCACCACTCATAGGCAACTCCTCAAAGCTGGAAGGTAGTGAACGAAACCCCACTCGATCCTGATTTACCCATGGTACGGAGAATGTGGTAACTCTCATCTAGAAATCCCAGAGCATCCTCCGATGCTAGACCGTTGAATACAGGAGGCTTATACCTCTTGAACCTCTCAAGCCTCAGCTCCTCCTCCTCAGAAGCCTCCGCCCTATCCTCGAGGCTGAACTGGCACTACAGGCGATACATGAATAATCTCAAGGACCTGCTTTCGCTGCTCAGCAGTGCGGGCGGCTGGAGTCTTGCTCCTCCCCCGGCCTAAAAATGTAGCTGCAGCAAGGGGAAGCAACCCCGCCTGAGCTAGAGTGGTGTACATGCTCATGAATTGTGCTAGAGTCTCCTGAAGAGCTGGAGTAGTAGTAGCAGTAGGCGCATCACGTGCCTGGACCCGGGCTGGAACTGCTGGTGGTGCCTGTTGATACCTAATTTTTCCATATATATTTTCAATATGCAAAATACCTTCAAAATAACATATATGCATATATAAGCATGTCCAAGGGTTTTATTATTTTTTCCATAATTTTAAGATTTTAAATTAATTTATTTCTCCCTTTTTATCCATAAAATCCCCAATAATTATTTGCAAAATTATTGTTTTGATAATTCATCTATTGGATTTTCTATATTTATGCCAAAATATGGCTAAGATAATTTTTATATATTTTTTATAATTACATTTAGTATTTTTAAAGCTAAATTGCACATATTTGCAATATTATCCCTTTTAAGATTTAATTATGTTTTATATGCATAAAATTAGATCCTATATTTTTAAATTGCATTATGTATTATAAATTATTTTAGCATTTTTAAATTATTTTTTAGAAATTTTCTACTATTTTGTATAAATTAAAAAGTGGAAAAACTAGCTATTTAAATAATAGCCTCATTTGTATTTCAATTATAACCAAATACACCCCTAGCCCAATTAAAATCCCTGCCCAATTAACCTAACCCACTTTTATAACCTGCCCAGCTCGGAACCAATCTTGGCCGTTGATCTCAAGAGATCAACGGTCCAAAACAAACCTTGCTTTTTTATCTAACCTAACCCCCGAAACCCTAAGCCATTTTCACCAAAATGCCGCCCTGAAACCCCTTTCCTCTCCAATTCTCTCTGAGACCTAAACCTAACCATAGCCGCCGCCACCTAAAACCAGCCCTAATCCCTTTGATCCTCACTCGATCCATGGATTCTCATGGCTGTTTGAGACATATACTTGTTTCCTACGTCTCCTGGTTGCTCGCTTTTGTGATTTTATGGAAGGATCTCAAAGAGATTTAGACCAGATCTTGTTCAAAACTCTCCAAGAGCCTATACATGGTCTTTCATGCCATTTTCCGGCCATCCATGGCTGTTTGAGTAAGATCCATGACTTATCCGGCTAAAACCGGTAACGTTCTAAGGTTTTCTCATCTTCTCTGGATTCTCTGAAATCCTAACTCTTGAGATTTTTCACTTTTCTTTAGATATGTCTTAGATCTAGGTATATCCATGAGTTTTTAACTGATTCTCTTTATCTCTATTATTTTTTGAAACCCTAGTTTGCTACTGCTCGATTCTTCTCAGATCTTTATAGATCTAAGATGATTCAAGTATTATTAAGCATTTTCCTCTAAAATCTCCGGTTTTAACTAACTATTTCGATTTTAGTCATTCTTTTCTAAAATTAGGGTTTCTCGGAGTTCTTTTACGCATGTTCTAACTGATTTCATTATGATTAAACCCTTTCCTTTGTTTGTTTTGACTGATTTTGTGTTCTTACTTCTTTTAACCTGACTCTGTTAAAAGCCCCTTTTTTAAATATTTTCTTTACTTTATTTCTATAATTTTCCTTACTTTGCTTCTCTGAGTGTTAGCATTCTTTCTTTACTTCGTGTCTGTGTGTTAGCCTGTTTACTTGAGTCATGTGATTACCCTGCTTCGAATATGTTTTCCTGCATCCCTAGCCTACTTATGTCACTTTTGTATGACTATGCTCACTTTGTTTGTTCATCTTTTGCTTCTTTCTGTGACTATGCTTCAAATATGTTTTCTTGCTATATCTGTGGACCTCCTCTATTTATATGTTGAAAGTATAGAGTCATGACTCCCTTTTGATCAAGTCTGGTTTCCTTAATCGATGGTGATTGAAAATTTTCTTTCAAAAACCCTAAATGCTTTGCCCCGACTGTTAAGCTGACTGATTTCCTTACCCTATTTTGCTATGATACTTATTTTTCTACTAAGTTGGGTCCTTAATCAGGGCTTTATGAATTTGGTCCTACTCTATGCTACTGAATCTCGACCCCTACCTTTCCACTTAATTTGATTAGTTGCTTGTCTTAATTAATTTTCCTTGTCTTGTCTACATTGCTATTGATTGTCTCCTTAATTTGAAAACTTTCTGAACCTAGCCTTAATTACCTGTTCTATACTGGTACTATTTTTTAAATCTTTCCTTATTTGTTATACTCCAGCCGTATATGATTTCTTTCCATATTTGTCACCTGCCCTTTACCATTCACACTGACTCCCTTAATCAAAGGGAGATTCGAACCAATTTTCTATGCTGAGTTCTATAATTGCTGAAGAATTGATTCTTTCCTTATTTTAACTAGTTTTCAAACTACTATATAAATGACTCTCTTCTACAGTCTTAAGACACGAACCCAGTTTAGAACACACACACGGACACTCAAATTCTCTCTTCTTTCTCTATTACTTATGCTACTGCTTGTCTAGCCGGCTGAAAGCCAAGGCTAGACTGTGGAACTCTACTTGCTTTACTTTTTCTGCATTTTGCTTCCTTAACTGGTATGTTACTAGTTCAATTCTGAAACTCAACTCTATGTGCTACATTGTTTGTAAATCCCTGTCTCTTTCTGCACTGACTTAATGGCTCAAGTTGTTTAATTGCCCTTCTTGTTTACTGCTTTATTCAGCATGCCTAAGTTCTTCCCTTTCTTGTTCAAAATGTAATCAGCATGTCTACTTGAGTTCCTGTTTATGTCCCTCAACTAGTATGTCTCCTAATGTACTTGAATAATACTAAGTCATGACTAATCATGTGTAATAGACCCCTGCATGACTACTCACATACCCTGTCCCTATGTCTTATTACTATTCTAATTTAAAGCATGATTCCCTTGTTAGCTCTTTGAAGTAGTAGTTTGTAGGCCAATCAGTTGCTACTTGTTCTTTGTGCTTGCTGGTCTATATGCTTCTTTTCTCATCCATATTTATGTGTTTTTGATTTGGACCCTCTATGTCCCCAACCCCTTACTTCCCTACTTGTGACTGTTGAAATTGTACTATCTTTTGAACTTGCTCTATGTGTGTTTTCTTGTTCCAAGTTGTTGATAATCGTATTCCCTTCTCCTTTCAAAACTATATTTTTCTCGAAGCAACTCTTCTGTTGTTTAGCAAACTTATTCCAAACATGCTATTTCAAAACTGTTTCCAACTCAAGTCTTTTAAATTTATGTCAAGCACTCTCACATATACTCTTAGACCATTAGTTTCTGCCCCTTTTGTGTGAGCCTTACCTTGGGACCCTTGAGCTCCCTCTGAACTTGGACACATAAAAGCTGGCCTTTCCACACTGCACTTACTCTATTTTAGTTATGCAATCTAGGTGTGAGCACTGCCCGGGATCCCGTTAGGTCCTTAGGAAACTCTAACACACCCAGATATGAGAAAGACCATGGAACAATCTTGGCACTTGAGGTGCTTTATCACATAACTCAGGGAGGAAGTCCTAATCAGGTGTTGAAAGTTTGGGCCCGTTTCAGGCTCTCTACAGTGTAAATTTTTACTTTTTCTCATGTAATTCATTCACCTGGTTTATAATAATTTCTAAATGAATATGGGGGTTTGGATAGTGAAATGGGAGGGTAGCTATGCATGTTATAGATATTAAAGGGTAGAAACCATGCTTTAAGTCTGTATTTCCTGTATGTGCAATAGAAACCATGCTGTAAGGTATCATGTATACTGTCTCAGCATATCATTTTTTGACATTCTCCTTACTCAGAAATTCTACAATCCTGCCGAGCATTTAGAAATCCTGCTTTAGAAATTTTGCATATAAACCATCATGAGCTTTATGCATGAATCTTAGATACCATGTTTTAGGATCTCATTCGTACTTGTATTCATGCTTAGTGTAAACTACTCATTATAGAAGAGGTAAAAACAACTTCATATTTTGATTATCCTGTTTAAAATAAACTAGTAACAATCCCTGCATTTTATAACACCTAGAACAGCATGCTCTTAGGCAAAAAAAACTTCTGAACTTCTAATGGTTCTGGTAAATGCTTAGGCAATCCTTAGGTATCCAATCTAACACTGTATTCTGGGCCGGGCCCGGTCTTCGTGGGCCAAACGGGCCGGTCTTCGTGGGCCTGGGCTTCGTGGACCTTGGCTCTGGCGGTCCCGGGCTTCGTGGGCTCACCTGGTGGAACCGGCCCGTGACGGGCCTAAGCCCATGTGGTCCTGGGCTAAACGGGCCGGGCTCGTGGGCTTCGCGGGCCTAGCGGTTTTTTTTGTTTTTTTTGTAAGGCAATTTATTATAGTATCATGGCTATATTAAAAATATATATGTAGTATATATGTAGAAATCTAATTATTAAAGTGTTTGACGAAAAAGAAAAATAACAAAACAATAGTAAAACACTAAATTGTCATGCATAATAAATTAATAACAAAGTACAACATGAAGCATATTAATATATATATATATATATATATATATATATATATATATATATATAGTATACTAGTATAGAATGTTATGTATATATATTTTCTTGTAGTATATATTGTATGTTATGTATATATATTCTATAACAATATATACTACAACAACATATATAAGAGGATATATAAACCGTTTTGTATAACAATTTTCTTAAAAATATCAAGATGCTTAATATGGATCTCCAATGTTTTAGAAAATACTAATATGTCGTCAATATAAATGATGATAAAATCTAGATAAGGGTTAAAAATATCATTCATAATTTTCTGAAATTCAGAAGGGGCATTTTTTAAACCAAATGGCATGACATTCCATTCATATTACCCAAATGGAACATTAAAAGCAGTTCTATAAGTATGCTCTTTAAAAATTTGAATTTGCCAATATCCAGATTTTAAATCAAATTTTGAAAATATATTGGCGTCATATAATCTAGATAGCAAGTCCCTTTTATTGGGGATAGGATATCTAATCCATTTTAGATGTTTATTTAACGGTTTATAATTTATAACTAGTCGAGGCCTCGTTCCTTTTCTGCAACATTATTAACATAAAAGGCAGAACATGACCAAGGAGATTTCGAGGGTTTTATCAAACCCTTTTGTAACAAACTATCAATCTCATTTTTGCAGAATTCAACTAGTTCAGCATTCATCTGGCAAGGTCGAGATTTAGTAGTAATATCATCCTCGGAGAAGTTTTCTTCGTAAGGAAGAGTTACAATATGCCTTTTCCGGTTCCAAAAGGCACTAGAGTGATCGGCGCAAACATCAATAGCCATCTTTTCAGCAATCAATTTAATCTTTTGCTGAACTTTAGCAGATTGTAAAGTATAGAATATATTCATGCTTAATATTTCTAATTGTAATGAATCAACATTCCTTTGTTTCATACTAATCAAGGCATTAATATCTCTAGTTACGGGATCTGTAACAAAATAATAACTTATCTTTTTATCTTGATAAGTAGCAGAAAAACCATGTTCATCTATGTTATTAAAAGGATAAATAGCATTAATAAAAGGGGTTCCAAGTATAATTGGAGGGTATAACTGGTTTTTTACCAAAAAGAAGAAATGAGGAATACAGACTTTATTTTGGCAAATATGGGTATTTGGTAGTTTGTACTCTATATCTAGAGCATGACCAGAAGCAGATTTAACCAAATGAGTGGTCTTTTAAAAATATTTAGTTGGAATTAATCCTTCCTGAATACAGCTTACATCAGTACCACTATCAATCATAGCTATATCAGTTATAGAAAAATTATTATCGATCAAAATAGTACATTTAATTATGTGCAGTAATAATTTGCATCATACCTAAAAATAGATCAGATTTTTCTTCAGTTATATCAGAAATTTCTTTTCCTTTATCATTAGAAAATTCAGAAATTTCTTTAGTCGAAAATTCAGGTAGAGAATTATTTTTCTCAATTTGAGTAATTCGGTGATCGCAAATCATTTGATTTTGCTTAAGAGACTTAATATCCCTTTTCAAATTCTCAATTTCTTCTTTTAAATCATCAAAAGAAGTATCTCTGCTAAGCGTACTGGACTTTTGAAGTCGTCTATTAATTTCAGATAAAGAATAAGGCGCAAAATGTTCAAATTCGTTCTTGTATTTTTCAAAAGGTTTTGAACTACTAGAACTAGAACTTGCAGCTAAACTAATAATTTTTTCTCGAAGATTTTCATTTGTAACTTCTTTTAAAAGTTCTATTACATTATCAGATGTAATAGTTTTCATATTTAGATTATGAAATTGTGATTGCAATTTATAAAATTCGCCATTATCACAAGTACAAATATCACCTTTACAAGCAATGCAAGAAGCATCAACATTTTTATTATTATCAGAAAAATCAATTAACTCAACTTCGTCTTCAGATTCAGTCTCAGAGTAATAGTCAGATTCTGATCCTGAAGTGTATAACAAGCCATAAACCTTATCGCGTAACTCATCATCGAGTTCTAAGGTTTTCAGCTTTTGAAGCTTGCAATTTGGAGAAATATGACCAAACTTTCCACATTTATAACACTTAATATCAGCGAGATCTCTTTTAGATCTATTCTTCGTAAATCGAGTAGATTTTCGATGCGCTTTTCTAGTATCACGTTCTTCCTTAGGCCTATATCTAGACCTCTTTTTCTTATACGGGCTATCCGGGTAAGGATACCTATGATATCTGTTTTTCTTCTTCTTACTTTGAGTAGAAGTTGCGGGTAAACCGAATTGGGTACAGAAGTCACCTAATTGGGATTTCTCTTTAAGCTTATCAATCTTAAGCTGTCTAGAAAGCTTTAACTCATTACACAATTTCAATCCTTCTTGTGTACATACTCCTATAAGTTTACCATAGGTATAATTATTATACTGAATCTCACCGTAACTACCTCTTAATACTTTCCTTACCCTTTCAGCAAATAAGGAAGGGAGGCCGTTTATAAACTTAACTTTCCAATGCTCATATTTATTCTCGGATAGTTCCATAACCCTACTCATAAAAGTATCTTTATACCATCTAAATTCACTAAGGGTCTTACATCTAAGCCCATTAAGTAAAGTTCGGATGGTCTCATGATTTGAGGTAAATCTACCATTGAAATGCTCTAAGATTGTAAGGATAAGAGTATACACTGCATCTTCTCTACCCTTCACTAGAGCCATACCTATGTTATCAACACCTTCGTCGATGGCTGTAGCATTAATAACAAAAGCCTTTTCTTCTACAGATAAATGATTATCCCACCAGCCACGAAGTTGGCCAGTAAATCCTGCAATAATTATTTTACAAATAGTTCTATCCGTATTTTTAACACTTTTACAGATAGTCGAATACATAAGCATTCTGTGTACAAGAATGGTTAATTGTCTATCAGTTAAACCATCAAGATTCCATTCATAAATTTCGGAACCGCTATAAGACGTATTAGTCTAATTCCAATCTCGTTCCTCAATCAACACATCTTGAGGAGTAGGACGAGGATAATTGTAAGTTTGCATCCTTGGTCTGTCAGCATACCTACCATTTGGTTTAACTATACCTTTGAGTTTATTAAACTCAGACCATGTCTCAGTTTTATAATCAGAAACGGTCTCAATTTTATCAGCAAAATTTTTTGATAAATCAATAGGTCTAATATTTAAACCAGAAAGCTTTTTATCTAGAAGCTGAGCTAAGTCATCAAGAGATTTAAATTTAAAATCCTGAATCTCAGGAGGTCTTTGAATATGAGTAAGAATTGCTTGATCAACTGTTTTACTTCCTGAAGTGGAGGCAATATCAATTGGTCCTTTCTTAGTACTCATTTCTTTTATTAAAATAGTCAAATCATCAAGTTTTTTATCAAGAGAACCAATATGTTCTCCTAAAATTTTTACATACAAACCCAAATAATTGTTTTGAGAAATCAATTTATTAATTTCTGCGATACTAATAGCTGCAACATTATCATCAATAAATTTTTGAAAAGCAGTGAAAGTAATACCAGTATTATTAGGTAAAATAAAGGGAGCCTGAGGAGGATAAATTGCTTTAGTAATATTACCACTCCCATCTTTATAAGATCTTTCCAATACCTTTATATAAAGAGGCAAATAAGTTGTTATAAACCAAGGAACAAAATACATAATTTGATTATGCAGGGCACAAATTTCATAAAATTCATGAGATATATTGTTCAAATCATCTTTACTATAAGTATCAAAAAATCATGTTTTAAACTGGTTCCATTTATTACTAAAAATTCCTTTTGAATATAATTACGTGCCCGAGAACCGGGGCTAAAATCAATTTGGTGCAGAATCATTAAATACTATTGGGGTCGAAATCCATCTCGGATACAGAAGGAATATCCTTATCTGAAATATTGTCATTGTATTGAACAATATTTGTTTGAGGGTTAATCTTAACTCTTTCAACTACCTTAACCTTTTGATCAGGCTTATTACTAATTTGACTAGCAATGGTGTGTAAAGAGGCTGCACAATTGCGAGCTGGACCGTAGACTGGTTCAACAGGAGAAATATGTTGAATAGCAGGTAGAAGTCTATGATTAGAAAACGAATGTCTATTATAAATAGTAGACTTATCATCAAATTGAATACAAATCCTACTATCCGGATTTTGAGTGACATGCGAAAATTCAGTATTCGACAAGTCGTTAGTAATCTGACTTGGGGATATAACAGAATTTAAAGTCCAAGTAGTTGGAAAATTAATTTCTTCCCACCTAATAGGTCTCCTGGTGGTGACCTTGGACCTTGCAAAATTGGTTTCTACCAATATGGTCTGATCCGATGTATCGTATAACTTACATCTAGGATTCAAAGTAGATAACAATTTGAAATAAATCCTATAAGACAGACATATAAGTTCAGAACCAGGTGCATAATTATAACCATGTGTTTTCACATTTAAAGTCAAAGCATCAAGAATATTAACATCAGAAAGAGAAAGTTGCAGATTGGGTTGAGTATTAAAGTATACTGGACCATAGGCCACTGTAGACTCTATCGAACCCATCAGAGACTGTCTGAAGTTCAGATTTCTAGCATCTCTAAGAGCTGCTAAAAAGGTCTCTGGTAATCCTTTAAGGGTTAACGGTTTAAATGCAATTTGAACCATACCAATATGCAGATAATGATAATGATGTTTACATAAATCTATATCGTGTTTGTTTAACAAACGAATAGTCTGTTCAGACGAATTTAATGTTAAAGACTGCTCAGTCGTTTTTATCAATTGTTTAGAAGAAAGTTTATCAAACCAACCATAATCATAAATGGTTTTTATAGAAACTTTAGGAATTGTCCATTTATTTAATAAATCAAGGTTTTGAGGTATATCTACCTCTTCAAGTCTAGTACCTTTAATACTTGTTTCTCTCAGATCCATTCCAAAAGCTTCATATCTATGTTGAATCTAAGTACATATCTATTACATATTTACCATGAAAGTTCCTAGTCTCTGATACCATCTTACACCAGGATCTAAGTAGGCGGGCGGTAGTCCAGTCTTCATCAATTTGTCCCAAAAATTGTTGTAAAATACCCTGTATAAGCAAGGGATTTGTTCTTCCGTAAAACCTAATTCAGGAGTCCATTTATGAATCCATGGGATAGAGAATTCAATAAAGAAGCAAATTTGATCAATTCTTTCTAGGTAACAGATATGATCTGCGTGATATAACTCGGTTAGGAATGGTGAAACTTTTGCCCATTCTTTGTATAACTTAAGAAATGGTTCAGACAGGCAGAATTTTTGTTGTGGGACCGTGGTATGACCACCAATTTAAAAACCAGTTAGGGATTGGTACTATAAAAACCTTTGCACATACTTTAATAAACCAAGTGTGTTTATGTCTCTCATTATTATAATAAAGCACCCTGTCAAATGCTTGGATATAATCCCAATAAATAAAATTCATAGGTGATTTATTAAGGCTTATCTGCCTTTCTTTCATTGTTGAAATCCCCATTCTTCAACAGATATAATCTGTTTGATAATGATTTTTGAAAAGTTATAAACGTTTTCATTTGTGTTATAACCCGAAAAGTGCTGGAATTCTGCACTACCTGTACTGATTAGGATAGTCTCATAATAAGTGCGGGTTTTATATGATTCACCCGGGTAGTATAATCCATTAATCAGATATCTCTGGAATATTTTCCATGGTTCTTTTTTTCTCTGAATCTCAGAATTTTCAAGGAGAAATATCATTTCTTTCTTTGGTAATTTTTCGTATGACTTGATATCATCATTGTCTTCTTCTTTAGCAATTGAAGCAAAAGTATCACTTTGCTTTTTGGATGCCAAATAAGCTTGCAGATGTCCATATAAAGGACTATCTTCTGGAATATCTTCCAGATGTATAGAATGTCCTGATGATTCACCGGTATGAGGTACCTTCGAGTTTATCAAACTCTTTTTTCCTCTTTGTATTACTGGAGAATTTGATGAGGATCCGTCTGACGATCCTTGAGAATAAGACTTACTAGGGGAAGATCTTCCCCTACCTCTGCCCCTGGTGGCCCATGAAGGGTCCATTCTGCATAAATAGCAAGTCATTAGTAATTAAAAAAGATATCAGAATTCTATTGCCGATATAATCCTGGCTGGGGAATTCATTTTCAATTTTTTGAAGAATATCAGTAATAACTTTAAGACTAGAGCATTCTTCTTCAATATTTTTAATGATGTCAACCATAATTTTATCAAGTATGAGACCCTTTAAGTCTCTGTTTAAATTAATCACTTTAAGAATAGTGATTAATACCTTATCACCTAAAGTCAGGGTATAATAACTCATACTTTATTCTAATATTCCCGGGATAGGAAATCCGGAAGGGAATTATCAATTCCTTTTTTGTATTGTATTTCAAAATCGAAAGGGGCCAGCTGAGCCTGCCATCTAGCAAATATTAGTTTAGAAGCATCGTGCTTAAAATCTTTGTCAAACATATATTTAACAGATTGAGCATCAGTTTTTATCAAAAAAATTTGGTTATACAAGTCGTCTTGAAATTTCAGAACGCATTTAACAGTTGTTAACATTTCATGCGCCACAATAGCATATTTCTTCTAGGCTTCGGTCCATTTACCAGAGTGAAATCTTATTAGGTATTGTATGTTATGTATATATATATCCTCTTATATATGTTGTTGTAGTATATATTGTATGTTATGTATATATATTCTCTTGTATATTGTCTTGTAGTATATATTGTATGTTATGTATATATATATTTTCTTGTAGTATATATTGTATGTTATGTATATATATTCTCTTATATATTTTCTTGTAGTATATATATTGTATCTTATATATATATATATATTATAACTTATTACTTATATATTTTCTTGTAGTATATATTGTATGTTAGGTTTATATATTACCTTATATATTTTGTATGTTATGTGTATAAAAAAAAAATTTAAAAAATCCGTTGGGACCGTTAGGCCCGCCAGGACCGGCCCAGGCCCGGCTGACGGTCCCGGGCTAAACGGTACCGGGCTCGTGGTCTAATCTATGAAGACCGGCCCGTCACGGGCTTCTCAGGACCACCAGGACCGGCCTACCAGGCCCATAAGGCCCGTTAGGACCGCGGGCCCGATCCGGTTCAGGCCCGGACCACCAAGCAGCATTAATCCAATCTCTTATAAAACTGGAAACTGCTCTATGTGTGTACTACTTGATGACTAACCGGCTTAAAATCAGTAGGCAAGCCTGATTCAGACTTCTTTTCTGAGTCATGTAATAAATCTGGTTCTGTTGTTATCACTTAGATACCATGCTTTAGGATTCTGAATTCAGACCTTACCTATGTATGAGTCGTGCTGTCTATGTGCATTACTTGTGGTGATACATCTGAGCCTTCAATCTGTTTCTGTGTTTTCCCCCTAAATGCAGTCTTATGTGTTCTTATTTGTCGCCTAGTATTTTGCCTTTAAACCTGAGGGTCTGCCTAGAACTTCCCCTTTTTATAGGATAGGAGTCTTAAATTCCTCCGGGACTGATAGGAAGGGACAGGTAGCAGCATGCAATAGGAGTCGAGACCAACCCTCACATTAATTACCTTCACGGGGCGGGAAAGGGTAGATATGGATATGACGACCGGTGCGTTACTACCACGTGTAGCCCCTTTTTGAGGAGTGTCATACCAGGTATTGCATTGATGAGATCCATATTACAAACAAACCTAGGACAGCCCTTTTTAAATTCATAAGCATGCTTTAGATTGTAATTTTTTTCAAAATTTCGCCTTTCACTAATTATTTTCAAACACTTGTGTATTTAAACTTAAATCCCCTACTATTTGAGCCATACTTGTTTATTTGCTAATTGCACAAATTCAGAAAAACTATCTGGCTAGGAACCACACTAGTGGGTCCTGAGGGGTGCCTAACACCTTCCCCCTTATAATAATTTCAAGCCCTTACCCTATCTCTGGTTACCAAACATAGTTATAGATGAACCCCATAGGTGTCCTAACGCACCTTAAATCGTTAGGTGGCGACTCTTCAAAAATGCAAACACCTTTCCCAAAAGGAATGAGTTGTCCCATATTAAAAATGTCATGAATCCGATTCCGCGATAAAGAAAAAAAAAGGTGGCGCGGCAGTGCCTTGGTGGCAGCTCGCGCAGGTGCTCTGGCTGCACCACATGCGCGTCCTCGGCCTCTATCCCAGCCCCGACCTCTGACGGCTGCAGTAGGGGGTGCGGGTGCCGGATCATCTCGAGTAGCACGTGTCCTTACCATCTGTGAGAGAATAGAAGACAAAAGTTTAGAATTGTGATGTCAAAATATCGCACGACAAGGAAATCAAATAAAGTGGAATTTTTCTAACAGTTACATATCCTCTCGTAGATAAGTACAGATGTCTCAGTACCGATAAGCGAGACTTTAATAAACCAGCGCTTGATCCATGACTCCTATGAACCTAGAGCTCTAATACCAACTTCTCACGACGCCGGTTCGCCCTCCGTGAACCATCGTGACGGCACCTAGTCTCTACGACTAGGTAAGCCTAACAAATGCAGAAAATAAATGAAACTTGCGGAAGAAATAATCAAAAGCCAAAAATAACCGAATGAAAAAATATTTAAAATGTTGCTTGGCATATACAACACAACTTCTCAGAATCTAATACACTATTCCAAAACCCGGAAACTCACAGAACCACAAGCCTTTGGATATCTACAATGTCTAACTCCAGAATATCTAACAAGGGAAAGAAATACAGAAGGGAAAATGTTAAAAGCTAGAATAGAAAAAGACTCCTCGGTCTGCGGACGTGGCAGATATACCTCGAAGTCGCTGGAGCAGTCACCTCGCCTCAAGGGTGATAGGACTGAGTCGCAATACCTAGATCTGCACATAAAAAACATGCGCAGAAGGGGCATAAGTACACCACAACGGTACTCAGTAAGTGCCAAGCCTAACTTCAGATGGGTAGTGACGAGGAAGGTCAGGGCCCTACTAAGGTTACATAAAATATAAAGTTTGATAGTGTAGAACAAAACAGTATAAATAAATACAATGGTAAAAGTAACACATGATATAAAAAGGGCAACAACAACTATTACAGAGACAAGGAAAAATACGGAAGGAAATGCGACTTAGCACCAAAATAGCAACCGGGGATCTCCTAGGATACCGTCCTGCAGTCACATATATACATCTCCAATGGATCACCCGGGATCCCGTCCCGTAGTCCAACTCATAGTGCTTGGGGATCTACCGGAATCCCGTTTCATAGTCCCAAATGTAAATACCCAGTATTGGGGGAATCTACCGGGTGTATTCTCGTAGTTCCATATAACTGTGCAGGGAGATCTACCGGAATCCCACATCCATAGTCTCAAAATAAACAGACAAGGGGGAGCTACCAGAATCCCACATCCGTAGTCCCAAAATAAATACACAGCAGCAACAAGAAAATATACAGAAATGGAAAATTTCATATTAAGGTGACAAATGATTCTAGCCTAGCATGCTGCACAGAATTCAGGTAAGGCAGGTTGAGCAAATAAAGCAATTAAGTCACTTAGACATGCTTTCCTAAGCTAACAACAGACTTAATAGTGCAAGTAATAAAAACAGAAAAAGAAACAAACTAGTGATTACTTAATGAAAACTGGATTTCCAACAATTATCACAAGTACGCACCTGTCACCTCACGTACAAGGCATTTCAATTACCAAATATACCAATCCTAAAGGGAAGGTCCCCACACAAGGTTAGACAAGCCACTTACCTCGAACCGGCTCAAAATCAATCTGAAACCATGCTCTTGCCACGAGTACTCGGCTCCAAATGGCCCAAATCTATTCAATTCAATTGCATAATATAAATAACACTTCAAATAACCGATTCTACAAAGAAATTCTAAGCTAATATGCGAAATTAGGTAAAATGACCAAAATGCCCCTTAGGCCCACATCTCGGAATCGGGTGAAATTTCCATTTTCAGAGACCTCGTATTCTCACGAGTCTATACATAATAAGAACACTAAAATCGGAGTTTAATTGACCCCTCAAATACCCATGTTAAGGTCTTTTAATCTCAAACCCTAATTACCCATTTTTCCTAAAATTTTCACCACTAATTAGGTCTTTAATCACATATAAATGAGTTATGATTTTAAAAATGTTACCTCCAAGTGATTCCCCTTTGTTTTCCTCAAAATACTCCCTTAAAAGCTTCAATCCCGTTCAAAAATGATGGAAAAATGAAGAAGGGTCGCGGATTGGGCTTTTAAAACATTGCCCAGCGTTTTAATAAAATTCTTCACTACGATCGCGGTTCCTCACACGCGTTCGCATAGAACTGGCTGACTTCCCTCTATGCGATCGCGTACCCCCAATCGCGTTCGCATATAGTAAACACTCAACCCCTGCCACACGCGTCCACACTCTGTGTTCGCATGCAGCCTCACGCGACCGCATTGCTTTGGCTCCTCACACTTCGCGATCGCGGGCCAACCTTGGCGATCGCATAGAACAAATTCTGTTACCGCACCAACAACCCTATGCAATCGCAGCCCCACTAATGCAATCACATATAAGGAAATCAGATACTAGCAGTTCAGCAATTCCAACAAGTTCAAAAATGACCCGTTGAGCATCCGAAACACACCCGAGGCCCTCGGGACCCCAACTAAACCTACCAACATATCCAATAACATCATTCAAACTTGTTCCAACCTTCGGAACACTCAAAACAATATCAAAACACCAATTTAGCATCCGATTCAAGCCTAAGAACTTCAACAACTCTAAAAATACACTTTCAATCAAAAAGTCTATCAAACCTCGTTCGAATGACCTGAAATTTTGCGCACACGTCACATTCAATACTGCAGAGCTACTCCAACTTCCGGAATTCCATTCCGACCCTCGGATCAAAATCTCACTATCGAACCGGAAAGTTCAAAAATTTAACTTTCGGCATTTCAAGCCTAAATTACCTACGGACCTCCAAAACACAATCCGAACACGCCTGTAAGCCTGAAATCACCCAACGTAGCTAACGGAACCATCGGATTTCCATTCCGACGCCATCTTCACACTTTTCCAACTACGGTCAACTTTCCTACACTTAATCTCTTAAGACGATCGGGCGGGTCGTCACATCTCCCAACGATGCTGCACTGCCCAGCTACTACAAAATCAATAACCCATCCTGAGCCCATGCTCACTTAATAGCTGCGCAAGTCCATTAAATCCTCATGGACATCAACTAAAGGCGCAACAATACATTCTAATCCAAAGTTATGTTGTATCCTTCTTCATATCAAGCAACTCCTTTCTGTTGCACCCAATTTCCCTCCGTATGACAGCCAATATTTCAAATCGAGCCCGTAGACCTAGTCACTGACCACCATGAATCCCAATTCACTCTAAACTCCTCTCAAGGTGTGTAGTCATCCTACCAAAGAACCCATGTGTTGCTCTGCCACTCTCCCACTTTGGTCAAACTCACTCCTTTAAGCAACTACTCGACTCATATTTCCCACACTTGGCCTTCTAGGAGTTTAATCACCACAAGACACTTCCCACATGCCATTCCTCATCCTTTGCTGCCCAGTCAAATATGTATGAGGAAACATTACCACATCTGCAGTACCATTACAATTCCTCGATTCCCGATTTAGAACCATCGCTTCACGTCGTGTAAGATTAAATGGGAAGGAAATGAAGGCATAAGCCTCAAGGGAATCAAACCGCACGATGAGGAATCAAGAAGGGAAGTGTTTCTAACAACCCTGTAGCCTTCGACCAAAATCCATTAAAGGTCGTGATGGCGCCGGACACCACTGTCAGCAAAGCCAACACCAAGAAGTTAATTAAATATCATTTCAGTATTTTTGCAATCATTTCTTTTCTTTACATTAAACAATATATAATGAACTTCACTGAGTAAATAATGATGTCTTTAACCAATTTAAATACTGAAAAATCCCATAGTCGCCCCAGAATCGGGTGTCAAAGGGCATGAGAAATTTCTAGGAATTTAAAATGTAATACGATAACTGTCCGTAATACAAATTGGACAGAAAAGAAAATATAATACTCTAAAGGAGGCTCTGCTAGCTGCAGGTCATCTCGAGAAATGCAGCTCACCTAAGTCTCTGTATCCACCATACCGTTGCGCCCAATGAGGCCACTAGACATAGATGTGCATGTGCAACATAAATGCACAGCAAGTGTAGTATGAGTACAAAAGCAATGCGTACCCAGTAAGTATCCAGTCTATCCTCAAAGAAGTTGTGACGAGAGGTCGACTCCAACACTTACTAGTGGTCCAATAATATCAAATACAGTAGAGAAGTGAATAAATATGATACAGAGTAAATATATAAGATAAACACGTATTAAATGTGTGGTACAATTCTCTCCTTTACAATTTTTGTTCAATCTCTCAACTAGCAAGTTCCCTCCATAACCGGAGCATATATATAAAGAGATAGTGGATATCATCAAGAGGTTGTCATAAATCAAATCAGGGAAAAACCCTAAGGTACACCGGCTTCTAGCCAAATATTACACACGAATTCCATAAGAATGATGTATATATATAGGAAATGCCGAGGTGTACGACCCGATCCCATAAGAGTAGTAGAAGGAAATACCCCACTCATGAATCATATGTGCAACTCGGTCAAATATTATTTACGTAATTTCCCCGCTCGCGAATTATTCATGTGACGCCGTCAAATATAATTTATTAATAAATCAAAATCCTTTTTCTTGGTTCCTTTCAAAATAAGGACAATTCAACGTGAAGATTTTAAAGAGATTTTCCCCGCTCGCGAAGTGCACATGCGGCGCGGTTACATTATAATATTTCTCAATTCTTTCGAAAATATGAAGTTTCATGGAAACTTTTAAAATCTTAAATTCCTCAATTCAAATTCCTTTAAACACAATTATTACGCAACCCTAATCTTGTTTCTTCTCAAGACAATGATAACATAAATTAACAACAATAAAAACAAAGCATGTTGTAAGCCTAAAACTACCCGGACATAGGCATAGCTAGTAGCTACGTACGGACTCTCGTCACCTTGTGCGTACGTAGCCCCCCACAATTAGAAGCACATAATAATTTGGTTCACCTATGGGGATAATTCCCTCTTACAAGGTTAGAAAGGAGACTTACCTAGCTCCGTAATTCCATAACTAGCTTCTAAGCCCTTCCAACGACTCAAATCGATGCACAACGCTCCAAAACTAGCCAATAAATTGTTGATACCCAATTTTATCCTATATTTTTATATATGCATAAATACCTTCAAAATAGCATATATATGCATATATAAGCACGCACAAGGTTTTTATAATTTTTTCCATAATTTTAAGGATTTAAACTGATTTATTTCCTTCCCTTTTGTTCATAAATCCCCAATAATTATCCCCCAAATTATTGTTGTGATAATTTAGTCATTTAATTTCTATATTTATGCCAAAATATGGTTAAAATATTTTTTATGCATCTTTATAATTGCATTTTGTATTTTTAAAGCTAAATTGCATATAATTGCAATATTAGCCTCATTAATATATAATTACATTTATACGCGTAAAATTGATCTCCTATATTTTTAAAATGTTAAAATCATTTTAGTACACAAAATTATTTTCTAGAAATTATTTATTATTTATTATAAATGATATAGGAAAAATTGGCTATTTAAAATATATCCAGACATATATTTCAATTGTAGGCTAAATTAAACCCAACCCCAGCCCAATTTCTAATCAAACTACACGACCCAAGACCTGCCAAATCCTGGCCGTTGATCTAAAATATCAATGGCCCTTATCTACTCCTACCTTTTTTTTTATCCCAAACGACCCCTAACCCTAGCTCATAACTCAGAGACCGCCGCCTCTGTATTCTCTCATCTCCTCTCCTATCTCAACCCACCAACCTAACCCTAGCTCTTCCAACTACTGACTTCCTTCTCCGGTCTTCTCCAGTGATCTCCCTTCAACTCCCAGGCCTTCAATGGCTCCTCTATTGCCATGCTCACCTTCTCTGAGGCCTTCAAGGGCCCTAGGCCATGCCGACCTGTATCTAGGGTTTGCTATTGGCTGTTCTTGGCTACTCTTATGTGATTTCGAGCAAAATCACACTGTATTTGTCACGATCTTTGGGTTTCTAAACAGGTTCTTTCATCTCTACTTCGGTTTCTTGTGAAACCCTAATTTTTGATGGCATCTCCTAGATCTGTACGATTTTTAAATGATTTGAGTCTGTTTCTTTGATGTTTACAATAACCTTGCAACTCTTTACAAGAATCATCGATTTCAAAGTATTTTCACCTTCTTCTCAAATTAGGGTTTTCGGAACTTCTTCTAAAACTTTGTTTAAATCGATTCTTTATGTTTAAACTTCTATCTCTTGCATATTTCGACTGATTCTCTAATTTAACTACTTCTTCAACTTGCCTATGTTGAAAACCCTAATTTCTTAGTTCTAATCTTGGGTTTCTGAGTTTTGTTTTGATAACTTGTCCAGTTAATCTTTATGTTTCTGTGATTCTATGAATTTACCCTATGATTGCTTGTTAAGGTTCCTAATTATGGCTATCCCTGCCTATTGTATGATTTTACCCTATTTGTTCACCAATATTTCTGATTCTTCACTTCTCCTACCTGTATCATGCCTATTCTACTAACTCAGATTATGCCCTACATGAATCCCTAATTTATATACGATTTTTGTCCTACTCGACCTCTTAGAATTCTGGTTTTTGCTTACTATGTGCTTGTTCTTATAAAGCTGTGGTAAATTAGTGTTATTTTCTACTTTTGAATCCTTGAGTCTTTGTGATTGATCTTTCACTGATTTCGCATGATATCTCTATTGATTTTTAACCGTGTAAAATATTTTCTGACCTTATTATGCGGTCAATTATTCTATTAATTGATTTCTTAAGTCATTTCCCTGATTGAAATATATTGAACCTAGCCTCTATTACATGTTATGTACTTATATTATGCAAAAAATATTTCCTTATTTGTTATGATCAGCCTTATACGATTTCCTTCCTTAATTGCTACATATCTATTACCGTTTGAAGTTGACTCCTCAATTAAAGGGAGTACTTACCTTGATTTTGTAACTGATTGATTCCGAGTCCCCATAATTACTGATGAACTCTGATTTTTACCTTATTTGCTACCTGTTTTCAAACTATATATACACACTCTTTCATTAACACAACATAAGAACACCTTTGATTCAAAAACCCTCTCTCACACACTTAAAAGTTTCTGCTCTCTTTTGTGCTACTTGCTACTACTTGTAGTCATCAGTATTCCGTGTACAGGCAAGCCTATTGGACGTTTTCAAATCTTGCAACTCTGAAACTGTTTCTGTGACTTAGGTTATTTTGGTTTAACAGGTTTTAAAAGAAATCAATAGGCAATTTCTAGGGTCATTGTTTCTGAGTTTATAAAATAAATTGCTTGTCTTCTGTGTATTCACCTAGACATCGGCCTTAGGATACTGTTTAATAAAAGCCCTAATTGTGCTTGAGTCGTGCTATTTATGTGCCTTGTTTGAGGAGGAAACTTTGAGCCTCTAATTGTTCCCTTTTATCTTATGTGCTAAAAGTCCTAATTGTTTTGCTTGTCGCCTTAGAATTTTCACCTTTAAATCCTTAGGGGTCTGTCTAGAACCACCTATAGGTAGAGGTCCTAAATTCCTCCAGGACCATTAATAAGGGACGGGTAACAGCATGCAATAGATCGCTGACCAAACACTCGCTTTTCATGACCACTAAGGGGATGGGAAGGGTAGATGTGGGATATGATGACTACGCGCTAATGTCACGTGTAGCCTCTCATCGAGGAGTGTTTACCAGACATTGTGTAGGGTGATCCTTTAGGCTAACCAACCTAGGACTCCTCCTTTACCAAAATTCCTTTTTCTATTTAAAACCTTTGTTTTACAACTTGTTCAAAAAATCTTTATCTTATTACTTGAGTTACCCAACGTGCTTTACTTACAATCTATTTGATTCAACTATTTATTTATATGGACTAATTTGTGAATATAAGTTCGGCCGGGACCCACAGTTGTGGACCAAGAGGGGTGCCTAACACCTTCCCCTCGAGGTTATTTCGAGCCCTTACCCTAAATCTCTGGTAATGCAAACCAATCCAAGATTTAATCACTCTAGGTGCCCTAACACACCATAACTCGTTAGATGGCGACTCTTCAAATACCCAATTCCCAAAAGGAAATGAGTTATCACACCCTATGGAATATCGAAACCCGGACCTGTCTCAGCGAGGAGGGAAAAAGGGGGCGCGACAGCATGGCAACTCTGCTGGGGATACCTTTAGGCTCTTACTATAACAAACTTGTCTTTTATAAATTAGTCCCAGCATGTTTTATCCAGCACCCTTCTCCCTTATTTGAATTTAACTGTCTATTTCTAAAATATTTATGATTTCTTTATTGTCCTAAAACTAACTTGTCTCTTTGTTTCCTTTTTTCTGTAACTATCTTTCAATTATTTAAATGCTGTATTTATTTTTCCTATGTGAAAATACTTGACTACATGTTATTAATTGCTACATAAATCATGCTCCGCATCATATTCCACTTGTGTGTCTCAAATCCTATAGCAACGCTTTAATGAGTGGTTGCGCTCTTCCTATTTACTACCCTTAAATTCAGAAAGGCTTATTTGCGGTAAAACCAGTCGATTAGCGGTACAGTCGACGGTTCCGTGCCTTCCCCATCAAGTTGTCCGCTTGAGGGTACCTGTTTAAAACCCAATAGAAACCTTACACTGGTTAAAATTGTGCATGTATCATGGTCAAACCTAGTCGGGTCAGTTATGTCGTCCACATAATGATCCTTTATGATAAGCCTTATCCAAAGTCCATCGGGTTTTCCATAATCCCAACTAACGCAACCACGTTCTGTGCATTAATTTGGAGAACTAAATGCCTATATGTTGATCATAAATGTATAAATAGTCGAGTCTGGTAGGGGTAAGGTCTAACCTTTTTGTTTTGTAGAAAATGAGGCACGAGGTCCCCAGATTTGGTATGGTTAGCAACATCCCACCATTGCTGCTAGATTAGTGGGAGGACCTTTCCTCAAGTGACAAGAAGAATGGGACAAAGTACCTAGGTAACCTGCCTTTCAGGCTAGATATTGAGCCAAACAACAAACTGATCGAGGCTGCCACTTTATTCTAGGATAATGAAAGAGCTGTGTTTCGTTTCGGTGACATAGAGATGACACTGGTTCTAGAGGAAATAGAAGGGCTTGCAGGATTGACTAGGGATAGTCCCGGGCTATTGGTACCAGAAAATCCTACGGGCAGGGGATTTTTAAAGATGATGAGGTTGAAGAAGAATGTCGACCTAGTGTGCTTGAATGATTCCTACATACCTTTTGAATACATGTACGAGAGGTATGGTCATAGCAAGTCTTTCCGCACTTACCATGATGAGATCTCCCTCACTTCTCTGGGTCACATCCACCGCAGAGTATTTGTATTCATCATCTGCTTTCTAGGCCTGATAGTATTCCCAATAAAAAGGGGAAGGATCCACACTAGGTTGGCCATGGTCGCCAAGACTCTGATGGAAGGGATTAATGGACAGACATATACCATAGTCCCCATGATCATAGCTGACATCTATAGGGCCTTGGAGCGTTGTCAAAGAGGGGTCAAGCATTTTGAGGGTTGTAATTTGTTGCTGTAGTTATGGTTGCTATAGCATCTCTAAAAGGGTTGCTATCGTCAAGAATTTCAACGAAGGGCTTGGAACGACCACATTGCCTTCCATCAAACTATGCAGATGACTTATATTCCAGACAAATTTGCTCAGTCGAAAAGCGCCAGAGAATGGATAGAGTTCTTTGACAACCTGACTGAGGAACAGGTACAGTGGATGTTTGAATGGTTCCCAACAGACGAGTTTATTATCCGGTCCAGGGATGCTTCGCACTTGGTGCTGATCGGGTTGAGAGGGATATACCCATATGTCCCTATGCGAGTTATGAGGCAAGCAGGTAGAAAACAGGTTGTACCAAGGGTTGTTCAAAATGAGTCATTTCAGGGCAGACTTCCAAGATGACGACGTCCCTTACAAGTGCCAAGCTCAGCACATGTGGCACTGCAAAATCATTATGGAGAAAACACCATTGAGCTAGATAGGTATCATGCAGGGTGCGAGCCTCTCTACATGGCATGGTTGGAGGACAATCTGAAAGGAATGGTGACACTGGGGGCCAGTCAAGGAACAGAATCATAGATAAGGAAGTTGAAGCTCAAGTCAACTACAATAGGCTACGCAAGAGGGTCCACGACTCTGAGAATGAGCATCGGGAAATACATGAGAGGAATTTGAGGTTGATCGAAGAATGGAAAGAGATGGAAATCACTTCCAATAGGAAACTGGAATACCTGGAGCGAGGAATAGTGGAGCAGGAAGGCAAAGTCATAAAGAGGATAGAAAATTGCCAGAATGCTGAGGGAACTGAAGGAGGACATCTGGCCAGAGCCTATTTACTGCTGGGACTGCACGAACTGGGGGATCTGTATGATGGGTCCGGAAGATCGAATCTGGGGAATGTCCTTCTAGGACCAAATAGGCTAGATTTACTTGTTTTTCCTAAAAATGTAATAAGGCCAAGTGCCAGTAGTGACTAATTTTATTATTATCTTAGTGTCATTTTGGGATTCGTCTATTTTTATATTATGAAATGAAGAATTTATTGGCATTCAAAGTTCTCCGAATCTATTTGTCGCTAGGCCTACCTCTGGCACAACGAGGTTCCCAAAATAGGACATGATTTTACATTTCGCAATACGTGTTTAAATACTGCAACCGTTTCAGAATCCTCGCTGACTTGTTACCTTTTGTCTTTCTTTATTTTTGATTATTCCCATCCCCTTAGGTTGGTTCACTCATACTGGCCTCGTCAGCATATCATACCAAATCTAGAGGCCCTTCACATCCTCCTCGTCCAAGCAATACAAAAGGCAAAGGAAAATCAAAGATGGACGACTTAAGTGGAATCCGAAAGGAAATGTTGAGAATGCAGAGACTTCAGATGGCCGTATTACTCCGACCCCGAATGACCTGGTCTTGAGATTAGAACAAAAGATACTGGAACTGCAAGGAGATATTGAGAAGGTTTGCAACTTGGTAAACTTGTCACTTATCCTCAATGTCCATGATATCCACCAACAAAACACAAAGAATCCAACACCGCCTCAGAACGCACAAAACCAACAGCCACAAAATTCTACTGCACCAAATCAATACGCAACTCTACCCCAAAATATCAATCCATTGCCGATACCAACTCCACTACAACATCATCATCAACCAATTTAGTACCCACTGACCACCACTTACCACACTCCCCAAAACACACAACCCATTCTCGATCCACAAAACTCCACCAACGACCATCACTACACCCAAGTTCCTAGCACCCATCAAAGCAACCCCATATATGTGGAAACTATACCCCATTTTACCCAACTAATATCCTGTGCACTGAAATTCTTCGAGAAGGACCTGCTCATTAAGAACATGGTTGAAGAACTCAAGAAGTTGACAAGCTGAGTTCAAGGTGTTGAAGGCGATAGAGGAACAGAGGGTTTGAATTATGAGGATCTGTTCATACAGCCGGATGTTGAACTGCCAGAGGGGTACAAACCTCCCAAGTTCAAAATGTTTGATGGTACAAGTGATCCCAGGGTTCATCTAAGGACCTACTGTGACAAGCTTGTCGAAGATGAAAAGATCTAGATGAATCTCTTTATGAGGAGCCTTACTAGGGACGCTTTGTCTTGGTATATCAGCCAAAATCCCATGAAATGGTCCAATTGGGTAAGCATGGCATCAGATTTCATGGACCGGTTTAGGTTCAACACAGAGAATGCATCGGATGTCTTCTACATTCAGAATCTTAAGAAGAAACCTACTGAGACTTTCCGTGAGTACGCTACTCGTTGGAGGTCGGAAGCAGCCAAGGTCAGGCCCGCTTTAGAAAAGAACAGATGAATAAATTCTTCGTCAGGGCACATGATCCACAGTATTATGAGAGGTTGATGGTTATCAAAAATCACAAGTTCTCCGACATCATCAAACTCGAAGAAAGGATTGAAGAAAGAATCAAGAGTGGGATGGTAACGAACTTCAAGGCACTGTAAGTCACAAATAAGGCACTACAATCAGGTGGCATATCGAAAAAGAGGGATGTTGGGGCAGTAATTGTGGCCCAGGGCCCAAAATCTCCACTAACCTATCAAACACCTCCACCCACATACCAAGCATCACCGCCTACATATCAACCTTCATCTCCCAGATATTCCTAACCAGCCACTGTCCATCACACCTATAACTCCCAACCATCCCACTTCCAATCACCACCAGCTCACCAAAATTATCCAAAACCAAGACCCAACTTCGACCGTAAGCCGTCCAGACAATACACCGCCATTGTTGCTCCCATCGACCAATTATATGAAAGGTTGAAAGCCACAGGCTACGTCACTCTTGTTCCCGCTGTAGCATTAGAAAATCCATCCCAATAGGTTAATCCGAACAAAACTTGTGCTTACCATTCCGATATGAAAGGGCACACCACTGCTGAGTGTCGAACATTGAAGGATAAGATCCAGATGCTCATTGACAACAAGTTCATACAAGCAAAGGAAGTCGCACCTAATATCCGCAACAATCCCCACCCTGATCACAGAAGTGATGGTGTACACGTAGTAGAAACAAATGAAGAATGGGACCCTGAGGGGTTGATTGGGCTCATTCGAGAAGGAGATAACTTTAAGGTTGCAGTCACACTTACTCCTATTGTGGTTCAGACTCAGGCACCAATTGATGTTGAGGTAACTGCATCAGTTCCATTTGAGATAGAAGTGGCTCCGCCTACAACCACTTCCGCTCCCTTTGAAGTAGAAATGGTCATACCTTTTACTGTGACGGTATCAACCACACCCCCTTTAAACTCAAAAGCAATACCTTGGGATTATGTTGCCGAGGCTCAGCGAAAAGGGAAAGCCAAAGTAGAGGAATCTGACACCACACAAGGAATGACTAGGACTAGAAGAGTCTATACATCCGAACATTAGGGAGGATCGAGTAAGGAGGCCACTACTAGGAAGCCTATCATTGAGATGGGGCCAGATGACCTGTGGAGGAAAGTGCAGGCAAAGGAATACTCTGTTGTTGACCATTTGAACAAAGTCCTTGCTCAGATATCTATCCTGTCACTATAACAGAATTCAGAGGCACACAAGAACGCCTTGATGAAAGTACTGAGCGAGGCTTATGTACCCAATAATATTACTGGTGGAGAAAAGGCCAACGTGGTCGGTCAAGTGCTAGAGAGCCATAAGATTATCTTCCACGAAGATGAGCTACCACCCGAAGGTTTGAATCACAATCGGGTGTTGCATATTATAGTGCAATTCGAAGATAAGTTCATTGCCAGGGTCCTGGTTGATGGAGGTTTGAGCCTAAATATTTGTCCATTGGATACTCTAAAGAGGTTGGACATAGGTTTCCACAAGATACGAGTAGGAAGCATGAATGTGAAGGCTTTTGATGGGTTCTAGAGGTCCATGATCGGAGAAATCAACCTTTGCTTGCAGATGGGGCCAACTTGGTTCGACGTTGAATTCCAAGTGCTTGACATACCAGCCTCATATAATCTTCTGTTTGGCCGACCATGGATCCATACTGCTGGAGTCGTGCCTTCCACACTTCATCAAGTCGTGAAATTCGAATGGAACTGTCAAGAGGTAATGATTCATAGAGATAGAAGTAACCTCATCTACACTAGTCAAACCATCCCGGCCATTGGACATAGAAGAAGACTAGGAGGGGAAACCTATCATCACATCGAATGAGTCAATTCCGTCGAGAATGATAAGTGGTGGAGCAACAAAATAGAAAGCATACTAGCATGGTCCGAATATGAACCCGGCAAAGGGTTGGGAAAAAATCTCCAAGTTATCACCAAGCCAATACAGCTGAAAAATCATGGTACCACTTTTGGGCTCAGATACAGTACACATAGCAAGAGTACAGGGAGTGGTCTCCTCCATGGCGTGGACCATATTACCCTCTTGAGCAACCAGTGCCACGCTTGGAACAAGCTTTTCACAAAGCTGACATAATATGGGGAACTGCAGAAGAGGAAGCACTAGCTGGGTTGAAGAGTCTGTTCTTGGAAAATGAGGACATGGATTGCAGTGCCATAATTGAGGAGGAGGAGGAAGAAGGCCTCACTATTCAGACTGTGAAGAAGGGAGTTGTTCTCAGGAACTGGACCACCACACCATCCCGAGCCCGCCGAGTCCCTGGGTAGCTTGGCAGGATTTACCTCTATAGCCGTTTTAGGCATTTAAAATTTCCTGTAGTTTCATTTTAATCTTTACTTATTTTAAAATAAATGCTCGATACATCAAGCCCTATTTTGTCTAAACAATATCTCAAGTTTTAATCAAATGCATTTGCTCTTTATTATTCACTACTATCTTTACATTTTTTCTTTCCACGGCGCTATTATTACTTTTCCTGATAAACCAGTGACTGTGACATATAATGAGGCAACGCAACATGAGAATAGTGATTCAGAGGAAGAAGACGAGATACCTGAGGAAATTGTCATGGAGGTTGAAAATTTTGAGAATAAGCCCAAGTCCAACCTGGACGAAACAGAAGCAGTAAATTTGGGAGATGCTGAGACCATCAAAGAGACCCGCATCAGCATTCACTTGTTACCAATAGAGAAGGAAGAGTACATTTGTTTCCTAAAAGAATATGAGGACATCTTCGCATGGTCATATGATGACATGACCGATTTGAGCACTTCCATAGTGGCTCACAAGTTGCCTACTAATCCCATGTGTCCGCCAGTCAAGCAGAAACTCAGAAAGTTCAAGCCAGACATGAGCCTAAAAATCAAGGAGGAAGTTACCAAGCATATAAAAGCCAAAGTTCTCAGGGTGGTTGAGTATCCAACCTAGTTAGCCAACCTTGTGCCAGTTCTGAAGAAAGACGGGAAGGTCAGGGTATGTGTTTATTATTGAGATTTAAACAAAGCAAGTCCCAAGGACGATTTTCCACTGCCAAATATACACATCCTAATCGATAACTATGCCAAGCATGAACTCCAATACTTTGTATATTGCTTCGCGGGTTATCACCAGATTTGGATGGATGAAGAAGATGCAGATAAGATAGCTTTCATTACACCATGGGGTGTATATTGTTACAAGATGATACCATTCAGTTTGAAGAATTCTAGGGCCACTTACATGAGAGCCATGACAACCATATTCCATGATATGATACACAAAGAAATAGAGGTGTATGTGGACGATGTCATTATCAAATCCAAGAGGGCAGCATATCACATAGCAGACTTGAGAAAGTTCTTTGACAGGCTCAGGAGGTACAATTTGAAATTGAACCCCGCAAAGTGTGCATTCGGGGTTCCCGCAGGAAAGTTATTGGGATTCATCTTCAGTCATCGAGGGATCAAACTGGATCCGACTAAAGTCAAAGCTATTCAGGAGTTACCACCACATAAGAGCAAAATAGACATAATGAGCTTTCTCGGGCGTCTCAACTAAATCAGTCCATTCACAGCACAGTCCATGGTTATATATAAACCTCTATTCAAGATGCTAAGAAAGGATGCCGAGACAAGCTGGACCGAGGATTGTCATAAAGCTTTTGACAAGATCAAGGAGTACCTATCCACACCACCAGTTCTGGTCCCGCCAGAACCAGGACGACCTTTGCTACTTTATCTATCTGTATTGGATGGAGCCTTAGGATGTGTTTTGGGACAACATGACGAGACAAGGAGAAAGGAGCAGGCCATATATTACTTGAGTAAGAAGTTCACACCTTATGAAGCACAGTATTCTCTGCTTGAACGCACTTGCTGTGCTTTGACTTGGACAGCCCAGAAATTGAGGCATTACTTCTGTGCCTACACTACCTACCTCATATCTAGGATGGATCCCCTGAAGTATATATTCCAGAAACACATGCCGACTGGAAAATTGGCCAAATGGCAGATACTACTAAGTGAGTTTGATATCATCTATGTAACTCAGAAGGTGGTCAAGGGACAAGCATTAGCAGATCACCTTGCTGAAAATCCGGTGGGAGGAGAATACAAACTTGAAAACATATTTTCCTAATGAAGAAGGAGCAGACATTACCGAAGCATATGACGGTTGGAGGATGTTCTTTGACGGAGCCGCAAATTTCAAAGGAGTAGGCATTGGAGCAGTTTTGGTATCAGAAATGAGTTAGCATTATCCGGTATCTGCTAAACTCAGATTTCCTTGCACTAACAACATGGCAGAATATGAAGCCTGCGTACTAGGGCTCAACATGGCAGTTGACATGAACGTTCAGGAGTTGCTGGTGATCGACTCAACATGGCACAGCAGAGGGAACTTGTACAGAAGAACTCCTGATTTGGGTTTACTAAGATGTATTGACGCAAAGGGTGCTTCTAAGCTACTTGAGGATGTGCATGTTGGGACCTGTTGTCCACACATGAATGGTTTCGTCTTGGCTAAGAAGATACTCAGGGAAGGTTATTTCTGGATCACCATGGAGACATATTGCATTCAGTATGTCCGCAAATGCTTTCAATGTCAAGTGCATGCCGATATGATAAAAGTGCCACTGAATGAGCTCAATGCAACAAGCTCACATTGGCCATTCGCCGCCTGGGGAATGGATGTTATTGGTCTGATTGAGCCCACTGCTTCAAACGGACACAGGTTTATTATGGCAGTCATTGATTACTTCACAAAATGGGTAGAAGCTGCATCTTACAAAGTTGTGACCAAGAAAGTCGTCGCGAACTTTGTCAAGGATCGTATTGTCTGCCGATTCGGAGTTCCAGAATCCATTATTACCGACAATGCCGCCAATATCAACAGTAATCTAGTGAAATCTATATGTGAAGCTTTCAAAATCAAGCACAAGAATTCCATAACCTACAGACCTCAAATGAATGGAGTCGTAGAAGCCACCAATAAAAATATCAAAGGAAAATGGTAGAGAACCACAAACAATAGCACGAGAAGCTACCTTTCTCTTTATTGGGATACCTCACCATGGTTCGTACATCAACCGAGGCAACTCCCTACATGTTGGTTTATGGTACCAAGGCTGTCATCCCAGCCGAGGTAGAGATTCCTTCTTTAAGAGTCATACAGGAAGCTGAACTCAGTGATGCAGAGTGGATAAGATGTCACTATGAACAATTGGCCCTTATCGATGGAAAGAGGATGAACGCAATATGTTACGGCCAACTTTATCAGAGCAGAATGTCCAGAGCTTTCAACAAAAGTGTCAAACTAAGGCAATTTGCACTAGGTCAGTTGGTGCTGAAGAAGATCTTCCCACAGCAAGATGAAGCCAAAGGGAAATTCTCTCCCAACTGGCAAGGTTCATACATGGTTCCCAGGGTCCTAACAGGATGATCACTCATACTTGTAGAAATGGACGGATAAATCTGGCAATAACAGATCAATTCAGATGTAGTCTAGAGATACAATGCTTAGATACTTTACATTTCCTCACTCGATGTAATTGAACTACGCTTGACCTGATTCCCATTTAAGAGGGGATACATAGGCACCTTATGGGCTCGGTCATATCATAATAAAATTTTCATTTCCCCCAAGATCAAAACCTGGGGCAGAATTTTGAGAAGGACCCTCAAAATTATGGATCAAGTCTAGACAATGCCATCGCATGTCAGGAAGTCAGTAATCAGTTAAGAACTGGGCAGAATTTTGAGAAGGATTCTCGAAATTCCGGAGAAGGTTCAGCAGGGTCTGTCATCCGCAAACATTCAAAGATCATCTACCAAACTGGGTAGAATTTTGAGGAGGACCCTCAAAATTCCAATATAAGAGAGCTACAATGCCTTTAAGATATGTTACAGTCACTAGTTCATC
Source organism: Nicotiana tabacum (assembly GCF_000715075.1). Taxonomy (NCBI): domain Eukaryota; kingdom Viridiplantae; phylum Streptophyta; class Magnoliopsida; order Solanales; family Solanaceae; genus Nicotiana; species Nicotiana tabacum. The sequence goes on from NC_134090.1 coordinate 129,658,466, forward strand.
AAAATTACTTGATATATCAATACATTTCTAAAACTACTTTATTTTTTCTAATATTACATATTTTCAAAAACTCTACTTCCATAACCGCCAGGTGTCACCCAAGGGAACTCGAAAGGCTTTCAGGACAGAGCAAAGTAAGGTCGGCATATGAAGCACGAACCAACTTCCCCTCACAAAACTTATAATTTTTCTTTGAACGCAGGCACATTTGATGCAACGATAGCATTCGCGAAACATGTATACACAAAGATAATTCACTTTCAATAAGGTCATCAGACATCGAATACATCTCCAGCAAAGACATATGCTACTTTTACTTACTACTCGCTTTCTGCACGAGGCTAATCCTTGCCTCCATATCTGTATGAGGCTAATCCTTGCCTCCGTATCTGCATGAGGCTAATCCTTTCCTCCATATCTGCATGAGGCTAATCCTTGCCTCCCCATTCACATGAGTCTAATCCTTGACTCCATATTTACCTGAGTCTAATCTCTGACTCCATACTTGCATGAGGCTAATCCCTACATCCCTATTTGCATGAGTCTAATCCTTGACTCCGTCCTGCATGAGGCTAATCCCTGCCTCCCCATTCGCATGAGTCTAATCCTTGACTCCGTATTTGCATGAGTCTAATCTCCGACTCCATACTTGCATGAGGCTAATCCCTGCCTCCCTATTTGCATGAGTCTAATACTTGACTCCCTATTTCCATAGGCTAATGTCGGCATCCATACTTGTATGAGGCTAATCCTTGACTCCCTATTTGTATGAGTCTAATCTCTGAGTCCATACCTGCATGAGTCTAATACTTGCCTCCCTATTTGTATGAGTCTAATCTCTAAGTCCATACCTGCATGAGTCTAATACTTGCCTCCCTATTTGCATGAGTCTAATCCCTGCCTCCATATTTGCATGAGGCTAATCCTTGCCTCCATACTTGCATGAGGCTAATCCTTGCCTTCCTATTTGCATGAGTCTAATCTCTGACTCCATACCTGCATGAGTCTAATCCTTGACTCCCTACTTGCAAGAGGCTTATCATTGCCTCCCTGATTGCACGAGTCTAATCCCTTACTTCATGAGGCTAATCCCTGCCTCCCCGTATTTGCATGAGGCTAATCTCTGCCTCCATACTTGCATGAGTTTAATCCTTGACTCCATATTTGCAGGCTAATCCTTGCCTCCATACCTACATGAGGCTAATCCTTTCCTCCACATTCGCATGGGACTAAGCACTGTCCCTTTTGCACAGATATTTCTCTATTTTACTATCTATTTGCTTTCCAATCGGGCTAAGCTCTGCCCTCCATTTCACAATACTAATAATTGTCTTGATAACATTATGACTATTGAATATCATGGGTTGAAATATCACCAATCTATCCGAAGGCATCATAGTCTAAAGGCATCATCCTCATAGCCAAAAGACACCATGCCATGGCCTGAGGATCTCTCAAATTTGCATATCATTATTCAAAGGCGTCATAGCTCGGAGGTACCATTGTCATGGCCCAAGAACATCATTTCATGGCCTGCAAATCCCTCACTAAACCATTCATGTCCCAAGACGTCATGGTCTAAGGACGTCATCTTTAATTGTCCAAAGACAACCTTCATGGTTCAAAGGGAATATGCATCATGTCTAAATTTTTGCAAATACGTTTGTGGCATCTTTTATCTGCAGGTAACCGGTGGACAACTGCTATCCTAGCAGGAGAAATCTTTCTCCAATTCTCCCAACCGTCCCGAGCTTCAACCGCTCATCGTAGTCGTTTCCACATTGCGTGTTCGTTCTTGTAGTAATTTCATCGGCATATTCTGCAGATGAATCCAGAACTATACATGTCCTGATTCCTGTAAAACCAGGGATATGTAGGTAACTCGAAGACTGGAGTTCGGCCTCTGTCTTTCAAAGCATCCTGTCCGGTCAAAATTGGCCATCATTTCATTACCCGAAAACTCTTTCATCATTCCCGGGTAAGGAGGGGCAGCTGTTGATACCCAATTTTTTCTATATTTTTATATATGCATAAATATCTTCAAAATAGCATATATATGCATATATAAGCATGCACAAGGTTTTTATAATTATTCCCATAATTTTAAGGATTTAAATTAATTTATTTCCTTCCCTTTTATTCATAAAATCCCCAATAATTATCCCCCAAATTATTGTTGTGACAATTTAGTCATTTAAATTCTATATTTATGCCAAAATATGGTTAAAATATTTTTTATGCATCTTTATAATTTCATTTTGTATTTTTAAAGCTAAATTACATATAATTGCAATATTAGCCCCATTAATATAAAATTACATTTATATGCATAAAATTGATCTCCTATATTTTTAAAATGTTAAGTGTCTACTTTAAATCATTTTAGTACACAAAATTATTTTCCATAAATTATTTATTATTTATTATAAATGATATAGAAAAAATTGGCTATTTAAAATATAGCCAGATTTACATTTCAATTGTAGCCTAAATTAAACCCAACCCCAGCCCAATTTCTAACCAAACTACCGGACCCAGGCCCTAAACCCGCCTACCCAACCCAAGACCCGCCAAATCCTGGCCGTTGATCTTAAAGATCAACAGCCCTTATCTGTTCCTTCCTTTTTTATCCCAAACGACCCCTAACCCTAGCTCATAACTCAGAGACCGCCGCCTCTGTGTTCTCTCATCTCCTCTCCTCTCTCAACCCCCTAACCTAACCCTAGCTCTTCCAACTGCCGACTTCCTTCTCTGGTCTTCTCCGGTGATCTCCCTTCAACTCCTAGGCCTCCAATGGCTCCTCTATTGCCATGCTCACCTTCTATGAGGCCTTCAAGGGCCCTGGGCCACGCCGACTTGTATCTAGGGTTTGCTATTTGGCTGTTCTTGGCTACTCCGATGTGATTTCGAGCAAAATCACATTGTATTTGTCACGATCTTTGGGTTTCTAAACAGGTTCTTTCATCTTTACTTGGGTTTCTTCTAAAACCCTAATTTTTTCTTACATCTCCTAGATCTGTACGATTTTTAAACTGTTTGAGTCTGTTTCTTTGATGTTTACAATATCCTTCCAACTCTTTACAAGAATCATCGATTTCAAAGTGTTTTCACCTTCTTCTCAAATTAAGGTTTTCAAAACTTCTTCTAAAACTTTGTTTAAACCGATTCTTTATGTTTAAACTTCTATCTCTTGCATATTTCGACTGATTCTCTGATTTTACTACCTCTTCAACTTGCCTATGTTAAAAACCCTAATTTCCTAGTTCTAATCTTGGGTTTCTGAGTTTTGTTTTGATAACTTGTCCAGTTAATCTATATGTTTGTGTTATTCTATGATTTTACCCTATGATTGCTTGTTAAGGTTCCTAATTATGGCTATCCCTGCCTATTATGTGATTTTACCATATTTGTTCACCAATGTTTTTGATTCTTCACTTCTCTTACCTGTATCATGCCTATTCTACTAATTCAGACTATGCTCTACATGAATCCCTAATTCATATATGATTTTTGTCCTACTCGACCTCTTAGAATTCTGGTTTTTGCTTACTATGTGCTTGTTCTTATAAAGTTGTGCTAAATTAGTGCTATTTTCTACTTTTGAATCCTTGAGTCTTTGTGATTGATCTTTCACTAATTTCGCATGATATCTCTACTGATTTTTAATCGTGTAAAATATTTTTTGACCTTATTCTGCGGTCAATTATGCTATTAATTAATTTCTAAAGTCCTTTCCTTGATTGAAATATGCTGAACCTAGCCTCTATTACATGTTGTGTACTTGTACTATGCAGAAAATATTTTCTTATTTGTTATGCTCAGCCTTATACGATTTCCTACCTTATTTGCTACATGTCTATTACCGTTTGAAGTTGTCTCCTCAATTAAAGGGAGTACTTACCTTGATTTTGTAACTGATTGATTCTGAGTCCCCATAATTACTGATGAACTCTGATTTTTACCTTATTTGCTACCTGCTTTCAAACTATATATACACACTCTTTTATTAACACAACATACGAACACCTTTGGTTCAAAAACCCTCTCTCTCACACTTAAAACTTTCTGCTCTCTTTTGTGCTACTTACTACTACTCTAAGTTAGCCAGCTACAAGCCAAAGCTAACCATTGTGTTCTCATACTCTTTCACTTTGCTTACTATCTTCTTTACCGATATGTTCTAGTTTCAATTCAAAGTTCCAACAAAAATATGATTCTTTTATTGCTTTAGTTAATCCAGTTTCTAGTTTGCTTCTATTTATGATTTTGCTGTGAAACTTGTAGTTGATATGTTTACATTATTAGCATGTTATGTACTTCCCTTCTTTAGGATCAGTGTATTACCCCTCTGTATTGTTTCTGAACATGTTCATACCAATTATCTCTACCTATTATGTGATTACAATCGTATGCTCCATGTATCCCCAAATCCCTATCACCCTTGTATGTAAGTTTGTTCTTTATGTTTGGTTCTGTGACTATGTCTGGTCAGCTGTTTCTGAGCATGTTTGTACCAATTCCCAAGACCTTTGCTTGTTATACAATCAAGTGTTCTATGTATCCCCAAATCCCTTGACCCATGTTTGTAACTACTAAACTTTCTTTGGTTTTGTGACTTCTGGCTATGTATGAACCTGTCTTAAAGGTGTTGTGTTTGGACTTTTGTTCACTACTCCAATCTCTTTCCAAACTGTCTTTGTTGTTTTACTAAATTATTTTCAAACAAACTTCCTTTTAATATAATTTTTCCATTAAAACCTTTCAACTTGTGTCAAGTACTTTCACTCTATTCCTAAGTCAATAAGTTCTGCCCCATTCAGTATGTGTACTGCCTTGGGATCTTCTTGAGAACCCTCTGAACTCTGGAATACTGAGGCTGGCCCTTCCACACTCCACTTATTCAATTCTGGTTACCAAGTCTATGTGTAAGCTCTGCCCGGGATCCTTGAGATCCTTACGGAACTTTGATGCACCTAGACTATAACATTGTCTATGGAATTGTGGCATTTGAGGCTATTGGAGGCTTTGGAAATCTGGGCCTAATTGAAGGCTCCCTATAGAATAGCTTCTTATTTTCTTATTTACTTATGTAATTCATTCACTTGGTCTGTAATAACTTGTAAATAAATATTGATGTAATTAGTGAAAGGGATGGGTAGCTACATGTTTATCGGATAATATGGATAGAAATCATGCTTATAAGACTTTACATTTTAATCCGATTGCTCTACCAAGTAGAAATCATGCTTATAGGACTTTACATCTTGTCATGTTTATCTCACCATGTTAGAAATCATGCCTATAGGTTTCAAATAATTCCGTAATAGAAATCATGTCTGCAAGTCTTAAAATCAGCCTCACAAATAGATGTCATGCCTATAGGATATAATTTAACCCAGATTTTGTTATGACAAGTGTTTATGTATGTTTCCATGTGTCATCATGCCTGCCAGTCCTTAAAATCAGTATTAAAGTTAGATATCATGCCTATAGGTAACCATACATCAAATTCTACCTGTCAATCTCGACTAGTCTAAATAAATCAACTTAGTCCATGTTTTATTTCACTTCTTGGTTTAATTAAGTGGCTGATATTTCCAGAAACAAGTTCTTTCAAAACTTCCTCAATTTACCATTAGATATCATACCTATAGGGATTAAAGAGTCTATTTCAAACCTGCCTTGTTTTACTCTATAAAATGTAGTCATCAGTATTTCGTGTACAGGCAATCCTATCGGACATTTTTAAATCTTGCAACTCTGAAATTGTTTATGTGACTTAGGTTATTCTGGTTTAACAGGTTTTAAAAAAAAATCAATAGGCAATGGTCATTGTTTCTGAGTTTATAAAATAAATTGCTTGTCTTCTGTGTATTTACCTAGACATCCGGCCTTAGGATACTATTTAATAAAAGCCCTTAATAGTGTTTGAGTCGTGTTGTTTATGTGCCTTATTTGAGGAGGAAACTTTGGGCCTCTAACTGCTCCATTTTATCTTATGTGTTAAAAGTCCTAATTGTTTTGCCTATCGCCTTAGAATTTTCACCTTTAAAACCTTAGGGGTCTTTCTAGAACCACTTATAGGTAGAGGTCCTAAATCCCGCCAGGACCATTAAGAAGGGACGGGTAACAGCACTCAATAGATCGCTGACCAAGCACTCGCTTTTCATGACCACTAAGAGGATAGGAAGGGTAGATATGGGATATGATGACTACGCGCTAATGTCACGTGTAGCCCCTCATCGAGGAGTGTTTACTGGGCATGTGTGGGGTGATCCTATAGGCTAACCAACCTAGGAGTCCTCCTTTACCAAAATTCCTTTTTCTATTTAAAACCTTTGTTTTACAACTCGTTCAAAATATCTTTATCTTATTACTTGAGTTAGCCAATGTGCTTTACTTGCAATCTATTTGATTAAACTGTTTATTTATATGGACTAATTTGTGAATATAAGTTCGGTCGGGACCCGCCGTTGTGGACCAAGAGGGGTGCCTAACACCTTCCCCTCGAGGTTATTTCGATCCCTTACCCTAAATCTCTGGTAATGTTAACCAATGTAAGAGTTAATCACTGTAGATGCCCTTGCTGATACCCAATCTTTCCTTGTATATTTTTTAATATGCAAAATACTTTCAAAATAGCATGTATATGCATATATAAGTATATCCAAAGGTTTTCTTATTTTTCTTTAATTTTTAAAGATTTTTTAAATCAATTTATTGCCCTATTTTATCAAGAAAACGCCAATAATTATCCCCGAAATTATTATTTTCAGTGATTTATTTATTGGCTTCTCATATTTATACTAAAATATAGCTAACAAAATTTTTGCATATTTTTACAAATTTATTTAGTATTTTCAAACTAAATTGCATATAATTGCGATGTTGGCCTCTTCTAAAGATTTAATTGTAATTATATTGTTAAAATTGACTACAGTATTTTTCATTTGATAATTATGTACTATGAATCATTTTAGTACCTTTAATTTATTCTCATAAGTTATTTTACTATTTTTATAAAATCAAGCAAGGGAAAAGTGGCTATTTAAATACTAGCCCCATTTATTTAAATTATAGCCCTAAATCAACCCCAATTTGAACCCAGTCTCAAACCCAATTACCCAGCCCAAATCCTAAATCTACCCGACCCACGACCCTTTTAAATAACCCGCCAGGACTCCCCTTTTAATCCTAGACGTTGATCACTTAGATCAACGTCTCACATCTGCCCTTTCCTAAATTAACCCCGACCTACCCCCAAACCCTGTTCATTTTGCACCTGCAGCCGCCCTTAAATTCCCCTTCCCCCAATTCTCTCTCAATCCCCTCTCAAAACCTAGCCGCCTTCCTCCGCTTCCACCCTGAAATCGCTTGAATCCATGGCTTCCAAAGCCAATAGAGGCCTGTATCTGCCTCTTATGACTCCTACATGCCCGATTATCATGGCCTCAAGGCCAGACCTTGAAGAAATTTGGTCCAGACCTCGGATGTTTTCAGTGCTATGGCTGTCTCCGGCCATCCTCGACCTTGCTCCGGCCGGCTATGGCTATTCAAGCTTGATCTCGACCTCTCCTGCTTAGATCGATGATTTCCAAGCCTTTCTCACCCTTTGGGTTTCTTCTGAAACCCTAACCTTCGAGGTTCTTCTGATTCTTTTAGATCCGTTGTAGATCTGTGTTCTCTCTAAGCTCTTGAACATTTTCTCAAAGTCTCTTACAAAACTTAGCCTTCAAAACCTTTATCTTTTCCGATTAGGGTTTTGTTAAGTTGGTTCGAAGCCTTCTCTAATTTTTAGAGTGTTCTACTATTCTTCTTATGTTGATTCTTCTACTATGTTCTTATGTTGTTCTTCTACAGTGTTTCTTCATGATAAAGTCTTAGTCTTTTCTTAAGGTTTCTGATTTATTTTCTTTGTTGATATTTTTGCCTAACTTTCTTGTCTTTCATCTCTATACTCGATTGATGGTAAAAACCCTAAAATTTGGGGTTCGTTTGAGTTTTGAGACCATTTGCTATGTGATTTGTTTGTCCCTCATCTCTGAACTTGTTTGGTTTCAAAACCCTAATTTCTTTGGACCTATTCGAGTTCCTGAAGTCGCGTCATCTACTGCTCGATTGAGTTTTGAAATCTTTGTTTCAACTTTTTTTTCTTTATATGATTCTGACTTCCTGCTAAACTCTATAAGATATTTTACTTGACCCTTTGCATGCTATTTGATACTCTCTCCCTTCTCCATTGTTGAGTTACTGAAACTGACCTATGTGGCTACCATGTTCCTATAGTCCACTACTTACTGATATTGCAATTGCATGACACTTTTCTTTATCCTAAATTCAGCCTCGCATGCCTATACTTGTGTTCTCTTTATATAAATATTACTGCCCATGACTCAAGCTTGACCCCCTACCTCTATGTTTCTCTCATATTGTATATTCTAATAGGCTTATAGGCATGCCAGCATTGTCTATTGTTGTGTATGCCCAAAGCTTACCCTTGCCTAAGCACATAGGCTCTTTGCAACTTCCCTATTCCTCTAAACCCCTTTTATGTACTTGTTTGTAGTTGTTTCCCTCTCCTTCACCCCTTTAGAACTTTGTTCCTCACTTGCACTCACTCTTAGACTTTAAGTTCTGCCCCCCTCTTGTGAGCCTTTCCTTGGGACCCCTTGAGCTCCCTCTGAACTTGGACACTTGAGGGCTGGCACTTCCACACCGCACTTGCCCCTATTCTGATAATACAATTTGGGTGTGAGCACTGCCCGGAGTCCCCTTGAGGCTCTTATGGAGCTCTATCACACTCAAATTGGAGAAAGGCTTTGGATCAATGGTCTTTGAGTTGGGTTTATCTTGTAACTCAGAGAGGAAGTCAGAATCAGGCTTCCTCTAGTTGTACTTTTTTTACTTTTCCTGATGTAATTTTATTTATTCTGGTTTGTAATAATTTGTAATAAATATTTGGGGCTGGATAGTGAAACAAGGCTGGGTAACTATACATGCAAAGGGTAGAAATCATGCCTATATGACTACTCTAATTTTGCATATTCAAATTTCACATAGAAATTATGCCTATAGGATGTTCTGAATTCTGCATGTTCAAACTTCACTTAGAAATCATGTCTATAGGGTTCTGCATATTTAACTTCATATAGAAGTTATGCCTATAGGATGTTCTGAATTATGCATATTCAAACTTCACTTAGAAATCATGTCTATAGGATTCTGCACATTTAATTTCATATAGAAATCATGCCTATAGAAATGTTCAATTCTGCATAAGGTATAAAACAAGGTCCGCATTTAGACACCGCGTCTACAAAGTCTTAAATCAGTAACTCCTAGAAAGCATGCCTATAGGAGTTTCTAATAAAAATCCGATTCGTCTCACTCAGTGTTAGATATAAAACCAGTAGTAATGGCTGCTATCGTTCGCAGACCTTGCAATCAATTCGTTTAAATTCCGCCTCTCTCTTTCAATAATCTGAGTCCCTCACTTAGCAAGTTTAACGAGTATGCATTCAAACAGTTCATTTCGAGCCTTACTATTTTATTATTTTCGGAATCCAGTAGATACCATGCTCATAGGATCTTTGTCCAACACTTAGGCGAGCCTTAGGGTAACAAATATAAACGGAATCTGCTTTTGTTAATAATTACAACCAGCAGGCAGGCCTGATTCGGACTTCTTATCTGAGTTATGTGATAAGCTGAAACTGTCTCAACAATTTCCTCTCACTCGTGTTTAATACATTTTGAATCAGACCTAAACAGTATGTGTAAGTCATGTTAATTGTATGCTTTCTTTGTTTAAGGAGGTATATCTGAGCCTCGGTTTGTTTATATGCTTTCCCCAAAATGTGCAATATGTATTTTGTATGTCGCCTAGAGTTTTACCTTTGAAACTCCAAATAAGCCCAACGTCCTTCCCGTTTAGGATTAGTAGTCCTAAGTGCCTCCGAGACTGATAGGAATGGGACGGGTAATAGCATGCAATAAGTAATCGTGACCAATCCGCGCTTTAAATACCTTAACTGGGTGGGAAGGGTAGATATGGATATGATGACCACGCGATAATGTCACGTGTAGCCCCTCATTGAGGAGTGATTACCGGGCATTGTGTGGGGTGATCCATATTAAATATAAACCTAGGACCTATTTTCCCTTTTATTTGCAAACTTCTTTTCAAAACTCGTCTTTTAATTGTTCTTTCAAACTCCTATGTGTTTAAATTTAAATCCCCTATTATTTGAGTCTTATTTTTTTATATGTTAATTGCACCCAAATTCACAATAATTGTCTGGCTGGGAACCACACTAGTGGATTCTGAGGGGTGCCTAACACCTTCCCCTTAGAATAATTTCAAGCCCTTACCCTATCTCTCTTAGTGTCCTAACGCACCCTAATCATTAGCTGGCGACTCTTCAAACCTAGTTCCCAAAGGGAATGATTTGTCCCTCCAAATGTCATAAACTCGATTTCATGAGAAAAATGGGGTGCGACAGCATGGCGACTCTGCTGGGCAGTTTTAGGCTTTTACCATTTCAGACTATTATTGTGAATTTATGCTTCTTTATGCACAATTATCTGTTATTTCTTTCAAGCATTCAATTTTCTTTTCGATTGCAAAACGACTTGCCTTTTTATTTCTTTCCTTTATTACTTTCCTTTATTGCTTTCCTTTACTACCGCTTTAAATTATGAAAAATTGTTGTATTTACTGCTTTCCTAACGTGCAAATACGTGACAACCTGCTTTAATTATTGCATAATCATGCTCAACATCATATTACACTCGTGCCAAACAAAATTCCATAGCAACGCTTATAATGAGTGGTTGCGCTCTTCCGATATTATCACCCCCCTAAATCTGGAAAAGGCGTATTTGCGGTAAAACCAGTCGATCAACGGTGTAGTCGACGGTTTCGTGCCTTTCCCCTTTGAGTTGTCCGCTCAAGGGTACCATTCTAAAACCCCATAGAAACCTTACTCTGTTTAAACTATGCATGCATCATGTTCAGCCTAGCCGAGTCAGTTATGTTGTCCGCATAATAACTCTTTAAGATAGCCTTGTCCAAAGTCCACTGGGTTTCCCTAAAACCCAAATGGACATTATCACGTTCTGTGCATTTATTTGGAGAACTAAATGCTTTTATGCTAATTGTTGATGTAAAATAGTCTAGTCTGGCGGAGGTAAGGGCCTAACCTTATTCGTCTTGCAGAAAATGACGAACAAGGTCCCCAGTTTCGGTATGGTTAGCATGCCCCCGCTCTTGCTAGACTGGTGGAGGAGTCTTCCATCAGATTACCAAATCAACGAGTGGAAAGTGAGGGCTGCTAGAGCTAGCAAAAGGTTGGAATATCTGGAATACAGTCTGCTGGAATTAGAAGGAAAAGTGAGGAAGAGAGTCATCGACTGCCAGAATGCTGAGGGAAACGAAGGAGAACACCTGGCAAAGGTATTTTTACTGGTGAACCTACGCAAACTGCAGGATTTGATCAATGAGAGCATTCAACCTGAGGAAGGTCCTTCTGGGACCAAATAGATAGGAGTTTTTCTCTTGCTTTAAGAAATGTAATAAGGCCAACGGCCACTAGTGATATTTTATTTCCTGTTATTTAGTGTCGATTTGGGACTTGTCTACTTTTTATCGATAAAATGAGGCATTTAGCATTCTAAGTTCTCCAAATCAACTTGTCACTAGGCCTACCTCGGGCACAAAGAGGTTCCCAAGTAGGACACGATTCACATTCTTGCACTATGTGTTTAAATATCGCAACATTTTCTTATAATCCTCACTAACTTCTTACCTTTTTTGTTGTTTTTACTTTTGTTTTATTATTCCCCTCCCCAAAGGTTAGTTCGTGCACTCTGGCAACATAATCTTATTCAATGAGATCCAGGGGCCCTCTACCCACTCCTCCTCTTAGTCTTGTCACAAACAAGAACAAAGGAAAAATAGAAGATTCGAACAACGCCAGAAAGGAGAACTCAACAGAACGGGTAGAGGTCACTCATGGTCATGGTACTCTGGTTTCTAAGGAAAGTGCGTCCTAGCTGGAACAAAAACTGCTGAAATTCTAAGAAGAGCTTGATCAGGTTTGGAATCTGGCAAATCTGTCATTTTCCCTCACCACCCCGGATGTTAATTTCCCAAATGCTCAGAACTCCACACCTCCACAAAATATCCCAAAACCACAAAACCATCCCGCTCCTCACCACCACTGCAACACCTGACATACTTCCAACAATACTCCATTGCTCATCTCGGAACCCCAAAACTCCACAAATGACCACTTTCACACCCATCATAACACCCCCATCTACGTGGAGACCATGACACACTCCATCCAACCCATCTCAAGCGCACCCGAGGCTGATGATAAAGACTTGCTCATCAGGAATCTGGCTGAAGAACTCAAGAAATTGACTAGCCGGATTCAAGGCGTCGAAGAAAGCAAAGGAATTGAGGGGATGAACTATGAAGATCTTTGCATACAACCCGATGTCGAACTGCCCGAGGGGTACAAACCTCCTAAGTTCAAGATGTTTGATGGTACAGGGGATCCAAGAGTACATTTGAGAACATACTGTGACAAGCTAGTTGGAGTATGGAAAGACGAGAGAATCCGCATAAAGCTGTTCATGAGGAGTCTAAAAGGAGATGCTCTATCTTGGTACATTAGCCAAGATCCAAAGATGTAGTCAAGTTGGGTAGGCATAGCGTCTGATTTTATGAATAGGTTCAGGTTCAACACGAAGAATGTGCCGGATGTGTTCTACATTCAGAATCTAAAGAAGAAACCTACAGAAACATTTCGGGAGTATGCTAATTGCTGGAGGTCCGAAGCTACTAAGGTCAGGCCTACCCTAGAAGAGGAACATATGAACAAATTCTTTGTCCGCAGTATTATGAATGACTAATGATGATCTAGAGCCACAAACTTTTCGACATTATCAAGCTGGGTGAAAGGATTGAAGAGGGCATCAAAAGTGGTATGGTTACAAACTTCGAGGCCCTGCAAGCCACAAATAAGGCCTTACAGTCCGGTGGTGTGTCCAAGAAAGGGGACGTAGGAGCCGTCATGATGGCACAGAGAACCAAATATCCCATCAAATACCAAACCTACCCAATGCCTCCACTCACATATCAGCCTACTCCAAACTACCAAGTACCCTCACCCTCTTACCAAACACCACCACCCATTTATCAGTCATCTCCACCACCCATATATCAACCTATTTCACCCAGATACTTCCAACTCTCACATGTTTACCAAGCCTACAATGCTCAACCATCCCACCATCAATCACCTCCTACACGCCAAAACGTCTCAAGACCTAGACCAAGTTTTGACCGCAGAGCTCCTAAACAATATACAACCATTGCTGAACCTATTGACCAGTTGTACGAGAGACTCAAAGCCGTTGGTTATGTCACCCCTATCCCTATTGCAACTCCTAAGAACCCTTCTCAGTGGGTTAACCCATACAAATCTTGTGCATACCATTCCGGCATGAAAGGGCACACCATCAACAAATGTCGTTCTTTGAAGGACAAGATCAAGGCTTTGATTGACAACAAGATTATTGTGGAAAAGGAGCCCGCTATGAATGTCCACAATAACCCTCTGCTAGACCATAAGAGTATAGACGTTCACATGATTAAAATAGAGGATGATTGGGATCCCGAGGGGTCTATCGGGTTGATCGTAGAAGGGATGACTCAAAGAAGCCAATATTTACTCTTAATCCAATCATAGTCTAGATTCAGCCATTTGGGGACACTGAGGTGAATATGTTTGTGCCACTTGAGACACCAGCGCCATTTGAGGTCGAATTCGTGTCTCCAACAAGTACACCTCCGCCATTCAATGTTGTTGTTCTACTACCCAAGGCACATGCTCCATTCGGAGTGAAGGTAGTCGCGCCGATTCCAGTGGCGATGTCAACCATGACACCCTTCCACACGAAGGTCATACCATGGGACTATATAGCTGAGGCAAGAAGAAAAGGCAGGGGTAGGTTCGATGAAACTGTTTCCGCATAGGGTATGACGAGAACTGGTAGGGTTTATACCCCGGAACACCTAGCTGAGTCAAGCAAGCAGGACTCCAATCAGTCATACATCATTGAGACAGGTCCAGGCGATCTTTGGAGAAAGATACAGGCTAAGGAATACTCGGTCATCGACTAGTTTAACAAAACACCGGCGCAAATTTCCATACTTTCTTTGCTACAAAATTCTGAGGCACACAAGAATGCTCTGTTGAAGGTGCTGAGTGAAGCATACGTGCCAAACAACATCACTGGTGGGGAAATGGCCAACATGGTCAGACAGGTATTGGAAAGTCACAAAAATACTTTTCATGAGGATGAGCTACCGCCTGAAGGGTTAGGACACAACAAAGCGTTGCACATCACTGTGCAATGCGAAGACTACTTCATCACCAGGATCCTGATCGACGGGGGTTCCAGTCTCAATATTTGTCCATTGGTAACACTCAAGAAGTTGGTTAGGGGACTGCACGAGATAAAAGATGAAGCCATCAACGTGAAAGCTTTCAGCGGTTCCCAAAGGTCCACCATTGGGGAAATTAGTCTGTGCTTATAGATGGGGCCAACTTGGTTCGATGTTGATTTCCAAATGATAGACATGACAGCATCTTACAATCTACTATTGGGATGGCCATGGATCCATTTTGTTGGGGCCGTAGCATCAACACTACATCAGGTGGTAAAGTTTGAGTGGAATCACCAGGAAGTGATCATTCACGATGATGGTAGCAACCTTATATACAGTCGCTAGACCATTCCATCAATCGAGGGGAGAAGAAAGCTGGGAGGATATACTTACCATCACATCGAATGGGTGAATGCTATGGACAAAGACAAATGGTGGGATAACAAGATCGAGAGTCTACTGAATTGGTGTGGGTACGAACCTAGCAAAGGGCTCGGCAAGAATCTCCAAGGAATCGCTAAGCCCATAAAGATCATGAAGCATGGCACTACTTTCGGTCTAGGATATGAGTACACCTGGGAGGAATTCAACCACTGGTCGCCACCATGGCGCGGTCTTTACTATCCGCTGGAGAAGCCAATACCACACTTGGAGCGGACTTTCCAACCAATCGGTGTTATGTATGGGTCAGAAGAAGAAGAAGCACTGCAGCGATGAGGAATTTGTTCCTAGAAGACAATGACATAGATTGTTGTGTTGTTCTCGAGGAGGAGAGGGAGGAAGGCCCTTCCATACAGGCTATAAGCAGAGGGGCACGCCTCAATAATTGGACCATTAGGACAACCAGAGCCCGGCGAGCCTTGGGGTAGCAAGGCTAAAACAAGCATCATGCACTGTTTTTATTTACTAAATGATTTTCCTTTTGCATTTTAATTCCCTCAATAAGATCTCCAATGTTCAAAATGATTATGCAATTTATCAAAACATTTTTGACTTTCCTTATGAATCAGCACTTATTACTATTATTTTCTCTCATTACTTTACTTATACAACATTACTATTACCTATCTTGATGAACCGATGACTGTGACGTGCAATGAGACAACGCAACAAACGGACACAGATTCAGAGGAAAATGAAATACCAGAAGAGGTTGTTAAGGAAGTTGAGAATTTTGAGAACATACCTAAGTCCAACCTAGACGAGACCGAGATTGTTAACCTGGGAGATGCAGAGAACATCAAAGAAACGAGAATCAGTGTCAACTTATCGCCATCAGAAAAGAAGGAATACACAGAATTTCTAAGGGAATATGAAGGCATATTCGCTTGGTCATATGATGACATGACTGGTCTGAGTACATCTATTGTGGCTCACAAACTGCCAACCGATCCAACGTGTCCGCCGGTAAAGCAAAAGCTCATAAATTTTAAGCCTGACATGAGTCTGAAAATCAAGGAAGAAGTCACTAAGTAAGTCAAAGCCAAGGTTCTCAGGGTAGTTGAATACCCAACATGGTTATCCAACATTGTGCCAGCACCAAAGAAGGACGGGAAGGTCAGAGTCTGTGTCGACTACCGGGATCTCAATCGGGCCAGTCGGAAAGATGACTTCCCCTTGCCAAACATACACATCCCGATCGACAATTACGCCAAGCATGAATTGCAGTCATTTGTGGATTGTTTTGCTGGGTATCATCAGATCTGGATGGATGAAGAAGATGCTGAGAAAACGGCTTTCATTACGCCGTGGGAAATGTACTATTACAAGATGATGTCGTTTGGCCTGAAGAATGCAGGGGCCATCTACATGAGGGCCATGACTACCATCTTCCACGATATGATACACAAGGAGATAGAGGTGTACGTAGATGATGTTATTATCAAGTCCAAGAAATCCACTGACCACATGGAAAATTTGAGGAAGTTCTTCAACAGATTACGGAGGTACAACCTAAAACTGAATCCCGTGAAGTGTGCATTTGGGGTTCCTACCGGAAAACTACTTGGGTTTATTGTGAGTCACCGAGGAATAGAACTAGATCCATCAAAGGTCAAAGTTATTTCAAGAATTGCCACCGCCAAAAAACAAGAAGGATGTGATGAGTTTCTTGGGGAGACTTAACTACATCAGCCAGTTCATAGCACAATCTACAATTGTCTGTGAACCAATCTTTAAGATGCTGAAGAAGGACGACGCTACCAAATGGACTGATGATTGCCAAAGAGCTTTCGACAGAATCAAGGAATACCTATCAACACCAACAGTCTTAGTTCCACCTGAGCCAGGTAGACCCTTATTACTCTACCTTGCAGTATTGGATGGAGCATTCGGTTGTGTTCTGGGGAAGCATGATGAAACGAGGAGGAAGGAGCAGGCTATTTATTACCTTAGTAAGAAGTTCACCCCGTACGAGGCCCGGTATTCTCTATTAGAGCGCACCTACTGTGCTTTGACTTGGGTAGCTCAGAAGCTAAGGCACTACTTCTGTGCATATACTACATACCTCATATCGAGGAAGGATCCCTTGAAGTACATCTTTCAGAAGCCCATGCCCACTGGCAAACTATCCATGTGGCAAATCCTGTTAAGTAAGTTCGACATAGTTTACGTAACTCAGAAAGCGATCAAGGTACAGGCATTAGCAGATCACCTTGCTGAAAATCCCGTGGATGGAGAGTACGAACCCCTAAAAACATATTTTCTTGACGAAGAGGTATCGTTTATAGGAGAGGACATTGCAGAATCCTATGATGGTTGGAGAATGTTTTTCGATGGAGCAGCAAATTTCAAAGGAGTTGGCATAGGAGCAGTCCTAGTATCAGAAACTGGTCAGCATTATCCGGTGTCTGCCAAACTGAGGTTCCCGTGCACCAACAACATGGCCGAGTATGAAGCCTGCATCTTAGGGCTCAAGATGGCCATTGACATGAACATTCAAGAGTTTCTAGTGATCGGAGATTCGGACCTACTTATACATTAAGTCTAAGAATAATGGGGAACTAAAAACTCCAAGATACTCCTGTATTTGCATCATGTACAGGAATTAAGAAAGAGGTTCACAAAGACAAAATTCCAACATGTTCCCAAAATCCAGAATGAGTTCTTTGATGCATTGGCTACCCTATCATCTATGATACAACATCCATACAAGAACTTCATTGACCCTATTCCGGTGAAGATCCATGATCAGCTAGCTTATTGTGCTCATGTTGAGGAAAAAGCAGACGGAAAACCTTGGTTTCATGATATCAAGGAATATTTGACGAAAAGAGAATACCCGGAGCTCGCAAATCCTACTCAAAAGCGCACACTTTGGAGGTTATCCAACAATTTCTTTCACAACGGAGGAATCCTATATAGGAGGACTCCTGATTTGGGATTGCTAAGGTGTGTCGACGCAAAAGAAGCATCGAAGCTACTCGAGGAAATTCATGTTGGGACCTGCGGTCCACATATGAACGGTTTTGTCTTAGCAAAGAAGATACTCCATGCTGGTTACTTTTGGATGACTATGGAGAAGGACTGCATCCAGTATGTCCAGAAATGCCACCATTGTCAGATACATGCAGATATGATAAAGGTACCTCCA
This sequence comes from Nicotiana tabacum, assembly GCF_000715075.1. Lineage (NCBI taxonomy): Eukaryota > Viridiplantae > Streptophyta > Magnoliopsida > Solanales > Solanaceae > Nicotiana > Nicotiana tabacum. Next base: position 129,676,519 of record NC_134090.1, read on the forward strand.
AGCGAGCTTAATGCAACAAGCTCACCATGGCCGTTCGCCGATTGGGGAATAGATGTTATTGGACCAATCGAGCCTGCTGCCTCCAGCAGGCACATATTTATCCTAGTAGCAATCAACTATTTCACCAAATGGGTCGAAGCAGCATCTTATAGAGCAGTGACTAAGAAAGTCGTGCAAACTTTGTCCGCGACCACATCATTTGTTGATTCGGGATTCCAGAATCAATCATTACTGATAATGGCTCCAACCTCAACAATGACTTGATGAAAGCCAAGTGTGAAACCTTCAAGATCAGACACAAGAATTCCACAGCCTACAGACCTCATATGAACGGAGCAGTAGAAGCCGCCAATAAGAATATCAAGAAGATATTGAGGAAAATGATAGAGGAGCATAAACAGTGGCATGAGATGTTATCGTTTGCTTTGTTGGTATATCGCACCACAGTACGCACATCAACCGGGGCAACCCCCTAATGCTAGTTTACGGTACAGAGGCCACCATTCCCGCTAAGGTAGAAATTCCCTCCCTAAGGATCATATAGGAAGCTAAGCTCGACGATGCAGAGTGGGTAAAGAGTCATTACGAGCAGCTGGCTCTTATCGATGGAAAAAGAATGAATGCAGTTTGCCATGGTCAACTTTATCAGAACAGAATGTCTAGAGCCTTCAACAAAAGACTCAAGCCGAGATAGTTCACACCGGGGCAGCTGGTGTTAAAGAAAATCTTTCCACATCAAGATGAAGCCAAAGGGAAATTCTCTCCCAACTGGCAGGGTCCGTACATGGTTCACCGGGTTCTAACAGGAGGAGCTCTCATACTTGCATAAATGGACAGAGAAGTCTGGCCAAAGCCGATCAATTCAGATGCAGTCAAGCGTTACTATGTGTAATCTTTATGCTTTCCTATATGATGTAAATTGAACTACGTCTGACCTGATTCCTCCTTAAGAGGGGATACGTAGGAAGCCCTATGGGTTCGGTCACAATTCAATAAAACTTTTATTTCCCTCCCACAATTGGAAACTGGGGCAGAATTTTAAGGAGGATCCTCAAAATTCCGAAGTTAATTTCAGCCAATCATCGCTAGCAGCAGTCGAAAGCATCAATCCATTAAACTGGGGCAGAATTTTGAGGAGGACCCTTAAAATTCTGTAACAAGAAGGGTTGCAATGTCTTGAACCATGTCGAAGTCGTTGGCTCGTCAAAAGAAAACTATTCTTAATTATGTATTTATGTATGCTTTTACTAAATCATGCATGTTTATTACCAAAATTGCCTTGTTTGGCAACGCTACCCCAATGCTACATGCAGTATCACCAGATCAAAGCCGAGCAGGTCAAGTAGAAATAGCGGGAATATGAACTAACCTCCCCTTTTTACAAAACTCACGATTTTTCTTTGGATGCAGGCACTTGAGTTGCAAAATCATCAAATATATTATACACTCACGAGACTCATATTGCTCAGAAATATAACTCTAAGAACCGTTGCACTTACTCACATCTACTATCCGCACATAGTATCCCCAGTAGACACAGTATACCCAGTTGTCGCAATATCGCAATCTGCTATCAGCATGGCTCTACCTCCGAGGTTAAGCTCTACCTCCATCTGCATGGCTGAAAGATCGCCACCTTGTTTACATTTGCACGGCTGAAAGATCACCACTTTATTTTTGCATCGGCTGAAAGATTGCCACCTTATTTGCATCGTTGAAAGATCGCCACCTTTACATTTGCATAGCTGAAAAATCGCCGCCTTATTTAGATTTGCACGGCTGAAAGATCGCCCCTTTACTTTTGCATCGGCTGAAAGATCGCCACCTTATTTGCATGGCTGAAAGATCGCCACCTTTACATTTGCATGGCTGAAAGATCGCCACCTCGTTTACATTTGCATGGCTAAAAGATCGCCACTTTATTTTTGCATCGGCTGAAAGATCGCCACCTTATTTGCATGGCTGGAAGATTTCCACCTTTACATTTGCATGGCTGAAAGATCGCCATTTTTACATTTGCATGGCTGAAAGATCGCCGCCTTATTTACATTTGCATGGCTGAAAGATCGTCGCCTTATTTATAGTTGCATTGGCTGAAAGATCACCACCTTATCCGCATTTGCATGGCTAAAAGATCGCCGCCTTATTTATGTTTGCATGGTTGAAAGATCGCCACCTTATCCGTATTTGCATGGCTGAAAGATCGCCGCCTTATTTACATTGCATTGGCTGAAAGATCATCACTTTATTTACATTTGCATGGCTGAAAGATCGCCACCTCTACATTTGCATGGCTGAAAGATCACCACCTATTGCTTCTCATCGGATGAAAGATCGCCACCTACTGCATCTCATGGGCTAAAAGATCGCCAAATCATCCGAAGGCGTCATTGTTCGGAGGCACCAGTTTCATAGCCCGAGAAAACCATATCATAGCCTGAGGACTCCTTTTAATCTTTTGCATATCATTATTCAAAGGCATCATGGTTTGGAGGCATCATCATCATAGCCCGAGAGCATCATTTCATGGCCTGTGAATCCTTTATACACCTCATGGCCCAGGACATCATGGTCTAAGGACGTCATCCTAACCATCCAAGGACAATGAGAATTTGCATCATGTTTAAATTTACGCACAATATATGCTTGTGTTGCTTATTTGCAGGTAAACCGGCGAGAAACGGCCATCTCAGCAGGAGTGATCTCGCTCCAGTTCCCGCAGCCCTGTTAGACTTTGACCATTCACCCCGTCCTCAATATCATGTCCGTCTTTGAAAAGTCTTCATCGGCATACTCCGCCGGCAGATCCTGAACTACATATGGCCTGATTCCTGTAAGACCAGGGATATGTAGGCAGCTCAAGATCCAGAGCACGGCCAAACCTCTTCAAACCATTTTGTTCAATCAAAATTGGCCATCATATTTTTACCCGACAACTCTTTCATCCTTTCCGGGTAAAGAGGGGCAATTGTTGATACCCAATTTTTCCCTATATATTTTTTAATATTCAAAATACTTTCAAAATAGCGTGTATATGCATATATATAAGTATGTCCAAAGGTTTTCTTATTTTTCTTTAATTTTTAAAGATTTTTTAAATCAATTTATTGCCCTATTTTATCAAGAAAAACCCAATAATTATCCCCGAAATTATTATTTTCGGTGATTCATTATCTCATATTTATACTAAAATATAGATAACATAGTTTTTGCATATTTTTACCAATTTATTTAGTATTTTCAAACTAAATTGCATATAATTGCGATATTGGCCTCTTCTAAAGATTTAATTGTAATTATATTGTTAAAATTGACTCCAGTATTTTTTATTTGATAATTATGTATTATGAATCATTTTGGTACCTTTAATTTATTCTCAGAAGTTATTTTTACTATTTTTATAAAATCAAGCAAGGGAAAAGTGGCTATTTAAATACTAGCCCCGTTTATTTCAATTATAGCCCTAAATCAACCCCAATTTGAACCCAATCTCAAACCCAATTACCCAACCCAAATCCTAAATCTACCCGACCCACGACCCTTTTAAATAACCCGCCCGGACTCCCTTTTTAATCCTAGTCGTTGATCAATTAGATCAACGTCTCACATTTGTCCTTTCCTAAATTAAACCCGACCTACCCTCAAACCCTGCTCATTTTGCACATGCAGCCACCCTTGAATTCCCACTTCCCCCAATTCTCTCTCAAGCCCCTCTCAAACCCTAGTCGCCTTCCTCCACTTCCACCTTGAAATCGCCTGAATCTATGGTTTCCAAAGCCATTAGGGGCCTGTATATACCTCTTATGACTCCTACATGCCTGATTATCATGGCCTCAAGGCCAGACCTTGAAGAAATTTGGTATCGGACGTCGGATGTTTTCAGTGCTATGGTTGTCTCCGGCCATCCTCGACCTTTCTCTGGCCTGCTATGGCTATTCAAGCCTGATCTCGACCTCTCCTGCTTAGATCGATGATTTCCAAACCTTTCTCACACTTTGGGTTTCTTCTGAAACCCTAACCTCTGAGGTTTTTCTGATTCTTTTAGATTTGGTGTAGATCTGTGTTCTCTCTAAGCTTTTGAACGTTTTCTCAAAGTCTCTTTCAAAGCTTTACCTTCAAAACCTTTATCTTTTCCGATTTAGGGTTTTGTTAAGTTGGTTCGAAGACTTCTCTAATTTTTAGCATGTTCTACTATGTTTCTTATGTTGATTCTTCTACTGTGTTCTTATGTTGTTCTTCTACTGTGTTTCTTTATGTTAAAGTCTTAGTCATTTCTTAAGATTTCTGATTTATTTTCTTTGTTGATATTTTTGCCTGACTCTCTTGTCTTTCATCTCTATACTCGATCGATGGTGAAAACCCTAAAATTTGGGGTTCATTCAAGTTTTGAGACCATTTGCTATGTGATTTGTTTGTCCCTCATCTCTGAACTTGTTTGGTTTCAAAACCCTAATTTCTTTGGACCTATTCGAGTTCCTGAAATCGTTTCATCTACTGCTCGACTGAGTTTCGAAATCTTTGTTTCAACTTTTGTTTCTTTATATCATTCTGACTTCCTGCTAAACTCTATAAGATCTTTTACTTGACTATTTGCAGGCTATTTGATACTCTCTCCCTTCTCCATTGCTGAGTTACTGAAACTGAACTATGTGACTGCCATGTTTCTATAGTCCACTACTTACTGATTTTGCAATTGCATGACACTTTTCTTTGTCCTAAATTCAGCCTTGCATGCCTAATACTTGTGTGCTTTTAATATATGCTGAGCTTCTCCTCTAAAATGACTTTCAATTTTTGACTGATTTCAGACCTCCTTGTGTAAGTCTGATTGATTCTTTTCTTGTTTTACGAATTTCCCTGTTTCTTGGTTTGATTTGAAAACCTTCCTTAGCCTTTCTGACTTGGTTTATTCATGAACCAGTAATTTCGAATCTCTGACTCCTTGATTTACTATGTATTGATTGATTCTTGCCTTATTTGTTTAACCGTGTATTTCAAAGATCCTTCACTTAATTAAACTCCTATGTATTTACCCCCAATTGTCTACTTTGCACAAGATGCTTATTTGATCTCTTTCCTTAAATGATTTCTATTCATTACCATTTAAGTTTGAACTCCTTAATTAAAGGAAGTTCTTCTACTAATTGATTTTAATTGGTACATGGTTATTTTCTTGCCTTATTCTCTGTCTGTTTTCAAACTATAAATACCATGCTCTTCATTGACACAAACACACATGAACATTCTTAGTTTTCTGAACTCACACTCACATTCAAAAAGCACTCTCTCTCTTGTTACTTGTATTGTGGCATGTTTTCTTTCAAGTACTGCTACTGCTGTATTTTGCTTCTTTAAACTGGTATGTTCTGATTAAATTTCCAACATCACAACAATGTATTTACTTAATACTTTTACCCTCTTGTCTGTCTACTGCTTGTGTTTAGTTCAATACCTATTTTAGCATGCTATAATTTCCTTCTACCTGTTCTGAATCTACATTGAATCCCCAAAACCCCACCCCAATGTGTTTGATGCTATGGTTTGCTTGAGGCATCACAGTACTGAATACTGCCCATGACTTAAGCTTGACCCCCTACCTCTATGTTTCTATGATATTGTATGTTCTGATAGGCTTATAGGCATGCCAGTATTGTCTATTGTTGTGCATGCCCAAAGCTTACCTTTACCGAAGAACATAGGCTCTTTGCAACTTCCATATTCCCCTAAACCCCTTTTATGTACTTGTTTGTAGCTATTTCCCTCTCCTTCAAACCTTTAGAACTCTGTTCCTCACTTGCACTCTCTCTTAGACTTTAAGTTCTGCCCCCTCTTGTGAGCCTTGCCTTGGGACCCCTTGAGCTCCCTCTGAACTTGGACACTTGAGGGCTGGCACTTCCACACCGCACTTTCCCCTATTCTAATAATACAATTTGGGTGTGAGCACTGCCCGGAGTCCCCTTAAGGAGCTCTGACACACTCAAATTGGAAAAAGGCTTTGGATCAATAGTCTTTGAGTTGGGTTTATCTTGTAACTCAGAGAGGAATTCAGAATCAGGCTTCCTCTAGTTGTACTTTTTTTACTTTTCCTGATGTAATTTTATTTATTCTGGTTTTTAATAATTTATAATAAACATTTGGGGCTGGATAGTGAAACAAGGCTGGATAACTATGCATGCAAAGGGTAGAAATCATGCCTATAGGACTGCTCTAATTTTGCATATTCGAATTTCACATAGAAATTATGCTTATAGGATGTTCTGAATTTTGCATGTTTAAACTTCACTTATAAATCAAGTCTATAGGGTTCTGCATATTTACTTCATATAAAAGTTATGCCTATAGGATGTTCTGAATTCTGCATATTCAAACTTCACTTAGAAATCATGTCTATAGGATTCTGCACATTTAATTTCATATAGAAATCATGCCTATAGAAATGTTCAATTCTGCATAAGGTTTAAAACAAGGTCCGCATTTAGACACCGCATCTACAAAGTCTTAAATCAGTAATGCCTAGAAAGCATGCCTATAGGAGTTTCTAATAAAAATCTAATTCGCCTCACTCAGTGTTAGATATAAAACCAGTAGTAATGGTTGCTATCGTTCGCAGACCTTGCAATCAATTCGTTTAAATTCCGCCTCTCTCTTTTAATAATCTGAGTCCCTCACTTAGCAAGTTTAACGAGTATGCATTCAAACAGTTCATTTCGAGCCTTACTGTTTCATTGCTTTCGGAATCCAGTAGATACCATGCTCATAGGATCTTTGTCCAACACTTAGGCGAGCCTTAGGGTAACAAATATAAACGGAATCTGCTTCTGTTAATAATTACAACCAGCAGGCAGGCCTGATTCGGACTTCTTATCTGAGTTATGTGATAAGCTGAAATTGTCTCAACAATTTCCTCTCACTCGTCTTTAATACATTTTGAATCAGACCTAAACAGTATGTGTAAGTCATGTTAATTGTATGCTTTCTTTGTTTAAGGAGGTATATCTGAGCCTCTGTTTGTTTATATGCTTTCCCCAAAATGTGCAATATGAATTTTGTACGTCGCCTTGAGTTTTACCTTTGAAACTCCAAATAAGCCCAACCTCCTTCCCGTTTAGGATTAGAAGTCTTAAATGCCTCCGGGACTGATAAGAATGGGACGGGTAATAGCATGCAATAAGTAATCGTGACCAATCTGCGCTTTAAATACCTTAACGGGGTGGGAAGGGTAGATATGGATATGATGACCACGTGATAATGTCAAGTGTAGTCCCTCATTGAGGAGTGATTACCGGGCATTGTGTGGGGTGATCCATATTAAATATAAACCTAGGACCCCTTTTCCCTTTTATTTGCAAACTTCTTTTCAAAACTCGTCTTTTAATTGTTCTTTCAAACTCCTATGTGTTTAAATTTAAATCCCATATTATTTGAGCCTTATTTGCTTATATGTTAATTGCACCCAAATTCACAATAATTGTCTGGCCGAGAACAATACTAGTGAATTCTGAGGGGTGCCTAACACCTTCCCCTTAGAATAATTTCAAGCCCTTACTCTATCTCTGGTTATTCAAATCAATCTCTCTTGGTGTCCTAATGCACCCTAATCATTAGGTGGAAACTCTTCAAACCCAGTTACCAAAGGGAATGAGTTGTCCCTCCAAATGTCATAAACCCGATTTTGTGAGAAAAAGGGGCGCGACAGCCCTAACACAACATAACTTGTTAGGTGGCGACTCTTCAAATACCCAATTCCCAAAAGGAAATGAGTTATCACACCCCATGGAATGTCGAAACCCGGACCTCTCTCCACGAGGAGGGAAAAAAGGGGGCACGACATAAATGAGAAAATCCATAAATATATGCTCTAATACTCACAACAATTTAATTTAGATAAATTGCTAACTCTACTCAAAAGGTTGACAAAATTGCCCTCGGGCCCACGTGCCCGGATTCCAAAATTCTTCGAAGATAAAGTTTACCCATAACCTACGAACTCAAATATATAATTTATTCTCGACTCCATGCCCAAAATCATGGTCAAAATCCAAAAATAAAATACCTAGTTCTATGTTTTCTTCAAAATATCAAATTTTCACTAATTTCTCGTGATTTTCCATGTAAAATTCTAGATATAATCTAAGTATTTAACTTGCAATATACGGGAATCACTTACCTTGACATGGATGATGAAAATGGAGCTACAAAATCTCTCCTAGGTCAACTCCCATGGAGGAAATGAGATGAAATGAGCCAAACCCATTTTTTCAAACTTATACACTTCCAAGGTGACCCTTCTTCACGTTCACGAGCCCCCCGTCGCATTCGCGATGAACAAAATTCTCAAAAGCCATTTCCAAACTCTTTTCAGACAACCTCTAGTATAATGGCCATAACCTTTTATACAAAACTCCAAATGACAAATAGTTTAATTTGTTTGAAAACTAGATACCAAGATCTACAACTCTTATGTTTTGGTCATTTACCAATTCCTTATAGATTTTGAGATATAGCTGCCAAAATCAGTCCTGTGCAACACAAATTTCTTCTTCATCTTCCCGAACAACCTGTAGTATACAAAATATAACTTTTTGTACACAAATCCAAATGCTAAATGGTTTATCTTTATGAAAACTAGACATAAAGGGCCACAACATTCGTTTTTGGATCATCTCTAAGTTCCTTATAGATAGTGAGCTATAAGCCTCCGAAGTCAGACCTGCGTAATAGAATTTTTTTTCTTCGCGAACGCGAAGAACAAAATCCCAAAAGCCAAATCCTTCTTCACGAACGCGAGAGGATCCTTGCAAACGCTAAGAACAACACCAGCATCAGCTATTGCAAAACAGCCCGAAATGACCTGAAACCACCCCGAAACACACTCGAGGCCCCCGGGGCCCCATCCAATCACATAAACCAGTCCCATAACATAACACGGACCTGCTCAAGGCCTCAAATCACATCAAACATCATCGAAATCATGAATCGCACCCCCAATTCAAGCTTAATGAACTTTAGAACTTCAAACTCCTATATTCGATGTCCAAAACCTATCAAATCACGTCCGATTGACCTCAAATTTTTCACACAAGTCACATTCGATATTACGGACCTACTCCAACTTCCGGAATCGGAATCCGACTCCGATATCAAAAAGTCCACTTTCGATCAAACTTCTCATAAACCTTCAAATTTCTAAATTTCGCCAAGTGACCCCAAAATGACCTATGGACCTCTGAATCCACTTCCGGACGCGCTCCCAACACCAGAATCACTATATGGAGCTATTCCCAGACTCAGAATCCTAAACGGACATCGATAACATTGAAATACACCTCAACCCAAATTTATGAAATTCTTCCAAAATGCCAATTTCCACAATAGGCGCCAAAACACTCCATGGTCATCCAAAACTCAATCCGGACATACGCCCAAATCAAGAAATCATACGAACCTGTTGGAACCTTCAAATCGCGATTTCGAGGTCGTTTACTCAAAAAAACACATTTTAGTCAATTCCTCCAACTTAAGGCTTCCGAATTTAGAATTTTCTTTCCAAATCAACTCCAAACTTCCCAAAATTCAATTCCGACAACGCGTACAAGTCATAATGCCTTAAATAAAGATGCTCATGGCCTCAAACCGCCAAACGACGTGCTAGAGCTAAAAACGACCGGCCGGGTCATTACCTTCTCTCCCACTTAAACATACATTCGTCCTCGAACGTGCTAAGAACTGTTTTGGAGTTGTCTGAAATTACTGCTTAACACCTCATGCACCTACCCGTGCTATCACAACTCAGTTAGGAACATTAGCTCGAGTTAATCTGAAGATTTTCCCTTTTACTTAGCCAAATAGGCCTTGGAGCTAAATTCCAACATTTGGAATTCTCTGCTAGGCCTGCTTTCATCATACGGACACTGTATCAATCTTTATGCGATGCACCAATACACGACCGCATACCTTTGCTGAATTCACACCATGCACCGCATCATTCACATGACCATAAAACATTCTCTGATCATAATAGTCGACATTCCCCCAATATGATGCTCACCATATACCTCATCACATATATAAGTCTTGTTCCAACTTTTGTACTACCACCACGACGGAAGAGACATGCATAAAATTCATAACCAACTGCCGAGTAAACAAATCATTGAATCTCTCCTCTTGACTAGAATCATCACCCCATTATGAACCATAACACACAAGAACATCCATCAAAACCGGGACAAACTTCCGTAGTCCACAACCAAATGAACTGAGCGCCCTCCAGGCATAAATTCTCAAATAAGCGATATTATCACATTCTTCATACTTGGTTTAAATCTTCAATCAATCAAGTGACTACTTATCACACTTATACATTCTTCCCGTGAGATACGCTCCCACGACCTTCTACACCAGCCAACAAGTCTGCACATCCTTACCACAGGCCACACAATGCTGTAAAGCAAATCAAGAATCCACAAATCAATACACAAAGCCTCTTGCACAAGGCAATGATCTCAGGTGATGCTGAAGACAATACCAACTTACTTTAAACATCTAAATCCTTTCCTTCTCATCCGAGCTCATGGCATCCTTGTCAATAGCGAACTGCGACCTTAACCCTTAACTTTCAAATTTCATGATGCTCACTGCACCTAACCTGCCCATACGCAATAGTACAAGAATTTCATCATAACTCTTGAACCATTCATAGATTAAACACGTCATCATATAGAAGCCTTTCACTTAACTCATTTCAGGAGAACCATAGCAACACGCGAGTAATTTCTCATAGCCTTAGAACACGCAAATCCTCAAGTAAGGGTCTAAACCACCATAACCCTTCTAGGATCTGCCTACACATATAGGCCATAATACTTGAATACTCCCAGATAAAATCAATTATAGTGGTCGCTAAGCCTTGCACGTACCGTCAAAAATAACATGCATAACTAAATCACACTGAAGGAACTGATCATTGCCACTAATATGCCAATTCAATCATAGCTAACCAATATAACTTCCTCTAATTTATCCTTAATTTGTCTTAGAAATAATAATAACTTCATTCAACACATAACAAACTCAATCCGCACTCATCCCGAGTGGCCTTGTATCACGAGACCATGCGGTCTCAAATCCCACGAATCATCTCATACCCTCTTTGTGCACATATTCGCACCCTCAACTAGTACACCCATTCTGAAATTCCTCTACGAATCAGAAGTCATTTTCTCTCATTGCCCCAAATGTTACACTGCAAGCCGAAGATATCATAGAACATTCCAAGCCTCTTTTCATAATCGACTGCAAAAGCTCGATTTTTAACCATACTTATGGACTCAAAATTCTTAGGCACCACACTTTTACCTTTGAATCTACTAGGACCATTATTGAGAACCACACACTCTAATTTGGTCCCGAATATAATCAATAAGGCCAATTATAGCATGCATTCATTAAATTCTTTGCTCAAATCACTACTGATGACCCTCTTCCTTATTCATAATATCCTGCCAATATACTGATAACCAGAAATCTCATAAATAGACGACCATGCAACCCAATCATATGTGGTGGGACTCTCCCACTTAGCTTGAAGCTACTATTACACAACCCTGGAACCCACCAAGGTCCTTTATCTCTAATTGACATGATCTTGCACAATCAAACCGCCAAATTCCTTGAAATCCTTCCATTAGCATTTCATGAACACTCTGGATCTCTAGAAACATCCACATATTTGACCTCTTACTGGATAGCCAGTAAAATGCTTCATAGAAACTTCGCCAACCACGCGACCGCTAACCTGCTCATAAGAGATAACCCACCTGTGGAAATTACATGCCAACATCTCCCAACGACGTTGCACTGCCCAACTACTACGAAATTAGTAACCCATCCTGAGCCCATGCTCACTTACTAGCTGCACAATTCCATTCACTCCTCATAGACATCAACTAAAGGCGCGACAATACATTCAAATCCAAAGTCATGTTGTATCCTTCTTCATATCAAGCAACTCATTTCTGTTGCACCCAATTTCCCGCCGTATAATAGCCAATATTTCAAATCGATCTCGTAGACCCAGTCACTAACCACCGTGAATCCCAATTCACTCTAAACTCCTCTCAAGGTGTGTAGTCAACATACCACAAAACCCGTGTGCTGCTTTGCCACTCCCCCACTTTGTTCAAACTCACTCCTTTAAGCAACTGCTCGACTCATGTTTCCCACATTTGGCCTTCTAGGAGTTTAGTCACCATAATACACTTCCCACATGCCCTTCCTCATCCTTTGCTACCCAGCCAAATATGTAGGAGGAAACATCATGCACCATATCTACAGTACCATTATAATTTCTCGATTCCCGATTTAGAACCATTGCTTCACGTTGCATAAGATTGAATGGCAAGGAAATGAAGGCATAAGCCTCAATGGAATCAAACCGCACGATAAAGAATCAAGAAGAGAAGTGTTCCTAACAATCCTATAGCCTTCGACCCAAAATCAATTGAAGGTTGTGATGGCACCGGACACCACTATCAGGGAAGCCAAAACCAAGAAGTTAATTAAATCTCATTTCAGTATTTTTGAAATAGTTTCTTTTCTTTACATTAAAAAATATATAACGAATTTCACTGAGTAAATAATGATGTCTTTAACCAATTTAAATACTGAAAATCCCATAGTCGCCCAAGAACCGGGTGTCGCAAGTGCATGAGCAATTTCTAAGAATTTAAAATGTAATACAATAATTGCCCAGACTACAAATTGGATAGAAAAGAAAATATAATACTCTAAAGGAGGATCTGCTGGCTGCAGGTCATCTTGAGAGATGCAGTTCACCTAAGTCTCTGTATCCACCATGCCGCTGTGCCTAACGAGGCAACTAGACATAGATGTGCGTGTGCAACAAAAATGCACAACAAGTGTAGTATGAGTACGAAAGCAACGCGTACCCAGGAAGTATCCAGTCTATCCTCGAAGAAGTTGTGACGAGAGGTCGACTCTAACACTTACTAGTGGTCCAATAATATCAAATACAGTAGAGAAGTGAATAAATATGACACATAGTAAATATAGGAAATGTTGAGGTGTACGGTCCAATCCCATAAGAGTAATATAAGGAAATACCCCGCTTGTGAATCATACGTGCAACGCGGAAAATATTATTTACGGAATTTCCCCGCTAGCGAATTATACATGCGACGCGATCAAATATAATTTATTAATAAATCAAAATCCTTTTTCTTGTTTCCTTTCAAAATAAGGACAAAATCAACGTGAAGCTTTTAAAGAGATTTTCCCCACTCGCGAAGTGCACATGCGGCGCGGTTACACATAGATTTCTTAAGTCATTATAATATTTCTCAATTTTTCAAAAATACAAAGTTTCATGGAAACTCTTAAAATCCTAAATTCCTCAATTCAAATTCCTTTCAACACAATTATTACGCAACCCTAATCTCGTTTCTTCTCAAGACAATGATAACATAAATTAACAACAATATCAACAAAGCATGATGTAAGCCTAAAACTACCTGGACATAGGCATAGCTAGTAGCTACGTACGGACTCTCGTAACCTCGTGCGTACGTAGCCCCCCACAATTAGAAGCACATAATAATTTAGTTCACCTATGGGGATAATTCCATCTTACAAGGTCAGAAAGGATACTTACCTCGCTCTGAAGATCCATAACTAGCTTCCAAGCCCTTCTGACGGCTCAAATCGATGCACAACGCTCCAAAACTAGCTAATAAATGAGAAAATCCATAAATATATGCACTAATACTCACAACAATTGCATTTAGATATATTCCTAACTCCATTCAAAAAGTTGAAGAAATCGCCCTCGGGCCCACGTGCCCGGATTCCAAAATTCTTCGAAGATAAAGTTTACCCATAACCTCACAAACTCAAATATATAATTTATTCATAACTCCATGCCCAAAATATTGGTCAAAATCCAAAAAAATACCTAGTTCTATGTTTTTCTTCAAAATCTCAAATTTTCACTAATTTCTCATGATTTTCCATGTAAAATTATAGATATAATCTAAGTATTTAACTTGCAATATGTGGGAATCACTTACCTTGACAAGGATGATGAAAATGGAGCTACAAAATCGCTCCTAGGTCGACTCCCATGGAGAAAATAAGATTAAATGAGACAAACCAACTTTTTCAAACTTATACACTACCCATGCGACCCTTCTTCACGTTCGTGAGCCCCCCGTTGCGTTCGCATTGAACAAAATTCTCAAAAGTCATTTCCAAACTCTTCTCAGATAGCCTCTAGTATAATAGCCATAACGTTTCGTACAAAACTCCAAATGAAAAATGGTTTACTTTTTTGAAAACTAGACACCAAGATCTACAACTTTCATGTTTTGGTCATCTCTTAATTCCTTATAGATTTTATGATATAGCTGCCAAAGTCAGCCTTATGCAACACAAATTTCTTCTTCATCTTCCCGGACATTCTGTAGTGTACCAAACATAACTGTTTGTACACAAGTCCAAATGTTTAACGGTTTATCTTTGTGAAAACTAGATACAAAGGACTACAACGTTCATTTTTGGATCATCTCTAAATTCCTTATAGAATATGAGATATGAGCCTCCGAAATCAGACCTACGTAAAAGAAATTTTCTTCTTCGCAAACGCGAGAATCTCTTTGCGAACACGAAGAACAAAATTCCAGAAGCCAAATCTTTCTTCGCAAACGCGATAGGATCCTCGCGAACACAAAGAACAACACCAGACACCAACATCAACTATTGCAAAATAGCCCGAAATGACCTGAAACACACCCGAGGTCCCCGGGGCCCCGTCCAATCATACAAACCTGTCCCACAACATAACAAGGACTTGCTTGAGGCCTCAAATCACATCAAACATCATCGAAATCATGAATCACATCCCCAAGTCAAGCTTAATGAACTTTAGAACATCAAACTCCTATATTCAATGTCCAAAACCTATCAATCACGTCTGATTGACCTCAAGTTTTGCACACAAGTATCATTCGATATTACGAACCTATTCCAACTTCCGGAATCGGAATCCGACCCCTATATTAAAAAGTCCACTTTCGATCAAACTTCTCAAAAACCTTCAAATATTTAAATTTCACCATGTGACCCCAAAATGACTTATGAACCTCCGAATCCATTTTCGGATGCGCTCTCAACACCAAAATAACAATACGGAGCTATTACTAGACTCGAAATCCTAAATGGACATCGATAACATTGAAATACACCTCAACCCAAATTTGTGAAATTCGTCCAAAATGCAAATTTCCGCAATAGGCACCGATATGCTCCTGGGTCATCCAAAACCCGATCCAGACATACGCCCAAATCAAAAAATCATACGAACTTGTTGGAACCTTCAAATCCCGATTTCGAGGTCGTTTACTCAAAAATCACATTTTAGTCAATTCCTCCAACTTAAGGATTCCGAATTTATAATTTTCTTTCCAAATCAACTCCAAACTTCCCAAAATTCAATTCCGACCATGTGTACAAGTCATAATGCCTTAAATGAAGCTGCTCATGTCCTCAAACCGCCAAACGACACGCTAGATCTCAAAACGATCGGTCGGGTCGTTACATTCTCTCCCACTTAAACATACGTCTATCCTCGAACATGCTAAGAACTGCTCTGGAGTTGTTTGAAATCACTACTTAACACCTCATGCACCTACCCGTGCTATCACAACTCAGTTGGGCACATTAGCTTGAGCTAATCTAAAGATTTTCCCTTTTACTTAGCAGAATAGGCCTTAGAGCTAAATTCCAACATCCGAAATTCTCTGCCAGGCCTGCTTCCATCATACGGACACTATATCAATCTTTATGTGATGCACCAATACACGACCGCACACCTTTGCTGAATTCACACCATGCACCGCATCATTCACAGGACCATAATAACATTCTCTGATCATAATAGCCAACATTCCCCGAATATGATGCTCACCATGCACCTCATCACATATATAATTCTTTTTCCAACTCTTGTACTACCGCTACGACAAAAGAGATGTGTAGAAATTCATAACCAACTACCAAATCAACAAATCATTGAATCTCTCCTCTTGACTAGAATCATCACCCCATTATGAACCATAACACACAAGAACAACCATCATAATCGGGACAAACTTCCGCAGTCCACAACCAAATGAACTGAGCGCCCTCCTGGCATAAATTCTCAAATAAGTGATATTACCACATTCTTCATACTTGGTTTAAATCTTCAATCAATCAAGTGACTACTTATCACACTTATACAATCTTCCCGTGAGATACGCTCTCACTACCTTCCACACCAGGTAACAAGTCTGCACATCCTTATCATCGGCCACAAAATGTTGTAAAGTAAATCGAGAATCCGCAAATCAATACACAAAGCCTCTTGCACAAGGAGCTGATCTCAAGTGACGCTGAAGACAATATCAAATTACTTTAAACATTTAAATCTTTTCCTGCTCATCTGAGCTCGTGACATCTTTGTCAATACCGAACTGCAACCTGAACCCTTAACTTTCAAATTGCATGCCGCTCACTGCACCTAACCTGCCCATACGGGATAGTACAAGAATTTCATCATAACTACTGAACCTCTCATAGGTTAAACACTTTATCATATAGAAGCCTTTCACTTATCATTTTAGGATAACCATAGCAACACGCGAGTAATTTCTCATAGCCATAGAACACAAAAATCCTCAAGTAGTGGTCTAAACCACCATAACCCTTTCGGGATCCGCCTATACATAATAGGCCATAATACTTGAATACTCCCAGATAAAATCAATTACAGTGGCCGCTAAGCCTCGCACGTACCATCACAAATAACATGCATAACTAAATCATGCTGAAGGAACTGATCGCTACCACCAATATGCCAATTCAATCATAGCTAACCAATTTAACTTCCTCTAATTTATCCTTAATTTGTCTTAGAAATAATAATAACTTCATTCAACACATAACAAACTCAATCCGCACTTATCTCGAGTGGCCTTATATCACGAGACCATGCGGTCTCAAATCCCACGAACCATCTCATACCCTCCTTGTGCGCATATTCGCACCCTCAACTGGTACACCCATTCTAAAATTCCTCTACAAATCCGAAGTCATTTTCTCTCATTCCCCAAAATGTTACACTGCAAGCCGAAGATATCATAGAACATTCCAAGCCTCTTTTCATAATCCGCTGCAAAAGATTGATTCTTAACCATACTTATGGACTCAAAATCCTTAGGTACCACACTTTAACCTTTGAATCCACTAGGACCGTTTTTGAGAGCCACCCACTCTGAAATGGTCCCGAATATAATCAATAAGGCCAATTATAGCATGCATTCCTCAAATTCTTTGCTCAAATCACTATTGTTGACCCTCTTCCTTAGTCATAATATCATGTCAATATACCAATAACCCGAAATCTCATAAATAGACGACCATGCAACCCAATCGTAGGTGGTGGGACTCTCCCACTTAGCTTGAAGATACTATACACAACCCTGGAACCCACAAAGTTCCTTTATCTCTTATTGACATGATCTTGCGCAATCAAACCGCCAAATTCCTCGAAATCCTTCCGTTAGCATTTCATGAACACTCTGGCTCTCTAGCAACATCCACATATTCGACCTCTTACTAGATAGCCAGTAAAATCCTTCATAGAAACTTTGCCAACCACGCGACTGCTGACTTTCTCACAAGAGATAACCCATCTATGAAAATTATATGCCAACATCTCCCAATGACGCTGAACTGCCCAACTACTACAAAATCAGTAACCCATCATGAACCATGCTCACTTACTAGTTGCACAAGTCTATTCACTCCTCATGGACATCAACTAAAGGCACGACAATAAATTCCAATCCAAAGTCATGTTGTATCCTTCTTCATATCAAGCAACTCTTTTCTGTTGCACCCAATTTCTCGCCGTATGACAGCCAATATTTCAAATCGATCCCGTAGACCCAGTTACTGACCACCGTGAATCCCAATTCACTCTAAACTCATCTCAAGGTGTGTAGTCATCCTACCACATAACCCATGTGATGCTCTGCCACTCTCCCACTTTGGTCAAACTCACTCCTTTAAGCAACTACTCGACTCTTGTTTCCCACACTTGGCCTTCTAAGAGTTTAATCACCACAAGACACTTCCCACATTCCCTTCCTCATCCTTTGTTGCCCAGTCAAATATGTATGAGGAAATATCATGCACCACAGCTGTAGTACCATTACAATTCCTCGATTCCCGATTTAAAACCATCGTTTCACGTTGCATAAGATTGAATGGGAAGGAAATGAAGACATAAGCCTCAAGGAAATCAAACCGCACAATGAGGAAATAGAAGGGAAGTGTTTCTAATAACCCTATATCCTCTCGACCCAAAATCTATTAAAGGTCGTGATGGCACCGGACACCACTGTCACGCAAACCAACACCAAAAAGTTAACTAAATTCTCATTTCAGTATTTTTGAAATTGTTTCTTTTCTTTACATTAAACAATATATAATGAACTTCACTTAGTAAATAATGATGTCCTTAACCAATTTAAATACTAAAAAATCCCATACTCGCCCTAGAACTGGGTGTCACAAGTGCATGAGCAATTTCTAGGAATTTAAAATGTAATACAATAAGTGTCCAGAATACAAATTGGACAGAAAAGAAAATATAATACTCTGAATGAGGCTCTGCTGGCTGCGAGTCGTCTCAAGAGATGCAGCTCACCTAAGTCTACGTATCCACCATGCTGTTGCGCCCAACAAGGCCCCTAGACATACATGTGCATGTGCAACAAAAATGCACAGCAAGTATAGTATGAGTACGAAAGCAATGCGTACCCAGTAAGTATCCAGTCTATCCTCGAAGAAGTTGTGACGAGAGGTCGACTCCAACACTTACTAGTGGTCCAATAATATCAAATATTGTAGATAAGTGAATAAATATGACACAGAGCAAATACATGAGATAAACATGTATTAAATACGTGGTACAATTCCCTCATTTACAATTTTTGCTCAATCTCTCAACTAGCAAGTTCCCTCCGTAACCGGAGCATATATATATATAAAGATATAGTGGATATCATCAAGAGGTTGTCATAAATCAGTGTATAGAAAGAACTAACAAGTCCTCTCCTAGTTAATGTCACAGCTGGAAACTCCCATCCCAAGACAAATAATAAACTCAAGTCATGGAATAACACTGAGTAAAGCATGCGCAAGTAGTGTCGAGGTTGTACGGCCCGATCCAACATAAAAGTAAATTTTGCACTACCGAGGGTCGAATGACACGAACCATAGATGCATCGATTACCCCACCAAGGCGAATGGCCCGATCCCATAAGGGTAGTATAATGAAATACCCCGCTCGCAAATCATACGTGTGACGCGGTCAAATATTATTTACGGAATTTCCCTACTCGCGAATTATACATTCAACACGGTCAAATATAATTTATTAATAAATCAAAATCCTTTTTCTTGGTTCCTTTCAAAATAAGGACAATTCAACATGAAGCTTTTAAAGAGATTTCCCCGCTTGCGAAGTGCACATGCGGTGCGGTTACACATAGATTTCTTAAGTCATTATAATATTTCTCAATTCTTTCAAAAAAAACGAAGTTTCATGGAGACCCTTAAAATCATAAATTTCTCAATAAAAATTCCTTTCATCGCAATTATTAAGCAAACCTAATCTCGTTTCTTCTCAAGACAACGATAACATAAATTAACAACAATATCAACAAAGCACGATGTAAGCCTAAAACTGCCCGGACATAGGCATAGCTAGTAGCTATGTACAGACTCTCGTCACCTCGTGCGTACGTAGCCCCCCACAATTAGAAGCACATAATAACTTAGTTCACCTATGGGGATAAATCCCTCTTACAAGGTTAGAAAGGAGGCTTACCTCGCTCCGAAGTTCCATAACCGGCTTCCAAGACCTTCCCATGACTCAAATCGATGCACAACGCTCCAAAACTAGCTAATAAATGAGAAAATCCATAAATATATACTCTAATACTCACAACAATTCAATTTTGATAAATTTCTAACTTTGCTTGAAAAGTTGACAAAATCACCCACGGGCCCACGTGCCCGGATTCCAAAATTCTTCGAAGATAAAGTTTACGCATAATCTCACGAACTCAAATATATAATTTATTCTCAACTTCATGCCCAAAATCGTGGTCAAAATCTAAAAAAAAATACCTAGTTCTAGGTTTTTGTTCAAAATCCCAAATTTCCACTAATTTCTCATGATTTTCCATGTAAAATTCTAGATATAATCTAAGTATTTAACTTGCAATATGTGGGAAGCACTTACCTTGATATGGATGATGAAAATGGAGCTACAAAATCGCTCCTAGGTCGACTCTCATGGAGGAAATGAGATGAAATGATCCAAACCCATTTTTTTAAACTTATACACTGCCCAGGCGACCCTTCTTCGCGTTCACGAGCCCCCCATTGCGTTCACGATGAACAAAATTTTCAAAAGCCATTTCCAAACTCTTCTCAAATAGCCTCTAGTATAATAGATATAACCTTTTGTATAAAACTCCAAATGAGAAATGGTTCGATGTTTTGAAAACTAGACACCAAGATCTACAACTTTCATGTTTTGCTCATCTCCCAATTCCTTATAGATTTTGAGATATAGCTGTCAAAGTCATCCTGTTCAACACAAATTTCTTCTTCATCTTCCCGAACAACCTATAGTGTACCAGCCATAACTTTTTGTACACAAATCCAAATGCTAAATGGTTTACCTTTATGAAAACTAGACACAAAGGGATACAACTTTTATTTTTAGATCATTTCTAAATTCCTTATATATTATGAGATATGAGTCTCCGAAATCAGATACGTGTAACAGAAATTTTCTTCTTCGCGAACGCAAAGAATAAAATCCCAGAAGCCAAATCCTTCTTCCCGAACGCGAGAGGATCCTCGTGAACTCGAAGAACACCACCAAACACCAGCATCAGCTATTGCAAAACAGCTCGAAATGACATGAAACCACCCCAAAACACACCTGAGGCCCTCGAGGCCTCGTCCAATCACACATATTAGTCCCATAACATAACACGGACCTGCTCGAGGCTCAAATCACATCAAAGATCATCAAAATCATGAATCACACCCCAATTCAAGTTTAATGAACTTTAGAACTTCAAACTCCTACTGATAAATTTTAAATATTCTAGCCTTATGTTTTGATGATCTAACAAACTTACTATTAAGAACCAGATAGGGAACCTGACCTACTTGGACTACTACAAGCTTTAACGGATTCCAGCTAAAGGTGAACTGCTACAGCTTCAGGAGCTAGGAACCCACACAAGGACCTGATACTCTTGTGGTTTCCTCATATCAGTACAAAGTCAATTGGACACAGCTGGAAATGAAGTGACTGATGGCACTGTTTCTGCCACACTGCACTATCTCCAGCGCCCACTCATTCTCTAACCAAATAAATTACTCACATCATTTCAAGTGATGTGATCAAGATGTTCCTACAATGAGTTTTATACAAAACATCACTTGAAGGTTTCAGTTTCTTATTCAAGCTTCTTGCCAAAACTGAAAAATCAATCCTCTCAAGCTTGAAGAACAAAGTTGAATGCAACTACGAACTAGTTCCTAAAAGATAGCTCGTTGTTGTCCTAGTTGAATTGTAACTTTGTTATTGTGCTTATTGTATCTCCTAAACTGCTTAGTTAGAAGCGTTTGATAAGGAATCCTCTTCTAAATCCATAAACTCCTTGAGTTTATGTTGTGACTAGATTTAGTTATAAGCAAAAGTCTTTGTAATTGTAGAGTTACAAAGTGGCTTATGGTGAGAGCATCACAAGTTAGAAAAAACCTTTGTAACTAGGAAGTCACAAAGTGGCTTATCGTAAGAGTACCACAAGTTAGTTGAGTAAATCCTTTGCAATGGAGTCATTGTAAAGTGGCTTGTAATAGGTTATTTACAAGTTAGTGAAGTTAAAAGCGTACAGGTGTAGGTCGTGGTTTTTGGATCCCTTTGTGTGGGATTTTTCCATGTAAAAATCCATTGCCTTATTTACATACTGTTTTATTAGCATTCTCAGCAGAATCTTGTAGAGGACCGGGTACTCTACTGTTTGGTGGACTCATACAAACTAACAATTGGTCAGAGCAGGTTTCTTCTATCAGGCTAACACCTAGGAAGGATCCTCATGACCGCCCTACCAAATCTGGAAGAAGGTCAATCTACATACCGACCACCCAAGTTCAATGGACAATACTATGGGTGGTGGAAAGCAAGAATGCACGATTTTATCATGGCTGAGGATTGTGAGTTGTGGTATATCATATGTGATGGTCCTTATGTTCCAACCAGAGTACTAAAGGAACTTCCATTTTCAATGGCAAAAACTAGCAAAGAGTACACTGAAGTAGACAAGATAGTTGTGGAGAAGAATTTTTGTGCCAAGAAAATTCTAGTATATGGAATAGGACCTAAAGAGTACAATAGAATCTCCACTTATGACATTGTCAAGGAGATATGGGAAGCTTTACAAATAGTTCATGAGGGAACTACACAAGTAAAACAGTCTAAGATTGGCATGCTCACTGCCGAGTATGAACACTTCAAAATGAGGGATGATGAATCCATTCAAGATATGCATACGAGATTCACTTCCATCATAAATGAGTTACACTCCCTTGATGAAATCATTCCCAGAAACAAGCTAGAGATGACCGTAGAAGAGCTGATCGAAAACTTAAAGACCCGTGAGTTGAAGAAAAAGATAAATAGTGAAAGAACAGAACCAAAAAGGGAAAAGAACCTGGTACTTAAAGCTGATTACAATGATTCAAGTGAGGAAGACAGTGACATGGCTTACCTAACCAAAATATTTCAGAAGATGGTCGAAAGGAATGGAGAAATGCTAAAAAGGGACATTTCTATCAGACCAAGAAACTGGGATCTTTGTTACAAGTGTGGAAAGCCTGGACACTTCATGAAAGACTGTCCTCTCCTGAAGCAAGAATTCTCCAAGAACCATCATGAGAAAATAGCTAAGACGAACCTGGTTCCTGTCAAGGACTTCAAGAGAAAAAGATCTGCAGATAAAATGATAAGACAAGCTCTTGCACCATTGAGGGATTCATCTAGTGAGTCTGAAGATGAACCTGATATTGGTGATAGTTCCATGATGGCAGTTGAAGGCGAAAAGACTGGATATGACTCAACTTTTGCTTTGATGTCTCAATCAGATGATGATGAAGACAATGGCAACAAAGAGTTAAACTTCAGGGATGTTCAGAGAAATCTGAAATCCCATTCTCTAAAAAAAACTCATGTCTTTAGTCGATGTTTTAATCACTGCTTTTCATAGTCTTGTGGAGGATAGGGACTCTTTGACCTTAGAATTAGGAGAATCTGAACAAACTAGAGATGACTTAGTGGCTGTAGTTACTGACCATAAGAAAACCATTAAAATCCTTAGAAAAGAAAAGAGTGATATGTTGGCAGAAGTTACAGACCTAAGGGAAACAATAGTGAAACCATGGACTAAGTCAAAACCTGAAAGTTCTGGAAAGGGAAAGGAGATAGCAAGTGAGGAACACATTAGGCTTAAAAATGAGGTGAAAGCTATGAGATTTAGGATGTGTGCTGAAATTGAAAAAAAAACGAGCTTCTCCAAACTAATCTGGAAAAAGTAAAGAATGATCTTGAAAAGTCACTAAAGTGGACCTGGTCCTCAGATGCTACCACTGCCTTGCATACTAATGATTGTAAAAACAAGCAGGGAGTAGGGTTCCAAAGGGAGAAAACTCCTCACAACCCTCACAGTAAGTACGTCACTATCTCTGATAACTGGTCGTGTACCCGATGTGGTAACACTGGGTGCTTCAAGGAAGATGTCCAGGCCAAGAATCAACCAGTTCAGAAAAATAAAGTGTTTGCTAAAACGGTGATTACAAACGAGGGACCAGGTTCTACTCACAAAAGCTGCACATTACCTGCATGGACTAAGAGAACTCTTATTCATCCTCTTGCTTACTACAAGGGACCCAAACTTGTTTGGGTTCCTAAAACTAACTCTTAATCTCTTGTGCAGGGAACAGTGAAAGGAAGCGGCCAATAATGGTTCATGGATAGTGGGTGTTCAAAACAAATGACTGGGAACGCCACGGACTTTCTTTCACTAAAAGCCCTATAAGGAGGGAGTGTATCCTTTGGCAATGGCAAAAAAAGGTACATTCTTGGAGTTGGAAAAGTCGGAAAGTCACTCACTCATTCTATTGAAAATGTGTACTATGTAAATGGCCTCAAGTACAGTCTCTTGAGTGTTTTTCAAATCTGTGACAAAGGAAATAAGGTAGAATTCTTGTCCAAAATATGTACATTCACTGATCTTGTGACCGGTGAAATAGTACTTATGGCCAAAAGATATAAGAACATCTATGTCGCTAACTTCGAGTCCTTACAGAATGGTGATCTGAGTTATCTGAAAGCTGTTGATGATGAAGTTGAACTATGGCGCAGAAGACTGGGCATGCAAGTTTTTCTCTTCTGGACAAACTAATTCAGAAATACCTGGTCCATAGTCTGCCTATGTCACAATTCAAGATGCAAAAAGTCTGTGATGCCTGTGCTAGAGGAAAACAAGTGAAGTCCTTTTTTAAGCCTAAAAGAGATGTGAGCACCTTAAAGCCACTAGAGCTTCTGCATATGGATCTGTGTGGACCTATGAGGGTACAAAGCAGAGGAGGAAAAAGATATATTTTCATGGTAGTAGATGACTACTCTAGATTCACATGGACTCTAGTTCTCATAACCAAAGATGAAACTATTGAGGTATTTGTGGCCTTTGTGAAGAAAATCCAAGTGAAGATGGAATCTAGAGTCACATGCATTAGATCAGATCATGGAACAGAATTTGACAATGTCAAATTTGATGATTTCTGCAATGAAAATAGCATCACACACAACTTCTCAGCTCCCAGAACTCCCCAACAAAATGGAGTAGTAGAAAGGAAGAAAGAACTCTGGAGGAAATGGCAAGAACAATGCTGATCGACAGAGGAATTTCAAAGAACTTCTGGGCTGAAGCTGTCAATACCGCCTGCTACTTGGTGAACAGGTGCATGATCAGATCACTTCTGAACAAAACCCCGTATGAACTGTTGAATGGAAGGAAACCCAAGTTGACTCACCTAAGAACATTTGGATGCAAATGTTATGTTCTCAACAATGGAAAGGATCAGCTTGGTGAATTTGATGCCAAGAGTGATGAAGGAATATTTCTGGGCTACTCCTCTCAAAGCAAGGTTTACAAGATATATAATAAGCGGACTCAATATGTTGAGGAAATTGTTCATGTTATTTTTTATGAATCTTATCCATCAACTGAGAAGAGTGGTGAGTAAGATCAAGACGGAGAACCCGCACTAGTTCCTGGTGAAGTCATTAATATGACAAATGGAAAGACAGATATGATGAGTCAAGTTAAGGAGCCAAATGAAGACAATGCTACCTCATCTTTAATAGAACCAAACACTTCAATCACAACCACTGAAGCTGAAGAAAGAGTGGTTGATGCAGTTCTGGGAACTCCACTAGCACCGGAGAGAAGGATAGAAGAAAATCAGCCAAACATATCCTCATCCTCTCATAATGAACCTCAGGCATCTAATTAGAGACACCAAAGCTCTAATCCAATAGACAACATTATCACTCCTCTAGATTCCGAAGTACAAACCAGGTCAAGAGCCAGAAATTCACTTGCCTTCTCAGCCTTTCTCTCCCAGATAGAACCCAAAAATATCAAAGAAGTCTTGAAAGATGCAGATTGGATTACAGCCATGCAAGACGAGCTGCATCAGTTTGAGAGAAAAAATGTGTGGCACCTGGTACCTAGACCCCCAAATCGAACCATTATAGGAACTAGGTGGGTATTCAGAAACAAGCTCGATGAACATGAAATTACCACAAGGAACAAGGCCAAGCTAGTGGTCCAAGGCTACAATCAGGAGGAAGGGATTGACTATGATGAAACATTTGCTCTAGTGGCTCGCATAGAAGCTATTAGGATTCTAATCGCTTTTGCATCTCATATGGAATTCACCTTGTTCCAAATGGATGTGAAGAGTGCATTTTTGAATGGACTCCTTAAGGAAGAAGTATATGTGAAGCAACCCCCAGGGTTTAAATGTCATGAGCACCCTGAATATATGTTTAAACTGGACAAAGTTGTGTACGGGATAAAGTAGGCTCATCGAGCTTGGTATGAAAGACTGTCAAAATTCCCCTTGAAATGGTTTTAAGAGAGGGAAAATTGACAATACTCTTTTCTTAAAGAAACGAGGAAGGAACCTGCTCATTTTTCAGGTTTATGTTGATAATATCATTTTTGGAGCAACAGCTAACTCTTTGTGTGAAGAATTTGCAAAACTCATGGGAAGTGAATTTGAAATGAGCACGATGGGGGAACTAAACTTCTTCTTGGGTCTTCAAGTAAAACAGTCCCTAAAGGGTATATCCATTTGTCAGCAAAAATACATCAGGGAGCTCTTGAAGAGGTTTGACATGGAAGCATCAAAGGTGATAGACACTCCCATTGCAACTGCCACTCGACTGGACATGGATGAAACTGGAGCTCCTATGAATCAAACCATGTATAAAGGCATTATTGGGTCTCTCCTCTATCTCACTTCCAGTCGACCTGTTATTGTTTTCAGTGTGGGGCTGTGTGCAAGGTTTCAATCAAATCCCAAGGAATTTCACTTGAAGGATGCCAAAAGAATACTGAGATATCTCAAAGGAACACAGGACCTGGTGTTGTATTATCCATCAGGTGATAGTTTTAATCTGATTGGGTATGTTGATGTAGACTATGCAGGTTATCTTGTGGACAAGAAAAGCACTTCTGGAATAGCTCACTTCTTAGGTTCATGTCTTATGTCTTGGGGTACAAGGAAGCAAAATTCAGTGGCTCTTTCAACAGCTGAAGCTGAATATATAGCTGCAGCATCCTGTTGTGCTTAGCTTCTATGGATCAAGCTGCAAATGGAGGACTTTAAGGTACTCACTAAGAGTGTGCCCTTTCTATGTGACAATACCAGTGCACTCAACATGACCAAGAATCTAGTTCAACACAAAAGGACAAAACATATTGATGTGAGGCATCATTTTCTGAGAGACAATGTGGAGAAAGGGCTTATATGTATGAAGTTTTGCAGCATAGAATATCAAATTGCAGACATTTTCACCAAGGCGCTAAGTAGGGAACAGTTTGAAAGAAACAGAGTGAAGCTGGGGCTGTTGAAGCCAAATTGAGAACCTGATTCCTCTTTAGCTGGATTTTACCTTTAAGAAATAACTGGCTCAAAGTGTTTTCTGGCCATGCCTAACTCACTTCAATACTGTTGTAGGTAAACACACATGATGAGCATAGAGGCGATAGATGTAGTGCATGAATGATAAAAGAGGATTGATTCTTTTCAAAAAAAGGGTCAAGAACCTGGTTCTTGTACCAAAGGTTAGTAGTTATGTACATCCTTTAATACATGTCTTAAAAAAGGGTACAGAATACAACTACCATGTTATCAACTTTTCAGATCCTGCTGTCACATCTCATCATTTCAAATCGTTCCATCTCCCTTTGAAACGTTGTAATTCTCCACGCCCAACCACCATTTTAGAACCGGTGCCTATTCCTCTCTCTTCATAATTATCCTCTCCTTTAAAAAACCCCTCTCTTCTGCTCTTCTTAACCATAAGTCTTACACTAAAATCACCCAAAAAGGAGGATCGTCACACCACTTCTTTCAATGGCTGAGATGACTTCTGATCTCCCTGTCTCAGTTGCCACTACCACTGATCAATCTATGGAATCTTCCGCTCTCACTGAGCCTTCCTTACCCTCTATTACTCCTGTTGCTACAGTCACCCCTTCCCTGGTTTCCCAACCTCTTCCCAATTCAGAAACCTTTGAACCTACTGCTCCATTCTCCTAGTCATCTTATGTTCCCACCTGTCAAACCCTAAATGGAGAACAAGGTCAAAGTCCTGAGGTCACAAAGAGTTCTGCCATCGTTGCCACCGATTCCATGGTGGTAGAAGCACCGGTTGAGGAAGAGAAAAATGTTGTTACCGTTTTTGTGGTATTTGCTAATTGTGTACTACATGAGATTACATCTCAAAAAATGAGGCACAAAGTGTGGAGTAAGAAGGGGCCATTGTAGCTATTGAAGGGATGCAATAGAAGATACTACTGGGGCATCATATGAGGAACCTGATCCCTCTCTGGAGGGCCCAGATCAGGGCTCTCATCCCCAGGAAAGTGCTATTCCTGCATTCGATATTGTGCCCCTGGAAATTCAAGCACCTGAAATGAGATCCAGTGATGAAGAAGACCTGGGTAATGTGTCTCTTGATGCATTCATAAGTAAGCGGAGGGTTGTGTCCACCCCTGAGTCTGAAATCAAACGACCTACTACCAGGCTTCAAGTTAAAGTGGCCTACGATTCTGCTCTTCAAAGGAGCAAGAAGAGTAGTAAGAAGAAAAGAAGAAAGTTGGTGAAAGATGGTGTACCTGTAAGTGGTGAGGCGATCCCTATAGTCGAAGTGGAAGAGAAAACTCCAGATGAACCTGGTTCACTTGTTAGACAATCTTCGAAAAAGACGAAGCCTACTTCATTAGAGAAAGGGTCAACATCTAGGTCTAAGATGAAAGAGGTGGTGAGTGAGTTTTCCATGTCTGATGAGGATGTCCTAGTCAAATCCAAGGGAAAAGGAAAAGTCAGTGGAGAGAAGTCTGGGAAACGCAGGTCTGAATCTTTTGAAGAACCTATTTCTATGAAGAAAATGAGAAGTGAAGTCAGCCTTGGCTTTGAGCGCCTGAGGCATCCAAAAGTTCTGTTGGGTCGTACGTTTGACCCAGCAATCTCTGAGATGGCTGGAATGTGCCAAATTCTAGAAACGATCGAGTTTCAACGTTGGGTGCATCTATTTCAAATTGATGCACCTAAGGTATATGAGGAGGAAGTACAAATTTTCTTTGCTAGCCTCTTTCCAGTTGATACTGACCATGTTTGTGCTTTGGTCAATGGGGTGGACATCGTCTTTGATGTAAAATTGCTTGGAGAGATCTTAAAAGTTCCTACAGCTGGTGTGTCCAGTGTAAGAGATGTGTGTCAGTATAACTTCAGAAATGTAGTGGTAAAAGACAATGCTAACCAGAAAGGGGACCAGATCCATAAGAAAGCACCATCTACTGTTTGAATTGGTGCTGTTTGAATTGGTTAACAAAGTTCTATTGCCTCGAGCTGAAAGGAGGTCAGTGACTTATAAGTTTAACCTATTCCTAATGGAGTAACTGGACGGTTTTACTCCTGTGAGCCTACCTGGTATTATGATTAAACACATGCAAAAGGTTGCCACCTTCAAAGACGGTAATCATGGCCTTCCTTATGGATTCTTGCTTACTCCAGTGTTCAAATTCTTTAAAGTCCCACTAGGGACGGGCAAAGTGGGAACTCGAAAGCAGACTTTCTCACATACGACTTTGGAAGAGTGCGAGTGTGTGAAAAAGTATGGGGGGTAGGAAGTACATCAACTGTTTCACAACTTATCAATGCCCAGAACAGTGCAGCTGAGGAAATTTGTCGGTTCAAGGCCAGGAATGCTATCCTGGAAGGTCAGCAGGCCCGAGGGGTTCCAATGTCGAATGATGAAGTGGCTCGTTTGACACAGGAGAATGCTGATCTCAGGGCGCAAGTAGAGAACCTAAAAGCAGAACTGCTCAATGAGCAAAAGTCGGCAAACGCCCGAATAGACCTCGTTCTCCAAACACTTGCTGCAGCTACCAAGCCTTTTTACTCCTAGTTCCCCCTAAGTACCCCTTCAGTGATCAGTTTCTGGATATGTTTGTTATATTTTTTTATGGTTTGGCGGATGTTTTTTTTTTTGTGTTGTTGGAATGAAAAACTACTGCTCCCATTAACAAGTCCAATGTTGCCTCTCGCTTTTTCAAAGCAGAGGCATATTAAAACTTTATTAATATCAATCCTCATTTTATTATGTCAGTACTCTCTTTTTGTGTCATATTCTCTATCATGATTGTGTGCACATATGTGGCATGAGTTAGCTTAGCTGGACTTCTTTGTGCTGTTATTCTATTTTATTAATGATGCCAAAATGGGGAAAAATAATACGGACGGCCATCAACTCAGGGGGAACACATGGGGGAACTATTGTTACGATAAGGCATAGTCTCAGGGGGAACTCTGTGTTCCTCTGATACTTAAACTGGTTCTTACTGCTCTAACTTCACTCTATAAATGTTAAGTTTGTCATCATCAAAAAGGGGGAAATTGATAGATTTTAAATATTCTTGCCTTATGTTTTGATGATCTAACAAACTTACTGTTAAGAACCAGATAGGGAACCTAACCTACTTGGACTACTGCAAGCTTTAACGGATTCCAGCTAAAGGTGAACTGCTACAGCTTCAGAAGCTAGGAACCCACACAAGGACCTGATACTCTTGTGGTTTCCTCATAGCAGTACAAAGTCAATTGGACATAGCTGGAAATGAAGTGACTGACGGTATTGTTTCTGCCGCACTGCACTGTCTCCAGCGCCCACCCATTCTCTAACCAAATAAAGTACTCACATCGTTTCAAGTGATGTAATTAATATGTACCTACAATGAGTTTTATACAAAACATCACTTGAAGGTTTCAGTTTCTTATTCAAGCTTCTTGCCAAAACTGAAAAATCAATCCTCTCAAGCTTGAAGAACAAAGTTGAATGCAACTACGGACCAGTTCTTAAAAGATAGCTCGTTGTTGTCCTAGTTGAATTGTAACTTTGTTATTGTACTTAGTGTATCTCCTAAACTACTTAGTTATAAGCGTTTGATTAGGAATCTTCTTGTAAATCCATAAACTCCTTGAGTTTATGTTGTGACTAGATTTAGTCATAAGTAAAAGTCTTTGTAATTGTAGAGTTACAAAGTGGCTTATGGTGAGAACATCACAATTTAGAAAAAGCCTTTGTAACTAGGAAGTCACAAAGTGGCTTGTGGTAAGAGTACCACAAGTTAGTTGAGTAAATCCTTTGCAATGGAGTCATTGTAAAGTGGCTTGTAATAGGTTCTTTACAAGTTAGTGAAGTTAAAAGCCAACAGGTGCAGGTCGTGGGTTTTTTATCCCCTTGTGTGGGATTTTTCCACGTAAAAATCCTCTACCTTATTTACATACTATTTTATTAGCATTCTCAGCAAAATCTTGTAGAGGACCAGGTACTGTGCTGTTTGGTGGACTCATACAAACTAACACCTACATTCGATGTCCAAAACTTATCAAATCACGTCTGATTGACCTCAAATTTTGCACACAAGTCATATTCGATATTACGGACCTAGTCAAATTTTCGGAATCGGAATCCAACCCCGATATCAAAAGGTCCACTTTCGGTCAAACTTTTCAAAAACTTCAAATTTCTAAATTTTGCCAAATGACCCCAAAATGACATGTGGACCTCCGAATCCACTTCTGGACGCACTCCCAACACCAGATTCACTATACGAAGCTATTCCCAAACTTGGAATCCTAAATGGACATCGATAACATTGAAATACACCTCAACCCAAATTTATGAAATTCTTCCAAAATGCCAATTTCCACAATAAGCGCTGAAAAGCTTCCGGATCATCCAAAACCCGATCCGGACATACGCCCAAATTCAAAAATCATACGAACCTATTAGAACCTTCAAATCCCAATTTCGAGGTTGTTTACTTAAAAATCACATTTTAGTCAATTCCTCCAACTTAAGGCTTCCGAATTTAGAATTGTCTTTCCAAATCAACTCCAAACTTTCCGAAATTCAATTCCGACCACGCGTACAAGTCATAATACCTGAAGTGAAGCTGCTCATGGACTCAAACCGCCAAACGATGTGCTAGAGCTCAAAACGACCAGCCGGGTCATTACAAAAAAGTCTTGTTGATAATGATAATGATGTGTGAAAGTGAAAGTGAAAAAGGGGAGCATAAAATATGTAATTCGGCCAAGTGCCAAGAATGATATTATAATTGTGGTCACTAGTGCCTATGAATTGAAAAGATGTGAAAGAAGTATGAAGTGAGATGATTGATAGAAAAAGGTAATGTCTCGGGTGAGACGGTGTAGCCAATCGGGCCGTGATCGGATGCCATGTCGCGCACATAGTGATGATTGTGCCTGAAATTGTAATTAAAATTGTGATTGTGGTTGATGTCTCAAATGAGGCGGCCTAGGCGATCGGGCCGTGATCGAACTCCGTATAAAAGTACGGTAGTATTGTGAATGATAGTATATCGGTACTAAAGATCTCCCAACCTAAAAATATGGAAATTTACTTGAAAACTTGTGTGGTTCTTAACTTGATGTTTTGGTATTATTTGAGGCTCCTATTGATTTCATGATTGTTCCTCCTTGTATTGTTATTCATTCTATTGAGATGGTGTTAGCTATACATACTAGTACTATTCAACGGTACTAACGTTCCTTTTGCCGGGGAGCTGCATCTTTAATAGATGCAGGTGGTTCCACAGCAGGTGATAACTGTGATTTCTACATGTTTTATACCCATTCTTACCTAAGCTTTGTGCATTAACTGCCAGAAATTAGTCCCAAAATGCTTACAAGTTACGCTTGATTGCAGGTTTGAGTGACAAGATGACAAATACTAAAGATCGGCTCAAAAAGGAGTGAAATCTGCCAAGTGTCAAAAGACAACTGAAAGGGGTGATCAAAAGGACCTGCGCGGTCCACACTGTTTTGTAACGTGGTCGCGCAGGAGAGTTCAGAAGCTGGACATCTTCAAGTTCAACCTGCGCGGTCCGCACTGTTCTGCCACGCGGCCGCGCAGGAAAGTTCAGAGGCTATAATATCTTCAAGTCAAGCTGCGCGGTCTGTGCCCCTTTTCACACTGTCCGCGCCTAAGAGTATTAGAGACACAATCATTCAAGGCAAAAGCCCACGCGGCCGTGCACCTAATCAGTGAGGTCCGTGTGGATGAAGTGCATGCGGCCGCGCGTCATTTGTGCGCGGTCCGTGCCAGACCCTCAGGGGTATTTTTGTCCGATTTTTCCTGTGTAGTATAAATAGAACATTTTACTTTTTAGGATGAGTTTTTTCAGTTTTGGTTTTTTATCAGATAGGAGCTGAACTCGATACTACATAGTTTTAGCCTATTTTGGGCAATCTCTTCTAGTATTAACGTGGATTTGAGTAGATTAACATTGTAGTTAATAGTTATGTCAATTTCATCTATTATTTCTTCAATTTTTGTTCCTATTATGGCTAGCTAAACCCATTAGCTAGGGTTGTGGCTCAACCCTAGTGTAGGTAATTAATGGGTGTGATTGTTTAGTGCATGAATGATGTTGGGTATTTGTTATTTGAATTAATCTTATGTTTTCATTAAGATTTGGTGGTTGCAAACACTAAGTCTAGCTTAGTGAGTCTTGACTCTTCTTGAGAAAGAGAGTCTATGACCCCATGATTAATTCTAACAAGGAATTGGGATGGACCCATGAGAATGGTAGTCCCAATTAATGGGTTAAACCTCGAGAGAGTAATTACCCAACTTGAACCATAAGTTACTTGGGCAAATTGGCTTACCCAATTGGTCTCGAGAGAGTCAATTGGGCAAAATCACTCTCTCTACCGAGAGGTGTGAGAGTGAGTGCAAAAGTGCAATGGTTATAGCATAAGTCCCATAGTCATCATTCTTGCATTAGGAATCTCTACCCGTTAGTTGACCACCTAGGTACATGCCACAGCCCTAGTGCCTTTCTCTATATTGCATACAACTTAGAATCATAATTTTAGCATAACTTAGCTTTACAATTGTAGTTGATAAATTATAGCTATTAATCAAAAGCAAACCAAAAATATTAGAAGATCAATTAGGAGCTAAAACATAGTCCTAGACTATACAAACACGCAACTCCAAATTGAAGTTCCCTGTGGAAAATTGACCTCGATACCGCTATTGGGTAAAAGTATTAGCGCCCACTCTTCCTCAGGTTGAGTCCGCTGCGATCACTTTTTGGCGTCGTTGTCGGGGAACTTTACGCTGTTGACTATTTGTGCAGCTAGTATTGTGTTTTGCTTCTCTTTCCTTCTTATTTACTAACTTGGTGTGTGTCGATCAATTAGGTACAATGGCTCTTAATAAAAATGACCCTCTCAGCAATGTGATAGCGGGGGAGGAGGTAGAAGATCTAGAACAAGATGAGGTCTTACCTCAACTTCCACGGAGAGGCCGACATGTCAATATAAATGCAAATGAGAACATCAACATTCCAGACCCTCCTCCGCAACCACCGAAAGTGGCTCCCAGAGTTCTACCAAATCAAGGATACATTAGTGCTATTGTTCCTCCCCGAATTCGGGCGGGAACTTTCAAATCACAAATGTTATGCTGACCTTGCTCGAGCAAAGAGGTTATTTCACAGGTGCCTCCGACCAAAACGCCTACAAGCACTTGAAGGGGTTCGTGGATACATGTTGTGGTAGCAAGCAGACAAACGTGTCCGAGGATGCGTTGAGATTGAGGCTTTTCCCGTTTTCTCTTCGGGGTAAAGCATTGGATTTGTTAGAAAGGCTCCCCAATCATTCTATTACAACATGGGATGAATTGGCGGACAAATTTATTGCCAAGTTCTTCTCTCCAAGTCATATGGTAGCTCTTCGGGATGAAATTCTAGCTTTCAAGCAAGAGCCAACGGAACCTTTGCATGAGATATGGGAAAGATATAGAACAATGGTGAAAGAGTGCCCTAATAATGACATGACCGAGGCTATGATTCAACAAACCTTTTATCGGGGCATCAACACCACAAATCAATGCATTGTGAACCAATTGGCCGAAGGGAATTTTATGAAACTTTCTTACCAAGAGGCATGTGACGTACTGGATGAAATGGCCGACACCTCTTCGGCATGGCAAAGCCGAGCAAACGTGCCCCAAGGTGACCCCACGGTCATCCATTTGCACAAGGAATTGCACGATCATGGTCAAGCTATAGCCGAGCTTACAACAACTATGAATCAATTGGCAAAGGCGCAATTCCAACAAGTCAAAACCCGCGCCAAGTCAACACAATGGAAGGGGTTGCTATGTTGAAAAGGAGGCAAAGGGGACACCAACCTCAAAGTAATTGTGAACAATATGACAATAACAATGATGGTGGTAGATATTTGAACGAAGGTTTTGATGACCAAAGTGAGGAAGTCCAATATGTCAACAACTGCCACGGGAATAGAGGCAATCAAGGGAATCAACAATGGAGAGCCCAAGGTAATTAGGGCAATCAACAAGGTGGCAATTGGAATTACAACAACAATCAAGGAGGCAATTGGGGGAACAATAATTTGGGGAATCAAGGTAATTGGAACGGGAACAACAATTGGAACAACAACAATAGTGGACAAGGTAATAGGGGGCAAGGCTTTCAAAGGCCCCCAATGTATCAACAACCCAATAACCCGCCTCCATTTCAATCTCAAGGGTCGAGTTCGTCGGGCAATGACATGGGTCGAATAGAGAGCATGTTTGAGCAAATGATGAAAAAGAGTCAAGATTTCGAGGCCCAATTAGCTTCTCATAACACATCTATCCGAAACTTGGAAGTGCAATTAGGCCAAATCTCTCAATCTTTAAATACTCGCCCAAAGGGTGCTCTACCAAGTGATACGGTAGTAAACCCCAAGGGTGGGCACAATAATCATGTGATGGCAGTGATAACACGAAGTGGAAGAGGCGGTGATGTGCATGCCTCAAGAGGAAACCAAGTTACGGTGGATGAAGATGAGTTGCAAAATGATAAGATCCCGTTGGTAGTTGAGGATGTTGTTAAACCAAGTGCAAATGATGATGTGAGAATTGAAATTGATGAAGGTGAGGAGGAGACTCAAGAGGCCATGAACCCGTCTAGGGAACACGTCATTGATATACCCGAACCGGTGGTGCCAAAAGCCAAGGCACCCTTACCTAGACCTCCTCTGCCATATCCTCAACGGTTGGCCAAGCAAAAGGGTGACAACCAATTTAAGAAATTCATTGAAATGATGAAGAGTTTGACTATCAACGTGCCTTTAGTGGAAGCACTCGAGCAAATGCCGGGATACGCAAAGTTCATGAAAGATTTGGTTACAAAAAAGAGATCAATGGAGTATGAGACAATCAAGATGACCCATCAAGTGAGCGCAATTGTGCATTCTATGGCTACAAAACTTGAGGATCCCGGTGCATTCACTATCCCATGTACCATTGGAAGTGCCGACTTTGCAAAAGCCCTTTGTGACTTGGGGGCAAGTATCAATTTAATGCCATATTCGGTCTTCAAGACCTTGGGAATCGGACAACCTCGTCCAACTTCTATGAGGATTCAAATGGCGGACCGGTCAATGAAGCGGCCTTTGGGAATTATTGATGATGTCCTTGTTCGTGTTGATAAGTTCATATTGCCGGCCAATTTTGTAATTTTGGATTGCGAAGTGGATTTCGAGGTGCCTATTATTCTTGGGAGGCCCTTCCTAGCTACGGGGAAGGCCTTGGTTGATGTGGAAGCAGGAGAATTGACCTTCCGTGTTGGTGATGAAAATGTGGTGTTCCACGTATGCAAATCAATGAGGCAACCAAATAGAACCGAGGTGTGCTCGTTTGTTGACATTGTCACGGCGGTGATAGTGGATGACACAAGCGCAATGGCAAATGTTGAGGACCCACTTGAGGCCGTGCTATTGAACATTGATGTTGATGATAATGCTAGAAGGGTGGAGTGTGTGAACGCATTACATGGCATGGGCTTGCATTCTTATGAACCGAGGAAGTTATCTCTTGATCTTGAAAATCGCAAAACTCCTCCCACCAAGCCATCTATTGAGGAGCCACCGGTGTTGGAGTTGAAACCACTTCCTCCTCACCTCAGGTATGAATTTCTTGGTCCTAATTTCACTTTGCCGGTTATTCTTTCTTCTTGCTTGACTAACGTGCAGGTTGATGCCACTTTGGCGGTTCTTCAAAAGCGCAAGCGGGCGATTGGATGGACCTTGGCGGATATTCGAGGTATTAGCCCCGCGTTTTGCATGCACAAGATAATATTGGAGGAGGATGCTCGGCCGTCTCTTGAACATCAAAGGAGACTCAATGAGGCCATGCAAGAGGTGGTTAAAAAGGAAGTCATCAAGTGGCTTGATGCCGGTGTGGTGTATCCAATTTCTGACAATTTGTGGACTTCTCCGGTACAATGTGTGCCAAAGAAGGGAGGAATGACAGTGGTGACCAATGACAATAATGAACTTATTCTGACTCGTACGGTGACGGGTTGGAGGGTATGCATGGACTACTGGAAGTTGAACAAGGTGACTAGAAAGGATTATTTCCCAATGTCGTTCTTGGACCAAATGCTTGATCGTCTTGCGGGCCGGGCTTTCTATTATTTTCTGGATGGGTATTTAGGCTATAACTAAATTCTCATTGCCCCGGAAGACCAAGAAAAGACAACCTTCACATGTCCTTATGGCACATTCGCCTTCTCTCGAATGCCATTTGGATTATGCAATGCACCGACGACCTTCCAACGATGTATGATGGCAATCTTCACCGACATGGTGGAGGACATTTTGGAGGTCTTCATGGATGATTTTAGTGTGGTTGGGGACTCATTTGGTGATTGCTTGCAAAACTTGGATCGTGTGTTGGCCCGATGCGAAGACACAAACTTGGTTCTCAATTGGGAGAAATGCCATTTTATGGTAGAAGAAGGAATTGTGTTGGGTCACAAAATTTCAAAAAGAGGGATTGAGGTTGATAAGGCGAAAATTGAGGTTATCTCAAGGCTCCATCCCCCTACTTCTATCAAAGGGGTGAGGAGTTTTCTTGGTCACACGGGTTTCTACCAAAGATTCATCAAAGACTTCTCTAAGGTAGTTAACCCGTTGTGTAAATTGCTAGAGAAAGATGCCAAATATGTGTTCGATGAGAAATGTATGGAGGCTTTCGAGCTTCTAAAGCAAAAGTTGACGACTACCCCTATCATTACTGCACCAAATTGGAGCTTGCCCTTTGAGCTCATGTGCGACGCTAGTGATGTGGCGGTGGGGGCGGTCTTGGGCCAAAAAATCAACAAAATGTTCCATCTGATATACTACGTAAGTAAGACAATGAATGAAGCTCAAAGGAACTACACGGTCACCGAGAAGGAATTGCTTGCCATTGTTTTTGCCATGGAAAAGTTTCGCCCATACCTTATGGGGGCCAAAGTGATTATTCATACCGATCACGCCGCCCTTAGGTATTTGATGATGAAGAAAGATTCTAAAGCAAGGTTAATGAGATGGGTGCTTCTTCTTCAAGAATTTGATTTGGAGATTGTTGATAGAAAGGGTAGTGAAAATCAAGTGGCGGACCATTTGTCTCGATTGGAGGAGGAAGGGAGGCCTTTGGACGGCCTTGAGATAAATGATGCTTTTCCGGATGAACAACTCCTCTCAGTTTCAATGCTAGACATGCCATGGTTTGCCGACATTGCCAATTATCTTATTACCGGTGTGGTTCCGTATGAGCTCTCTTCTAACCAAAGGAAGAAGCTCAAGCGGGATTGCTTGGACTACTATTGGGATGAGCCGTATCTTTTCAAAATTTGCACCGATGGTGTAATTCGCCGGTGTGTTTCTAAAGAAGAGCAATTGAGTATTGTGGAAGCTTGTCACTCTTCACCCTATGGTGGCCATCATGGCGGGGCGAGGACAGCGTCTAAAGTGTTGAGCTGTGGTTTTTATTGGCCTTCGTTGTTCAAGGATGCCGGTGACTTTCTGAAAAGATGTGATGAATGCCAACGTGCCAGAGGGATTTCGAAGAAAGATGAGATGCCCCTTAACACAATTCTAGAGGTTGACATTTTTTATGTTTGGGGGATAGACTTCATGGGACCATTCGTAAGTTCTTGTGGCAACACTTACACCTTGGTAGCGGTTGATTATGTGTCGAAATGGGTAGAGTCCATAGCTTTGCCAAATAATGAAGCTCGAAGTGTTGTCGCGTTCTTGAAAAAGAGTATCTTCACGAGGTTTGGCACTCCGCGTGCTATCATCAGTGACGGGGGTTCTCATTTTTGCAATCGGGCTTTTGACTCTTTGCTAGCCAATTATGGGGTAAATCACAA
The DNA here is from genome assembly GCF_000715075.1 of Nicotiana tabacum. NCBI lineage: Eukaryota > Viridiplantae > Streptophyta > Magnoliopsida > Solanales > Solanaceae > Nicotiana > Nicotiana tabacum. The sequence continues at coordinate 129,715,773 of NC_134090.1, forward strand.
GGTGACCACTCCTTATCATCCTCAAGCGAGTGGCCAAGTCGAAGCGTCCAACCGTGAGATCAAGAGTATTTTGTCCAACACTGTCAATGCAAATAGGACCAACTGGTCGAAGAAATTGGATGATGCTCTTTGGGCTTATCGTACAACTTTCAAAACTCCGATTGGTATGTCGCTATATCGTTTGGTGTTTGGGAAGGCTTGTCATCTTCTGGCAGACATAAGGCTATGTGGGCTCTGAAAAAGTTGAACTTAGAATGGGATGTAGCTGCAAATCTCCGGGTTGAGCAATTGAATGAACTTGATGAGTTTAGGTTTCATGCTTACTCTAGCTCGTCCTTGTATAAGGACAAGATGAAGTACCTTTATGATAAGTATTCCCGAGGGAAGGAATTCAAAGTTGGTGACATGGTTTTTCTTTTCAATTCCCGGTTGAGGTTATTTCCGGGCAAGCTGAAGTCTAAGTGGAGCGGCCCTTTTGAAGTGGTTGGTGTAACTCCCTTTGGTGCCATTGATCTCAAAAATAAAAATGGTGAAGTTTTCCGAGTCAATGGGCATCGTGTCAAGCACTATTTGGGAAAGATTGATGACAGCCACGTGGTGGCACGCATTCATTTGAAATGACTGTGATGGTAACATGCGTCGTGCCGCGACGTTAAATCGGGCGCTTCTTGGGAGGCAACCCATGTCTTTTCCTTTTCTTTGTTTTTCTATTGTAGAATAAGATTTTTGATCTGATAATTTGTGAAGTGTTGCAGGGAATAATGTTGCACCAGTGCAGGGCAAAAGTGCAAAAAATGGTTAGTCCCTGAAAATGGCCTACGCGGCCGCACACCAAAGCAGTGCGGTCCGCGTGGGCTTGAGCAGCTGAAAGTTCATTCTCAGAAGATTTAACGCGGTCCGCGTCCCTTGCTGTGCGGTCCGCGTGTGGAAACTTAAAATGGCATGCTCTCTGATAAAATTCATACGCGACCACGGTCCAAAGTAGTGCGGTCCGCGTGGGTAAAGCTGAAATCACCAAGTCTCTGATAACTTCCACGCGGCCGCGCACCAAAACAATGCGGTTCGCGTGGGCTGAGCAGTCAAATGTGAAGGAATGAAAACCAGCGCGGACCGCGGCCATTTTCGTGCGGCCGCGCTGGTAGGTAAGTTGTGAGTTCCCAGGGTTTTTCTATAAATAGAAGCCATGGGCCTTATTTGAACCTTTTTGCAAATTTTCATCTGGAGCTTTAATTTTCACTGTACATCCGCATCTCTTGCTCAGTTAGTTGATTTCTCATTACTTCTTGGTAACAACTCTTGTTTATTTCATTCATAGCCTAATTTTTGTTTCTTTTAATCACTCCCTACTAGTATAACTTCTTATTTTCGTCCTTTTTCTTCTTAGTTAACTGTTAGTTTAGATTTTTATTGTTTTGGTTGAATCATGGGACATAAATGCATGTTAATTAATTGAGTAGGAACATTTAGGACTCAAATTGTGAACAAAAATGGGACTTAATGGAAGAATATCCCGGCTCAGTTATATTTGCCCTACGCGGCCGCGCAGCATTCTTGCGCGGTCCGTGTGGCCCCTTGTGTGTAAGGACGAACCTTCTTAGCGCGATCCGCGTGCCAGTTCTATGCGGTCCACACTGAAGTCACGCGGCCGCGGTCCAAAACAGTGCGAACCGCGTCGGCTTATTCAGAGAAACATGTGTAGGTATCAGTATACTACGCGGACCGCGTGTCTTTTGTTGCGGTCCGCGCCCTTCTGTCTGTGTAACTGTGTCTGCAACTGTGCATTCAACTGAACTGTTTATTTCATATCATGTGCTTCTACTAACAATGTTAGACATGTATTCCTTGCAGACAATGGTTCAAAAGCAAGTGGCTAAAAAATGAGCGGGCAAACATATACCACCAGGGAGAGGTGGTTCCTCCCGTGGGGGAAAAGGAAAAAGAATTGTAAAGTTGAATCCTCAAACTAGGGAAGCGATAAAGAAAAACCGGAAGATAATCCGGGAAGCTGATGCATCTGCAGCTCACTCCATGGGGAGTGAGTATGCACCTTCGAGGAGTCTCACTTCAGAGTCTGCCCCCACACACATGTCCACATCTTTTCAACTACGGGATTCCCCATCTCCTGGTCATGCTGATGTAGCCACTTCCAAAAAGCCGGTAAATGTCATCTCGGACTCGTCTGATGAGTACGGGGCAGAAAAAGCAAATGAGAACACCTACACCACTTCTCCCACAGCTTCACTATCAGGGGAAAGTGGAGGATATGCCGAAGGAGGTGCACCACAGGTTGGAGGTATAGAGAGGACCAGGAGAACGGGGGCATGGGAAGATAGGTATTTCAGTGAGGTCGTTTTCCATAAATTCAGGGAATGGTGGCCTAAGAGAAAGTTGATTCCGGAAAGGCGGTTCATAGATGTCGATCTTGTCCCACTCAACCCTCATGTGCAAGCACAATTCCGCACTAGAGAGGGTTGGGGATTCTTCAAAGATCGAGTTGAAATTGCAAACGAGCACATGGTGAAGGAGTTTTATTGCAATGCCCACCACACAGTTCGGGACTCCAAAGTAACAAAAGTGAGGGACAAGATCGTGATATTTGATCGGAAGTCGCTGAATGTCTTCTTGGGGTTTGAAGAAGAGGATAAGCCTCAATATCTTGAGAAGCTGGCAATGAAAGAGGAGGTTCGTCCGTGGTTGGCCGAGCATTTAGCAGCTCCAGGTACAGTCCCTGTGTGGTTGAAGGCACAGGAAAAGATTTTTCGGAACACCCTCAACTTTGAAGCAAAAGGGTGGTTAACCTTCGTGTGTAGTCGACTTGACCCGTCTACACACGATCACTCATTTCCCCTTCCTCGGGCTGTCTTGGTAGCATCTATCATGGCGGGTTTCCCTCTGAATGTAGGTAATATAATATCGAGAGTGATTTCTACTGTCGGTAATGAGACAAAAACAAACTACCCCTTTCTGAACACACTCTCTCTTTACTTCAGAGAGTTGAAAGTGAATAAGAAAAGATATGATGTTACGGTACCTCCAGTGGACCCTTACTCGTGGTATGATCAGTTGGGTCCGGACAACCCAAAGAGAGGCAAAAAGACTCAAGCTTCCACCTCCTCCGCACCTGGCCAGTCTGAAGAGCCAGTTGTTACTGAGCAGCCCCCTGAGCCCACTATTGATGAGGCACTGCCCCCAGGCCCTTCCTCCACAGCTGGTCCATCTGTCGCAGCTGATCCGGTGATTCCTTCATCAAAGACTCACCGGTTCACTGCCAACCAGCTCACTCACTCCCTTGCCAGTTTGAACAACTGGATGTCAGTTGCGACATCCAAGTTGTCTACTTTGACCACTGTTGTGCAGGCACAGGGAGCACCAGCTACTGTTGAGATTCCCTCCTCCATTGAGGATGCATTGAAGAAGATCCTGGCCAACCAGGAAAAGATGATGGTGACGCAGGATGCCTTGACTAAGGCGGTTGGGGCACATGGAAAGGCATTGGAAAAGTTGGCTCGGGAGTACAAGAAGCTAAGGAAGCAGAAAGCTTCCAAGGAGTCAGTTGCACAGTTGAGAGTGGATGTGGACAAGCTGCTAGCGGATCAGATGCCACTCGACTTACTATTTGGAGATCCAGCTGGAGAGCCAGCAGCAATGCAGCCACGGGAAGAGGAGGATAGGCCAAGGAAGAAGAGAAATCTCCCTAGCATAGAGGGAATAGTGATCGAGGTGGCTCCAGCTCAGGTGGGCCCGTCTAGTAATGCAGATGTTGAGCCCTCTTCAGTTCCACCAGTTGATGAGCCGGATCAGGAGCAGACACCTGTCCCAGCAGCACAGCAGCAGCAGTTTGATAAGGCTTGAGGGGCCGCTCTATATCCTTTGCTGATTTTTGATGTTTTATTTGGTAGTTAGCATTGGGGACAATGCTAGCTTTTATTCGTGGGGGTGTGGCCCTACTATTTTGATTAACTGCTGGATTACTGTACATATTATCTTTACATTTAGCTTGTTGACATTAGTAATTGGTAGATGGTTTGTATATAACTGTTCATTCCAGATGCTCTTCAGATTCGATGTATATATTCATTCCCCCTCGTTGTATATTCTACTCCCCTTTTGTGCATATTCATTTGGTTTTCATTTTGTTTTTCTATTTTCCGATAAAATTAGTTGCAAAGTTAGGCTCGTAGCCTTTTTGTCTTGTTTTGGCGTTTGCAATAAGCCCTTGGTTTTCTTAATGCCACGGTTCTTTCCAAGGATAGATGTTGTGCGAACCGGGTGGCTCTTCCCAATGATAGATGGCGTGACAACCTTCTTAAGGGTTTGAGTCTGTTTTTTATTTTTCTTTTTTTTTTCTTTTTTTTCTTTTTTTTTTATTTTTGATTTTCAAGTTTTTATATTTAAGGGTACCTCAGGCAAAGCCTCACTTGGACCTAGCACATTTTCCTTTGATCCTATGGTCAAAGACATTATGTTGTGTTTAGGATGGTGAAAGTTGTGGCCTTGAGACTCTTGTGTTGACCAAACAATCATCATGTGGTCATTTTGGGCCATTGTGCGCTTGAATCATATCTAAGGTCGTTGTGAGCCCTCAATTCTGTCTTAGGCAATCCTTGAGTGTGTGTAGTGAGAATTCGAATCGTGAGCCCAAGTACCGAACCGATGGTCTAGAACTTGCCCTGAATGTTTGTTGAGGCGAAATCATAGGTGGAACTTGACTTGAGACGTGATTATAGGCTCTCCTTGATCCAAAATGCAAAATTTGAACAATTCCCATGACCTACCAATGAAATAATCCCTAGTTCAACCCTTTTGAGCCTTAAACCTTTTTCGTTCATGAACCAAGCTACAAGCCTATACCCGTTCTTAATGAAACCCTCTCTTGGCACCCAAATTTTCCCTTGAGTAAATGGCAAATGTCTAAGTTTGGGGGGAGAGACAAGAAAGGCATCAATGTGGTAAAAAGGCGCAAAAGCAAAAGAAAAGGAAGGCAATGAAAAAGAGAAAAAGACAAAAAGAAAGACAAAAATGAATAAGAACCAAAAAGGGAATCCAAGGACAAAAAAAAGTGAAAAAGGGATAAAAAGGAGAAAGGATTTGAATTGCGTCTCTTCAACCCCTTGAGAGAAGTGAATTACTCAATTGAGTCAAGAAAGTGTGCCAAAATAAATCAAAGGAAGTGCTTGAGGGAAGATTTGAACAAAAACACGTCCTACCTTTACCCAAAGCCTTCACAATGACTCCTCAAAAGCCCTATATAATCTTGAGTTGAGGGAAGCCTACATTAGTGGATACTTACATAAGGGGCAAGCATATGGTACTTAGAGCCGGACTTAGGGCCTTTTCTTTGTGAGAGATGAGAGAGAAGTCCATTCATCTCGATTTGTGTGCGAATACTCTAAAAGGTGAGGTTCACTCAGGGAAAGTCGAGGATGTGTGAGTTTGGGTTCCACAATGACCAAAGAAATTGAGAAAGGTTCCTTGATGAAATGTGTCAACTCTTGATGCTCTTGCGTCGCACTTGATCCACAAGTTTGCAAAGTTTAAATGTGTTAATGATGCATTCGCATTGAGGGCAGTTGTTAGTTCCAATTGAGGCTTGTTGAGGTTATTTTAGGATAAACAGGAATTTCTCGAGTGTTGTCCATTGAGGGGTAGGTCTCATTTTATTTGCTTGAGGACAAGCAAGGGTTTAAGTTTGAGGGAGTTGATAACTGTGATTTCTACATGTTTTATACCCATTCTTACCTAAGCTTTGTGCATTAACTGCCAGAAATTAGTCCCAAAATGCTTACAAGTTGCGCTTGATTGCAGGTTTGAGCGACAAGATGACAAATACTAAAGATCGGCTCAAAAAGGAGTGAAATCTGCCAAGTGTCAAAAGACAACTGAAAGGGGGGATCAAAAGGACCTGCGCGGTCCGCACTGTTTTGTCACGCGGCCGCGCAGGAGAGTTCAGAAGCTGGACATCTTCAAGTTCAACCTGCGCGGTCCGCACTGTTCTGCCACGCGGCCGCGCAGGAAAGTTCAGAGGCCATGATATCTTCAAGTCAAGTTGCGCGGTCCGCGCCCCTTTTTATGCGGTCCGCGCCTAAGAGTATTAGAGACTCAATCATTCAAGGCAAAAGCCCACGCGGCCGCGTATTTAATCAGTGAGGTCCGCGTGGATGAAGTGCACGCGGCCGCGCGTCATTTATGCGCGGTCCGCGCCAGACCCTCAGGGGTATTTTTGTCCGGTTTTTCCTGTGTAGTATAAATAAAACATTTTACTTTTTAGCAGTAGTTTTTTTTAGATCTGTTTTGAGAGCATAGAGCAGCTGAACTTGGGATTTCATGATTTTAGCCTATTTTGGGCAATCTCTTCTAGTATTAACGTGGATTTGAGTAGATTAACATTGTAGTTAATTGTTATGTCAATTTCATCTATTATTTCTTCAATTTCTGTTCCTATTATGGCTAGCTAAACCCATTAGCTAGGGTTGTGGCTCAACCCTAGTGTGGGTAATTAATGGGTGTGATTGTTTAGTGCATGAATGATGTTGGGTATTTGTTATTTGAATTAATCTTATGTTTTCATTAAGATTTGGTAGTTGCAAACACTAAGTCTAGCTTAGTGAGTCTTGACTCTTCTTGAGAAAGAGAGTCTATGACCCCAAGATTAATTCTAACAAGGAATTGGGATAGACCCATGAGAATGGTAGTCCCAATTAACGGGTTAAACTTCGAGAGAGTAATTACCCAACTTGAACCATAAGTTGCTTGGGCAAATTGGCTTACCCAATTGGTCTCGAGAGAGTCAATTGGGCAAAATCACTCTCTCTACCGAGAGGTGTGAGAGTGAGTGCAAAAGTGCAACGGTTATAGCATAAGCCCCATAGTCATCATTCTTGCATTAGGAATCTCTACCCATTAGTTGACCACCTAGGTACATGCCACGGCCCTAGTGCCTTTCTCTATATTGCATACAACTTAGAATCATAATTTTAGCATAATTTAGCTTTACAATTGTAGTTGATAAATTATAGCTTTTAATCAAAAGAAAACCAAAAATATTAGAAGATCAATTAGGAGCTAAAACATAGTCCTAGACTATACAAACACGCAACTCCAAATTGAAGTTCCCTGTGGAAAATTGACCCTGATACCGCTATTGGGTAAAAGTATTAGCGCCCACTCTTCCTCAGGTTGAGTCCGCTGCGATCAGCAGGCAGCATTGATTAGCGATAGTGGTACACCCTCCTCCCAGCAGACTTGGTGAGCCCCACTTCATTTCGGGGTCATGTATCTTTTGTTTATTATATTATCATATTTTGAGGTATAGCCGGAGCCTTGTTGCCGGCACTATCATTGTACTCTTCTGTATCTATTAGAGGCTCCGTAGACATAGTGTGTGTTGTATGTCGATGTTAGGGAAAGTCAAACAATTCATGTTATGTTTGAATCACTTGTTCCACTTCAAACTATGAAAGTTTGTGTATTTTGAGACTTTAAAAAAATAAAGTAACTAAATGGAAATAATTTGGTATTTTATACATGATCTCCTTATTGTTTAATTAAACTTTCTCTTCATTCATGAATGAGTTTGGGTAGAAAGAATCTAACAGGCTTGTCGCGCCCCCTTTTTCTCGCGAAATTGGGTTTATAACATTTGGTATGGGACAACCCGTTCCTTTTGGGAACTGGGTTTTACAATTTGAAGAGTCGCCACCTAATGATTTAGGGTGCATTAGGACACCAATAGGGTTTAATTCTAAATTCGTTTGAATAACCAGAGATAGGGTAAGGGCTTGAAATTATCCTAAGGGGAAGGTGTTAGGTACCCCTCAGGACCCACTAGTGTGGTTCCCGGCCAGATGATTGATTGTGAATTTGTGCAATTAACAAGTAAACAAACATGGCTCATATAATAGGGGATTTTAAATACACAGGCATTTAGAAATGATAAAATAAAGCAAAGTTTTGAAAGAGTTATAACTAAGCATGTTGATGAATGTAAAAGGGTCCTAGGTTTGTATTTAATATGGATCACATCAATGCGATACCCGGTATAACACTCCTCAAAAGAGGGGATACATGTGGTATTAGCGCACCGGTCATCATATCCATATCTACCCTTCCCACCCCATTAAGGTATTTAAAGCACGGATTGGTCTCGATCACTATTGCATACTATTACCCGTCCCATTTCTATCAGTCCCGGAGGAGCTTAGGACTACTATTCCTAAAAGGGAGGGATATTAGGCTGATTTTGGTTTCAAAAGGAAAAAATCTAAGGCGGCATACAAAACACATAATACTGCATGTTGGGGAAGCATATAAACAGATAAAGGCCCATGTATTCCTCCTCAAACAAAAAAAACACATAAATAGCATGACTTGCACATACTTTTTAGGTCTGATTAAAATACTAAAGACGAGGGGAGTTTAATTATTGAGGCAGATCAGTTTATTACATAACTCATATAAGAAGTCCAAATCAGGCCTGCCTGCTGGTTGTAGCAACTACCAAAAGCGAATTCAAATTTTATTGTTGTTATTACATAAGGCTTGCCTAAGTGTTTGGGTGAGCTCTTAGGAACATGGTATCTATTTACTGATTCAAAGTGTGGCAAAGCAGTAACAACTTAAAATGAATGGTCTGGGATCCTATAGGCATGCTTGCTAAACCTCGTTAAATAAAGAAGGAAAGTTGTTTAAAATTGGCTCGGAATCGAACTGATTTGAAATTGAACTAGTTTCAGATTTTGTAGGCAATGGTATCTAATATTTGCTGATTTCAATCCCTATAGGCATAATATCTAGCATTGAATGTTAACGGAAACGAACAGGATTTTCTTGGGAATCCCTATAGGCATGATATCTAACATTATACTGATTTCAACCTTATGAACATGATACTTAATTACTTATAGCCGTTTAGAACCTAAAATATGATATCTAAGTGACAACAAACAGGCAGAATTATAAATAAGTCCTATAGGCAGGTTATCTAGATGTGAAATTGATCGTGAAGAAATTAAGATAAACCCTATAGACATGGTGTCTAAAATGTAGAATTGAACACGCAGAATAAAAAGAAAAAGTCCTATAGGCATGCTTTCTACCCTTGAGCATATATGATTACCAACCTTTTTCACTAGTCTGCCCCAAGTGTTTATTACAAATTATTACAGACCAGAAATAATGAATTACACCAGAAAAGTTCAAAGAAAAGTTACAACCAGAGGAAGCCTGATTCTTGACTTCCTCTCTGAGTTATGGAATAAACCACCTCAAATGACATTGATTCAAAGACTTTCTCAGACTTGAGTATGTCAAAGTTCCCTAAGGGTCTCAATAGGACCCCAGGCAGTGCTCACACCCAAGTTACATAACCAGAATAGAGATGAGTGCAGTGTGGAAGTGCCAGCCCTTATGTGTCCAAGTTCGGGGGCAGCTCATGGGTCCCAAGGCAAGGCTCACACAAGGAGGGCAGAACTTAAGTTCTAAGAGGATAGTGAAAGTGCAGGAACAGAGTTTAAAAACTAAGGGGATAAGTAGAGGGGTAAAGGGTGATAGGAAGACAGTAATCAATAACACATAGAGTTAATAACTTCATACTAAAGGGGGGGTCAAGGGTTGGGAATCTATTGCAAGAAGCCCATACACTTAGGCATGGATCAGTTTTGGGCATGCACAACAATAGAAAGTGCTGACATGCTTATAAACCAATCAGAACACACAACATCTGGAAGAAATATGGAGGTTATGATCCTAGGGGAATCAGGTTTGGGTCATGCACAGCAATGTCCAATGCTGTCATGCCCCAAACCAAACACATTGGGGTGGGGATTTAGGATTCACCAGTTATAGTAAGTAGTGGACAAAACATTAATTTAGAACGGGAAAGGGCAGATTAAAGCATGTTTAATAATGGTACTAGGTTAAATACAAATAGGGACAAACAAGGATGAAAGAGACAGTAATGAAACATGTTGTTGTTGGTGGTGCAGAAGCTTAATTAGAACATACCAGTAAAATGCAAATGTAGAGAAAAATAAGCAGGTTTCCCACAGCCTAGCCTTGGCTTTCAGCCGGCTAGGTAAGGCAGCAATACAAGTAGCAACGGAGAAAATAGAGAGATTTTAGTGGAGTGTGTGTCTGAACTCAAGTATTTTATGTCTTGTGTTCGTGTCTTTGAAAGAAGAGAAGTATAGGGTATTTATAGCTTTTTGAAAACGAGTGAAAGAGAAGTAATAAGCCATAAACATGGAAACAATCACTATTCAGAATCAATTACACAAGTGATTGCATTTAATTAAGGGATCACTTGCTTAAAGGGCAGTGACAGGTTCAAAATAAGGAAAGAAATCAATTTATAGGCAGACTGATTATTGCCAAAAAAGAAGTAGTAAAACAATTGAGTAAGTGATTAAGTCTAAGTACAGGAATATACTTGTTTTGGAATGGCTTCAGTAAGGCAAAACAAGGAAAGAAATCAATTAACCTTAACAGGCGAGTGAAATCAGATTTTCACAAAAGAAAAGTTTGAAATCAATCATATAATTGAAGGTCAATCAAAGAAAAAAACTCAACATATAAATAGAGTGCACAAACACTGGACATGCGAGGTCAAACTATCGGCAAAAAGAAACAACATGCAATAATAGCACAGCAAACATTCGAAACATGATAGTCACGTAGGTAAAGTTTCATTGACTTAGTAGTAGAGAAAAAGATAGAGTATCAGAAGCATGCAAAGGGTCAAGTGAAAAACCCTTCTGAAAAGCATAGTCGAGTTTCAAAGATAGTAAGAACCCAGAACCAAAGGAATCACATAAAGAAAAGAGGTGCTGAAACAAAGGAATTTCAAATCAAGTCAAGCAATTTCACACAAATGAATTGCACAAGCAGTTTCAGAAACTCAAAGAGACCCCAAAGAAATTAGGGTTTTTGAAACTAATCGAGTTTAAAGATGATGAACAAATAGATTACACAAATACTTAGCAGACTGCTTCAGAGACTCGAATGAACCCAAAAGAAATTAAGGCTTTGAACACCAATCGAGTCTAGAGATGATAAACAAGTAAATCAAACAAATACTAGCAAATAGACTCAGAAACACCAAAAGAAATCAGGACTTTTATCATGCAAACTCAGATACAAGGACAATACAAGCAAACATAGCAAAACATGTCAAAAATCAGAGAAAAGTTTTGAAATAACTTAACAAGAAAACCCTAATCGGAAAAGGTAAAGAGTTTTGAAAGCAAAGTTTTAAAAGAAACTTTGAGAAAAATGCTTAAAAGTTAGATATGAAGCAGATCTGAAAGAAATCGAAAGAACCTTAGAGATTAGGGTTTCAGAAGAAACCCAAGTGACGAGAAAGGCCTTGAAAGACATTGATCTAAGCAGGAGAGTCAAAGGTCTGACTCTAATGGCCATGGCTGGCTGGAGAAAGATCAGAGACGACCGGAGAACAGTCATCGAGCAAAGTCTAGACCAAGCCCCTTCATGATCTGGCCATGAGACCACAGAAACGAACACATAGAAGCCATAAGAGGCTGATACAGGTCTCCGGTGACCTTGGAAGGCCATGGATTAGGGCGGATTAGGGAGGCAGCGGCTAGGGTTTGAGGGTGTTGTAGAGAGGATTTGGGAGAGGAGGGATTTCAAAGGCGGTGTCGTGTGAAGAATGAGTTCGGTTGAAGGGGTCGTTACGGATAAAAAAAAGGAAAGGAAAGGAAAGGGTGATTATTGGCCGTTGATCTTGAAGGATCAACGGCCTGGACTAAAACGGGTAAGTGGGGCGGTTTAATGGGATAGTGTTTGGGTCGGTTCAGATTGCAATTGGGTCGGGGTAAATGGGCTTCAAATTGGGTTCAAATCAGGCTATAATTGAAATAAAATGGGGCTAACATTTAAATAGCCAATTTTCTCTATTTGATTTATAAAAAATAACAAAATAATTTTTGTAAATAAATTAAAGGTGCTAAAACGATTTATAGTACATAATTATCAAATTAAAAATACTGGACTTAATTTTTATAGATATAAACGCAATTAAATCTAAAAGAGGCTAATATTACCATTATATGCAATTTAGCTTTAAAAATAATAAATCAATTTAAAAAAATATGCAAAAAATATCTTAGATATATTTTAGTATAAATATGAGAATTCAATAAACAATCACCAAATGATAACTTCGGGAATTATTATTGGGTTTTTATGAATAAAATAGGGGAATAAATTGGTTTAAAAATCTTTAAAAATTAAGGAAAAATGATAAAACATTTGAACATACTTATACATACATATATATGCTATTTTGAAAGTATTTGTATATTAAAAATATATAGGAAAAAATTGGATATCAACAAGGCTTGCTCAGCTGGGTTCACTCGGTTGAGCATCGGTCGTGCTCCCTGAGTTTGGGCGTGACAAATATCTTAAAAATTGCCTATAGGCCAAGCTCTAGCTTTCAAATATGAAGTTTTGCAAAAGAATCCTGACTTTTAGCTTATAAATAGCTAGGCGTCAGGTGTTCTTCGCATTCGTGAAGCACCTAATACGTTCGAAGAGCACCGGCCAAAAGGCCATCACGTTCGCAAACCATGGTCCGTGTACGCGAAGAGCAACCATCGCATTCATGAAGGGTAAGTCCCCCATTGTTTCTCGTTCGCGGTCGTGACGCACAAGACACCAGACACCAGAAACAATAGTTCTACAAGTTCAAAATGATTTGAAACCTATCCGAAACTCACCTGAGCCCCTCGGGCTCCAAACCGAACATGAACACAAATGTAATAATATCATATAAATTTTTTCTCTACCTCAAATCATCAAATAACAAGAATCGATCATTAAAACTCAAAATTTCAACTTGAAAATTCATTTTTCATATTTTTTCATAACATGCGTCTAAACTCATTCGAGTCACCCCGGACCCTAACCAAACATGAGTACAAGTCCAAAAATATCATACGAACCTACCGGAATTATCTAAACACTGATGCGAGGCCGTTTACCAAGAATTTTTACCGTGGTCAACTCAAGTTGTTTTTAAAACCAAAAATCAAAATTTCTTTAAAATTTCACGTAAAAACTTTTTGAAAAACAACACGAACCACGCATGAAATTCATATAACATCTAAGGAAGCTCTGAGAAGCCTCAGAACACAAAAATAAGTGCTAATACTCAAAACAACCTATTTGGTCGTCATAGTTAAGAATTGGCCAAGGGCCACAACTCCTACCGAGGTACGCAGCTTCTTGTGCTTAGCCGGTTACCACTGAAGGTTTGTGAAAATTTTCTCATCTATAGCATCTCTATTAACGAAATTGATGCATAAGGCAATGAAATTTTGGTGGACCGATACTTGTGAAAAGAGTTTCTAAGATTTAAAGGACAGGCTAACCTCGGCACCAGTTCTAACTCTTCCTGAAGGACCCGAAGGCTAAGTTATATATTGTGATGCTTCTAGAGTGGGATTGGGCAGTGTTCCGATGCAACACGGTAGGGTTATTGCATATGATTCAAGGCAATTGAGAAATATGAGTTGAATTACCCGACCCATGATCTGGAGTTAGCGGCTATTATTTGGCTTGAAAATATGGTGTCATTGTCTGTATGGAGTTCATGTCAACATATTTACCGATCATAAGAGCTTTCAGAACATATTCAAGCAAAAAGAACTAAATTTGAGGCAGCGGAGATGGCTTGAATTGTTAAAGGATTACAATAGTGATATTCTATACCATCCCGGAAAGGCAAAAATTGTGGTTGACGCGTTAAGTCAGAAGTCTATGGGAAGTTTAAAGCATTTGGAGACTAATAAATCTGAGATGACTAAAGACCTGTACCAGTTGGCTAACTTAAATGTATGATTGCTTGACATCGGTAGCGGAAGAGCCATAGTTCAAAATATTGTCGAATCTTCATTAGTGGCTAAAATAAAGGCACAACAATTTGATGATCCAGCCTTGGTGAAAATAAGGGAAAGCATTCCCTCCCAAAAGGAGACAGTATTCAGACTATCTAAGGACAGAGTCCGTAAATACAAGGACCGGTTGTGTGTGCTCGATGTTGGGGGACTCCTAAGGTAGATCATGGCAGAGATTCACCAATCCCGGTATTCTATTTATCTAAGGTCAACCAAAATGTATCATGATCTTTAATAGTTATACTTGTGGAACGACATGAAGAGAAACATTGCTGAATACGTTGCTCAGTGTCCAAATTGCCAACAAGTTAGGATTGAACACTAGAAACTAGGAGGGACTACTTCAGAATATACAAATTTCGACATGAAAATGGGAGGTGATCAGCATGGATTTTCTTACCAGGTTACCGCGATCGCGCCGAAGATTTGATTATATATGGGTCATTATGGGTCGACTCAACAAGTCAGCTCATTTCTTACCAGTTAAGACTAACTTCTCGGCTGAAGACTTTGCTAAGCTATATATCAAAGAAATAGGTTGACTTCATAGGGTCCGATTTCTATTATATCGGACATAAATGCCCAGTTTACGGCTAACTTCTGTAGATCATTCCAAAAAGGATTGGGTACGAGGATCAACCTTAGCACAACTTTTCATCCACAAACAAATGGTCTGGCCGAATATACTATTCTAACGCTCGAAGATATGCTATGAACCTATGTTCTGGACTTCAAAGGAAATTGGAAGGATCATCTACCACTCATTGAATTTTGTTACAACAACAGTTACCATGCTAGCATTTGAATGGCACCATACAAGGCCCTATACGGACGAAAGTGCAGATCTCTTATCGGCTAGTTTAAAGCTGGTGAAACAAGTCTATTGGGCCCTGAGTTGGTGCAACAGGCTGAAGAAAAGGTGAAAGTGATTCGAGGTTAAGTTTTGACCGCTCAAAGTAGGCAAAAATCCTATACGAATAACTGATGATGAGATTTGGAGTTCGTTGTGGGAGACTGGGTCTTCTTGAGGGTGTCGCCTATGAAGGGCATGATGAGGTTTGGAAAGAAAGGCAAACTTAGCCCACGGTATATCGAACCATATCGAATTATTCAGAGGGTCGGTCAAGTGGCTTATAAGCTGGAGTTACCCCCGAAATTGGGAGCAGTGCATCCAGTATTCCACGTATCTATGCTTCGAAAGTGCTTAGGTGATCCATCCATATTATCCCTATCGAAGATATTCAAATTAAAGAGGACCTATCTTATGAAAAAATTTCAGTGCCTATCCCAAATCGTCAACTTCGTAAGTTATGACCCAAAGAGATAGCTTCAGTTAAAGTACTTTGGAAGAACAATAATATAGAAGAAATGACTTGAGAAGTTGAAGAAGATATGAAATCCATGTATCCTTAGCTATTCCCACCACGGGAGGTAATGTTGAAACTACTACAGTGAACACAACCCCAAATGATTAGAGAATCTTAAAAAACTGGCTATGTTTAAACATTTGAGGACAAATGTTTTGAAGGAGGGGATGATATTACATCCCACTCATAAATTAAAGATTGACAAGTTTGGATTCTAACGAGGTCAATCTGCCGGCGGCGTGTATGGGGACAGAAGAAGGTTACGCATTTCATTAGACTTGTGCCAACTGTCCCACCGGTTGCAGTAACCGGGCAGGGGCGACCCGTTTTGCATATGGGGGCAGCAAAATGTCCTAGACTTGGTATAATATAAAAAAGGCAGTGTAGCTCTTTCTTTAATTCTAGGAAATGTCACCATCTCTACTTCACGTTAGGTGTTCTTAAATTCTCATTGAAGAATTCCTAAACAACCTAAGGCAGACCTAGTAGGATCTAGCATGAAGAAGTTCTAAATCATCACTATGATATGTTATCCTAATTTTTGGAAGACTCATTGAAGGCACAATTAATCACCACGAATGTGTAAGAACTCGGGAAAAATAGTTAGTTCTTCAAAAAGGTGGCATGACTTGGTATGAATGTCTCTCTCACCTTCAAGGATTTCTGTGTCGTAAAATTGGGTTGTTCTAAGTGCTTCTTAGTGATGTTGTTTCTGTTCTTGTATGTTCTTTCCGGTAACATTCTTCCGAGTTTGAGGTATTTTCATATAGCATTCCAAAGTCAAAAAATACGATTCCTTTTGAGTTTAACCTGGGTATCCCTCGAAATTGAATTTTGCATTGCACTTATATATGTATATGTATCTATTTTACTTTACCGAGCCGCACTAATCAGGTACAACACCTATTGTGTAATTACTGATCAGTTGGGTGTGACGAGACATCATATGAGATATCACCGAGCCCTTGTGTGGTCGGGTACAATGATGTGTGATGTAAGGCTATTGAGTCCTCTTGAGGCCGACTACACCGAATCCTATTGAGACCGGATACAGTCGAGACCTCCTGAGGCTGGGTACGACCGAGTCTTCTATGAGGCTGGGTATGGAGTGATGTGATATAAGACTTTACTGAGTCCTCTCGAGGTCGGTTATGCCGAGTTCTTCTAAGATTGGTTACTATCGAGATCTCCTAAGGTCGGGTACGACCGAATCCTCTATGAGGCTGGATACGAAGTGAGATGATATGCCCCAAATATATATATATATATATATATATATATAACACCCAATGAGTGGCTTTTTTATAAAACTTACATACATTCATAATTCATGGTTATAGCTGTATAAGCCCCTGGTGGCTTGTCTTCGATATTCAGGTTGAAACTATTATCCATATCTCTCATGTTATGTTCTTGATTTACATGTCTTACCAGTCTTACATACTTAGTACATCATCCATATTGACGCCCCTTTCTTTTGGGCGCTGTGTTCATGTCCACACATACAGATAGACCCGGTGACGTCCCTCCCCAGTAGGGTACCGCTCCAACTGTTGGTTGTCACACTCCACTTCTCCGGAGTAGCTGTACAGAAGTTGATAGGTACTGAAGTGCACATTTCAGTCATTTTAGGGTACGGTGGGCCCTGTTCCGACCAAGTCGTGTACTTTATTTTTGGCACACTTAGAGACTTGAAGACTAGTGTTTGGTTGTATGTAAAAGTTGGTTATGACCTAGTTAACAATAGTTATGAATATGTATAAAATGTAAATGCTTCTTTCACAATCAATTATGGACCATTATTAAATTTCAGATATCGCACATAAAGGCATGGTCGACCCATATTCATGAAAGAAGATGTAAGTATGAACATGAGAAAAGATGTAAGTATGAATGTCGGTTCGCACGGGCCTTCGGGGGTCATGTGCCAGTCGCACCTCCCAAGATTGAAGTGTGACATGTACCATGTCTCATCTCATCAGGTAGGGTATCATATAGAGAAGATATGCATAAAAGCTTATATACTCTCCGGAGCTAGCAAATAGAGAAGAGATGCAGCAAAATCATTTATACATCCAAGGAAATTGCAAGTAGAGAAGAAATGCAATAACCAAAAAAATACTGCCAGCTTTCCTCAGAAATACTATAACTGAACCAAACCACTGATCAACTTTTCTCATACCACATGTACACCATCAAGAGAGAAACATTAGACGGGTGACCCTAGGGGGGTGGATCCTTATCCAGATGTTGCATGAACAACTCGCGTGCCATAAATATCAATTGCATGGTGTGTTCACGTGGCATAAATATCAATAGCACAGCGTGTTCATGTGCTATAAATATCCATCGCAGTGAGTATTCACGTGCCATAAATATCAACCACACGGCGTATTCACGTGCCAAAAATCAACTGCATGGCGTTTTTACGTACTACCAGTCCGATCCATATCACACATATATAAGAATACATGTACATGAATAATGGATCATCAAATTTCATACTCCTAGACTGGTATAAGTGACATGGTAAAGTGTGTGCATGTGAAAAGTGTGCTATCATAGCTCAAATCGGGAAATTACATCATAAAAGTAGCAATTATCATGTCAATCGGGAGATTAACCTCTATGTAATCTCAAACATGGTTCAAATAGCTCACAAAAGGGGTACAAATATATAAATCATCACAGCAAGAAGCTTAACAATCAATTCAAGGCATATCATAGCCTAAGTACTACTCCAAGCATGAATAATACTATGGTACACGCACATGGGCTCACCCCACACATGTGCGCCACCCATAGTACGTAGCTATCACAAATAACTCAGGTAACTAGTGCCTCAACCAAGTTTAGGTGAGATACTTACCTCAAAGAAGCCAAAACAATACTCTAGAAATGCCTCCCCACGTGAATCGACCTCCGAACGGCTCGAAACTAGCCAAAAGCAACTCAAAAAAATCAAATAATTCCATAAAAATCAAACCCAAACGATAAAGGTCGAATCATTAATTAAATACTCAAAATCAACCAAAAATTTAACCCAGGCCCACACATCGGAAACTCACAAAACCCACAAATTTCGATAACACATTTGAATACGAGTCCAACCATATATATTTTATCCAAATCCGACTCAAAATCGATGTTCAAAACTCAATTATTCACTTTAGAAAAGTTTTATAAAACCACTCAATTTCTCTTTTAGATTCATTAATCCAATGCCAAAATCAAAGATATTATGCTGGACCAATATATTATGTTGGAACTCCAGTATATTATGCTGCAATATTTTCTGGATTTTGAACAGTGTTTTCGTTCAGATTTATTTTTATATGAAAAGTGGCTAAATTTCGATTACTTTTGAAGTTGATTGTTTTTCAATTACTACTTGTAAATCTGGCTACTTTTAAATTTCACATGTTTTACTTTGCTCTAATGATCTGATCTGCTATAGTAATATGGTTAGAGGACCCCTTGTCATTTTAAGTACGGGAGGGGGCTCTATTTTTGTAAAAAAAACTAAGAGCCCGTTTGGCCATAAAAAAATAATTCTTTTCCAAGTTTTTTTTACTTTTTTCAGAATTAGTGTGTCCATAAAATTTTGAAATTTCACTTGAAGATGAATTTCGGAATTTTTTAAAAAATTGAAAAACTCCAAAATGTTATTTTTTAAAATTTTCACTTCAAATCATTTACAAAATTCAAAAATAGCTCCAAATTGTATATATATTCAAACACGACTCTAATTTTCGGAGGAAAGAATTACAAGAAAATACATATGACTTCACACCATAACAAAAAATGGCCCATATTTTTAAGTTTTACCCAACCTAGCCCATATTGTACATATTTTGAAAGCACTAGCAAATTCAAAATCTGTGTTCTTACAACCATTGCTTCTAAAAGATATTGAGTTAAATTTGTGTTCTCACAACTATTGTTTTCACTCTTTCTTCTTCTCACATCTTCTACATATGCTTCAAGAGGTCATCGGTCATTGCTGCTTCTTACCTTGTGCCATCTGGTTGCAATGTAAGAAAATTGAAGAGTAGAAGTGTAGAAGTCCACGATTGAAGGTCATTCAAAGCTTAGTTTTCGAAAATAGGATTTTTAAGCTTGTTAGTTGTTTGGACTGGGTGTTGTTCCAATTGATTGAAAATATCAAAAGGAGTTTAAAATTTAAATTTGAAGTGATTTGGAGTAGATTTGAGCAAGATTTGAGTTAAATTTTAAAAATGACGCAAGGAAGAAGACGAAGTCAGTTTTTTGTATAATTATGTATAATCTTGTATAATAGTGTATATGAATGTATAAACACATCTTATACACTATTATATACTTTTATACACCTTTATACAAGCGTATATAGACGAACTTCTTCCATGATTTTCAGTTGCAATTCTTATTCAAAACCAGTCCAAATCTCAATTAAATGACTTCAAATTTTATATACAACCTCCTTATACTATTTCTAACAAGTCTAAATAACACATACTCCAAATTTCTCACAAAATCAAATTCGAAATTTAAACCCACATATTTAAGTTTGTTAAAAATCTAATTTTCACCATCCAAATGGATTTGATTTGTTGAACTAATATTTGAGTCACAGTTACTGATTCGAAAATTAACTTAAAAGCTTGAGCAATCTTTTTTAAAGATTAAATAGTAATTTCTAGAACCAATAGGAGTTAGATATTGAATCTTAGTCTATTATTTTTGGGTTAGTTGGTTCTAAATTGAAATATGGGCTATAAAATTGAAAAGTATGAAGCTCAGTTGTTCTAATGCGAAATTTTCCCTTTTCGGAGACCATTTTCACTTGAAATCTTTTCCATTTTTTTTTTCCGAACACAATTCTTATGTCCAAACACCCACTAATAGCCTATTTGGCCAAGCTTATTTTTGGCCAAAAATTGTGGTGTTTGGCCAAGCTTTTGGAAGGGAAAAAAAAGTGTTTTTGAGGAGAAACAGAAGCAGTTTATGAAAAGCAGAAAAAGTAGTTTCTCTCCAAAGCACTTTTTTAGAAGCATTTTTGAAAAAAATACACTTAGAAGCAATTTTTTAAAACTTAACCAAATACTAATTGTTGCTTAAAAGTATTTTTCAAATTAATTAGTCAATCACAAACTATTTCTCACCAAAAATACTTTTAAAAAAAATACTTTTAAAAAAAAATACTTCTCAAAATAAGTTGATTTTCACGTCTTGGTCTAACGGACTATTAATCTAACACGCTAATGACAGCCTGAATCGTGCGTGATCTCTTGAAAAGTGTATTAAAATATCTCACAGGGTAGTCTGCGATGTCAGCGTGAGGGGTGGAGCCCACTAAATAGGGGCAAAACAGTAAATAAAAAGCACCTTTTCGTGGATTCAAATCTCATTGGTCATTTCACAACCCTTCGGAACATCCCATAAAACAAAATAAATAAATAAATAAATATCGCCAAGTGGCTGATTGGTATGCCTTATCTAAAAAGAACATAATTTTAATAAACTATTTTGTATTTTACCATTTTTATATTATTTTGTCGGCGCTGCAATCTTTTCTCTCTCAACTCATAGTACAGAGAATCTAATTAAGACACACTTTCTCCAATACCTGTTGAATATTATAGTTCCCCTGTTTTATTTTAGGCGAAATAACTTTCTGGCCGCTCAAATTTGTAGGACTTTTGAAAGTCGATATATAAACTTTTGTCTTTCTCATTTAAACACTCAAACTTCTGAAATCTATAACTAATAAACATAATTGACCATTGACCCATCCCATGTGGCGTCAGTTGGTCCTAGTCAGTCCCCTGCGTGAATGTCACGACTTTTAGGAGCGTGAGAGACTCCCTTCCCAACGCCCAACGGTAAAAAATAGGGCCTATTTAAGTGAGGTCTTATTCTTTCAATTGGATACACATTATCCCTCTTTTATTTGCATTTGAAGCTTCATTTTGCCTATTTCTTAAAATCTGAAGCTTTCTTTAATTTTTTTTCTTTTTTTTTTTGTTTTTCCAGATTGTGATAATGAATCAAAGTTCTGTATTTTGTCATTGTGGAGTTGAAGCTCATATTTGCATCACTTGGAAGCCAACAAATCCAGGAAGGAGGTTTTATGGGTGCTCAAACTATGGTCGAGCAAATTCTTGTAATTTTTTAGGTGGTTTGACCCACCTCTTCCAGATCACTATAAACAGGTGATTTCAGGGCTGTTATCAAGAATTAAAGAGAGAGATCGACTACAGCGTAGGAAGAGGGTGAAGATCATTGTAACTTTAGTTTATTTAAGGAAAACTTACTTAATGAGAAAGAAAATATGGAAGATGTTCTACATATATATAGCTAATACTGTATTAAATATATATATATATATATATATATATAAACATTCACAAAATTACATCAATATAAGACGTTATTCATGTAAGAAAGTGTTATAATAGATAAAATAAGAATATTAAAATAAAAATATCTTCAAATATATAAAAGATATCAATAATTTTGGAACAACATAGAACTAATTACGCCTTGTTTTTGTTTGGTTCGTCGAAGGATTCCTTTCCGAAAAAACATATTTGGAAAACCCATGCAAGTGTTTGTATATTTGTTTTGTGGTTTGATTTTAGTTGAGAATCAGAATATTTTATGATCTTTTCCACAATCAAATTGGTTGGGTTTTAATACAACTATTCTAACATGACATCTAACAAAATATATTTAATAAGTTTATTGGTATGTATTTATTTCTTTATAAACGTCTAGAACCAAACAACAAATAAAAGTTTTCAGTAATCATGTCCTCAAAAAACTGAAAAATTGTGTTAATTCTTAAAAATAAACTTACTGTTTAAGTAAGCAAACTATTTTTGAAACTTCAAGTTTTAAAATTGGCTCACATCTAAACGTAAAGTTTTATAGACTTAAACCGTGCGTTTTAGTATATGTCAGCACTAACCAGAAGAATTTAAATTCTTATAAAGAAAGATCATAGTGAAAAGGTAATAGAATTGTTCTTTCTTTCATTTCTTTAACGCTTAATGGAGAAGTAGGTGCGACATCACCAAACGATGGAAATTCATAGCTTGTTTGGCCAAGCTGGAAAAATTCAGCTTATTTTTAAAAGTGTTTTTTTTCAAAAGTATTTTTTTCCAATTGTACTTTTGGTGAAAAACAGTTTGTATTTGGTTAATTAATTTGAAAAACACGTATAAGCAACAATTAAAGTTTGGTCAGGTTTTTAAAAAGTACTTCTAAGTGTATTTTTCTCAAAGCTTCTAAGAAAGTACATTTTTTTCTTCTAAAAGCTCGGCCAAACACTTCAATTTTGGGAATTTTTTTTTTAAAAAAAAGAAGTACTTTTCAGCTTGGAAAAACTTGGCCAAACATGCTATCAAGCTCGTAACATTCAATTGTGTTAAGAATGAGGAATACGAATTAATTAGGATTCAGATTTGGCAATAGCAACTACAACTTAGTTTTTCTTCCATAGCTTTGATTAAGATTGAGAAAGCTATGAGATTTTATAATCATCAAAAAAGAGTAATAGGCATATTTTCATGGTAGTCTCGACCACAAGCAACGCAATATTCAATTTGGTGATTGAATAACGCTATATTTCAAGTGATTATAGCTCAATTGGTGATGTGTTCGGCCGCTCGATCGCTCATTTTCTTGCGAACGCAAAAGTTAATTCGCTACTATAAGGATTGGCGTACTATAAGAACCATCAATTCTTATAGAAGTTATACTCGGAGAAAATATACATATGCTAATAGGAAAATCAAATTATCTTCTTAAGAATACTACTCTTTCCTGTTAGGGTAATTAACTCTAATTTAGCTATCACATGCCTATATTGAAATAGCGGGAACCACTTAGCCCTACACTTCACCTACCTACCTATCTTTTCATCTAATTCTAGCTACATGACTTCCACGTAAATATCCTACACGTTTTGCAATAGAGTTATTAAGTGTGAATTTATTTAGTTTAAGTGAAGATAAATAAAGGAAAATTGAAGAAGCTAATAGTGGTTAGATTTGAAAAAGAAATTCAATTTTTTATGTTACAAAATCATTAGACTAGATACCAAAACGTTAAAATGGTATAAGAAATGTACTCTTGCTACAAATGCACAAAATACACTTGATAAAAGATACACAAAATACACTTACAAAAAAGGAGTACATCTTTTTTTTGGCTCTCTCCTTAGCCCTATGTTTCTTATCCCCAGGAGGTCTTTCTCCACAAACAGGTTTTTTTCGAAAAACTCTATTAATTTTGGTGTGGATGGCAGGCAGGCCTATATTTCTTGATTTTAATAGGACTCCTTACAAGCGTTGTTCTATCTACTATTATCAAAAATAATAAAGTTATTAATGACCGGACGAAATCAAGAAATAACCCCTCACGTGCGAAATTATAGAAGATCCCCTTTAAGATCAAACAATTCCATCGAATTGAGTATGATTGTATGTGTGATAGCATCTATTATACCAGGAATATCAATGAACCTGATTATTACAATTGCTCAGGATAGCCTTTTTTAGCTTCTAGGGTCTATTTCTTAGTTCAAAATCCCTCTTACTAACTGGAATCAAAGAATTAATAGATATGTTCCACCAAAAATGAGAATGAGCTAGGGTTATGAACTTATAATCTGATGATTGAGTCGATTCCATGATTATAAGTTCATTCCATACTGGACTGGGCCGGAATAGGGTTATATACATTCTCATTATGAGAAGGGGTCATTCGGGCATATCTAAATAGATACCATGTTTACATATGGATTCCTACATCATTACGTTCCATTTAGGATTAAGAATACGCGTAATCGGACCTACTTTTTACATATCTCTATTGGGACCCTATTCACCTCTTTGAGTGAATCGAGAAATAGGTTTGATTGTCCATCTTTTTGATATATATCAGGCATTACATTCTCCTGATAATTCAAATCGAAGGAATTGGATGCCCAACTCGGGCCTATATGACATGAACGATAAATAGATCCACCTTTGTCATATATTCCATACATCACACTAGATAGATATCATATTCATGGAATACTATTCACTTTCAAGATGCCTTAGTGGTGAAATGATAGACACGATAGACTCAAAGTCTCGTGCTAAATAGCGTGGAGGTTCGAGTCCTCTTCAAGGCATAATATTGAGAATGCTCATTGAATGAACATTCTCAATAAGAGAGCTCGGATCGAATTGGTATATCAATACCGATTCGATCTGAGCTCTTAGAACTGGAATAAATTTGGCAGCGGATCGCGAAATCTTGATGATCTTCTCTATCTAATGAATAGGGAGTCCGCTTTAAAATCACCCCTCTCCCCCCTCCCCTGAGTATATGCTTTAACATGAATCACAAAAGGGTAGATTAGAAACCTCTAGTAAAATGCTCGCCCGTAACCCTGCAGATAAAGTGCATTACATAATCTAGGGATTGGCAACTTACCCATTCAGTGACTTTGGCACTGGACGTTCCCAAAATGGGAGCTATCGGGTAAATTCAATATAATAGATACCTATTGGCATTCCAGCCTTCTTTCTCCTCTAAGTGCCATCCCAAAAAAGAATCCAATACTTCTTGGTCGTGAATATCTGAACTGGTTGTTTGATGTTCAAGAATTCTTGTTTAGGCAGTTCATATCGTCCATACATAGTGTTTTATATAAGATTTCAATTATTCCGTGTTTCAATAGTAACATATTCTTCCATGGAGCTAAGGTCCAAAAATATGGAAGAAACAAGCGTTTCCACAACTCTATCACTTAGTCAATTCTGTTCCACTTAATCCATCTTTCATGGCCACATATCATTCCGGCTAAGGAATGGAGAAATCTTTCTCCTATTACATGAATTTAATTTTCATTTCATCCGGGAAAAGCCATCTTTTTCCCAACAATGTCTTTGTCATTTGATCCAATAGCGTTCCATTAGATAGGAACATATTTGATAAATACTGATAACTCTCGAATAGAGTATTAGAACGGAAAAATTCATTAGATAATAAACTATTGGTTCTATGCTATATCTGATGATTAATCAACAATTTGAAGTGCTTTTCTTGTATATTCTTGATAAACCAACATTTATATATAGATGTAGGAGGATATGTTTGGGAAGTAAGAAGCCCCATTGACATCACTTCATCTGCAAATAATTCTCGATGTAAAAACATAGAGCCAGGGGGCTGATCTTTGAATAGGAAAAAGTGTGAATCTGCAGGGTCCCAAATGAATTGGCTTATTCGAAAAAGGCCTTGTTCTTTGGAAGATCTATCTCGTGTCTGGTACTGCATGGTTCCACTATGCAAGAACTCCGAATCATTCTCTTGATGTTCATCCTCTTCATCATAAATGATCCGCTTGCCCCGAAATGGCATGGACCAATAGGGAAATCCCAATTCATTGGGCCTTTCGATACAATCAAATAGAAAGCCCCAAGGGCGCCATATTCTAGAAGCCCAAACTATGTGATTGAATAAATCCTCCCGCGGGTCAAGGGTTCCTTCTTCCTCCCCTTCTTCAAACTCCGATTCATATTTTTCATAGAGAAATCATTGATCAAGGATAGAATAAGAGCTATTTTGTATCATATCTTAGGGATTCCATGGTTCGGGCCGAAGAAGCAATGTCACTCGATCATTATCAAACTGACTACAATCTTTTTCTGTCCGTGAAGATCCCACCAGAGAGCCTTCTACTTATAATAGGCCATGAACTAGATCATAATCATTCTCAACGATTCCATAAGAAGTGATCCCATTTTTTTCATCGGGCCCGGATAAAGACCAAAGATTTTGAGCGACCAAAATTGCTTATAATTTAACCTGGGATAGTAAATTACTTATCATTTCTATCAAGTTATTATCAGTTAGTATTCCCTCCGTTTCAAATTAGACAAGGTATTTTCTTTTTTAGTTTGTTTTAAAATAAATGACACATTTCTAAATTTGGAAATTATTCAATTTTAAACTCTTCATTTTATCCATTTTACCCTTAATGAGAAGCTTTTATAACCAAATAAATATCATGGCCCCACAAAGCTTTTAACATCACAAGTTTCAGAAGTCTTTTTTTCCTTAAACTCCGCACCGAGTTAAACTAACTCATGTAAATTGAAACGGAGGGAGTAATAGTTAAGATTTATATAAAAATTACTCCATCTCTTTTAAATTAGATGAGCTACTTTTCTTTTTAATATATTCCAAAATAAATGATACATTTCTAAATTTGGAAATAATCCAACTTTAAACTCCTCATTTTACACATTTTACCCTTAATGAGAAGCTTTTACAATCACACAAATATTATGACCCTATAAAGTTTTTACTCTTTAAGATTTTAAGACCACAAATTTCAATTTTTTTTTTCTTTAATCTAATTACCTAATCTACCTTGAAACGGAGGGAGTATTGTTTGTAAAGCTAAGAAGTTAAACTAAAAAGAGTAGGAGGAAAAGCTAGAATAAAAGTGTAGATATTGTTGTGTGCCATTTATAGTGGGGACAGGATGACAGGGTCCCACATTTTACACCTCTTACCCCCTGTCCATTTCCCTCTGCACTTTTTATCAGCTTTTTGATATTTTAATTGTTATCAGAAACTCAACTATTCAACAGCATACAATCCTCAGAGACTTCCCAAAAGAACCAATCCTTACCCTTAACACACACAGACACACACACAGAGCCAGATATTCCGGAAAAAGGTCGATCTTTCTTGTTCAGAGGTTTTTGTTTTACTGTCTAAAAGCTGCAGCAATAAAGGGAGCTTATCTATAACTTGCTTCTCGTGTACAAACTTAAAAATCTTTTTTTGGTTAGCTTCACAGTTATATCAGGTAAAAGGGTTGCTTATTCTTCATCTGGGATTGTGTTGTTTTTGTTGTTTGATCTGTTTGTGGGTCGCTGAGAAGTTGACTGTTTTTTCATAATTTCAAGATTCATTTTAGAATTTTGCTGTATACCAGTTGCAAGTCATACAGTAGTTTGGATATGAGTGCTCTTTCATGTATTCTTTAAGTAGTTTTCTGGTTATTATGTAGACTTCTGCAGCTTGACTTATGTTCCTTTGTTTGATGGTATTCCTAATGATTGGAATTTTTTCCTTGTTGGTTCAATTTCTCCCCCCTTTTCTTACTGAATTTTCTGCTTTTTTTTTGGTTGAAAATTTTGAAAGAATTTGTGGTTGTCTTAGCTAATGGTGTTTTTACCCCTAGCTCATATAATATAAGTGGTCCAAGCTCACATCTTGATAAAGGAGGACGGTTGTGGTAGGTGAGGCCAGAGCAAAAGGTAATTATATTTAGCTATGATGAGTCTTTTGGATGCTCAACCTGAATAGAGAAAATAGGAAAAAGATTCATAAAGTTGACCTCAAGTTGTTTGGAATTGAGAGAGATTGATTGATAGATTTGTGATAATGATGCTTAGAAATAAATCACCTACAACTATGTGTTTGGATTCTTGGTTCTAATGTTTTAGCATCTTTCACCTTTTATGATTGAAGTAGCATCATTTATACCTCGCGTTCTCTAATTTCTTTAACAGCCAGTTGTTCTATTTCAAATGGAATTTTGTGTTAACAATATCTCAATTTCAATTCTTGAAGGTGAATTTTCAAACATCTCAGATATGAAAATTAGACCTGTATTCTATCTTAAGTCATCTCTTTTTCGTTTGGCTTTTGGAAATGCAGATTCTATTCCCTTATACGGCAGAAGGACCAGATCACTTGAACAATCTGTATGTGCTCAACTAGGAAGCAACTTCTAGTGCTTATAGTTTTGTTGGAGGCATAAAGATTTATAGACTGGTTTTATCTAAGATTATTGAGGAAGAGTGATGGGTCATATATGTGAATTCTGTGGGGAGCAGCGGTCAATTGTATATTGCCGGTCTGATGCAGCTTGCTTGTGTTTGTCGTGTGATCGCAATGTGCATTCTGCCAATGCCCTTTCACAGCGACATTCCAGGACACTCTTATGCGAAAGATGTAATTCACAACCAGCTGTTGTTAGACGCGTCGAGGAGAAGATATCTCTTTGCAAGAACTGTGATTCGATTAGTCATGCTACAGGTTCCATGCATAAGAGGCAAGCACTTAGTTGTTATACAGGATGTCCTTCCGCTGCAGAACTTTCTACTATCTGGTCATTTCTCTTAGATGGTGATTCGACTTGTCAGAAAGGAATGGGTGCAATGAGTATCACCGATAACCAACCTAGGGATAACGAAGATCCTCAAGGAAAGAACAACTCTCAAGACGTGTCTGCTGCAATTGAAATGAGTGAGTTGCATACTTCATCAGAGAAATCAACCACTCTCATTGAATCCTCTTTACCTACTCCTGACAACAAGCAAAACAAGCTGGAGCTATATGCTGGGTCCAAGAATTACTCTTCATCAAAGGTAATCTAGGTTTTCAAATATATGTCATGGTTCAAAGTGAAGAATCTTGCTGATATGTTGCGAAAATGAGTAGTCAATTTTAGTATCCTGGGACAGCTACATTGTCAGAATGGGGTTCAATTGAATCCCGACGAAAATTACACTGTATAAATAGGGTATAAATAAATTCTTGTATATATATATATCTGAAAAATTGCTTTAGGTTGCAAGTTCATATAGTATCATTTTTTGTTGGAATTGCCTTGTTAGAATTCCTGAATCTGCCACTTTTAGTATCCCGGAGTTGGATTAGATAGCAATGACAACTGATAAGTTAGTCAACCACTTGCTTGGCTCGTGAAGCTGAGGTTTCTTGCACCTTGATGTTCCTCAGGAATGTTGCAACAAATTTGAGTTTTGATTTGCCAATGCCCAGTTCTTTCTGTAACACTAGCTGAGACTAGTGAACTTCTAAGAGGTCAAATCCATAGAGAAAGATGAGCTCTAAACTATGATGTTTTCTTCTTCCTTTGACGAGAATTCCATGTTCTCCATCAAGCATTTGGTTGCACTGCATCATTTTAGTATGTTAAAGTTGACTATGGTTATCCACAATATGTGTTGACCTTAGTGCTTCCAAATCGTTTGACCCTATACTTCTCGGAAGTTGCTTATGCTGTTATTGTTGTTGAAACACAGGGTTGCTATACTGGAATGAAAGGCTCAATGATATTTGAAGATGATCCTTTCGCTCAAGATTTCAATATGGATGAAGTGGACCTGAGTTTTGAAAATTATGAAGAGCTATTCAGTGGCTCTCTCGATAATCCAAATCAGCTTTTTGAGAATGAGGACATCAATGGCTTATTTGGGACGAAAGATATGTCAGTTTCTGGTTCCAGCTGCCAGGATGCCGATGCTATCGAGGTGGTTCGTACTATTAACTTGCATTGTGTATACATTGTCTATCCTGCATAAACTTCAATATTGATATATACTTTTAACAATTTTAGGATTTGATGCACAAGGTTTGCTATCATTACTAGGTGGATCAGGTGGATCACGAACTATAAATTGTGTCTACTATAGTTTGAGTTATAGAGTAGTGAGTGTATCATTTTACTTACTGTTTATTTCTGATATTTGTGTGATGCATGCTTTCTTCGTCCCCTTTTGGTCCTAATTTATGAATTGTCATCACTTTTCTTTAAGTTGCTTCATTTAGGTGTTCCCTTCCTTGATGTCTTAAACTTTGTTATATGCATCATAAATAGGGCAAAGTCAAATATTGTGCGCGGGTGCATTTTGTGAATTTATACTGGTTATAGGTTAATGTCTTGGCTATTAACAAAGGAAATGGAAAATTTGTCATGGACAGGAGCTGATAGAATATTCAATTTGGATAGTAGATTTGAGAGTATTATACACCCTGTAGTGAATTTAGCTCTCCCTAATTCATATTCTTTTCTAGGGATGGAAGTGATTCTTAAGATATTTCCTATGAAATTCTTTTTTCTTTTACAAGTTCCCAAGTATCAGGAGTTGATACCGATGAAAACTTTGGGCCAAGGCAAGATTGTTTTAGTTCTGCCCGTATCATTTATCTCTTCCTGTTTTGTGAGTGTATTATGTTTTTACATTCCATTTCATGTGATCTGATGTGTCAACCTCTTCGTCTGTGAGTTGTATCTGGAGATTTATGGAAAGTCAAATGTGCATTTTTCATCTGGATTTCGTTAATTGTCTCTTTGAATGTCTAATGAGTATGTCATCTGATGCATTACTCTGCTATAGGGCAGACTTTTTGATTCTGGTTCTTAATCTTTAATTGTGACAAAGTACTCTAAAACATATGTACTTTATCTCTTTGCTGCTGATGTCTTTTTGGTTGCCAACTTATAGTGGGTCTTCTGCTACATGGAACGTAAACATTTATCTCTTGTTTTATGAGTGAATTATGTTTTTACAATCCATTTCATATGATCTGATGTGTCAACCACTTCGTCTGTGATTATTCTTGCTTTTTTCATGATAAAAATCTATCTAATCATACCTAAATATGCATGGACTTGGCTCAACGAATAATTTACCAGGGGGCATCGATTCGAAGGGTAATGACAATGCAACCAGCATGTAGCAATGCCGAGTCCGCAGACTCACTGGTGAGCTGCAAAACAGAACCTTCCATTTGCTTTGCGAGGCAAGCATCCATCCTCTCATTTTCAAACCTTGGGGGAGAGAGCAATGCCGGGGATTACCAAGAATGTGGAGCCTCCACAATGCTTCTTATGGGAGAACCACCATGGTACCATCCATTTCCTGAAACTTCATTGCCATCAACTAGCAGAAGCAATGCTGTATTGCGCTACAAGGAAAAGAAGAAGACACGCAAGTAAGTTCTCTTGTACTAACCACCTAAACTTCAGCAGTGGTTAATATCTTTATTTCAGACCAGAAAAAATGATGTTCTTAATAATTGTGTATGGATTCCTTAGAATTTATCATGCAAGGTTATTGCATGGATTGTGCAAGCTCTATTTTCACAGCCGGCACCAATACTTCTCTTAATTTGGGCATCTTATTTCTCATCTAATTTGCTTTGTTCAGAAATCATATTCTCCCACATACACTCATTAGTCAAGAAATTTTGTCCACATTTATTTGCTCTAATTTTTGGTTTTTAGTATATTTTCTTAGTACATCTCTTTTAACTGTCTTTTCTAATGTGCAGATTTGACAAGCATGTGAGATATGCTTCCCGCAAGGCAAGGGCTGATGTCAGAAGGCGTGTGAAGGGACGGTTTGTCAAGGCTGGTGATGCTTATGATTATGACCCACTTGACGAGACCAGAAGCTTTTGATTGCACTACTTATTACCCAACACATAAGGAAACTGAAGGATCCATATTAAATTGGGCAAAACTGGTTAAGTTATCGTGCGAGGGGATGAAAGGAGCCTTATTTCCTTGTTTTGGTGACATTGTATGGTTGTCTGGGGAGAGGATTTCAACGTTTCCTATCAACGAAGCTGGACATGGAAAGCCGAATACTCTGCTGCTTCACCAATTTATCAGCCAGAGAAAGAGGAACGTGGTAACTTTTTGTTAACTAAGTGCGCTGGAGAGGCTGGGACTTGACGATTTCTAGAGCACACGATCAACTTCATTCCAGAAAGGGGTCAAGATTGTTGCTGTCTCGACTGTAATTATTTTGTTCATCGACTACACCACGTTCCCTCTAGCTTGCTTATGTTCTTACCACTCTAACTAGGTGAACTTTACACATTCTGAGTCCCAAAATAATTCAGCTGTCTCCTTTCATGTCTGAAGGACTGAGAGTTGGCTATTATGTTTTGCTGTCATGTATAATATGTGTAGAAGGGCTAGAATGAATGGCAAGATGACATATGAAACTTGTTTTTGTTAATTTTTTTCTAAATTGTTGTAGATAATATATATATAGCATAGTCAGTCAGTGCTTTGAGATCTAACCGTCATACTGCTCTAATCTTTTCCTACGTTGGGAATTATAATTTCTGTTTGTCATCTATATATATATATATATATATATATATATATATATATATATATATATATATATATATATATATATATATATATATATATATATATATATATATATATATATATATATATATATATATATATATATATATATATATATATATATATATATATATATATATATATATATATATATATATAAAATATTTTCGTGGGGGAGGGTACTATTTGGCTATAATTTACCCTAGTTATTAGTTGTGATGCCATTATCCAGTATACTATATCTTTGCAAGAATATTTGGAACAAATAGATAAAATATTATATTATATTCTAATAAAAGGGATATGTTTCTTTATTACTTAGTGGGATGATCTAAGATTCACATGTAGAGAAAAATGCTTTGAAACAAAGCCATAAAACACATCTACTTACTCATATCTGCCATTGGAAGAGAAAGAATCTAATAAAGGAAAGTGAAAGATTTAAGAAACGGAAAAGCTTTATCTATTTGATTACTAGAAAGTGATCGGGACATTACTTATATACAGTGGTGTGCTAAGTCATATATATAATCTACAGTTATAGAGACAATTAAGAAGCAAATTTTCTTGTTGGCACTTTGGCAAGAGGATGGTGTAGGGTCCCCACAGACATATCATAGTAAGAAACATTGTGTAATTGTGTATAATCCTTTCAAGAGCAAATGCTAAGGATAGGTTTGCATGTGAGTGGAACAAGCGTAGGTGTCCCCTTGGCTTAAATGCTAAGGATAGCTGGTGACTAATTGGACGTTTATGAACTCAAGTGGGAGCAATTATAATGTCACGATCCAAAATTTCATTAAGACCGTGATGCCACCTAACCTGACCCGTTAGACAAACCACGCACAAAAATAATCACAAACGAATAATATAGTGGATGTTTAACTCTCATAAGTAGGGGTGGGCATCGGTCGGTTCGGTTCGGTTTTCAATATTATCGGTTTTGCCTATCGGTTATCAGTTTACAAATATCATAACCTGATAACGAAACCGATAAGATATTGGTTATCGGTTATCGGTTAATCGGTTATTGATCATTATCGGTTCGGTTATCGGTTTACCCGATAAGGTAAAACTAAAACTAAGATTGCTGATTGCTGAAACGCTAATAATTATACAAAGTAAATTTTGTACAAAGTTTACTGGAAGTGGAAGCTGCTATATATGACACTTCAAGATAAACTACAGCTGAGTAACAAGAATCAAACTACAGCTGCTATATTGAACACTAATAACGACACATAAAAAAAATATGATAACAGAAAACTGCACACAAAGCTGCACATAAAACTAACATTTCTCACAATAATTTCAGTTTAAAGTTAAACTTCTCACTGAATAATTTCAGCACACAAAGCTGTACATTTTTTGCCTCAAACTAAACATACCCAGTACGGCAGTACCTCAATTGCCTGTGCATACAAAATGCAAACAACTCAAATTCCAATCTAACAAAAATAGGAGATAAAAAGATCCCAACTTTCACAACCCAAAAACAGATGTATACACAGTAATGTCCAAACTCCAAAGTAATAGTTCAAACACATTAATAACAATGCAAAGTAGTATCAACCTTAGGATTAACAAGTCCAATTGTCCAAAGTCCAAACATAATACATAAAACAAGATGTCAATAACTACATCTTACTTTCCACCATCCATCATCACCTCTTCAATCCTTTCATAGTCACTCCAAACATGTGAGATAGCTTTGAGACCACAAAGTCGAGGCATGGACTCTTAGTCTTCTGAAATAGCAAATGGAAACAAGTCTGAAGCAACTATGTTTCTACTCAAACATATGTAAAATTTCTTAAGTTGCAGCTTAAAAAAAAGGGCACCAATAAGCTAGTTAACTCATAATATCTTTTACTCATACATCCAAGAGTGAAGGCTGCTCTGCCACTGCGCGACACCTTCAGGAAACCAAAGAGCAATTTCCTTCTTAGCGCTCTCAACAGAATTGTGGCTATCAACGAAGCCATAAAAGAAAAGGTGAACTTGGCACAAATGCCATTTTCTGTTGCAATGCTCAATTGCTCAGCACTATGACTTTGGTGAAAAATCATTAAAAGAGAAGTTGTCAACTGAATTACATAACATCATTCAGCAAAGAAGTTGTCAACTGAGTTTTAACATGGTGTTAGGAGACAAATGTACGTTATAGCAAACACTAAAATGGGAAATTAGATGTTTTACCTCCCAATGTCAATAGCATAATCACCACGAATGGTGCCAGCAGCAGACTCCAACGGATTTGTTGCTCCAATTATCTTCCTACCGGTTGTAACTACACTCTTACCTGCCCACACCATAACAAGAAAATATATTAAGCAAGTAATATTTGTAATCATACTATGTATAACATATAAGTTGAATAATTAACTTACCAAAGTTTTAACTTACAACTATCTAAGATTCTACATATCATCATCGCACGGTTCGTTTCCAAGATTGGCAAAATCTATGAAAATATATATTAACAAGTCAAACAATAAAAATATTAAATAAACTATATATAAAAATAATATACAATCAAACAAATTAAAATATTGCTACCTTGTTCTAGTTGCTCGAGAACATCTAAATCTTCCTCAACACTTACAGGTAATGGCTCACTTCGAAGCCAATCTTGAAGGCACAAGAGAACTTCCACCAATTTAGGAGTCAATGAACTCCTAAATGAATCAAGAATACGCCCTCCAGTGCTAAATGCACATTCAGATGCAACACTTGAAATAGGAATAAATAATACATCCCGACCCATCTCAGCAAGAATGGGAAATCTAGGTGAGTTTACTTTCCACCAAAGCAATATATTACCGTCTGCTATTTCATTTTCAACTTCTTCTGTTAGATATTTTTCCAATTCTGATTTAGAATTTGAACCTCCAATCCCAGCTTTATGTCTTTTTAATTCTTCAAAGAAAGAACCAAAAGATCCATTTGAAGTTTCCATTGTGTCCAATGAAGAGTTAATAAACATGAAGAGGGACGACAAACTTTATCTTTTGAATAAGACTTTACATACTCATCAAACAATAAAGTCATGTATGTATGTACTCCCTTCGCGATAATTGGCCCTTTCTCTTTGAACATCTTCGCAAGTGCAAAACTAACAGAATCAAACTTGTACCGAGGATCCAAAACACATGAAATGAAAATCATTTTGTTCATTTTTTCTGGATCACCCCAATACTTATCAAATTTCTCCTTCATCTTCTTTGCCATTAAACCCAACAAAACATCTTCATTTAATATCAATTGTTTCAAGTAAACAGCAACTTCACAAATTTCAAGAAAATGATGATTTGATGTAACATAAAGTGAGCCAGATACCTTTACAGTAAGCTTATAAAAGATTTCAAGAAATTTTGTCAATTTCTTTACATCCTCCCAATCACTACTCAAAAGTGTACCTGCAGGACTTCCATTTACAATATCAACAAACTTAAGATGATGTGACAAGCCAATATCATGATCAACATATTCTAAAATTTCACTCTCATATTCAATAGCCCTGTTCAACATTAAGTATGTAGAATTCCACCTTGTAGGAACATCCAAACATAAAGATTTCCTAACTAGATTTCCTTCATCACAACATTCCTGAAACTTTTTCCACCTAGCAGGAGACTGCCTGATATATCTCACTGCTTGCCTAATACGTTCAATAGACACAATTGATTCTTTTATACCATCCTGAACAACAAGATTCATAATATGAGCCATACACCTCACGTGAAGGTGCTTACCATTCATAGAATTGGTCCCCCATTTAGTTAACTTCTTAGAAAGCTCCTTCACCATCACATCATTTGAACTAGCATTATCAACTGTGACAGTGAAAATCTTTTGTAACCCCCACTCTTTCAAACAATTAACAATACTATTTGCCATATCTTCCCCCTATGACTAGAAATAGGACAAAAGTTGACAATTCTTTTATGCATTTTCCATTCACTATCAATCCAATGAACAGTAATACACATATAATTATTCGTTGTAAGGAAGTCCAAGTATCAGTGGTAAGACAAACTCTCTAATCTTTAAAAAGCTTTACCAACTTACGTTTTTCATCATTAAAAAGATCAAAACAGTCCCGAGTCACAGTTCTACGTGAAGGAATTCAAAAAAAAGGTTGTGCAACTTTCATAAAATTCATAAAACCTTCCTTTTCAACAAAGCTGAAAGGAAGTTCATCAACGATCACCATACGACACAAAGCCTTCCTACATTGTTCTTGATCAAATTTCCAAGGAACAACGACTACATCACCCTTATTACCCCCCGGAATAGGGTTAAAGCCAAGTTTTGATTGACTTTTTGCAACATCTAAAGGCATTTTTAAACACTTGGCCATATGTGTAAGGAGTGATTTCGTACCATTATCTTTTGAATCGGCAAAATATTCTCTTTTGCAATGTTTACAAACACCCTTTTGATTTCCTTCCGGATCAATAATTTGGTCGAAATATTCCCATGCAACAGACCTCTTTTTTCTTTGTTTTTTTGCTTTCGATTGAACTGATTGAGATTGTGATGTGGCATTTGAATTAGAAGCTCCACTTTCACCAATCACCTTATCAATCATGATATTTTCAGCCATGTTTTTGTGTCACTGTGAATTTGATTTAAAAGAAATCAAGCAGCGATACAACATTTTAGGAAGAAATCAAGCAGTGTAGTATAAATCAGTATTCAATAGAAATCAAGCAGCGATACACTGTGAATTTATACAACATTTTAAAAGAAATCAAGCAGCGATACAACATTTTAGGAAGAAATCAAGCAATGTAGTATCAAGCAGTGTAGTATAAATCAGTATTCAATAATCAATAGAAATCAAGCAGCGATACACTGTGAATTTATACAACATTTTAAAAGAAATCAAGCAGCGATACAACATTTTAGGAAGAAATCAAGCAATGTAGTATCAAGCAGTGTAGTATAAATCAGTATTCAATAATCAATAGAAATCAAGCAGCGATACACTGTGAATTTATACAACATTTTAAAAGAAATCAAGCAGCGATACAACATTTTAGGAAGAAATCAAGCAGTGTAGTATAAATCAGTATTCAATAGAAATCAAGCAGCGATATACTGTGAATTTATACAACATTTTAAAAGAAATCAAGCAGCGATACAACATTTTTAGGAAGAAATCAAGCAGTGTAGTATAAATTCAAGAAACCAAACATTTTAGGGGAACCATTTTTCGAGCTTCATAAAAAAGGAAAATATGCAAAATTTGATTTCTAAGATACAAACTAAGACGAATTCAGAAATGGGATATGAAACACTAACCTTAGTGCAACGCTCTGCCGGAAAAAGATATACAAAACTGAGTTTTGACGGGCTCAGTCGTGTGTCAGTGACTGCGTGAGTCATGAGGCAGAGAACTGGTGAGGGCTTTACTGCTTCAGCCGTGTGGCCGGTGGCGGACTGGCAGAGAACTGGTAAGCTTGACTGAGGGGCGAGCCGGCGAGGGCTTCAAGCACAGGTCACTTGACCAGTTGACCGAGTGAGTGAGGAATGACAGCGGCGGAGAAAGCAAAGCTGAAACTGAAAGGCGAAAGCACTATATGATAATAAAATAATCAATAATGAAATCCTAGTATTAGTGTATTACAGTTACTAGACTAAAGGGTAGACTAGTAAATTAGTAAACCCTTATTGGGTTATCGGTTTACCCAATAACAGAATTGATAAACCGAGCCCAAACCGATAACCCAATAAGAATTTTTTTTTACCCGTTACCGAACCATTAGCCCAATAACCCAATACCGATAACCCAATAAGTAATTAACGGTTCGGGTTATCGGTTTTACCCGATTTATGCCCACCCCTACTCATAAGCATACATACTGGTGAGAAGTAACCAAAAGACTATGTACGAGATAAATACAGTAAAATGATCAAAAGCATAAATCAAGCACTGAATTCGCATATAAAGATGATATGCATCACTTAGTATTTGTATGAATGATTCTATATGAGTCTACAATGTCTATGTATGATAAAGCTTAAAGTTTACAATAACCGGCACTTCTCATGCTCTGACACTCTCTGTGTTAAACCACGTATATGCCACCAAGATAGAAACATAGGAGGGCGACTCATGAGGGACGAATCCATTTCCATGATCACAAGCAAGCATAATAGTTGAATAATCAATTATTCAATAAGCATTTCAATCCTCACAGACAATTCATATGCCATAACTATCTCAACTCGTACGGACAACTCACATGTCATAACCTCACTCTATATAAAAAAATTATATATATCCAGGAACGTATGCATATGTACAAGAGATATGAGTATCTATATGATGTATATTTATAAGAAAAATAAACATGCAAGGGTATATGGATGTAATGCAAGTAAGGTATCAAAAGTCTAGACGTAATTCCTATCATGAATAGAATGCTTAGGTAGTCATGCAAATAAACACGTTATAGACAGAACATGTATAAAAAGGCATAAGAAAAAGTAAAATCTACCCCAAACTTGATATAATATCGGTATCTGTATATACGCTTATGACCTCGCATATTCGTTACCTCCCAAAAAATAAATAGCATGTAGCAGATAAGTTCATATTTAAAAAATTTACTCAAGTCAATATTAGTCAGGATACTTACATTCTCCGAAGAAAGCTTCAATCTTCCAAAATACCTTTTTATCTATCATCGACCTCCAAATGCCAAAAGCTAACCAAAGAATACTCACAAATATTAAATAAAGCTATAGAATTCAAGTCCAAATGATAAAGTTTTAATTTCTATCCAAATCATAAAAGTCAACAAAAAATCAACCCCCAGGTCCAGATGATCAAATTCCGAAATAAAAGTCAGATTCTATTGACCCATAATCTAATGAGTCCAAATATTTGATTAGTTTCTAAATTAGGAAAATGCATAAGTACCCCCCTTACCTATAGTCGCATTTTCAACTATACACTCTACCTTTGCGGGGGTTTTATTACCCCTCTAAATTATTTTAAAATAGAATAAATCCACCCTTGAAATATTATAACTATATTTCTGCTGGGAGGTGAACTACACGCCCTAGACAAGTGTATATTTTGTTAAAAAATTATTTTTCTTTTCTTTCCCTTATTTTCTTCTTTTTGTTTTCTCTTTTTCATTTACTCTCGTCACCACCAAACTAAACAACAAAGTTTCACCCCATGTTCTAACTTTTAGCCCCTGATCTGTTTTTTTTTTTGGCTACTAAGCTAGGCTTGAGGCCTTTAAATTGCTATTGTGGTGATGGCATTTTGGATGGTTTTTATCACCGATAATTATAGGGCATAAAAATAGTGGCTCTTATGATTAAGAGGTGATAAGTAAATAGGAGGAATGATTCACCTAATAAAGGATGGAATAAGTGGATGTTCCTTTTGACAATGGTGAATGATAGACAATCCCTTGAATATTTGAATTATTCTTGGATCGGGTGGAAAAGCATGAACGAGAATCTTAGTGAAAAAAGTAATGTTTGTATCTTAGCAAATGAGATCCGATATTCTTTTTCAAGTCAAAATGTGTGCTTTTACAAATGAGTTTCACATGCCCTTACCATTGTCCTTTTGTTTTCTATTTATATGAGACATGTTCCTAAGAAACCCTAATATTACAAGTATAGAGAATATTCACTAGAATATTCTCTTTAATATCCCTGGACCATGCGCATAGCGAGAGCTTAGTGCACCTGGCTGTCCTTTTTTTATCCTATCTTGAAAACTAGCCGTTACAACTCTGTCAAGGGTACTTGATCTCGACCTTTGTTGACACCTCAACTTCACCTCTCGTTGACTCTTCGACCATATACTTTGCTGCTTCTTGGGCCATCATGACAAACGAGGACTTGGGACTCATCCCTCAGTGTTATCTTGCCTTAAATATTCTAAAGACAGATTTTGACCCATACAATGTGAAATTTTAAACTCTTTTTATTTTTTATTTTAATTTATTATTTATGTTATGTGACGACCCGGTCAGTCGTCTCATGAATTCCCCTCTATTTTCCACATTTCTGCTTCTTATTGCTTTATTTATCGGTTCTATATGTGATCGGGTTCGTTGGCTCGAGTCCGGAAAGGATTTGGTAAGGTTTGAGACACTTAGTCTCTTTTGAGGAAGCTTAAGGTGGAAAAGTCAATCGGCTATTGACTTATGTGTTAGAGGGCCCGGATGTGAGTTCTGATGGTTCGAATAGCTTCGGGAGGTTATTTAGGACTTAGGAATGTGATCGAAATGTGTTTTGGAGGTGCGGAGTAGATTTAGGCTTGAATTAGCAAAATTAGATTTTTGGCGTTTTTCGGTTGATAGGTGAGATTTTGATATAGGGGTCGAAATGGAATTCCGAGAGTTGCAGTAGTTCCATTGTGTCATTTGGGATGTGTGCAAAATTTAAGGTCATTCGGACGTGGTTTAGTTAGGTTTTTTATCAAAAGCGTAATTTAGAAGATTTTGGAATTCTTAGGCTTGAAGTCGATGTGAATTTGGTGTTTTGATGTTGTTTTGAGCGTTACGAAGATGGAACAAGTTTGAATGATGTTATGGGATATGTTGGCATATTTTGTTGAGGTCCCGGGGACCTCGGGTGAGTTTCGGGTGGTCAATCGGACTATTTCATGTTGTTGAGAATTGCAGAAAAACTACCGAGTGTTGCAGAGAAATTTGACCTTCGCGTTCGCGAGTAGGTCCTCGTGTTCGTGAAGGGTTAGCTGGTGAAGACTGAGATTTTAGCCTTCGCATTCGCGAGGAAGGCTCTGCGTTCGCGAAGGGCTGGGTGACTATGCATCACATTCGCAAGAAGGGGAGCGTGTTCGCGTAGAGGAGGCTGGGCAGCTGGGTTTCAGGGTGTTTTGTTCATCGCGTTCGCGAGAGAAGGAGCACGTTCGTGAAGGGTTAGGCTGAGGAACCATCGCGTTCGCGCGGGTCAGGTCGCGATCGCGTAAGAGGGAAATCTGGTCAAAGTTGGTTTGTGCTTCGCGAACGCAAGGCATTAACTGCGTTCGCGAAGAAGGAATTGAGGCCTGGGCAGAATGTTTAAATAGTCGTCTTGTCCGTGATTTTGGGGTTTATTTCCACCATTTTTGAGCGATTTTGGAGCTTTTGAAGAGGATTGAAGAGGAATTCAAGGGGAAACACTTGGAGGTAAGATTCATGGACTTAATACTCGATTCTAATGTGAATTCTACCTAATTAATCATGGAAATTAAGCCTAAAATTTAAGAACTAAGGCTTGTAATTGGAGACCTAGAATTTGGGATTTGAGGAATCATCTGTGGTTGGATTTTGATGCTTTTGGTATGAATGAACTCGGGGAGTGATAAAGAGTCCATTGATGTAATTTTTATCGGAATCCGAGACGTGGGCCTAAGGGTCGGGTTTGTCCAATTTCGGGATTTGTATTGTAATTTAATTTCTTTCTAGTGGGATTTGTTCCCTTAGCATATTTTGATGGTTTTGCATTGATTTTGTTTAGATTTGGAGCATCTGGAGGCTAATTCAAGGGGCAAAGGCATCGCGAGCTACTGATTTGGACCGGGTAGAGGTGAGTAATGATTGTAAATATTATCCTGAGGGTATGAAACCCCGGATTTGCACATCTTTATGCTATATTGAGATGATGCACACACTAGATGACGAGCGTGGGGCCGTGCACTGTTGGAGATTGTGACTTAGTCCATCCCGAATGACTATTTTACCGCATATTTGCCTGAAAACTGTTTGTTATCATCATGTTTTGGGTTGAATGTCATATTTGGGCCTCATGCCAACTATTTGAACCCTTAGGGGATTTTTATTGATATTTCCTCACTGTTTTGACTTTATACTTGAACTTAGTCATGCTATATTCTACTGTTTTCATAACTCAGCCATGTTTACTCTGTTTTAAACATTAAATGATATTTTAAATAATATTTTGGGCTGAGCATCATGTTATACTGTTGTCCGAGTGGCTTGTGAGATTCTGACTGAGTAAGGCCGAGGGCCTATGTTGTGAGGAAACACGTGATTATGATTATGAGGTCGAGGGCTAAGATTTGTATGCCACGAGGTGGCTTGTTGATACGAGGCCGAGAGCCTAGTGATGATGCCACGAGATGGCTTGATATTACACTTGGGTCGTAAGGGGCCCCTCCAGGAGTCTGCACACCCCCAGTGAGTACGGGTACCCATTGTGACATGAGATATAGCCCGAGGGGTTGGTATTATTCCATGTATTGCCCGAGGGGCTGATTATGCTGGTATTGTGCCCGAGGGGCGTTTCTTTATGTGTTTACCTTTTCTAGTTGCCTGTCTTTACTTGCTTAACTGTTTAAAAAGGGATTTTAAGAAGTTTAAACTGAACTAATGTGGCTTTTGCATAATTTTA
The DNA here is from genome assembly GCF_000715075.1 of Nicotiana tabacum. Taxonomy (NCBI): domain Eukaryota; kingdom Viridiplantae; phylum Streptophyta; class Magnoliopsida; order Solanales; family Solanaceae; genus Nicotiana; species Nicotiana tabacum. The sequence goes on from NC_134090.1 coordinate 129,758,429, forward strand.
CTATTTCATGACTTTTTACTGGCTTTTACTGCTTTCTTATAGCCTATAATGTGCATTACGTGATTTCTTGCTCTCAGTCTTTACTTATGATTATTACTCACTGAGTTGGAGTACTCACTTTACTCCCTGCACCCCGTGTACAGATTCAGGCGCATCAGGTCCCGCTACCGAGTGTTGACTTTTCCAGCTCAAGCGGATTCGAAGATTCTCTAGGCAGCTGTCGGCGTTCGCAGCCCAGAGCTTCTTCTCTTATCTTATCTTTCTCTATTTTAGATCTGTATTAGACTATGTAGACTTTTTCTTGCCTTTATTTGGATTGTAGATGCTCATGACTGGTGACACCCCGATATGGCTGTGTTGGTTGTGTTTTTCGCAAATTGTACTGTTCACTGCTTAGGTTGGGATTTATCATGTTTAAGACTTAATATTTATTATCTTAATTGTTTCTGGTTGGTTTTGGGTTTGTGTCGGCTGGCCTAGTTTTTACGATAGTTGCCATCACGACCGGGTCAATTTTAGGGTCATGACAAGTAGGTATCAGAGCCTAGGTTACATAGGTCTCACGAGTCATGAGCAGGTTTAGTAGAGTCTTGCAGATCGGTACAGAGACGTCTGTATTTATCCTCGAGAGGCTGCAGAACCTTTAGGAAAACTTCATATTCTTGAAATTCTTTTCGTGTGAATTTGTTGATCCGAGTACTAAACTTTTGTTATTCCATTCTCTCACAGATGGTGAGGACACGCGCTACCGGTCAGGATGGACGACCACCAGTACCACTAGCTATGGCCACTAGAGGTCGAGGACACGGTTGTGGTCGCGATAGGGGCAGAGGTGTGGCCTGCACAACAGCTAGGGCAGCACCTGTAGATCCACCAGCTGCCACAGTTCAGGATCAGGTCCCAATTGTGGATGCTCCAGCAGCACCAGCTCAGTCACCAGCTGTGCCCATTGTGATTCCGGGTCTTCAGGAGGCCTTAGCTCAGATTCTATTAGTTTTCACTGGCCTAGCTCAGGCGGTCTCAGTTACTACAGCCGCAGCTACTTCTCAGGCCGAGGGAGGCACTCAGACTCCCGCCGCTCGCACACCTGAGCAGGTCATGTAGGGACTTCAGACACCGGGGGCACATCCAGCCCAGCCGGTTGCAGCTGCTCCGAAGGTATGTAGTTCCTGCCATGCCAGAGGACGAGCAACGTAGGTTGGAGAGGTTTGGTAGACTTTAGCCTCCGACCTTCAATGGTGCAGAGGGTGAGGATGCCCAGGGTTTCTTGGATAAGTGTTAGAGGATGCTTCGTACAACGGGTATTCTGGAGACCAGTGGGGTCGCTTTCACTACTTATCAGTTTTCTAGAGATGCCTTCACTTGGTGGGAGGCTTTTGAGAGGCGTAGGCCTGTTGGTGCAGCACCCTTTACCTGGCAGCAGTTCTCCATTCTCTTCTTGGAGAAGTATGTGCCACAGTCTCATAGAGAGGAGCTGTGTAGACAGTTTGAGCGATTGCGTCAGGGAGAGATGATTGTGACGTAGTATGAGATGAGGTTCTCCGAGTTAGCTCGTCATACTATTTGGTTGGTTCTGACAGATAGTGAGAGGATTAGGAGGTTTGTTGATGGCCTCACTTATCAGCTTCGTATTCTCATGACCAGAGAGAGGGTGACTGGTGCTACTTTCGAGGAGGTTGTGGACATTACTCGTGAGATTGAGTCTGTTTGTTGATAACTAGGGATTTTGCTACATTTTATCCTCCTTCTTGCTTAAGTTTTGATTAGAAATGTGTACAAAATAGTCCCAAAGGCTTACAAGTTGTGCTTGATTGTAGGTTTGATCAACAAGGTGGCAAGATGTCAAAGATCAGCTCAAAAGGAGTGAAACTTGCACAAGTATCAAGACAAGACAAAGCTCAAACAAAGCAAGGCCAGTGCGGCTACACACCATTCTGTGCGGTCCACACAAGTGAGGTTTAGAGAGTATGATATTCAGGCAAAAAGGGCAATGCGACCGCACTAGGTTTTATACGGTCCGCACTGGGATCAATGTGGCCGCACTCGATTTAGTGCGGTCCGCATTAAGAAGGATCAGAGAGTTGCCAGTTCCAAGTTTCAAGCCAATGCGATCCGCACTCCATTTCATGCGGACCGCACTAGAAGCCTCCGCGATCGCACTCCATTCTGTGCGGTCCACATTGTCTGAGTTCAGAGAGATGGATTTTTATGTCAAGAGCCTTAGTGCGGCCGCACGTGATTTTGTGCGGTCCGCACTAGCCCCGCAGGGGTATTTTTGTCCAGATATTTCAGCTTAGTATAAATAGCTTTTTTTCCCATTTTTAGGTCATCAGATAGTTTTAGCTAAGAGCTGCGCTTGTGGGTTCGAATATTTTAGCTATTTTGGGCAATTTTATCTACATTTCAACATTGAATCTTCTTGTTTATCTTAGTAATTAATTAATATGAGTTTTTCTTCATCTATTTCTTGCTTTTCTTCTTTAATTATGCGTAGCTAAACCCATAAGCTAGGGTTGTGGCTCAACCCTAGCGTGAGTAATTGATGGGTCTTGTGTTTTAGGGCTAGATTGAATATGAGTGTTTGATATTTGGGCTAATTTCATGTTTAATTGCAGAATTAGTGGTTGCAAACACTAGTTTGTGTTTAGTTAACTTGAGCTCTTCTTGAGAAAGAGAGCTTGAGTCTCTGAAATTGGTCCAACAAGGAATTGGGGTGTACTCAAGAGTTTGATAGCCCCAATTAAAGGGTTAAACCTCGAGAGAGTTATACCCGACTTGAACCTTGATTGCTTGTGCAAATTTGCATACCCAATTGGTCTTGAGAAAGTCAATTTAGGCAAAATCACTTAAACCACTGAGAGGTGTAGAGTGGGTAAAATTGTGCAACGGTTATATCATATTCTCCAAATATGTCAATCATACCTTAGACTTAAGTATCCGTCAATTGACCACCTAGGCGAAAGTCACTACCTTAGTGCCTTTTAAACCATTTGAACAACCCACAATATTTTACTCTTAGCTTATTCTAGTTTAATTTACCATTGTAGTTTGATAAAAGCAGAAGTAAAAAAAAATAAAAAAATATTTAGAAGTGTAATTTGGAACACATACACGACTCCAGACTAGATAGATACCCGACTCCAACTTCTAGCTCTTTGTGGAAATCGATCCCAACCCTAAATCGGGTAAAAGCTGCTTCGACCCTCTCTCGCTACTCAATAGTAGTGCAGGGTAGGCTTTGATCACTTTTTGGAGCCGTTGTCGGGGAGCTAACAGTTTTGGCTATCTATTTAAATAGTTTTGTGTATTGTTCTTCTATCCTTCTTTGTTACTAATTTGTTTGTGTCACAACTCAGGTACTAAATGGCAGCTAACAACGCTAATGACCCTCTTGGAAATGTGATTGCAGGGGAGGAGGTAGATGATGTCGGAGATGATGAGGTGCCTCTTGTACCTCAAGGACAACGTAGAGGCCGCCAGGCTAATGCTAATGTTAATGACAATATACCAGACCCTTCTTCGCCACCTCCAAGAGTGGCTCCTAGAGTACTTCCGAACCAAGGCTATGCAAGTGCTATTGTCCCACCCCGAATCCGGACGAGTGATTTTCAAATAACCAATGTGATGTTGACCTTACTAGAGCAACGTGGGTATTTCACGGGCACTGCAAATCAAAATGCTTACAAACATCTCAAGGGGTTCGTGGATACATGTTGGGGGTGCAAGAAAACTAATGTGTCTGAGGATGCTCTTAGGTTGAGACTCTTCCCATTCTCACTTAGAGAGAAGGCATTGGATTCGCTCGAGCGACTTCCCAACCATTCTATCACTACTTGGGATGAGTTGGCGGACAAGTTCATTGCAAAAATTTTCTCACCGGGGCATACGGCTGCATTGAGAGATGAGATTTTGGCATTCAAGCAAGAGCTCACGGAACTTTTGCATGAGATTTGGGAGTGTTATTGAACAATAGTGAAGGAATGCCCCAACAATGATATAACTGAGGCGATGATCCAACAAACTTTCTACCGAGGCATTAATACAACAAACCAATGCATTGTGAACAAACTTGCTGGGGGGTAACTTCATGAAGCTATCGTATGATGAGGCTTGTGACATTCTTGACGAGGTGGCTGACACTTCTTCCGCTTGGCAAAGTAGAGCCAATGTGCCCTAGGGTGACCCCACGGTTATCCATTTGCACAAGGAATTACATGATCATGGGCAGGCTATAGCTGAGTTGACAACTACAATGAACCAACTAGCAAAGGCACACTTGCAACAAGTTCAAAACCCGCGCCAAGTGAATGCCCTGGAGGGTGTTAACATGCTTGTAAACAAAAGAAGACAAAGAGGGCAATAGAACCAAGGGAATTTGGAGCAATTTGATAATGATTGTGTTGGATTTCAAAATGATGGTTATGATGAACAAAGTGAAGAGGTGCAATACGTGAATAATTATCAAGGCCAAAGGGGCAATTCTTCCAACCAACAACAATGGAGACCCCAAGGCAATTGAGGCAATCAACAACAAGGCAATGGTAATTGGGGGAACAACAACCAAAACAACAACTAGGGAAATCAGAACAACAATCAAGGTGGATGGAACAATGGAAACCAAGGAAACCGGGGGCAAGGCTTTCAAAGGCCCCTAATTTACCAACAACCGAACAATCCACCCCCATTTCCATCTCAAGGTCCCAGTTCTTCTAGCAATGATATGGGTAGAATCGAAATGATGTTCGAACAGATGATGAAGAAGAATGCGGACTTGGATGCTCAGTTGGCTTCCCACAATACCTCTATCAGGAACTTGGAGGTGCAGTTAGGCCAAATCTCACAGTCTTTAAATACTCGCCCTAAGGGTGCATTACCAAGTGATACGGTAGTGAACCCGAAGGGTGGGAACAATTATGTTATGGCGGTAACAACAAGAAGTGGGAGAGGTGGTGATGTGCATGCCTCCAAACAAAAGCAGGTTGTGGATTATGATCTTGAGTTGCAAGAAGATGAAGTTTCTTTGGTGGTTGAAAATGTGATTGATGAAAATGTGAATGAAGAAGTGAGGATTGATATTTAAGATGTCGAGGTGGAAACTTAAAATGATGTGAACCCGTCTAGGGAACACATAATAGACATGCCTGTAAGCATGTGATTTTTCTCCTATATGAGAATTACTCCCAAAAAAATTCAAAATCAAATGATTTTCCTTGGTGTGCAATTTTGTGAGATTTTGTGATATTTTTGGATAATTATTTGTATTTGTCTGTGTTTGCTTATTTGTTAAATTAATAAAAAATACAAAAATATGTCGCATTTTGCATGTAGGATTTAATTCTACAATTTGTTAGTAATTAAGTTTGTTTACAAAAAATGAAAACTACAAAAATAGGCATCTTTTGCATTTTTAGCATTTAATGTCCAAATATACAATTTTATGCTTAATTATTACTTAATTGTGCGTTAATTGTTATTGGGAGTTAATTTGCGCTTTTATAACTCAATTTAGTTCTTAATAATAATTTAAGTATTCTTATAATTTAGTTTTAGAAAAATAAAAGAAGAAAGGATAACAAAAATACAAAGAAAAATCGGATTGGGCCACTTCTTCAATTGCAAGCCAAAGACCCAAATAATTGCCCAATCTTCCCCATGACCCGGTCCACTTCAAACCGGGTCGACCCGATCCGCCCCATTAACCCAAATACCCAACACCCCTCTTCATTTTTCATCCAACATAAAACAAAACACAAACCAAAACCCTAAAAAACCCTAAAGAACCTACCCGCCCCCTCCATCTTCTTCCTCTCCAAAACCTTCATCCTAAGCCAACCATGGCTACCTCCCATGGCTTCTTCTGCGTCCACGCCCAAACACCACCACCAAACAGACCCTCCAAACCTCCCGTCACCTTCCCGTCGTAACCCAAAAACCAGTCGCACCCCAGCCTCACGTCCAAACACCACCACAAAACGCCACCACCAAACAGGCCCGTCAACCATTGTCACTGCCTTCGACCTTCTCCATCCCCAGCCGCTACTGCTGAAGCAGAAGCTTCGTTCAAACAAACCAGACCCAACTGTTTCTGCTTCATCCTCTCTGCCTCAACGACCAAACCTGCAGCGCCATTGCAGCTATTTCCATGGCTGCCCAGCTCCTCGTCGACCACTCGCTCTATGGCAGTTGTTTCCACGACTGCTTCTGCCTTCCACTTCTTCGTCGTCCATGAAGGTTGTTGCTGCTCGAGCAGCACTTCTGCCGCGACAACTGCTGCTATTGCTGCTTCGGCGCGGCTTCAGTTTGTTTCTTAAGTTCGTTCGTCGTCGTGTGGTCGAGCTTTGGTCGAGGTTTGTCGAGTCAGTCCATACACTCTTCGTTTCAGTCCGGTTAGTAGTTTTTTGAGTTTTATTTTTGTCCGTATTTCGTTTTGATATCTCTCGAATCTAAAATCGATAGATATTTGATTTTTGGTTTTGTTCATGTTCATATGTTTTGTTAAATTAATTTTCAGATTTCAAAATGGAAGTTTAATTAGTTGTTTTTCATGTTTATTTCATGTTTGTATTATTGTTTAAGTGAATATTTGTTAATTTAATGTTTGTTAGATTCAAATTGAAATTTAATTAATTATTTCTTCAATTTGTTTCATGTTGTTATGTATTTTCCAGAAATTATTAGTGTTGTTTGAGTCATGTGAATCCGTCATGTTTGTTGCTTAAAATTAGATTTAATTCATGTTCATCTTGGTTTGAAGTTCATGTTTAAATCCAGTGATTTAATGTGAGTTTATGTTTGTTTGTGATTTGTTGATTTAATTTGAATCATGCATATTGTTTGTTTGTATTGTTGTCTCTTTGTTCATCCATTGATGGTCTAAATTAACCAGGATTGGTTCCCGATATGGTTGATTTATTCCCATTAATTTGGAGTTGTATTGTTCATCGTGTTCGTATAATTTGTTGTTGAAGATTGTTGAGAAATTGGTCATCTTGGCTATATTTTGGTTAAGTTATGATTAATTGAGTGTTTAGAGCTGATGGGGGTAGTTTGGTAAATTGCATTGCATTCAGGGGTAGAATGGTAATTACAATAAGGTCGGAGGGGTATTTTGGTAATTGAACATTATTTTGATTCTTTATGTTAAGCATGGGGGACAAAATATAATGGGGTGATTTTTGATGTACTTGTTTAACATAATGGGGGACAAGACAAATTATAATGGGTTGGGAATATTGTACTTATTTAATGTAGGCATGAGAGACAAATTATAATGGGTTGGGAATGTGGTATTTATTTAATGAAGGCATGGGGGACAATGTTTAAAATAAAGAAAACATTAATAAGTGGGACAAAGCATGCCATTGGGGGAATAATTTGGGGTTGGGAATTGAAGACTTGTCTTGCTATATATAGAGTCATTCTTGACATTATTGAGGAAGGAGGATTTGAGAGAAAAAGGGGAGGACGGGAATTAGTACTAGACAGACTTGAAACATTTTGAGAGTAAAAGAGAAATGCAATTTGAACTTTCACTCGAATAATTTCCGTTTGCTTTTCTCGAGTGTTATTCAAAAATCATTAAACTACTGCATCTTGTGTCGTTTGCTCTTCTGCTTTGACTGTGATTGCACTTTGGTATTGTTGGGTTTTCAATCTGTTACCGGGCTATTCTACTGGTTGTTGCTGGTTTTGCGGTGTTGCCGAATCTGCTGTTGCTGTGGTATTATTGCTGCTGACTCCTACTTCGTTTCTTCTTGTATTGCCATTTCCAGGTACACATTTGTACACTCTCGGCTTGAAGTGAAATGAAATATTAATCAGGCTTTGTTCCTGTTGAACTCCTCCTATTTAGATTTGTGTTTGAATATAATTTTCCTTTCATTGTATAAAAATGTAGTTGATTGATTAAATGAGTAATGATGTCGCATATGTATAACTTCTTCATCTAATAATGTTAGTTTAAATTAATAGTTAATCTGTTTTGATATTATGGTGTGTCAATCTCATGTTTTAGTATTATTGAATAATAGAATATAGAATGAAAGCAGTTTTTCTTTGTACAAACTCGATCGCAATTTTCCATTAGCATTAGACGTAAACTAATAACTAATAAGTTACGTTTTTTAGCATGTAATTAATTAAGAGATTTTCTTTTATTTTTAGAGACAAACTTAATAGAAGAAATGTAGTCACTGTAGGTTTTATCCTTTTAAATAAAAATGAGACGAGCCTCGACAAACAAAATGCACAAGCCGCGGGGCCCTCTAAATGTATATATTAAAATACTTAGAATTCGGGACAGGCCGTTTAGCGAATTTTACGGCCTTCCAAAAATAACAATACGCTAGTTGCTTTAGGCGCACCTTTAATAATTTAACCTTCTTAAACACGGGTGCACATTTATGTGACCCAAATCCAAATCTCAACGGAGTCAAAGTGTGTCAACGACCACGGGTACATTGATTGTGACGCGTTTTGAGACACATTTTTACAACGTTGCAATTCCTTGCAAATAATAATAATAATAATTATGAAAGCGGTAAAAAGATAAAAATTTGCACATAAGTTCATGTTTATATAAAAATCAGATAATCAAGCCGAATATAACAGTTGAGCGACCGTGCTAGAACCACAGAACTCGGGAATGCATAACACCTTCTCCCGGGTTAACAGAATTCCTTATCCGAATTTCTGGTGCGCAGACTGTAATATGGAGTCATTCTTTTCCTCGATTCGGGATTAAAACTAGTGACTTGGGACACCCTAATCTTCCAAGTGGTGGCTCTGAAATAAATAAATAAATCCCCTTTCGATTGTCCTTTAATTTGAAAAACTCCCTTGTCCCCTCGCGGGGCAGAAAAAGGAGGTGTGACAATGCCGGAGCCAGTTGTGCCGAAAGCCAAGGCTCCTTTGCCAAGGCCACCTCCGCCTTATCCTCAAAGACTCGTGAAGCAGAAAAATGAAAATCAGTCTAAAAAGTTCATTGACATGATGAAGAGCTTATCCATCAATGTGCCTTTGGTGGAGGCTCTTGAACAAATGCCGGGCTATGCTAAATTCATGAAGGACTTGGTAACAAAGAAGCGGTCTATGGATTGTGAAACTATAAAGATGACTCACCAAGTTAGTGCAATAGTGCATTCAATGGCCCCGAAGCTTGAAGATCCCGGTGCTTTCACCATTCCTTGCACCATTGGGAGTGCGGATTTTGCTAAAGCTCTATGTAATTTGGGGGCTAGTATCAATTTGATGCCCTATTTCATTTTCAAGACTTTGGGTATTGGGTGTAAGCACGTGATTTTTGCTTCGCGGGAATTACTCCAAAAAGAAAAAAAAATCCTAAGTGTCTTTTGTCATTGAGTGATTGTATTTAACGTTAAATTGTGTGTTAATTGTTATAGGTGTTAACCAACATGTGTATGATTTCATCTTTAATTTTTACAAAATTTTATTTTTAGGAATTTTTAATTTTGGTTGTAAGGAAAAGGTTGTGGGAAAATCGGATTGGGCCCCAAAGTGAGGCCCAACACCAGCACACAGGTCCAGTTCAGACCAGGCCTGCCCAAACACACACCCAAACGACGCCGTATCAGGTACCTGGGTTTTGATCTGTTGATATGATTTAGATAAACGGTCCCGATCAGACCGCTCATTTAATCATAACGACGCCGTTCAGGGCGATTGATCTGAACCGTCCAATCCCCATTGATCCAATGGATCTAGGCCCTCCCCTAGACCCGTTAATCTGGTCCGACCCATTTCCTTACCCGGTCTAACCCACCACATGCCTAAACGACGTCGTCCTTCCTAAGTGAATAGATCCTGGCCACAGATCTCACTTGATCCAACGGCCAGGATCTAAATCCCAATGCATATATAAACCTAACCCTTTTACCCCGCCCCCTATCCAAGCACCCACCCCTCGTTCCTTCGTCTCTCTCAGAAGGGACCCCAAACCCCCGAAACCCTAACAGCCGCCCTGGTGCCCTTTTAGCATAAATCCGGCGGCCAGGATGCCGGTGGCTACCATAGTTACACCACTGGACCTACGAGCCCCCCTGAACACAAATCCCTAATCACCTAACTTCGAATCAGCTCCAAGGTGCTCGAATCTTCGATCAAAGATTCGAGCCAAAACCTTAAGTCACCAGATGAGTCCCAAATTCACCCTAGTCACTCCCCTAACATCCCTCATACCCTAATCGGCTTTGGTTCCGGTCAAATATAAGCAGAACTCTTCAAATCCCAAATCTGAGTTCAAGAACCCTAAAAACCAAAACCTGGTTCGTGTTGAGGTAAGTTCCCGGTGTAATCTTCTTTTCTTTCCTTTTGTTTGTGCATATGTTCGTATATTTGTTCTGAATCTTTTGATTATTTTCTGTCAGTTCCCCCCATCTTCAAAAGACCCTTTTGTTTGGTCGATTTCTTTTCTTAAATGTTAATGGAGTGTTATAACATGCCTATTCGCTTCGATTGATGTTGTCAACTAGTTTAAGTTTCATAAACTGCATAATTAAATGTCCCGAGTTTTGAAATAAATTGGTACCCTGTTTAGTCTATGTTGTTAGTCGTTTAATTGTTACGTATGATAGTTCGTATAGTCGACCTGAGTAACGTCGTCAAATAATTAAGTGTTGTAAAGTTCCATTGTTGTCCGAAAAGGGCCTGAAACACTCAGTTTGTTTCTGTTTTAGGTTTAGTTGATTAGCGACTAATTAGTATACGTTATAACTCGCAAAGTTGACTCGACACATGTTTGACGTTAGTTTCGCAGTATTAAATAACAAACGACCTAACTCTTACTGGCTGATTTTGTTGAATGGTTGTGTTGGACTGATTATAGGTTGGTTTGTTAGCTGTGGGGGGTTCGAACTAGTTCTCAAAGGGTCATAACTGGCAAATCCAATAGAATGAAAGGGTGGGGCAAGGCAGTAATGATCAAGGGCCTTTTGGGTAATCTTGGTTGGGCAAAGACTGATTAAATATTCAGGATTAATGGGCTATCAATTGTTTAATCAGAAATACTATTAATCTAGTATTAGTGGGGACAAAACATAAGAGTATGGGAGTTTAATACTTAACTAAACCCATGACTCTTGAATAGAGAAATAGGCCAGGCGTGGGGAACCAAATGTTTTGCATCAAGAAGATGCTTAGGCATGGGGAATGAAGGGGATGGGCAGACCTTAGGCTGGAAATTCCAGGCAGACCTGAGGGGGTTCTCTTTTAGGTTATAAATAGAGCTATTTTTAGCTAAGAAGGGGCGGGGACACTTTTAGTCTTCAGAGGGGGGAAAATAGAAAGAAATTTCAGAATACTGTGAATGAGTACTGTCTGAAAACTGCATAAGAGTTCAAATTGGTCAAGCTATCTTTGCTAATTGTTGTTGGTTATTTGCCGAGCTGTTTGTGATTGTTGAACTGCTGGTGCTGTTACATTGAATACTCTGGTTTTCTGTTGGTTCACCATTCTGTTTCTGGGATTGCCTGTTTATTGCTCGACCACTTGTGAGCTTCATCATTGTGGCTGGTTGTTTGTTGCTGTGTTGTTGCTGTTTATCTGCTGTTGCTGTGTTTGTTGCATACTACTCAGCTGATCATTGTCCTTCTTCTTTTTCTTTGCTATACCAGGTACACGATTACTACTGTCCATGTAACTTGAAAAGTTGAGCATGAATACAAAAGAGAAGAGTTGAAGATTGTTTATTTTTAGACATAGCTTGTATACTGAATATCACGGAATGTATAGTAGTTTTACATTTCCGTTTGGATACTTGAGTTAGCTCTCATACATAGCAAATATCAATGGTAGGGTAGCTTGATATTTTATTATGTGTGTAGGTTGATAGATAAAAGGTTTGACAGTATAATAGGCTATAGCTCAGAAATGAGCTATGTCTGTGATTAGCATGTCCATTAATGCATGAAAACTATCCATCATTAGTTAAACCTCCTTCCCTTTTGATAAACTACCTTATTATAATTGATAAACCACACCTTTAGAACAAAGAACACAAGTTTACGGTCTCAACCTCATGAAGATTGATCCCAAGTTGAAACGGACCAAGCAGGCCCTCGTCAGAAAGTCAGCGGCCCAGGCTTGGCCAACCCCGCACAAGCTGGGTTTGGGCCCATGAGATTCGATTGCTCGCTCATAGGCGTGGCCCTGTTTCTGAATTTTGTAAAAGTATTCGGAATCCTGCTGTAAATAACCGACAAGCATGTAATTAACTAGGGCTATTTCTGCTTTCGATTAGTAGAGACAAACACGACAAGAAACGTAGCTGCTATAGGATATCCTTTTAAAATAAAGACGGGATGAGCCTCGACAAATAAAACGCACAAGATGCGGGGCCCTCGTTCAATGTATATATCAAAGCATTCAGTTTTCCAGGGCGGTTCGTTTAGCAAATTTCACGGCCCCACCCAAAGTAATGACACGCTAGTCGCTTTAGGGGCGTATTTAATAATGCTATCTCCTTAAACTCGGGTGCACATTTATGTGACCCAAATCCAAATCTCAACGGAATCGAGATGTGTCTCTAATCACGGGTATATTGATTATGGCGTGGCCCGAGATGCATTTCCATGATGTTGCAAATTCTTTAACAATAAATGAGACGAGCCTCGACAAACAAATGTACAAGTCGCGGGGCCCTCTAAATATATATATATTGAAGTACTTAGAATTCGGGACAGGCCGTCTAGCGAATTTTACGGCCTTCTCCAAATAACAACACGCTAGTTGCTTAGGCACGCTTTTAATAACCTATTTTCCTTAACTCGGGTGCACATTTATGTGACCCAAATCCAAATCTCAACCGAGTCGAGATATGTCAACAACCACGGGTGCATTGATGTAACATGGTTCGAGATATGTTTTCACAACGTTATAATCCCTTATAAAAATAATAATAATAATTATGAAAGCGGTAAAAAGGTAAAATTTGCACATAAGTTCATATTAGTATAAAATCAGATAATCAAGCCGAATATAACAGTTAAGCGACCGTGCTAGAACCACAGAACTCGGGAATGCCTAACACCTTCTCCCGGGTTAACAAAATTCCTTATCCGGATTTCTGGTACGCAGACTGTAATATAGAGTCATTCTTTTTCCTCGATTCAGGATTAAAATTGGTGACTTGGGACACCCTAAATCTCCCAAGTGGCGACTCTGAAATGAATAAACAAATCCCGTTTCGATTGTCCTTTAATTGGAAAAACTACCTTGTACCCTCTCGGGTACGGAAAAAGGAGGTGTGACATTGGGCAGCCAAGGCCAACTTCCATGAGATTACAAATGGCAAATAGAATGATGAAGAGACCATTGGGTATTATTGATGATGTGCTTGTCCGGGTGGACAAATTTATTTTGTTAGCTGACTTTGTGATCTTGGACTACGAGGTGGACTATGAAGTTCCTATCATATTGGAAAGACCTTTCCTAGCTACGGGGAAGACCTTAATTGATGTGGAAGCAGGAGAACTCACCTTCCGGGTGGGTGATGAAAAGGTGGTCTTTCATGTGTGCAAATCAATGAAGCAGCCCAATAGTACCGAGGTGTGCTCTTTTGAGGACCTCGTTACAGCAGTGATAATTGATGACACCAGTGCAATGATCAATGTGGAGGACCCATTGGAGGTCGTATTGTTGAATCTTGATGTCAATGAGGAAGCAAGTTGAGTGGAGTGTGTGAATGCTTTACATGGAATGGGCTCTTACTCTTATGAGCCTAGGAAATTATCTTTGGATCTCGAGAATAGAAAGACTCCACCAACAAAGCCTTCAATTGAGGAGCCTCCGGTGTTGGAGTTGAAACCGCTGCCTCCACACCTCATGTATGAGTTCTTAGGCTCAAATTCTACTTTACCAGTTATTCTTTCTTCATGCCTTACTAACATGCAGGTTGATGCCACATTGGCGGTGCTTCAAAAGCAAAAAAAGGCAATTGGATGGACTTTAAATGATATTCAGGGAATAAGCCCCGCATTCTGTATGCATAATATTATTCTGGAAGATGATGCAAAGCCCTCCTTGGAGCATCAAAGGAGGTTGAATGAGGCAATGCAAGAAGTTGTGAAAAAGGAGGTGATCAAGTGGTTGGATGCCGGGGTTGTGTACCCCATCTCTGATAGCTCTTGGACTTCACTGGTGCAATGTGTACCGAAGAAGGGTGGCATGACCGTGGTTACAAATTCACAAAATGAGTTAATTCCTACAAGAACTATTACCGATTGGAGGGTATGCATGGACTACCGCAAGTTGAATAAAGTGACCAGCAAGGATTACTTTCCTTTGCCTTTTCTTGATCAGATGTTGGATCGACTTGCTGGGCGTGCCTTCTACTGTTTCTTGGATGGGTATTCTGGGTACAACCAAATCTTGATTGCTCCGGAAGATCAGGAGAAGACCACATTCACTTGTCTATATGGCACTTTTGCCTTTTCTAGAATGCCCTTTGGGTTGTGTAATGCACTGGCTACATTTCAGCGGTGTATGATGGCCATTTTCATCGATATGGTGGAAGACATTTTGGACATGTTCATAGACGACTTTAGTTTTATGGGGGATTCATTTGATGAGTGCTTGAAGAATCTTGATAGAGTTTTGGCCCGTTGTAAAAAACCAATCTTGTCCTCAATAGGGAGAAATGCCACTTTATGGTGGAAAAAGGAATAGTTCTTGGGCATAAACTTTCGAAGCATGGTATTGAGGTAGATAAAGCAAAGATCGATGTAATTTCAAGGCTCCCTCCCCTACATCCGTCAAGGGAGTTCAAAGTTTTCTTGGGCATGCGGGGTTCTACCGGAGATTTATCAAAGACTTTTTGAAGGTAGTGAATCCTTGTGCAAGTTGTTGGAAAAAGATGCTAAATTCGTGTTTGATGAAAAGTGTATGAAAGCCTTTGAACTTCTCAAGCATAAGTTGACCACCACTCCTATCATTACCCCGCCTAATTGGATCTTACCCTTTGAGCTTATGTGTGATGCGAGTGATGTTGCGGTTGGGGCGGTTTTGGGTCAAAGAGTGAACAAAATGTTTCATCTAGTGTACTATGCGAGCAAGACAATGAATGATGCTCAAGTGAACTACACGGTGATCGAGAAAGAACTTTTGGCTATTGTGTTCACAATGGAGAAATTTCGGCCGTACCTTATGGGTGCTAAGGTTATTATTCATACCGACCATACCGCACTCCGGTACTTGATGACGAAGAAGGATTCCAAAGCTATACTGATGCGATAGCTCTTGTTACTTCAAGAGTTTGATTTGGAGATTGTGGATCGGAAGAGTAGTGAGAACCAAGTGGCAGACCACTTGTCCCGCTTGGAGGAGGAAAGGAGGCCTCGTGATGACCTAGAGATCAATGATTCATTTCTCGACGAATAACTCCTTTCGGTGTCGATGAATGATATTCCATGGTTTGCCGATGTTGCTAATTTCCTTGTGACTAGTATAATCTCGTGTGATCTCTCTTCTAACCAAAGGAAGAAGCTCAAACGGGATAGTTTGGATTTCTATTGGGATAAGCCGTACTTGTTCAAGATCTGCACAGATGGTGTGATCCGAAGGTGTGTCTCGGAGGAAGAGCAATTGAGTATCTTGGAGGCTTGTTATTCCTCTCCCTATGGTGGCCATTATGGCGGGGCAAGGACGGCTTCTAAAGTTCTTAACTGTGGGTTTTATTGGCCAACTTTGTTCAAAGATATGGGTGATTTTGTGAAGAGATGCGACGAATGCCAAAGAGCGGGGGGAATTTTGAAGAAAGATGAGATGCCTCTCAATACTATCCTTGAGGTTGATATTTTTGATATATGGGGCATTGATTTTATATGCCTGTTTGTTAGCTCATGTGGGAACACATACATTCTTGTGGTGGTGAACTATGTTTCAAAGTGGGTTGAACCGTGGCGGTGCCTAACAATGAGGCCCGGAGTGTTGTTGCATTTTTCAAGAAGAGCATTTTTACAAGGTTTGGCACTCCTCGTGCAATCATAAGTGATGGGGGGTCTCATTTTTGCAATAGAGCTTTTGATACTTTGCTTTCAAAGTATGGTGTCAATCACAAAGTTTCTACTCCCTATCATCCTCAAGCAAATGGTCAAGTTGAAGTCTCCAACAGGGAAATCAAAAGCATATTGTCAAAGACGGTCAATGCAAATAGGACTGATTGGTCAAAGAAGTTGGATGACGCTCTATGGGCAAATAGGACTGCTTACAAAACTCTGATTGGTATGTCTCCGTATCGGTTGGTGTTTGGGAAAGCTTGCCATCTATCGGTTGAGTTAGAGCACAAGGCCATGTGGGCTTTGAGGAAGCTAAATCTTACATGGGATGTTGCAACTAATCTTCGTGTGGACTAGCTTAATGAACTTGATGAATTCCGATTCCATGCCTACTCCAGTTCGTCCTTGTACAAGGACAAGATGAAGTACTCTCATGATAAATATGCTCGTAGCAAGGAGTTCAAAGTTGTTGATTTGGTTCTCTTGTTCAACTCTCGGTTACGTGTGTTTCGGGGAAAGCTTATATCAAAATGGAGTGGACCTTTTGAAGTAGTGTGTGTGAACCCGTTTGGTCCTCTTGATTTAAAGAACAAAAATGGGGAAGTTTTTAGAGTGAATGGGCATAGGGTCAAGCACTACTTGGGAAAAATTGATGACATCCACGTGGTGGCACTTCTTTATCTCAAATGATGTGATGGTAACCTGCGTCGTGCCGCGACGTTAAATCAGGCGCTTCTTGGGAGGCAACCCATGTGTTTTTCTTCTTGTCTTTATTTGATTTTCCTTGTAGTATAGGATTGATTTTTGGATTAACTAGTTGTGAGATGCTACATGATTATGTTGATGCACTGCAGGAAATAGTGAAAAAAAGTGTTCAGGTCTCTGAAGTTGTCAATACGGACGCACTACATTCAGTGTGGACCGCACTGATGGAGGGTGAAATATCGACCTCTCTGAAGTTTGTCACTGCGGCAACACTATATTTTGTACGGTCCATGGTGGACCACTGCGGCCGCATGATATTTTGTGCGGACCATAGTGAGTTGCCTTCTAAAACTTAACTCAAGCTGTGTGGTGCAGACCGCAGTCGATTCTGTGCCGTCCGCATTGGTTGGTGAGACTGGGTCCCAGGTCCTTTTCTATAAATAGGGCCTGAGGCTCTCCTATTACACTTTTCGAACTCTTGACTCTCAGAAATAGTAAATCACTGTTCATCTGCTCATTTACTCGAAATTAATTGCTTGAAATCATTAATCTTCATTTCATCTCACATCTGGTAACTTAACTTCTTTTTAATTGCTTTAATTTTGTTATTTTCCTTTACTTTTTGTTTTTCTTGTCTTTTATTTTGTTCCTCTCGTAGTTTCTTCAATAGGTTAGGTTAGGGTAGTTAAATTCTTGATTAATGTAGACTTAGATAGTTATCAACACTGGGAAAACACATAGGGACCTTACTTAGGTGAAAAATAGGACTTAAAATCAAAATTCATAAAACCCTAAGTTAGTGTTGCCTTTGGGCACTCAGTGCAGACCGCAGTCAATTCTGTACGGTCCGCGGTGCCCTTATGCAGTCCACAGTAGCATTTTGTACGGACCGCATTGCTGAAAGACTTGAAAGCTGAACTTTGGTGACTGCGACCACACTACATTTTGTGCGGTCCACATTGGTCCCTGTGCGGCCGCACTACCTTTTGTGCGATCCGCATTGCCTGGATATAGAGAGTGGGTAGTCTGAACCCCACCTCTGTGCGGACCGCATGGCCATTTTGTGCGGTCCGCATTGGCCTCTATGCGGCCGTACACCATTCTGTGCAGTCCACACTGCATATCTTCTGCAACTGTCTGAAATTCTTTCTACAACTCTGTTTTAATTGCTTCTACTGATAATAACAAGCTAATTGGATTGTGTTTGCAGACAATGGTGAAACAACGAGGTAAAGGCTCTAAACAATCAGGCAGAGGAGAATCCTTCCGGGGAGGGAAACAAAAAATGGTAAGATTGACTGTTCAAGCCCGGCAAAACTTTAAAAATATGAGGAAGATGATTAAAGCTGCTGATAGGGCCATTGACAAGTCTGGGAGTGAGTACGAGCCCTCCCAGGAGATATCTTCAGACTCAATCCCCGAGTACATCCCTGACTGGCCGGAGAGAAATAGACTAAGAGACACTCCCCCCATTTCCCCTGCTGCCCAAGCGTCAGTAAATGTATCTTCTGGGTCATCTGAGGGCTCAGTTGAAGGCGGTGAGGATGAATACTCTATCTCTCCCACAACTTTATTATTCGGAGAGGGTGCAGTAGGAAATAAGGAGGAAGTAGGAGGAGAAGATGTAGTTGGAGAAAGGGGTGAACCTCAAGTGGGGGGTGTTGCTAGAACTAGGAAACTGGAGGCGTGGCAAGACCGGTTTGTGAGTGAGGTAGCGTATCATAAATACCGAGAAGGTGGCCGGTAAGGAAGTTGATCCCAGAGAGGAGTTTTGTGGATCTCACAACCCCAATGTGAGGAGGCAGTTTAGGGAGAGAGTTGGCTGGGAGTATTTCTTGAACAACTGTGAGTATGCAAACGAGCACCTGGTCAAGGAATTCTATACCAATGTTTCCCACATCAAAAAGGGCACAAAAGTGACCAAGGTGCGAAATCTGAAGGTGCTTTTTGATGGGAAAACAATAAATGATTACCTCGGCTTTGATGAGGAGGATGAGGAACTGTATATGGCAAAGATGGAATTGGGCGAGGAAGTCCGTCCCTGGTTGGCACAGTATCTGGCAATCCCAGGTACCACCCCCGATTGGCTAAATGCGGGAGTGAAAATTTTGAGAAGAAGTTTGAATTTCGAAGCCAAGGGGTGGGAAACATTTGTGTGTAGCAGATTGGACCCCACTACTCATGACAACTCCTTCCCTCTTCATCGAGCAGTTTTGGTGGCATCGATCATGGCGGGATACCCGATTAATGTCGGGAAGGTAATGTCTCGGGTAATCACACTTGTAGGCAATGAACATGACAAAAACTACCCTTTCCCCAGCTTCTTGACTATGTACTTCAGGGACCTCAAAGTTGAAAAGAGGCCATTTGATATCAAGGTCAAAGCGAGGGCCCCATTCTCTTGGTACAACATGCAGGGGGATGACAACCCAAAGAGCAAGAACTTTAAGGGAACAACTACTGCTCCAACTGGCCAGTCTGAAGAGCCAGTTGTGGTAGTGGCTCCTACTCAGCCTGCCTCCACCTCCACAGACATTCCTCCTGGCCCATCCACCTCAGCAGATCTGGAGATACCCTATTCCCGAGCTTATCTAGTAACTGCCCACCGACTGAGCCAGGCTCTTCTCAGTATCAACAACTAGATATAGATAGCGTCATCCAAGTTGTCTATCCTTACTACCACAGTAGAGGCTCAGTCAGCTTCTCCGCCTTCATAGGTCCGATAGTCCATAGAGGATGCCCTCAAGGAGATTCTGGCCTACTCAAAGAAAATCCTCGACACTCAGAAGGTACTCACGGATGTAGTTGATTCATATAGCAAGGCTCTTAAGGAGCTTGCTAAGGAGCACAAGAAGTTGAGGAAGACGCGGGCTTCCAAGGAGTCCATAAAGGCATTGAGGGTTGATGTTGACAGGATCAAGGCAGATCATCTGCCTTTGGACTTATTGCTACAGGACCCAGTACCATCAGCTCATCCCCAGCCCGAGCAGTCCTAGAGGCCTCCCAAGAGGATGATTCTCAGGATGGACGATGCAGTCATCCAGTTGGCAGACCCACCAGAGGCCTCATCCAATCAGCCACAGGATGCACCTCAAGAGCCTGTCCAGGCCCAAGTCCCAGTAGTAGAGCAGCAGGCCATAGGGAACCAGTCTGAGGTTCTCGAGCATAGTGAGGACCCAAGGACCACTCAGGAGCCCATGCAGGCAGACGGTCCATAGGGAGTCTCTATATCCTTTTCTCTTTTCTTTTTGGTGCTTATTTAGTTTAGTTGGCATTGGGGACAATGCCAGCTTTTATTTGAGGGTGTAGGCCCTACTTTTATGGATTTGGATTACTGTATATATTTGACAATTTTTATGTTTCCTTTATTTTTCATCTTTGGGTTGTGTATAATTTTAACATTTCGTTACATTTATTGTACTTTTATTTTACTCTGGGTCTGTATATAAAGTTATGTTACATTGTACATATTCATTCCATCTATTGTATATTCGACAAATCCCCTCTTGTATATATTCATTTTACTTTCTGCAATTTTTCATTCTTAGCTTCTTATTTATGTTCGTAGCTTCGTGTTTTGAAAGTTTGCAATAAGCCTTTGGTTTTCTTAATACCACGGTTCTTTCCAAAGGTGGAGTTTGTGTGAACCAGGTGGCTCTTCCCAATGATGGATGGCGTGACAACCTTCTTAAGGGTTTGAGTCCGTTTTTTTTTGTTTTTGGTAGTTAGTGATAAAGGTGCCTCAAGTAAAGCTTCACTTGGGCCTAGCACATTTGCCTTTGATCTTATGGTCAAAAATAAATTGTTGTGTTTAAGATGGTGAAAGTCGTGACTTTGAGACTCTTGTGTTGACCGATAATCATCAAGTGGTTTTTTGGGACCATTGTGTGCTCAAATCTTATCTAAGGTCATTGTGGGCCCCCCGGCTCTGTGTCTTTAGCAATCTCATAGCTTGTGTGGTGAGAAATTACAGTGCAAGTCCAAGTCCCGAGCCATTGGTCTAGAACTTGTCCTGAATGTTTGTTGAGGCGAAATCCTATGAGAATTTTGACTTGAGACATGATTATAGGCTCTCCTTGGTCCAAATGATAGCTTGAAAACTTCCATAATCTACCAATGATAAGATCCCTAGCCAACCCTTTTGAGCCTTAGACCTTTTTCCTTCAAAGAATCATGAGACAAGCCTTTGCCTGTTCTAAAAGATACCCTCTCTTGGCACCTGATCTTTCCTTTAGCACATGGCAAAAGTATAAATTTGGGGGAGAGACGATGATGGCAACAAAGTGGTAAAAAGGTACAAAATGAAGAAAAAGAAAGGCAATGAAAAAAGAAAGAAAAGCAAAAAGACAAAAAGAATGCTCAAAGTAGGATTGAATAAAAAGGGATTCAAGAAAAGCAAAGAATGAAAGGTGTGAAAAGTTGAGAAAGGAGAAAAGATTTGAAATGTATAAGAAAGAGTGACAGTGTGTCTCTCTAACCCCTTAGAAAGAAGTGAAAAGACTCAAAAGTCAAATGAATTTGAGCCAAAATGAAACAAAAGAAGTGCTTAAGGGAAGATGGAACCTACTTAGACCAAACATTACCTACCCTAAACCAAAAGCCTTCACTATGTCTCCAAAAAAGCCCTATATGATCTTGAGTTGAATGAAACATACATTAGTGGTGACTCATATAAGGGGCAAGCATATGGTACTTAGAGCCGGACTCGTGACTTTTCCTTGAGAGAGATGAGTGATTTTGCATTAACCTCGTTCTGAGTGCCATTATTCTAAAGGTGAGGTTTGCTTAGGGAGAGTTCAGGATGTATGAGTTTGGGTTCCATAATGACCAAAGTAACAGAAAGAGTTCTTCGATGTATTGAGTCAACTCTTGATGCTCTTGTGTCACACTTAATCCATGGTGTTTCAAAGAGTAAATGTTGTTAATGATTCATTTGTATTGAGGGCAATTGTTAGTCCCACTTGATGCTAGATGAGGTTACTATAGGACATCTGAATTTTCTAGGATTTTCACTTAAGGGGTGGGCTTTATTTTGTTTGCTTGAGGACAAGCAAAAGCTTAAGTTTGGGGGAGTTGATAACTAGGGATTTTTCTACATTTTATACTCCTTCTTGCTTAAGTTTTGATTATAAATGTGTACAAAATAGTCCCAAAGGCTCACAAGTTGTGCTTGATTGCAGGTCTGATCAACAAGGTGACAAGATGTCAAAGATCAGCTCAAAAGGAGTAAAACTTGCACAAGTATCAAGACAAGACAAAGCTCAGACAAAGCAAGGCCAGTGCGGCCGCACACCATTTTGTGTGGTCCGCACAAGTGAGGTTTAGAGAGTATGATATTCAGGCAAAAAGGGCAATGCAGCCGCACTAGATTTTGTGCGGTCTGTATTGAGATCAATGCGGCCGCACTCAATTTAGTACAGTCCTCAGTAAGAAGGATCAGAGAGTTGCCAGTTCCGAGTTTCAAGCCAATGCGGTCCACACTCCATTTCATGCAGACCGCACTAGAAACCTCCGCGGTCGTACTCTATTCTGTGCGGTCCGCATTGCCTGAGTTCAGAGAGATGGAGTTTTATGTCAAGAGCCTTAGTGCGGCCGCACGTGATTTTGTGCGGTCGGCACTAGCCCCGTAGGGGTATTTTTGTCCAAATTTTTCAGCTTAGAATAAATAGCTTCTTTTCCCATTTTTAGGTCATCAGATAGTTTTAGCTAAGAGTTGCGCTTGTGGGTTCGAATATTTTAGCTATTTTGGGCAATTTTATCTACATTTCAACATTGAATCTTCTTGCTTAACCTAGTAATTAATTAATATAAGTTGTTCTTCATCTATTTCTTGCTTTTCTTCTTTAGTTATGAGTAGCTAAGTTGTGGCTCAACTCTAGTGTGGGTAATTGATAGGTCTTGTGTTTTAGGGCTAGATTGAATATGGGTGTTTGATATTTGGGCTAATTTCATGTTTAATTACTGAATTAGTGGTTGCAAATACTAGTTTGTGTTTAGTTGACTTGAACTCTTCTTGAGAAAGAGAGCTTGAGTTTCTGAAATTGGTCAAATAAGGAATTGGGGCGTACTCAAGAGATTGATAGCCCCAATTAAAGGGTTAAAGCTTGAGAGAGTAATACCCGACTTGAACCTTGATTGTTTGTGCAAATTTGCATACCCAATTGGTCTTGAGAAAGTCAATTCGGGTAAAATCACTTGAACCACCGAGAGGTGTAGAGTGGGTAAAATCATGCAACAATTATATCATACTCTCCAAATATGTCAATCATGCCTTAGACTCAAGTATCCGACCACCTAGGCGAAAGTCACTACCCTAGTGTCTTTTATACCATTTGAACAACCCGCAACATTTTACTCTTAGCTTATTCTAGTTTAATTTACCATTGTAGTTTGATAAAAGTAGAAGTAAAACAAAAACCCAAAAATGTTTAGAAGTGTAATTTGGAACACATACACGACTCCAAACTAGATAGATACCCGACTCCAACTTCTAGCTCTGTGAAAATCGATCCTGACCCTAAATCGGGTAAAAGCTGCTTTGACCCTCTCTCGCTACTCAATAGTAGTGCAGGGTACGCTTCGACCACTTTTTGGCACCGTTGCCGGGGAGTTAACGGTTTTGTTTATCTATTTTATAGTGGTGCTCCTTCGAGAGGTCAGTTTCAGCACGGCAGGGGCCATCCATTTAGGCACGCTCAACCAACTCGCCCAGGTTATCGTGGGGCGTCATCGGGTCATGGTTCTCACATCTCTCATCAGGGCCAGTCATCACTTAGTTCCTTTCCATGTGGGACGCATCCCGTGCTCCATCAGTTTAGGGCTCTTCTATGTCAGTGCATCAGCTAGTCATTCCGGTGTTCGGGGTTCCCTTCAGTCCCCTTCTCTAGCACCCGGGAGTTGTTATGAGTGTGGAGAGATGGGTCATATGTGGAGGCAGTGTCCTTATCGTCTTGTGGGTTCATCTCAACAGAGGAGTTAGCCATCGGCTTCAGCACCAGTTACTTCACACCACCCGCCCAACCAGTTAGGGGTGGAGGTCAGTCAGTTAAGGGTCGCCCTAGAGGGGGAGGTCGATCAGGTGGCGGTCAGGCCCGTTTCTATGCACTTCTAGCTAGACCCGATGCTATTGCTTCCGATGCTATTATTACAGGTATTGTTTCAGTCTGCCACAGAGATGCCTCTATATTATTTGATCTCGGTTCCACCTTTTCTTATGTGTCATCATATTTTTCTCGTTATTTGGGTACGTCTCGTGAGTCTCTTGCTTCACATGTTCGTGTATCTACCCCGGTGGGCTATACTGTTATTGTAAACCGTGTGTACCGGTCGTGTGTGGTGACTATTAGGGGTCTGGAGACTTGAGTGGATCTTTTATTATTGTGTATGGTGTATTTTGATGTCAGTTTGGGCATGGATTGGTTATCTCCATGTTGTGCTATTCTGGACTGTCATGCCAAGACAGACACATTGGCCATACCAGGTGTGCCACGGATTGAGTGGCGAGGTTTGACTGATTATGTTCCTAGTAGGGTAGTCTCATTCTTGAAGGCCCAATGTATGGTTGAGAAGGGTTATCTTTCGTATATAGCATTTGTGAGGGATGTCAGTGCAGAGACTCCCAGTATTGATTCTGTTCTAGTCGTGAGGGATTTTCCCGATGTGTTTCCTACAGATCTACCGGGCATGCCACTGGATAGGGATATTGATTTTGGTATCGACCTGGTGGCGGGCACTCAGCCCATCTCTATTCCGCCGTATCGTATGGCACTAGCGGAGTTGAAGGAGTTAAAGGAGCAGCTTCAGGAACTCCTTGATAAGGGGTTCATTCGGCCTAGTATGTCACCTTGGGTGCGCCGGTTCTATTTGTGATGATGAAGGATGACACTATGAGGATGTGCATTGATTATAGGCAATTGAACAAAGTAACAATTAAGAACAAGTATCCTTTGCCTCGCATTGATGATTTATTCAACTAGCTTCAGGGAGCGAGATTGTTCTCCAAGATTGATCTCCGTTCAGGTTATCACCAATTGAAAAACAGGGACTCAGATATTCTTAAGATAGCTTTCAGGACCCGATATGGTCATTATGAGTTCTTAGTGATGTCTTTTGGGCTGACCAATACCCCAGCAGCGTTCATGCATTTGATGAACAAGGTATTCTGGCCTTATCTTGACTCGTTTGTCCTAGTATTCATTGATGATATTCTGGTGTATTCGCATAGTCAAGAGGAGCACACAGAGCATTTGAGAGTGGTGTTGCAGAGATTGAGGGAGGAGAAGCTTTATGCAAAATTCTCCAAGTGTGAGTTTTGGCTTAGTTCAGTGGCTTTCTTGGGGCATGTGGTGTCCAGCGAGGGTATTCAGGGTGATCCGAAGAAGATAGAGGTGGTTCAGAGTTGGCCCAGACCATCATCAGCCATAGAGATTCGCGGCTTTCTTGGTTTGGCAGGCTATTATCGCTGGTTTGTTCAGGGATTCTCATCTATTAAATCGCCCTTGACCAAGTTGACTTCAGAAGGGTGCTTCATTTGTATGGTCGGATGAGTGTGAGGAGGGCTTTCAGAAGCTCAAAATAGCCTTGACCACGACTCCAGTGTTAGTTTTGCCATCAGCTTTAGGTTCATATACCGTGTATTGTGATTCTTTGAGAGTTGGTATTGGTTTTGTATTGATGTAGGAGGGTAGAGTTATTCTTATGCTTCTCGTCAGTTGAATCCTCATGAGAAGAACTATCCCGTTCATGATTTAGAGTTGGTTGCCATAGTTCACGCATTGAAGATTTGGAGGCATTACTTGTATGGTGTGTCTTGTGAGGTGTTTACTGATCATCGTAGCCTCTAGCACTTGTTCAAGCAGAAGGATCTTAATTTGAGGCATCAGAGGTGTTTGGAGTTGCTAAAGGATTATGATATTACTATATTGTACCATCCAGGAAAGGCCAATGTGGTGGCTGATACTTTGAGCCGAAAGGCGGTGAGTATAGGAAGTTTGACATATATTCCAGTTAGGGAGAGACCTCTTGCAGTTGATGTTCAGGCCTTGGCCATTCGATTCGTGAGGTTAGATATTTCGCAGCCCAATCGGGTATTGGCTTCTATGATTTCTCGGTCTTCCTTATATTATCGCATCAGAGAGCGCCAGTATGATGATCCACATTTGCTTGTCCTTAAGGACAGAGTTCAACACGATGATGCTAGAGATGTGACAATTTGTGATCATGGGGTGTTAAGGATGCAGGGCTGGATATATGTGCCCAATGTAGATGGGCTTCGGGAGTTGATTCTGGAAGAGGCTCATAGCTCGCGGTCTTCCATTCATCCAGGTGCCGCGAAGATGTATCAAGATTTGAGGCAACATTATTGGTGGAGGAGGATGAATAAAGACATTGTGGGATATGTAGCTCGGTGTCTCAATTGTCAGCAGGTGAAATATGAGCATCAGAGACCGGGTGGCTTGCTTCAATAGATGGATATTCCAGAGTGGAAGTGGGATAGGATCACTATGGACTTTGTAGTTGGACTTCCACGGACTTTGAAGAAGTTCGATTCTATTTGGGTCATTATGGATCGGCTGACCAAGTTCGCGCACTTCATTCTTGTGTGTACTACCTATTCTTTAGAGCAGTTGGCAGAGATCTATATCCGGGAGATTGTTCGTTTGCATGGTGCCCTAATTTCCATCATCTCAGATAGGGGCACTCAGTTTACTTTGCAATTTTGGAGGTCTGTGTAGCGAGAGTTGGGTACTCAAGTTGAGTTGAGCACAACTTTTCACCCTCAGACTAACGGGCAGTCCGAGCGCACTATTCAGATATTGGAGGACATGTTGCGTGCTTGTGTCATTGATTTTGGAGAGTCATGGGATCAGTTCTTACCGCTTGTAGAGTTTACTTATAACAATAACTACCAGTCAAGTATTCAGATGGCTCCATATGAGGCTTTGTATGGGAGGTGGTGTAGATCTCCAGTTGGTTGGTTTGAGTCGGGTGAGGCTAGGCTATTGGGGACAGACTTGGTGTAGGATGCTTTAGAAAAGGTGAAGGTAATTCAGGAGAGGCTTCATACAGCACAGTCGAGACAAAAGAGTTATGCTGATAGGAAGGTTCGGGATGTGTCCTACATGGTTGGGGAGAAGGTTCTGTTGAAGGTTTCACCCATGAAGGGTGTTATGAGGTTTGGAAAGAAGGGTAAATTGAGTCCTCGGTTCATTGGGCCTTTTGAGGTGATTAGGAGGATTGGGGAGGTGGCTTATGAGCTTGCTTTGCCACCCAGCTTATCGAGTGTGCATCCGGTATTTCATGTTTCCATGCTTGGGAAGTATATTGGGGATCCGTATCATGTTCTGGATTTCAGCACGGTTCAGATAGATGATGATTTGACTTATGATGTGGAGCCAATAGCTATTTTGGAGCATCAGGTTCGAAAGTTTAGATCAAAGGATATAGCTTTAGTGAAAATGCAGTGGAGAGGTCGGCCCGTGGAGGAGGCTACCTGAGAGACTGAGCGGGAGATGCGGAGCAGATATCCTCACCTATTTGAGTCTTCAGGTATGTTTCTTTACTCGTTTGAGGACGAACGCTTGTTTAAGAGGGGGAGGATGTGACGAACCGGTCAGTCGTCTCATGAATTACTGCTCCGTTTTCCCCATTTCTACTTCTTATTGCTTTGTTTGTCAGTTCTATATGTGATCCGATTGGTTGGCTGGGTTCCGGAAAGGATTTGGTAAGGTTTGAGACACTTAGTCTCTTTTGAGGAAGCTTAAGTTGGAAAGGTCAATCAGATGTTGACTTATGTGTTAGAGGGCTCAGATGTGAGTTCCTATGGTTCAGATAGCTTCGAGAGGTGATTTGGGACTTAGGAGCGTGATCGAAATGTGTTTTGGAAGTCCGGAGTAGATTTAGGCTTCAATTGGCAAAATTGGATTTTTGGCTTTTTCTAATTGATAGGTGATATTTTGATATAGGGGTCGGAATGGAATTCCGAGAGTTGCAGTAGTTCTGTTGTGTCATTTAGGATGTGTGTACAAAATTTCAGGTCATTCGGACATGGTTTGGTTGGGTTTTCGATCAAAAGCGTAATTTAGAAGATTTTGGAATTCTTAGGCTTGAATCCGATGCGAATTTGGTGTTTTGATGTTGTTTTGAGCATTCCGAAGGTTGGAACAAGTTTGAATGATGTTATAGGATATGTTGGCATATTTGGTTGAGGTCCCGGGGGCCTCGGGTGAATTTCGGGTGGTCAATCGGACCATTTCATGTTATTGAGAATTGCAGAAAAACTGCTGAGTGTTGCAGAGAAATTTGACCTTCGCGTTTGCGAGTAGGTCCTCGCATTCGCGAAGGGTTAGCTGGTGAAGGCTAAGATTTTAGCCTTCGCGTTCGCGAGGAAGGCTCTGCGTTAGCGAAGGGCTGGGTGATTATGCATCGTGTTCACGAGAAGGGGAGCGCGTTCACGTAGAGGAAGTTGGTAGCTGGGTTTCAGGGTGTTTTGTTCATCGCGTTCGCGAGAGAGGGAGCGCATTCGCGAAGGGTTAGGCTGAGGAACCATCGTGTTCGCGAGGGTCAGGTCGCGATCGCGTAAGAGGGAAATCTAGTCAAAGTTGGTTTGTGTTTCGCGAACGCAAGGCGTTGACCGCGTTCGCGAAGAAGGAATTGAGACCTGGGCAGAATGTTTAAATAGTCGTCTTGTCCGCGAATTTATGGGTTTATTTCAACCATTTTTGAGCGATTTTGGAGCTTTTGAAGAGGATTGAAGAGGGATTTAAGGGGAAACACTTGGAGGTAAGATTCATGGACTTAATACTCGATTCTAATGTGAATTCTACCTAATTAATCATGGAAATTAAGCCTAAAATTGAAGAACTAGGGTTTGCAATTGGAGACCTAGAATTTGGGATTTGAGGGGTCATTTGTGGTTGGATTTTGATGCTTTTGGTATGAATAAACTCAGGGAGTGATAAGGAGTCCATTGATGTGATTTTTATCGGAATTCGAGACGTGGGCCCGGGGTCGGGTTTGGCCAATTCGGGATTTGTATTGTAATTTGATTTCTTTCGAGTGGGCTTTATTTCCTTAGCATATTTTGATGGTTTTGCACTGATTTTGGTTAGATTTGAAGCATCCGGAGGCGGATTCAAGGGGCAAAGGCATTGCAAACAAGAGATTTGGACCGGGTAGAGGTGAGTAATGATTGTAAATATTGTCCTGAGGGTATGAAACCCCGGATTTGCACATCGTTATGCTATATTGAGGTGACGCACACACTAGATGATGAGCGTGGGGTCGTGCACTGTTGGGGATTGTGACTTAGTCCATCCCGAATGACTATTTTATCGCGTATTTGACTGAAAACTGTTAGTTATCATCATGTTTTGGGTTGAATGCCATATTTGGGTTGAATGCCAACTATTTGAACCCTTAGGGGATTTTTATTGATATTTTCTCATTGTTTTGACTTTATACTTGAATTCAGTCATGACTGTTTTCATAACTTAGCCATGTTTACTCTGTTTTAAATATTAAATGATATTTTGGGCTAAGCATCATGTTATACTGTTGTCCGAGTGGCTTGTGAGATTCTGACTGAGTAAGGCCGAGGGCCTATGTTGTGAGGAAACACCTTATTATGATTATGAGGCCGAGGCCTGAGATTTGTACGCCACAAGGTGGCTTGTTGATACGAGGGCGAGAGCCTATTGATGATGCCACGAGATGGCTTGATATTACGCTTGGGTCGTAAGGAGCCCCTCCAGGAGTCTGCACACCTCCAGTGAGTGCGGGTACCCATTGTGATATGATATATAGCCCCAGGGGCTGGTATTATTCCATGTGTTGCCCGAGGGGTTGATTATGTTGGTATTGTGCCCGAGGGATGTTTCTTTATGTGTTTACCTTTCATAGTTGTCTGTCTTTACTTGCTTAACTGTTTAAAAAGGGATTTTAAGAAGTTTAAACTGAACTAAAGTGGCTTTTGCATAATTTCACTATTTTATGACTTTTTACTGGCTTTTACTGCTTCCTTATAGCCTATAATGTGTGTTACGTGATTTCTTGCTCTCAGTCTTTACTTATGATTATTACTCACTGAGTTGAAATACTCACTTTACTCCCTGCACCCCGTGTACAGATTCATGCGCATCAGGTCCCACTAGCGAGTGTTGATCTTTCCAGCTGAGGTGGATTCGAAGATTCTCTAGGCAGCTGCCGGCGTTCGCAACCCAGAGCTTCTTCTGTTATCTTATCTTTCTCTATTTTAGATCTGTATTAGACTATGTAGACTTTTTCTTGCCTTTATCCGGATTGTAGATGCTCATGACTGGTGACACCCCAATATGGCTGTGTTGGTTGTGTTTTTTGCAAATTGTATTGTTCACTGCTTAGGTTGGGATTTTATCATGTTTAAGACTTAATATTTATTATCCTAATTACTTAAAAACGAAACGGGAATGTGTCGGCTGACCTTGTCTTCATGAGAGCAGTCATCATGACCGGGTCCGGATTTAGGGTCGTGATATGTTAGTTCGAACTATTCCTTGTCTAGAATGTTAGATAAACACACTTGTCCTTTATAATTGTGTAAGGGATTCTAAAGAAGTTTATAATGTGTTCAGTCAATCCATTCGTTCCAGTTAAAGTTTTGAGTTGGATGATTAGTCTCTTGAAAAATATAAGAAATAAAAAGTAGTAGTAACAATTTTCTCAATGCATTAAGAGAAACAACTAAGAATCCTAAATTTGATTCGAGTTAATACTTCGTATAAATAACCATTTATGCATAAAAGAGACTGGTGGTGGAATGAAGCGGTCCAAGGTAAAGTGGAAGCGAAGAAGGCGGCATAGCTGAAGTTAGTGGGGAGCATAGGTGAGGAGGAGAGGCGAGCGTGCATGGAGAGATATAAGGTAGCTAGGAAGGAAGCCAAACTGTCGGTCACGGAGGCTAAGACTGCGGCTTATAGTCGTATGTACGAGGAACTGGGGAAAAGGGCGGGGAGAATAAGTTATTCCGGCTGGCCAAGTTGAGAGAGAAGAAGGCTCGGGATTTGGACCAAGTGAGATACATCAAGGACGAAGATGGTAGGATACTAATGGAAGATGCCCAGATTAAGAGGAGATGACAGACTTACTTCCATAAAATTCTGAATGAAAAAGCGGATCGGGATATTGTGCTAGGCGAATTGGAGCATTCCGATAGTCACTGTGACTTCAGGCGTTGCAGGAGTATCAAGGTTGAGGAGGTCGTAGGGGCTATGCGTAAGATGATTAGAGGCAGAGCAACCGAACCAGAAGAGATTCCGGTGGAATTTTCGAAGTGTATAGGGAGAGCAGGTTTGGAGTGGTTGACTGGGCTATTTAATGTTATTTTTAAGTCAAAGAGGATGTCGGGTGAGTGGAGGTGGAGTACGGTGGTTCCATTGTATAAGAATAAAGGTGATATCCAGAGTTGTAACAATTATAAGGGTATGAAATTACTGAGTCATACCATGAAAGTATGGGAGAGGGTCATTGAAGCGAGGGTGAGGATGACAGTGTCTATATTAGACAACCAATTGGGGTTCATGCCGGGTCGTTCAACCACAGAAGCTATACACCTTGTTAGGAGGTTGGTGGAACTGTAAAAAGAGAGAGAAAGAAGGATCTGAACATGGTGTTTATTAACCTAGAGAAAGCGTATGACAAGGTTCTTAGAGAAGTTCTCTAGAGGTGCTTGGAGGCAAAAGGTGTGTCGGTTCCCTAAATTATGGCGATTAGGGACATGTATGATGGGGCTAAGACTCGGGTTAGGATGGTAGGAGGCGAATCTAAACATTTTTCGGTTGAAATAGGGTTACACCAAGGCTTTATGCTCAGTCCGTTCTTATTCGCCCTAGTGATGGATGCATTAACAAACCATATCCAAGGGGAGGTGTCATGGTGCATGCTATTTGTCGATGACATAGTTCTGATCGATGGGTCACGAACCGGTGTTAACGAAAGACTGGAAGTTTGGAGACAAACTCTTGAGTCTAAAGGTTTCAAGCTGAGCAGAATGAAGACGGAATACTTGGAGTGTATTTTCAGCACTGAGCCGGGGGAAGTGGGCATGGATGTGAGGCTTGAATCACAGGTTATCCCAAGTAGAGGCAGCTTCAAGTACCTTGGGTCGGTTATCCATGGGGGAGGGAAGATCAATGAAGATGTCGCACACCGTATTGGGGTAGGATGGATGGAGTAGAGGTTAGTATCCAGAGTTTTGTGTGACAAGAGAGTGCCACGATACTCAAAGGTAAGTTCTATAAAGTGGTGGTTAGACCGTCCATGATGTATGGGGCTGAGTATTGGCCTGTTAAGAACTCACATATCCAAAAGATGAAAGTAGCAAAAATGAGGATGTTGAGGTGGATGTAAGGGCACACTAGGATGGACAAGATTAGAAATGATGATATTCGGGAGAAGGTGCACGTGGCTCCTATTGATGACAAGATGCGGGAAGCGAGGCTCAGATGGTTTGGGCATGTACAGAGGAGAAGCCCAGATGCTCCAGTAAGGAGGTGTGAGCGGCTGGTTGTGGAAGGCACGAGAAGAGATAGATGGCGGCCTAAGAAGTATTGGGGAGAAGTGATCAGGCAGGATATGGCGAGGCTTCAGATTTTCGAGGACATGACACTTGATAGGAAGTTGTGGAGGTCGAGTATTATGGTTGTAGGCTAGGAGGTAGTTAAGTCTTGCGTTACTTTGTACCGTTGTGAGCCTAGTCTGGTAAGGTTTTTGTCTAAAATAGCTAGGGGCATTGTCGTGTCTTAATATTTTCTCTTTTCGGTGCATGATCTATTTACTAGCCATCATTTCTGCCTTGTATTCTTTTTCTGCATTTTATGTTCCTATTTTCCTATGATCTCTATGGTGAAACTAATATTCTCTCCTTTTGTTTTTCTTATTATCTTGAGCCGAGAGTCTTTCGGAAACAACCTCTATTCCTTCGGGGTAGGGATAAGGTCTGCGTACATACTACCCTCCCCAGACCCCATTTGTGGAATTTTACTTGGTTGTTATTGTTGTTGTTGTAACCATTTATGCGAAATATTAAAATTTTCAACTAGTAGGAAATCTCCAAGCATTACTAAATAATTTCTCTCGAACAACTAGGTGGAAACTACTTTGACAGATAACGAAGATTAAAATCTCTGGTCAAAAAATTACTAGTTGAAGTTACCTAACAAACCTGTACTAAAATCAACAGATATTTTAATTAGCCGAAAAAGAAAAAAAAAGTTACTGCCCCTTATTGGAAGGAAGCTATGCCACCTTAAATCACCAAACGACGAGACGCAACGGATGATGTTGTTTTTTCCTTAATCAGAAGTTTCGGGTTCGAGTCCCGATATGAAAAAATACTTAGTAGGGAACGCTTCTCCTGAATGGGACCCTACACAGTACAAATTTGGATATAGTTTGGATATAGTTGGGATCCAATACGAATACTGAACACTCGGTGAAAAAAAACAAAAACAAAAAAAAAACTATGCCACCTTTACCATGAAAAGGACACACTTCCAATTCAACCCCAAAAAAGAAGTTCCAATAATTGAAAAAGATTTGCACAAAAGTGAGCAAAATACATACTGTAATTTTGTGGGTGGGACCAACGAGAGTTTGATCAGTACTTTTGTTGTTATAAATAGAAGGATATTATGGAGGTTCATAGGACATGGTCATCAACAGCCATTTTCAATAACTGTCACATGAATTTCCAGCTCAATCATCAAAGAACAATTTCTCCCCTAAAATCTTGTAGTATCTGCCAATTACAATCTCAAAGTTCTTGCTAAAAGAAACTTACAAGTAAGTACCCTTGATTTTCTAATTCTTGAGCAAAACATAAAAAAAGAGTACCTACCCTTTATTTCTTTTTTCTTTCTGCTTTCCAGCTGTGCTTTTGCTTTTTCTCTTTTTGGTCCCCTAGTTACTCTTTTTTCTTGTTGTAGAAAACAAAAGCCTCCTATTTTGGTTGTTCTTTTGATGGGGTTTAGATAAAAAGCGACTCTGATTTGTACTTAGATCTCAATTTTCAAGAAATATAGAGCAATATATCTATATTTTTTTGCTTCTGCTTCTTTACTCAGAGTATGCTTTTGATTCATTTTGATTTCTCCTTATTATTTTTTGGTAGTTGAAGATTTTATCTTGAATCTCCACATTTCAATCACTAATCTAAAGGTTCTGTTTTTAAATGCTTTACTGCATATGTGTAGTTGGTGATCTAAAAATTTAATCTTGGATTAAGGGGCTAGGTTATATTACTTTACATTACAAAATTTAGAATTTTGGGTTTACAGTTATATATAGCCTTGCATTGGAATTTAGGTTTCAGGATAGAAAAGTTCCCTTTTACTGCAAATTTGTAGTTGGTGATACGGGAATTTATTTTTGCATGCTCTTTCTTGAACTGAAAAGTGGAGAAGAAGGTAAGTCGAATATTTTAGGAAATAGAAATTTTGCTTTTCATGCATTTTCTCTTATTTGGTTGCCAGAAAGCAAATTTGTCAGCTTTCTCAACAAAATTGGATTTGTTTGCTAATGGCAAAAAACTTAACTGATAGGAAACAAGATGGGGATTTTGGTTAATGGGATCTCTTCCTTTCGCTTAGATGTGGCTCCAATTTTCATTTCTTTTGTTGATGCATATGCCACAAATCATTTCTTTTGTTGATGCATATGCCACAAATACTTGGATAAGAGGAGTCTATCTAATCTGCTTCTGTTGAAGGGCAGCCCGGTGCACTAAGCTCCCGCTATGCGCGGGGTCCGGGGAAGGACCGGGCCACAAGGGTCTATCGTACACAGGTTTACCCTGCATTTCTGCAAGAGGCTGTTTCCACGGCTCGAACCCGTGACCTCTTGGTCACATGGCAGCAACTTTAACCGTTGAAGGAATATCTTAATCTTTAGGCTCACTGCTGCGGCCTTCTTCAGCATTTCTTCATAATTGCCTGATTGATATTTATTGCTGATTTTTTTCTATGCAGGTCCAGTGAATTAAGCTCTTTCGAAAGTTTTGCTTGAAGAAAAACTATTTATTTCTGGACTAGGTAAATTTTTGCATCATTACTTGGCTTCTGATTCTCAGTAGACGATACTTGGTCATTGACTTGATGTTTCTTTTCTGTTCGGTGCTTATGTTATGTCAAATGTTAATTCTTAGTACTAGACTAGATAAATGTTCCATGCTTTACAGAAATATGCATGAAAAACAACACAAAAATGGACAAAATGGCTGCTTTGGTGCTTTCAAACTGGTTGCTCCAACCGTTTCTCTTCAAAATGACCAGTAATCACATTCTATTTGTATCATTTTGACATGATACTAGCAAAAGAAGTATGGGAAAAAAAGGGATATGGATGGGAAACTACTGCTGTTACTTAATCTGAGCAGACCACTTAATCTATTTCTACTCGAGCTCCAAAAGGAAACTAAATCATTCGAGGCCCTATTTGAGAGTGTTAGAAAAACAATTACGAAAAGTGGCTTATATGCTAAATTTGGACTATTTCTTTTACCTATATGCAGATGGATTTGACTGCTGGTTTTGCTAAAAGAAACTATGGGACTTGATTTTTGAGACTTTCTAATTGCCAATTTTTCTTTTCATTATCCAGGTTCCGATTCAAGATGGGACTCTCACAATATCCAACTCCAGCCGATGCAGGAGTGTTCTGTGTGATTCTGGTTAACACAGCCATATCTATCTCTGTTGTTAAGGAGATAGTTCGGTCTATTCTTCATGTGATTGGCATCCACTTTGCATCTTCGGAAGAATATTCTATTGAAGTCCCCTTGGACCCGTTTGAATGTCGTGGGTTCATATATGGAGGACTTCCGAAGGCGAACCCCTGCAGTTCGTTATGATTCAGTGTGTACATCTAATCAAGAATGCTCGGTATGCCTGGCAGATTTCAACCATGATGTAGAAATAAACTGCCTCTCATGTGGCCATGTTTTTCATAAGCTCTGTCTTGAGAAATGGATCAAGAATTGGAATGTCACCTGTCCTCTCTGCAGGAATTACATTATGCCTCAAGAAGGTGAGGAAGATACTTGTCCAATGTGAATTTGTGATGCTACTAGTCCATCTGTTCGAGGTGTTCCTATGTACAGCTTAGTAGTGTACAGATTGAATAGATGGATGCCTGATCGACGTAATTCTGTAGCTTGTTAAATTGTAGTACTCTGCGTCCTCTCAGAGTGACGGGTCTCCTTGTTGTGACCAAGTATTCATACATTGTTGTACATATATATTATGAATTTTCCACTTGGGATGTTCTCCATCTTCTAGCTTAGCCAGCTAGCATTAAAGGGAACAATTTACTGGTTGATTGATATGATGAAATGTCACATAATCCTTATAGGCTATGTTGCTCGGACTCTTCAAAAATATCGTCAGGTGTGTGTCAGATCCTTCAAAAGCAGTGTATTTTTGGAGGATCTGACACGAGTGCGGCAACATTTTGGAGAGTCCGTAGAACATAGCTAATAGGGTATTTGCAATTTCCGGAAGAGTTACCAGAAAAAGGTACAGAGGTTTAAGTTTCCTGTAAAATGGATCTTCCTGCCCTTCCAAGTTTTGGTGTTTGATATTTTTTCTGTTCCTCTTATTTTCTCTGTCTGCTGCTGAACTCTTTGAATAAGAGGAACAGGAGGGGAAGATGGAGAAAAGAAGATTAAAAAAATTAGAGGTCTAGGGTTCTAGAGGAAAGTTAAAAGCGAAAGAAGATGATAGTGAAAAAGTGGTTAAAATCTTTTCTTCCTTTTCTCTTCTTTAATCCTCAAACCGAGATTCATGTTAGGGTACTTTCTACTTTTCCTTTCCTCATTTTTTTTTTTATTTTTTGGTGGTGGTGTGGTGGTTGGGGGGGGGGGGGGTCTATCTTGAATTAGACTCCCTTTAAGTACATTTAGGAGGAAGCCTTATGCACACAAATAAAGCAATAATAGTAGTACTGTCCTTTTTTCAGTTGCAGGACCTGTCTCTCAAATTCAAAATATTGATCTTCCGATATGGAGCACTCATTCAGAGTGAAGTTTGATAGACGATTATGTAAAGGATTAGCAATCATTGATCAGAAAACCACTCCTGTCTGCTAAGCCTCAGTAGCCAGAGTTACTACTCGTGTTAGGTGAGATGTAGCAAACGTGTGGTGAAATAGCTGAGATGCACACAAGTTAGCCTGAACATCATCATTATCAACAAAAAAATATGTGCACGAGGGCTGAGAATCACAACATCATTTAAAGATTTAATTTTTTCTTTTGAAGTTTTTAATTGGACGCGGATACTCAATAGTAAAAAGATGGTGCATCAAGCTAAACTATCCATTACATCATCCGAGATGGAGAAATAAGACGTGTAATTTCTAGCTTCAGTTTTAATTCACCATTTTTAGCCCGTAAGTATTGGTGGGGTTGTCTGAAAACAAAACAAATTTCAGTCCAACAACCAGGTTTTGGAGTAACAAGCCATAGGGGCTTCCAAATAGCTTTGCCAAAAATTAGTATGAAAATCACAATATATGTGTTTCCCTATTTGATGAATAAATTTTTTCCTTTTTTGGGTTCTAGTACAGTAATCTGAGCTATAGTTCATAATGTAACGCTTTGTAAACATTTGGAATTGAGATTCGACATAGAACCTCCTGGAGAAGAAAAGCCCCAAGGCAACAATGAAGAACCGAGAGAGAAGTATATGAGAATATGTTATTTTGATATAAAATGAACATTGGTCTCTAAATGAATCTAACTATTGTGTATATATATTTACAAGTACAACTGGGTTGGGTCGCACCTTTTAAATACGAATAGATCCGCATTTGCTTATTTCTTGTTTGTGGGTTGCCGCTGTTTTGAGATGGGTTGTTGTATGTTGGGCTGTGAATCATCATATTGGGCTCTAACACCCCCCCCCCCTCCTCCCCTCTCCGGGGCAAGTTGGAAGGGGAACCCATTCCAAGCTTGGAAATAAAGGCCTGCTGTTGAATTTCCGGAAGAGACTTAGTGAAGATATCAGCCGATTGAGAAGTAGTTGAAATGGAATGAAGACTGATGACCCCAGCAGACAGAGCATTGGGCTCAAAATGACAATCCAATTCGATGTGTTTAATCCGTTCATGAAACACGTGGTGTCACACCTCTTTTTTTTCACGCAACTCTGTTACGTGGTTGAGTTAGAAGAGTTTTTCCAATTAAAGTGACGTTTTGAATTATTTGGAGTCGCCACTTGGAATTGAGCTTTGGTGTTCCAAGTCACCTTTTATTTGAATCCCCTTTCAAAATGAAGATTTGACTCTTAATTTATGGTCTACAAAAACAGAAGACTGAGTAAGGAATTCTGTTGACCAAGGGAAATGTGTAAGGCACCCCTCGAGTCCCGTGGTTTTAGCACGGTCGCTTTATTGACTAATATAAGGCTTAAATCATTTTTTTAGCTATTCTTGTATTTTATTGATTATGGCTTATCCATTACCGCTTAATTAATTATTATATTTTATTAATTGTGTTCACCAAGATGAAGAACGCACACAAGGTACTTCATTGAATTTAAATGTTAAACTAAGGTACGAAATGTACACATGGTTATAACATAATTATTTTTAATTTAAAGGCGTCGAGACGCGGGATGCGTACATGACCCTTTTATTATTTAATTGAATCAATCTAAGATTTGTGTATGAACACATGGGCTAATATTTAAAGCCCATTTAAAGTTTTTCTCGTGTATGTAGAGTTCTTTTCCTAAAGTAATTTGAGGTTGTGGGGAGGTCATGATTTATGGATATAAAATTATTTTGAAAATGTATTATTCAAATAACTATTCACACCTTAATCAACCTTAAAATTATTTACAACTTAATAAATTACCAATAATCTACATTGTCTGTTTTATCAGTGATAACACAATTAGTTTTTGTTTTTTGTTTTTTGTTTTATTGAAAAATATAATTTCTTATGGAAAAATGTCGAAGCAAAGTATAAAGTTTGAAGTTTGAAACTAGTGAAAGTTACATACAATAATATTAACTAGTGGAGTTGGAAACAAAGAGTATTGAGACAGAAGGATATGAAAGCATATTCTTGCAAAATCTTTAATATTGTTAAAGAAGTGGTCATTTTGTCATTTATTTGCTTGAAATGGACAAGATGTCTAAAAGAGTGATGAATTTATACTTTTTGTCGAATAATTTTGATCTGGTTTTGCTTATGGTGCTTCTGGGGGAATTAATCCTATGTTTTTTTCTTGTAGTTTTTTGCCTCAGCAAGATTTATCTATCAATTCGACCTCCATAATGGGACACTGAAATTAATTTGATGAACAATAACATGTAACTTGAATATTAAGAGATGAGAAGCTTTGATCCATTATAAAAAACGAGCTAGCTTTAATCTTATTTTTTATATAGGCCACAATACTTAAATTATTCCACCCAAAATAAGTCATCCAATAAACTTATAACAAACACATCTTGACAAAGAACTCCTAAAGCCCGAATTTTTAGATTTTAGAAATCAGACAAAATTCCATGATCGTATCATACTTTTTTTTTTTGATCCTATCATACTTTGAACAAAAGTATTTGTGTCTTAAGTCACTTTAACACGGATTCCTAAAAGATCTAAACTTAACTATTAATGAAAATATTATTTTAGGCCATGGAGTAAAAATTTGGTAATCAAATTTAACTTGAACCAACACCCAAACAAATATTCAGTTTATTCTAGTTCGAAAAAAATACTCAAAACAACTCAAAGATACAGAAATAGAAATAAAAAGATGAGGTCAAAATTAATCAGAACCAACAAAACTATTTTTCATGTTGATGATGAAAATTCGAACATTACCTTTTTTTATGAAGCTTTTTACAATAAAATCACAGGCACAGTCTATTGATTTCCAAAGTTAGCAATGCTAACTTTCTAGAACCTCGAACTCCATCTTTAAATTCTCTTTCTTTCTTACTTGCACAGGATTAGCTTGATTTGCCGAAAAAATCCAAACAAATAGAACTTGCACGTCTTTGCAAAATTTCAAACAAAAACTACCTTGGATATTGTTTACGCACACATGAATGACAAAGGTATACGCACGCCTAATACCAGCTCTTGTACGGAAAAGAGAAATTCAATAAGAACACACATGTGACTTTTTTTTTGCCAATGCGTAAAAACAGTTTTATCTTTTCTTTCCCTTTTTCATTTGCCTCTGTCCGCTCCCTCTTCTATAATGGGATAGTGTTATATATAGTGTGTAGATGATGGAGGGGGATAGTCGGGATATGGAGAGGATGTGAAGGGTTACGTGAGAAGTGAGGGGTTTGAGGGGAATGTGGCGTAATGGGGGTGTTACTTTTTAGTATTTATTATATATATACTAACCGACTTACTTTTAGACTTAAAAAAATTATATAAGTAAGAGAACGCAATATTTATACTATAGTTTAAATTACCAGCCTACCATGATCCTGGTGTAAATGGTATAAGAGCCTAGGAACTTTCATGGTAAATATGTAATAGATATGAAAGATTCAACATAGATATGAAGCTTTTGGAATGGATCTGGGAGAAACAAGTACTAAAGGTACTAGACTTGAAGAGGTAGATATACCTCAAAACCTTGATTTATTAAATAAATGGACAATTCCTAAAGTTTCTATAAAAACCATTTATGATTATGGTTGGTTTGATAAACTTTCTTCTAAACAATTGATAAAAACGACTGAGCAGTCTTTAGCATTAAATTCGTCTGAACAGACTATTCGTTTGTTAAACAAACATGATATAGATTTATATAAACATCATTACCATTATGTGCATATTGGTATGGTTCAAATTGCATTTAAACCTTTAACCCTTAAAGGATTACCAGAGACCTTTTTAGCAGCTCTTAGAGATGCTAGAAATCTGAATTTCAGACAGTCTCTGATGGGTTCGATAGAGTCTACAGTGGCCTATGGTCCAGTATACTTTAATACTCAACCCAATCTGCAACTTTCTCTTTCTGATGTTAATATAACGCATGGTTATAATTATGCACCTGGTTCTGAACTTATATGTCTGTCCTATAGGATTTATTTCAAATTGTTATCTACTTTGAATCCTAGATGTAAGTTATACGATACATCGGATCAGACCATATTGGTAGAAACCAATTTTGCAAGGTCCAAGGTCACCACTAGGAAACCTATTAGGTGGGAAGAAATTAATTTTCCAACTACTTGGACTTTAAATTCTGTTATATCCCCAAGTCAGATTACTAACGACTTGTCAAATACTGAATTTTCGCATGTCACTCAAAATCCGGATGGTAGGATTTGTATTCAATTTGATGATAAGTCTACTATTTATAATAGACATTCATTTTCTAATCATAGATTTCTACCTGCTATTCAACATATTTCCCCTGTTGAACCAGTCTACGGTCCAGCTCGCAATCGTGCAGCTTCTTTACACACTATTGCTAGTAATAAGCCTGATCAAAAGGTTAAGATGGTTGAAAGGGTTAAGATTAACCCTCAAACAAATATTGTTCAAGACAATGACAATATTTTAGATAAGGATATTCCTTCTGTATCCGAGATGGATTTCGACCCCAATAATATTTAATGATTCCACACCAAATAGATTTTAGCCCCGGTTCTCGGGCACGTAATTATATTCAAAAGGAATTTTTTAGTGAAAAATGGAACCAGTTTAAAACATGGTTTTTTGATACTTATAGTAAAGATGATTTGAACAATATATCTCAAGAATTTTATGAAGCTTGTTCCCTGCATAATCAAATTATGTATTTTGTTCCTTGGTTTATAACAACTTATTTGCCTCTTTATATAAAGGTATTGGAAAGATCGTATAAAGACGGGAGTGATAATATTACTAAAGCAATTTATCCTCCTCAGGCTCCCTTTATTCTACCTAATAATACTGGTATTACTTTCACTGCCTTTCAAAAATTTATTGATGATAATGTGGCAGCTATTAGTATTGCAGAAATTAATAAATTGATTTCTCAAAACAATTATTTGGGTTTGTATGTAAAAATTTTAGGAGAACATACCGGTTCTCTTGATAAAAAACTTGATGATTTGACTATTTTAACAAAAAAA
This sequence comes from Nicotiana tabacum, assembly GCF_000715075.1. Classification (NCBI taxonomy): domain Eukaryota; kingdom Viridiplantae; phylum Streptophyta; class Magnoliopsida; order Solanales; family Solanaceae; genus Nicotiana; species Nicotiana tabacum. Next base: position 129,800,272 of record NC_134090.1, read on the forward strand.
ATGGGTACTAAGAAAGGACCAACTGATATTGCCTCCACTTCAGGAAGTAAAACAGTTGATCAAGCTATTCCTACTCATATTCAAAGACCTCCTGAGATTCAGGATTTTAAATTTAAATCTCTTGATGACTTAGCTCAGCTTTTAGATAAAAAGCTTTCTGGTTTAAATATTAGACCTATTGATTTATCAAAAAAAATTGCTGATATAATTGAGACCGTTTCTGATTATAAAACCGAGACATGGTCAGAGTTTAATAAACTCAAAGGTATAGTTAAACCAAATAATAGGTATGCTGACAAACCAAGGATGCAAACTTATTATTATCCTCATCCTACTCCTCAAGATGTGTTGATTGAGGAACGAGATTGGAATTAGACTAATACGTCTTATAGCGGTTCCGAAATTTATGAATGGAATCTTGATGGTTTAACTGATAGACAATTAACCATTCTCGTACACAGAATGCTTATGTATTCGACTATCTGTAAAAGTGTTAAAAATACAGATAGAACTATTTGCAAAATGATTATTGCAGGATTTACTGGCCAACTTCGTGGCTAGTGGGATAATCATTTATCTGTAGAAGAAAAGGCATTCGTTATTAATGCTACTACAACCGACGAAGGTGTTGATAATATAGGTATGGCTCTAGTGGTGGGTAGAGAAGATGCAGTTTATACCCTTATCCTTACAATCTTAGAGCATTTTAATGGTAGATTTACCTCAAATCATGAGACCATCTGAACTTTACTTAATGGACTTAGATGTAAGACCCTTAGTGAATTTAGATGGTATAAAGATACTTTTATGAGTAGAGTTATGGAACTACCCGAGAATAAATATGAGCATTGGAAAGCCAAGTTTATAGACGGCCTCCCTTCCTTATTTGCTGAAAGAGTAAGGGATGTGTTAAGGGGTAGTTACGGTGAAATTCAGTATAATAATTATACCTATGGTAAACTTATAGGAGTATGTACACAAGAAGGATTGAAATTGTGTAATGAGCTAATGCTTTCTAGACAGCTTAAGATTGATAAGCTTAAAGAGAAATCCCAATTAGGGGACTTCTGTACCCAGTTCGGTTTACCCGGAACTTCTACTCAAAGTAGGAAGAAGAAAAACAGATATCATAGGTATCCTTACCCGGATAGCCCGTATAAGAAAAAGAGGTCTAGATATAGGCCTAAGGAAGAACGTGATACTAGAAAAGCGCATCGGAAATCTACTCGATTTACGAAGAATAGATCTAAAAGAGATCTCGTTGATATTAAGTGTTATAAGTGTGGAAAGTTTGGTCATATTTCTCCAAATTGCAAGCTTCAAAAGCTGAAAACCTTAGAACTCGATGATGAGTTACGCGATAAGGTTTATGGCTTGTTATACACTTCAGGATCAGAATCTGACTATTACTCTGAGACTAAATCTGAAGACGAAGTTGAGTTCATTGATTTTTCTGATAAAGATAAAAATATTGATACTTCTTGCACTGCTTGCAAAGGTGATATTTGTACTTGTGATAGTGACGAATTTTATAAATTGCAATCACAATTTCATAATCTAAATATGAAAACTATTACATCTGATAATATAATAGAACTTTTAAAAGAAGTTACTGATGAAAAACTTCGTGAAAAAATTATTAATTTTGCCGCAAGTTCTAGTTCTAGTAGTTCAAAATCTTTTGAAAAATACAAGAACGAATTTGAACATTTTGCACCTTATTCTTTATCTGAGATTAATAGACGACTCCAAAAGTCCAGTACGCCTAGCAGAGATACTTCTTTTGATGATTTAAAAGAAGAAATTGAGAATTTGAAAAGGGATATTAAGTCTCTTAAGCAAAATCAAATGATTTGCGATCACCGAATTACTCAAATTGAGAAAAATAATTCTCTACCTGAATTTTCGACTAAAAAAATTTCTGAATTTTCTAATGATAAAGGAAAAGAAATTTCTGATCTAACTGAAGAAAAATCTGATCTGTTTTTAGGTATGATGCAAATTATTACTGCACATAAATGGTATATTAAATGTATTATTTTGATCGATAATAATTTTTCTATAACTGATATAGCTATGATTGATAGTGGTGCAGATGTAAGCTGCATTCAGGAAGGATTAATTCCAACTAAATATTTTCAAAAGACCACTCATTTGGTTAAATCCGCTTCTAGTCATGCTTTAGATATAGAGTACAAACTCCCAAATACCCATATTTGCCAAAATAAAGTCTGTATTCCTCATTTCTTCTTTTTGGTAAAAAATCAGTTATACCCTCCAATTATACTTGGAACCCCTTTTATTAATGTTATTTATCCGTTCAATAATATAGATGAACATGGTTTTTCTGCTACTTATCAAGATAAAAAGATAAGTTATTCTTTTGTTACAGATCCCGTAACTAGAGATATTAATGCCTTGATTAATATGAAACAAAGGCATGTTGATTCATTACAATTAGAAATTCTTAGCATGAATATATTCGATACTTAACAGTCTGCTAAAATTCAGCAAAAGATTAAATTGATTGTTGAAAAGATGGCTGTTGATGTTTGCGCCGATCACCCTAGTGCCTTTTGGAATCGGAAAAGGCATATTGTAACTCTTCCTTACGAAGAAAACTTCTCTGAGGATGATATTCCTACTAAATCTCGACCTTGCCAGATGAATGCTGAACTAGTTGAATTCTGCAAAAACGAGATTGATAGTTTGTTACAAAAGGGTTTGATAAAACCCTCAAAATCTCCTTGGTCATGTTCTGCCTTTTATGTTAATAATGCGGCAGAAAAGGAACGAGGTATCCCTCGCCTAGTTATAAATTATAAACCATTAAATAAACATCTAAAATGGATTAGATATCCTATCCCCAATAAAAGGGACTTTCTAGGTTATATGACGCCAATATATTTTCAAAATTTGATTTAAAATCTTGTTATTGGCAAATTCAAGTCTTTAAAGAGCATACTTATAGAACTGCTTTCAATGTTCCATTTGGGCAATATGAATGGAATGTTATGCCATTTGGTTTAAAAAATGCCCCTTCTGAATTTCAAAAAATTATGAATGATATTTTTAACCCTTATCTAGATTTTGTCATCGTTTATATTGACGACATATTAGTATTTTCTAAAACTTTGGAGATGCATATTAAGCATCTTGATATTTTTAAGAAAATTGTTATACAAAACGGTTTAGTAATTTCTAAACCAAAGATGAGTCTATTCCAAACGAATGTTCGTTTTTTGGGTCATAATATTTTCCAGGGAAAAATTACCCCAATACAAAGATCAATTGATTTGGCCTCGAAATTTCCTGATGTTATTACTGACAGGACTCAATTACAAAGATTTTTGGGAAGTTTGAATTATATATCCCTTTTCTACAAAAGTTTATCACGAGATCTAGCTCCTCTATACGATAGGCTGAAAAAGGATCATAGACAGCCTTGGACTGTCCAGCATACTGAGTTAGTCAAAAGTATTAAACAGCGTGTTAAATCTCTACCTTGTTTAACCCTTGCTAATCCTACTTGGCAATAGGTTATCGAGACAGATGCGTCTAATGTTGGCTATGGAGGGATTTTAAAACAAGTGAATCCCAACAATAAGAGTGAATACCTAATAAGATTTCACTCTGGTAAATGGACCGAAGCCCAGAAGAAATATGCTACTGTGGCACATGAAATGTTAACAATTGTTAAATGTGTTTTAAAATTTCAAGACGATTTGTATAACCAAAAGTTTTTAATAAAAACTGATGCTCAATCTGTTAAATATATGTTTGACAAAGATTTTAAGCACGGTGCTTCTAAATTAATATTTGCTAGATGGCAGGCTCAGCTGGCGCCTTTCGATTTTGAAATACAATACAAAAAAGGAATTGATAATTCCCTTCCAGATTTTCTATCCGGGAACATTTAGAATAAAATATGAGTTATTATACCATGATATTAGATGATAAGGTGTTAATCACTATTCTTAAAGTGATTAATTTAAACAGAGACTTAAAGGGTCTCATACTTGATAAAATTATGGCTGACACTATTAATAATATTGAAGAAGAATGCTCTAATTTTAATGAAGTTACTAATATTCTTCAGTTAATTGAAAATGAATTCCCCAGCCAGGATTATATCGGCGATAGAATTATGATATCTTTTTAAATTACTAATGACTTGTTATTTATGCAGAATGGACCCTTCATGGGCCACCAGGGGCAGAGGTAGGGGAAGATCTTCCCCTAGTAGGACTTACTCTCAAGGATCGTCATACGGATCCTCATCAAATTCTCCAGTAATACAAAGAGGAAAAAAGAGTTTGATAAACTCAAAGGTACCTCATACACGTGAATCATCAGGACATTCTATACATCTGGAAGATATTTTAGAAGATAGTCCTTTATATGGACATCTGCAAGCTTATTTGGCATCCAAAAAGCAAAGTCATATTTTTGCTTCAATTGCTAAAGAAGAAGACAACGATGATATCAAGTCATACGAAAAATTACCAAAGAAAGAAATGATATTTCTCCTTGAAAATTCTGAGATTCAGAGAAAAGAAGAACCATGGAAAATATTCCAGAGATATCTGATTAATGGATTATACTACCTGGGTGAATCATATAAAACCCGCACTTATTATAAAACTATCCTAATCAGTACAGGAAGTGCAGAATTTCAGCACTTTTCGGGTTATAACACAAATGAAAATGTTTATAACTTTTCAAAAGTCATTATCAAACAGATTATATCTGTTGAAGAATGGGGATTTCAACAATGAAAGAAAGGCAGATAAGCCTTAATAAATCACCTATGAATTTTATTTATTGGGATTATATCCAAGCATTTGACAGGGTGCTTTATTATAATAATGAGAGACATAAACATACTTGGTTTATCAAAGTATGTGCAAAGGTATTTACAGGACCTATCCCTAACTGGTTTTTAAACTGGTGGTCATACCACGGTCCCACAACAAAAATTCTGCCTGAACCATTCCTTAAGTTATACAAAGAATGGGCAAAAGTTTCACCGTTCCTAACCGAGTTATATCACGCAGATCATATCTGTTACCTAGAAAAAATTGATCAAATCTACTTCTTTATTGAATTCTCTATCCCCTGGATTCATAAATGGACTCCTGAATTAGGTTTTACGGAAGAACAAATCCCTTGTTTATATAGGGTATTTTACAACAATTTTTGGGACAAATTGATGAAGACTGATCCCAAAACAAAAACATTATATGGACAAGAATTATTGGATTCTATTAAAACACAAATCCAAATATATATAACGACCCCTCAAAAGAAGATGATAGAAGAGAGCACAGTTAAACATATTGCTCGAAGAATCTCAATTCAAGAAGGAGATAAAATTGATTTGATAAATCAATACTTGGAAGAAGTGAAAAGAAACTTGCTTCAAACACTGGATCAGTGCGAAAAATCAGAAACTTCAATGCGAAGTGAAACAAGTGGTGATGACCTCGTGGAAGATACACAACAAATACAGCCAGAGATAATATTATCTGACAGAGATATAGAAAAGGTGGAAGATTTCCTCCAACAAATGCACAATTTGGACAAGAAAAAGACTTGACAGCTTACCAGCCGCCAGGACCCACTCAACAGTAGATTCACTGTTCATCCACAGTAGAAACACTGTTCAACAACAATAGAAACACTGTGTAGGGACCCAGATGTGGGACCCAATTTACTATTTTAGATTCTTTTTTTTGTTATATAAGAAGACTTCTTCATTTGAAGAAGCAAGGGTCGGAACCCCCTCTCTCTCTCCCTCAACTCCCTTTGTACAGATTTAGCTTATTAGTTTGTAAATCAGTTGAAGATTAATAAAAGTTTTGAGGTTCAGTTCATCTTCAGGGCCTTGCTTCTCGGCCTTCAAGGTACTTATTCTCTTTTCTTTTTAGTATTTTATATACTTAGTTTCTCTCCCCAGCCGTGACTATGTCCGGCTAAACGGATTCATATCTATGTTGAAGAACTAATTTCTCTTGCATATTAACCATGAAGAATCCAGACTCTTTCAAAATATAAAGAAATTTTAATATAGTTTCTTAGCTTGGTTCCAAGATGGTGGTACAGTCGACTCTAGTACTACTCTTATTGGCTTTGCCTTAGTGGCTACGTCTAGCCAGCTGTGACATTAAAGCCCGCTGAAGTTGTCAAAAGGGCTATCCCTTTCACAGTTAGAACTGCTAGACACATGGGCTCAATAAGAGTATGTATCGGATCTAGACAGGCCCCTTGCTTGGGTAAAAGGATATAGATCATTCCATACAGTCATTAAACTATAATGGAATTCCCGTATATTTCGAATCTTTATTGGTGGTGCGGACTACCGCCAACCTTCAAAGGTATTGAAGCAGCTAGATCTGGATGGCCGTGCGGATTAATTCCAACTAAATATTTTCAAAAGACCACTCATTTGGTTAAATCCGCTTCTGGTCATGCTTTAGATATAGAGTACAAACTCCCAAATACCCATATTTGCCAACATAAAGTCTGTATTCCTCATTTCTTCTTTTTGGTAAAAAACCAGTTATACCCTCCAATTATACTTGGAACCCCTTTTATTAATGCTATTTATCCGTTCAATAATATAGATGAACATGGTTTTTCTGCTACTTATCAAGATAAAAAGATAAGTTATTCCTTTGTTACAGATCCCGTAACTAGAGATATTAATGCCTTGATTAATATGAAACAAAGGCATGTTGATTCATTACAATTAGAAATTCTTAGTATGAATATATTCGATACTATACAATCTGCAAAAGTTCAGCAGAAGATTAAATTGATTGCTGAAAAAATGGCCGTTGATGTTTGCGTCGATCACCCTAGTGCCTTTTGGAACAGGAAAAGGCATATTGTAACTCTTCCATACGAAGAAACCTTCTCTGAGGATAATATAGAATCCAGGTGATCTAAGCAACTAACAATCATAATGCTCTATACTCTACCTCAACAAAAGACAATGCAATAGTAGGTTGTTTCTTGGATTTCTAAGAGACAGGGCACCCACCAAAAAATAAAATAAAGCAACTAACTCACTTCCTAGAATCATTGCAACTAGCCTAGTTAGAGTTGCAATAACCTTGAAGTGAAAAATCAGAAATAGCAGAAAGACGCAAACCTAAGCAAGAAGTACCAGCCAAGTATCTAAGAACATGCAAAACAACATCTAAATGAGGAACTTTGGGTGCTGACATAAACTGACTTAAATGTTGAATAGCGTAAGACAAATCAGGTCTAGTATGTTGAAGATAATTGAGTTTCCCCACAAGTCTTCTGTACATAGAAGGATCACACAAAAGATCACCCAATTCAGCAGACAATTTCACATGTGGATCAAGGGGAGCCACCACAGAGGAGACATCAGAACAGTGAAATTCAGACAGCATATCCATAATGAACTTATGTTGACTAATGAGAAAACCAGAATGCTCTTTAGTAATTTCCAAACCAAGAAAATAATGAATTTCTCCAAGGTCCTTAATCTTAAATGCAGTATCCAAAAAATGTTTAAGGTTGTCAATTTCAGTCAAATCGTCCCCAGCAACTAGAATACCATCAACATACACATCAATCACCATTAAAGACCCATTAACCAATTTAGTAAACAAGAGTAATCATTGAGACTAGGATGAAAACCTATAGATTGAAGAGCTGATGATAATTTGGCATACCATTGCCTTGAGACATGCCTCGGCCCATAAAGAGACTTATTTATCTTGCAAGCAAGAGTAGATGGAGAGGTAGAAAAATCAGATTGCATAATTAGATTAGGATGGAGATTCATAAACACTTCTTCATCTAAATCCCCATGTAAAAATGCATTATTAACATCCATTTGGAAAACACTCCAATTTCTTTTCACAGTAATAGACAATAAACATCTGATAGTGGTAAGCTTTACCACAGCAGAAAATGTTTCAGTGAAATCAATAACTTTTTGTTGATTGTCCCCTCTAATGACTAGTCTAATTTTATACCTTTCAATATAGCCATCAGCCTTTTGTTTAATCTTATACACCCATTTACAATAAATGGCCTTCTTCCCTGGAGGAAGAGATACAACGTCCAAGCATTGTTAGCCTCCATGTCCTGAAATTCTTTAACCATTACATCATGCCAAGCAGGACTGGATACTGCTTGATGATAAAACTAAGGTTCCAGCATACAAGACTTAGGAATTAAAAAATTAGTTTTAGAATTAGACACAGAGGTACACACATAATTACCCAAGTATGCAGGAGTTTGATGAACTCTGGTGGACTTTCCGAGAGTAGGAACATGAGGATCACATGGAAGAAGTCTGGGAGATCTCCTGAGGAGGAATAGATGTGCATGAAGGAATGGAAGTAGAAGATGGAATAGTAGGCAAAGAAGTTGAAGAAGGGAGAGGATCTGGAGAAGAGTCAGGATTATTCATAGGAGAAGGTGCAAGATTAGAATCAAAAGAGAAAGAAGTAAATAGATGAACTGAGAAAGAATCAGAGAAAGGGAAGACATGTTCATGGAAAACTACATCTCTGTAATGAAAAATGGTAGAATAGGACAAATTCATAAGCTTATAAGCTTTTTCCCAGGATTATGACCAATGAAAACAGATGATATTATTCTGGATTTGAATTTGTCTCTATGAGATTTTGGTACAGCAGCAAAGGCTAAACATCCAAATGCCTTAAGGTGAAAAAAAAAAAGGAGGAGCACCATATAGAAGTTCAAAAGGAGATTTGTGGTGTAATAAGGGAGAAGGAAACCTGCTTATCAAATAGGTGGCAGTTAGTACACATTCATCCCAGTACTTGATTGGGAGTTTAGATTGAAAAAGAAGTACTTTTGTTGTTTCTAGCAAATGTTTATGTTTGCGTTCTACCGCATCATTTTGTTGAGGTGTATGAACAAGAAGTTTGATGTAATATGCCTTAAGCAGACAAGAAAGAGATTGCCTCAGCACTACTTCCTAACTCAAAGGCATTGTCAGACCTAAAAGTTTTGACATGATAATCAAACTGAGTTTGAATCATAACCACAAATGACTTAAGTATGGTGAAATCATTTGATTTGGATGACAATAAATGAGTCAATGTTGCCCTGGTATAATCATCTACAAAAGTAACGAAGTATTTGAAATTATTATAGGTTTGTGTATGATAAAGTCCCCAAAATTGTTTTAAGCAAAGTTAGAAGCTGGCCGTAGGAAAGGAATTGAAGTTTAAAACATACGGGTTTCAGCGCCAGGTCCAGCACCTCGCGTGTCAAGACCCAAAATCCACTAAGGGTCGTGATGGCCCCGGACATCGCTGTCAGGCAAGCCAACTATATATACTTAATTAAATTCTCGTTTAAATAATTGTGAAAACTGCTTAATTAAATTCTCGTTTAAATAATTGTGAAAACTATGATTTTTTCTTCAATTTGGCTAGTAAAAGATAATCTTTACAAAATAAATAAAAGAATATTTGGAAGTTAATACAGAATACTCCATAATCATCCCAGAACCCGGTGTCACAAGTGCATGAGCGGTTTCTAGGAAATAATGTAATACAACAACTGTCCAGAATACAAATTGTACAGAAAAGAAAATACGGTACAATACTCTAAAGGAGACACTACTGGCTGCAGGTCGTCTCATGAGGTGCAACTCACCTAAGTCTTTGTATCAACCATGCCACTGCGCCCAACTAGGCCACTAGACATACATGTGCTTGTGCAACAGAAATGCACAACAAGTGTAGTATGAGTACAAAAACAACGTGTACCCAATAAGTATCCCGTCTAATCTTGAAGAAGTAGAGACGAAAGGTCGACTTCGACACTTACTAGTGGTCCAATAATAATGTACCAATAATATAAAAAATCAAGGATTTGTACATAAATTGCTATAACTCAATAGCATAAAGCAAGTAGACAATTCTTTCATTAATAGGGAATTTCCAAATCATTTTTCATCATCTATAAATTTATCTTGAGCCAGGGAAACAATATCATTATTTATAAATTTGCAAGTCAAGCAATACAAGCATGGGCAAATGTCACGACCCCGGTTCGCCCTCTGTGAACCATCGTGATGGCACCTAGTCTCTACGACTAGGTAAGCCTAAATTGTGAAAGATAAACCAATTTGCGAAATAAAAATAATTAAAAACAGAAATAGAGTGATATAACAGCGTTTAAAAGTTCCACTCGGCATACACAATATAAATTCTCGAAACTAATACATTTTCCCAAAACCTGAAAACCCATGAATCACAAGCTACAAATATAATAAAATGCTCTAACTCCGGAATGTCTACATCAACAGAAAAGATAGAAGGGTTGTCACTACAAGATAGAATGGAAAGGGACTCCTCGATTTGCGGAAGTAGCAGATATACCTCAAAGTCTCTGGAGTAGTGGTCTCCCCTCAAGGGTGATAGGACTGAGTCGCAGTACCTGGATCTGTACATGAAAAACATGCGCAGAAAGGGCAGGAGTACACCACAGCGGTACTCAGTAAGTTCCAAGCCTCACCTCGGTCGGGTAGTGACAAGGAAGGTCAGGGCCCTACTGAGATAAAATAAAAATATAAGGTATGGCAGTATAAGATAAGCAGTACAGTTGAAAACTAACAATAAGAATTTAATACAGGAAAACAAGGAATTCAATAACTGAAATAGAGGCAAAAATAGTCACAAGGAAATAACCAGGGATCTCTCAGTATCTCGAGGATATCTTAGTACCCTCAATATATGGCAGGGATCTCTTGGTATCCCGAGGATCTCTCGGTATCCTCAATATATGCTAGGGATCTCTTGGTATCCCGAGGATCTCTTGGTATCCTCAATATACGTGCTAGGGATCTCTTGGTATCCCGAGGATCTCTTGGTATCCTCAATATACGTGCTAGGGATCTCTCGGTATCCCGAGGATATCTTGGTATCCTCAATATCCATGCTAAAGATCTCCTGGTATCCCACACCTTAGCCCAAATCATAAATACGTGCAGGGGATCTCCCGGGATGCCTTCCTGTAGTCCCAAAGTAAAACACGCAGCATCAACACAAGGAATACTCATTTAAGCTCAATTTTGTACCAAGTGAACATGTAATTCTAACCTAACATGCTTCACGTAATACAATTAAGGCAGGTTAAGCAAGTAAGCAATTAAGTCAATTAAACATGCTTTTCTAGGCTAACAACATGCTTAAATTGCAAGTAGTATAAGACAGGAAAAAGGAACACAATTCTAATTACTTAAAGAAAACCGGATTTTCAACAATTAGCTCAAGAAAGCACTCATCACCTCACGTACAAGGCATTTCAATTATCAAATACATCAAATTCTAAGGGGAAGGTCCCCCACACAAGGTTAGGTAAGCCACTTACCTCGAACTAGCTCAAATCAATCTGAAACCACGCTCTTGCCACGAGTACTCAACTCCAAATGGCCTAAATCTATTCAATTCAATTTCATAATGTAAATAACACTTCAAGTAACTAATTCTACAAAGAACTTCTAAGCTAATACATGAAAATAGGTAAAATGACCAAAATGCCCCTCGGAATCAGGTAAAATTTATATTTCCAGAATCCTTACACTCTCACGAGTTTAGTCATACCAAAAGTACCAAAATCGGACCTTAATTGATCCCTCAAATCATCATTTAAAGGCCTATAATTAGTCAAGCCCTAACCCCCAAATTACCATTTATTTTCCTTAATTTTTCATGCTTATAATGATAAAAATCACTCCAATAACGAGTTTAGGGACCAAACACCTTACCCCAATGAACTCCTCTAAAAATCCTTCTTGAAAAATGCTCCCCAAGCTTCTTCCCGTTTGAAAAGAGGTGAAAAATAGCTAAATTTCGCGAAGGCAAGCATTTATATGTTTCTGCCCAATGATCACCGCATATGCGGTCAAGGTCCCGCACCTGCGGAAGAATGCATAGTAGGTGCAAAAAGTCACTTAATGGGCTGGGTCTGCATCTGCGGTCGCTTTGCCGCATCTGCGGCACCGCATTTGCGAAAACCCAGCCGCACCTGCGGATCCTGGAGCTCTGGGCCAATCTTGCTTCTGCAGCCTCATAGCCGCTTCTGCGGCGCCGCACCTGCGGTCCCACACTCACAGGAATGGTTATGACAGAAAACCAGCAGCTGAAGTTGCAACTCCAAACTCCAAAATCCCTCCATCAACCATCCGAAATCATCCCGAGGCTCCCGGGACCTCAACCAAAGGCACCAACAAGTCTAATACCACTGTCCAAACTTATACCAATCCTTAAAACACCTAAAACAGCATCGAAATGACGAATCAACCACGGATTCAAGCCTAAAAATTCCAAAACTCTAAAAATACGCTTTCGATCAAAAAGTCTATCAAACCTCGTCCGAATGACCTAAAATTTTGCACACACGTCACATTAACACTAGGAAGCTGCTCTAAATTCTGGAATTCCATTCCGACCCTCGGATTAAAATCTCACTATCGAACCGGAAACTTCAAAATTCGACCTTTCAGCATTTCAAGCCTATATTAGCTACGGACCTCCAAATCACCATACAATCACGCCCCTAAGCCCGAAATCACCCAACGGAGCTAACAGAACCATGGGAATTCCATTCCGAGGTCGTCTTCACACTTTTCCGACTATGATAAACTTTCCAACACTTAAGCTCTCATTTAGGGACTAAGTGTCCCAGAACTCTCCGAAACTCAAAACCGAACATCCCAGCAAATTAAAATAGCAGAAATAAACACGGAAAAAGCAGTTAATAAGGGATCGGGGCGTCAATTCTTAAGACGACCGGCCGGGTCATCACATCCTCCTACACTTAAACATTTGTTCATCCTCAAACGAGCATAGAGACATACCTGAAGTAGTGAAAAGATGAGGGTAACGGCTGCGAATATCCTGCTAGGTCTCCCAGGTCGTCTTCTCGACCGGCTGACCCCGCCACTGAACCTTTACTGATGCAATTTTCTTTGACCTCAGCTTTCTAACCTGCCTGTCCAATATTGCCACTGGCTCCTCAACATAGGATAGATCTTTGTCCAACCGGACTGAAGTAAAATCCAACACGTGCGACGGATTACCGTGATACCTTCGGAGCATCGAAACATGAAATATCGGATGAACTCCGGCCAAGCTAGGAGGTAAGGCAAGCTCATAAGCAACCTCACCAACACGCCTCAATATCTCAAAAGGGCCAATAAACCTCGGACTCAACTTTCTTTTCTTCCCAAATTTCATAATGCCCTTCATAGGTGAAACCCGAAGTAGAACCCACTCTCCAACCATGTAGGAAATATCACGAACCTTCCGGTCCGCGTAACTCTTTTGTTTGAACTGGGCTGTACGGAGTGTATCCGAAATCACCTTAACCTTCTCCAAAGCATCCTGAACCAAGTTTGTGCCCAACAATCTAGCCTCACCCGACTCAAACCAACCCACCGGGGATCTACACCGTCTCCCATATAAAGCCTCATACGGTGCCATCTAAATGCTGGACTGATAGCTGTTTTTCTAAGCAAACTCCGCCAATGGAAAGAACTGATCCCAAGACCCTCCAAACTTAATCACACACGCATGGAGCATATCCTCAAGAATCTGAACAGTGCGCTCGGACTATCCGTCCATCTGAGGGTGAAATGTTGTACTCAACTCCACCCGAGTACCCAACTCATGCTGAATGGCTCTCCAGAATCATGATGTGAACTAAGTACCTCTATCTGAAATGATGGAAACTGGAATGTCATGCAGACGAACAATCTCTCGGATATAGATCTCCTCCAACCGCTCTGAAAAATAAGTAGTACACACAGGAATAAAGTGAGCGGACTTGGTCAGCCGATCCACAATCACCTAGATCGCATCGAACTTTCTCAAAGTCCATGGGAGCCCAACTACAAAGTTCATGGTGATCCGCTCCCACTTCCACTTCGGAATCTCTATCTGCTGAAGCAACCCACCCGGTCTCTGGTGCTCATACTTCACCTGCTGACAGTTAAGGCACCGAGCTACAAATCCAACTATATATTTCTTCATCCTCATCCACCAGTAGTGCTGCCTCAAATCCTGATACATCTTCGTGACACCCGGATGAATGGAATACCGCGAACTGTGGGCCTCCTCCAGAATCAACTCTCGAAGCCCATCAACATTGGGTACACAGATCCGACCCTGCATCCTCAATACCCCATCATCACCAATAGTCACATCTCTGGCATCACCGTGCTGAACCTTGTCTTTGAGGACAAGCAAATGAGGGTTATCATACTGACGCTCCCTGATACGATCAAATAAGGAAGACCGAGAAACCACGCAAGCTAGAACCCGACTGGCTCCGAAAGATCCAATCTCACAAATTAGCTGGCCAAGGCCTGAACATCCATCGCCATAGGTCTTTCCGATGCTGGTAAATAAGCCAAACTCCCCAAACTCTCTTCCCAGTGACTCAAGGCATCGACCACCATATTGGCCTTGCCCGAGTGATACAAAGTAGTGATATCATAGTCCTTCAGCAACTCTAACCACCTCCTCTGGTGCAAATTTAGATCCTTTTTACTTGAACAGGTGCTGCAAGCTCCGATGGTCAGTATAAATCTCACAGGGAACACCATACAAAAAATGACGTCAGATCTTCAAGGCGTGAACAATGGCAGCTAACTCAAGGTCGTGTATCAGATAATTCTTCTCATATACCTTCAACTGTTTGGATGCGTAGGCAATCACCCTACTGTCCTGCATCTGCATCGCTCCGAGTCCAATCCTTGAGGCATCACAATAGACCGTATAAGACCCCGAACCTATAGGCAGTATCAAAATTGGGGCTGTAGTCAAAGCTGTCTTGAGCTTCTGAAAGCTCGCTTCACACTCCTCTGTCCACTAGAACGGAGCACCCTTCTGGGTCAACCTATTCATAGGGGCTGCAATCAATGAAAACCCCTCCACAAAACGACGGTAGTAACCCGCCAAGCCAAGGAAATTGCGGATCTCTATAGTTGAGGATGGTCTGGGCCAACTCTGCACGACTTTTATTTTCTTCGGATCCACCTGAATACCCTCACTCGATACCACGTGGCCTAGGAATGCCACGAAATCCAATCAAAACTCACATTTCGAGAACTTAGCATATAACTTCTTCTATCTCAGAGTCTGAAGCACAGTCCGCAGGTGCTGCTCATGATCTTCCCGACTCCGAGAATACACCAGAATATCATCAATAAAGACAATGACGAACGAGTCAAGATACGGCCGGAACACACTGTGCATCAAATGCATAAAGGCTGCTGGGGCATTGGTCAGCCCAAATGACATGACAAGGAACTCGTAATGACCATACCGAGTCCTGAAAGCAGTCTTTGGGATATCTGGCTCCCGAATCTTTAACTGATGGTAACCTGAGCGCAAGTCAATCTTAGAAAACACTTGTGCGCCCTGAAGTTGGTCAAACAGATCATCAATACGTGGCAAAGGATAACAGTTCTTCACTGTAACCTTGTTCAACTAGAAATAATCAATACACATACGCATAGAACCATCATTTTTCTTCACAAACAAGATAAGAGCACCCCAAGGTGATGCACTGGGCCGAATAAAACCCTTATCAAACAATTCCTGTAATTGATCCTTCAACTCCTTCAATTCAGGAGGAGCCATACGATACGGAGAAATAGAAATGGGTTGAGTGACCGTCAACAGATCAATGTCGAAATTAATATCTCTATTAAGCGACATGCCCGGAAGATCAGCAGGAAACACATCGGGAAAATCCCGTACTACTGGGACTGAATCAACTGAAGGGGTATCAATACTGACATCTCTCACATAAGCTAAATATGCATCACACCCCTTCTCAACCATACGCTGAGCTTTAAGAAAAGAAATAACTCTATTGGGAGTGTGATCTAAAGTACCCCTCCCTCAACACGCGGTATACCTGGCATAGCCAGCATCACAGTTTTGGCATGACAATCAAGAATAGAAAAATGGGGCGACAACCAGTCCATGCCCAAGATAATATCAAAATCTACCATGCTGAGCAACAATAAATTGGTTCTCGTCTCAAAACCACTAAGAGCAACCAAACACGACCGATAAATGCGGTCCACAATAAGAGAATCTCTCACAGGAGTGGAAACATAAATAGGGGAACTCAATGAATCCCGAGGTACACCCAAATACGGAGCAAAATAAGATGACACACAAGAGTAAGTGGAGCCTGGATCGAATAGAACCGATGCATCTCTGTGACAAATCAGTATAATACCTGTGATGACAGAATCGGAGGCAATAGCCTCAGTACGGGCAAGAAGGGCATAGTATCGGGCCTGGCCTCCCCCTCTAGGGCAACCTCTACCTCCCCGACCTCCACCTCTGGCTAGCTGAGCAAGTGGGGTAGCAACTGGAGCTGTAACCATAGCCTGAGAACTCTGCGGGGCGCGTTGTGGCTGAGAAGTATGTGGAGGCTCACTCCTCCCAAGTCTAGGGAAATCCCTCACCACATGGAATGTGTCACCACACTCAAAACAAACTCTGGGAGGATGTGGTGGCTGTGACTAGCTCTGGCCAGGTCTGCTGGACTGACCTCTGAAAGTACCACGCGCAGGAGGTGCGCTAGATACTGGAGGTGCATAATAAGGTTCCTGAGGTCCAGGAGGAGCTGGAATACCACTGGCTGCTGGAAGTGCTGAATGAACAGGGTGACTCATATAACCCCTACCACGACGACCTACAACTGGGGCACGAGCACCAAAATAATGGCCCGACTCTCGAGACCTCTTGGCCTCCCTCTCCTCTCTCTCCCTAGCATGCATACCCTCAATCCTCATGTAATGCTCACCACCTGCTGATAAGAAATATCCATCTCCAACTCACGAGCCATGCTAGAACTGATGCTGGGAATAAGGCCCTTAATAAATCGGCGAACCCTCTCGTGAACAGTAGAAACCAAGGCTGGGGCATGTCTAGCCAAACTAGTGTAACAGACAACATACTCTGAGACAGTCATACCACCTTGGCGCAAGTGATCAAACTCTGCGCGACATGCATCCCTGAGGCTCTGAGGAATATACTCGCTCAGGAACAAATCTGAAAACTGAGTCCAAGTCAAGGAAGCAGCCTCATTCGGACTGTCTAACTCATAGGTGCGCCACCACTCATAGGAGGCTCCTCGAAGCTGGAAAGTAGTGAAGGAAACCCCGTTCGATCCTGATATACCCATGGTACGGAGAATACAGTAACACTCATTTAGAAATCCCAGAGCATCATCTGATGCTAGACCATTGAATACAGGAGGCTTGTACTTCTTGATCCTCTCAAGCCTTAGATGCTCATCCTCGGAAACCGATGCCCTGTCCTCGGGTTGATCTCGGACTGCAGGCTATACAGGAATAATCTCAGGGACCAGCTCAACATGCACTCGCTGCTCAGGAGTGTGGGCGGCGAGAGTCCGTGCTCCTCCCCGAGCCTGAGATGTAGTTGCAGCAAAGGGAAGCAACCCTGCCTGAGCCAAAGTGGTGTACATGCTCATGAACTATGCTAGAGTCTCCTGAAGTGCTAGAGTAGTAGTAGCAGTAGGCGTATTAGGTGCCTGGACTCCGACTGGAACTGCTGGTGGTACCTCAATGGCAGCTCGCGCAGGTGCTCTGGTTGTACCACGTTTACGTTCTCGGCTTCTACCCCATCCCCGACCTCTAACGGTTGCAGTAGGGGCACGAGTGCCTGATCATCTCGGGTAGCGCATGTCCTCACCATCTGTGAGAGAATAGAAGATAGAAGTTTAGAATTGTGATATCAAAATCTGGCACGACAAGGGAATCAAATGAAATGCAATTTTCCTAACATTTACATAGCCTCTTGTAAATAAGTATAGACGTCTCCGTACTGATCAGCGAGACTCTAATAAACCCGCTTGTGATTCATGACTCCTATGAACCTAGAGCATTGATACCAACTTGTCACAACCCCGGTTTGCCCTCCGTGAACCATCATGATGGCACCTAGTCTCTACGACTAGGTAAGCCTAAATTGCGGAAGATAAACCAATTTGCGGAATAAAAATAATTTAAAACAGAAATAGAGTGATATAACAGCGTTTAAAAGTGCCGCTCGACATACACAATATAAATTCTCGAAACTAATACATTTTCCCAAAATGCAGAAACCCATAAATCACAAGCTACAAATATAATAAAATGCTCTAACTCCGAAATGTCTACATCAACAGAAAAGATAGAAGGGTTGTCACTACAAGATAGAATGGAAAGGGTCTCCTGGATCTACGGACGTAGCAGATATACCTCGAAGTCTCTGGAGCAGTCACCTCGCCTCAAGGGTGATAGGACTAAGTCGCAGTACCTAGATCTCGATCTACGGACGTAGCAGATATACCTCGAAGTCTCTGGAGCAGTCACCTCGCCTCAAGGGTGATAGGACTGAGTCGCAGTACCTAGATCTGCACATGAAAAACATGCACAGAAAGGGCATGAGTACACCACACAGCAGTACTCAGTAAGTGCCAAGCCTAACCTCGGTCGGGTAGTGACAAGGAATGTCAGGGCCCTACTGAGATAAAATAAAAATATAAGGTATGACAGTATAAGATATGTAGTACAGTTGAAAACTAACAATAAGAATTTAATACAGGAAAACAAGGAATTCAATAACTGAAACAGAGGCAAAAACAAACACAAGGAAATAACCGGGGATCTCTCAGTATCCCGAGGATCTTTTAGTACCCTCAATATATGTCAAGGATCTCTTGGTATCCCAAGGATCTCTCGGTATCCTCAATATATGCTAGGGATCTCTTGGTATCCCGAGGATCTCTTGGTATCCTCAATAAACGTGCTAGGGATCTCTCGATATCCCGAGGATCACTTGGTATCCTCAATATCTGTGCTAGGTATCTCCTGGTATTCCGCATATCAGCCTAAATCATAAATATGTACAGGGGATCTCCCGGGATGTCATCTCATACTCCTAAAGTAAAACAACAACAACAACACAAGGAATACTCATTTAAGCTCAATTTCGTACCAAGTAAACAGGTAATTCTAACCTAACATGCTTCACGCAATACAATTAAGGCAGGTTAAGTAATTAAGTCAATTAAACATGCTTTTCTAGGCTAACAACGGGCTTAAATTGCAAGTAGTATAAGACAGGAAAAAGGAACACAATTAAAATTACTTAAAGAAAACCGGATTTTCAACAATTAACTCAAGTACGCACTCGTCACCTCACATACAAGGCATTTCAATTATCAAATACACCAAATCCTAAGGGGAAGGTCCTCCACACAAGGTTAGGCAAGCTACTTACCTCGAACCAGCTCAAATCAATCTGAAACCACGCTCTTGCCACGAATACTCGACTCCAAATGGCCTAAATCTATTCAATTCAATTTCATAATGTAAATAACACTTCAAGTAACTGATTCTACAAAAAAATTCTAAGCTAATACGTGAAATTAGGTAAAATTACCAAAATGCCCCTCGGGCCCACATCTCGGAATTAGGTAAAATTTACATTTCCAGAATCCTTACACTCTCATGAGTTCATTCATACCAAAAGTACCAAAATTGGGCCTCAATTGGTACCTCAAATCATCACTTAAAGGCCTCTAATTAGTCAAGCCCTAACCCCCAAATTACCACTGATTTTCCTTAATTTTTCAAGATTATAATGATAAAAATCACTCTAATAACGAGTTTAGGAACCAAAGACCTTACCCCAATGAACTCCTCTGAAAATCCCTCTTGAAAAATGCTCCCCAAGCTTCTTCTCGTTTCAAAAGAGGTGAAAAATAGCTAAACTTCGCGAAGGCAAGCATTTATATGTTTCTGCCCAGCGATTACCACATATGCGGTCAAGGGAGAACCTGCAGTCCCGCACCTATGGAAGAATGCATTGCAGGTGTGAAAAGTCACTTAACGGGCTGCGTCCGCATCTGCGGTCGCTTGGTCGCATCTGCGGCACCGCATTTGCAAAAACCCAGCCGCACCTGCGGATCTTGGAGCTCTGGGCCAATCTCGCTTCTGTGGCCTCATAGCCGCTTCTGCGGTGCCGCACTTGCTGTCCCATACTCGCAGGTGCAGTTATGATAGAAAACCAGCAGCTGAAGCTGCAACTCCAAACTCCAAAATCCTTCTGTCAACCATCTGAAATCATCCCGAGGCCTCCGGGACCTCAACCAAAGGCACCAACAAGTCTAATACCACTGTCCAAACTTATAAAAATCCTTAAAATACCTAAAACAACATCGAAACGACGAATCAACCACAGATTCAAGCCTAAAAATTCTAAAACTCTAAAAATACGCTTTCGATCAAAAAATCTATCAAACCTCATCAGAATGACCTGAAATTTTGTACACACGTCACATTCATCACTACGGAACTACTCCAACTTCCAAAATTTCATTCCGAACCTCAGATCAAAATCTCATTATCGAACCGGAAACTTCAAAATTCGACCTTTCGACATTTCAAGCCTAAATTAGCTACGGACCTCCAAAACATCATCCGATCACGCCCGTAAGCCCAAAATCACCCAACGGAGCTAACAAAACCATCGGAATTCCATTCCGAGGTCGTCTTCACACTGTTCCAACTACGGTCAACTTTCCAACACTTAAGATCTCATTTAGGGACTAAGTGTCCCAGAACTCTCCAAAACGTAAAACCGAACATCCCGACAAATCAAAATAACAGAAATAAACACGGGGAAAGCAGTTAATAGGGGATCGGGCATTAATTCTTAAGACGACCGGCCGGGTCATCATAGCAAATCATGTCGAGGTCGTACGCCCCGATACAATGAATATTTAAACTATGCACTGCTAGAGGATTGAATGACGCGAACCATAGATGCATCTATTTAATCTACCCAGGCGTTCGACCCGTTCCACAATAGATATATACATTCAAACAATCAATCAAGAATTCATCAAGGAGCAATTATTCAAGGAAAGGCAAATTTCTCTTGTAAAAGTTAAGAAAACAATGTCTAGCCTTTTAGAAATTTATTCACACGTTTGAGATGTTTTATGCATTTTAAATCGACAACAAGGTTGCAAATATTACAATTAAAGCATGCTTTTGGGTCCTAGTCTACCTGGACTTAAGCATAATAGTAGCTATGCACAGACTCTTGTCACCTCGTGCGTACGTAGCCCCCACAATAGTAACACATAATTAATTATTTCACCTATGGGGACAATTCCCTCATACAAGGTTAAAGGGAGACTTACCTCGCTCCAAAATTCCATAACTAGCTTCCACGCCCTTCCGATGTCCCAAATCGATGCACAACCCAACAAAACTAGCCAATAATTATGCAAACCCGTTAATATATGCTCAAATACTCATTATAATCAAATTTATAACAATTCCTAACCCCAATCGAAAAGTTGACAAAATTGCCCTCGGGACCACGTGCCCGGATTCCAAAATTTTTCAAAGATAAAGTTTACCCACAACCTCACGAACTCAAATATATAATTTACTCTCGATTTCATGCCCATATTCGTGGTCAAAATCCAAGAATACCAAATTTCTAGGTCTTCCTCAAAATCCCAAATTTCTACTAATTTCTATGTCCAAATCCGTATATAATTTTGTATTTAACTCAAAACTAGCATAAATCACTTACCTCATGCTTGGTGGTGAAAGAAATGGAGTGAAAATGAGCTAAACCCGATTTTAAAGAACCTCACTGCCTCCAGCCTTTCTGCACCTACGATCACTTGATTGCTTATGTGGTTCCGCAGGTGCGGCCCCACAACCGCATCTACAGTCCATCACCAGGCCCCATCACTCTGCTTCTGTGCTTCTACTTCTGCAGGTGCGGTCCCGCTTCTACGGCAAGATGACCGCATATGCAGTCCCAGCCTTCTCCCTTCTCAGCCGCATCTGCGCTCCTTTGGGCGCTTCTACAGCTCCGCACCTGCGGCCAAGACCTCGCAGGTGCGGTTACGCCAGATGATAGCAGGCTTCAGCTCTTCCTCCCAACTCCAATTCGATCCGTTAACCACCCGTAATCCACTCGAGGCCCCCGGGACCCCGTCTAATCACACCAACCAGTCCCATAATATAACTTCAAACTTCTTCATTTGATGCCGAAACCTATCAAATTGCATCCGATTGACCTCAAATTTTGCACACAAGTCATATTTGACATTATGGACCTACTCCACTTTCTGGAATTAGAATCTGACCCCGATATCAAAAAGTCCACTTCCGGTCAAACTTCTCAAAAACCTTCAAATTTCTAACTTTAGCCAAATGACTCCAAAATGACCCACGGACCTACGGAGCTATTCCTAGACTCGAAATCCCAAATGGACATTGATAACACTGAAATGCACTTCAACCCAAACTTATGAAATTCTTCCAAAAATGCTAACTTCCACAATAGGTGCCAAAACATTCCCGGATCTTCCAAAATCCAAACCGGACATACGCCCAAGTCCGAAACCATCATACGAACCCGCTGGAACCTTCGATTCCCGTTTCCGATGTCATTTACTCAAAAATCCAACCTTAGTCAATTCTTTCAACTTAAAGCTTCCGAAATGAGAATTCTCTTTCCAAATCAACTCCGAACTTCCTGAAATTCAATTCCGACCATGCGTACAAGTCATAATACCTGAAGTGAATCTACTCATGGCCTTAAACTGTTGAATGCGCGCTAGAGCTCAAAACGACTGGTCGGGTCGTTACATTCTCTCCCACATAAACATATGTTCGTCCTCGAACGTGCTAAGAAATGCACTGGAGTTGTCTGAAATCACTGTTTAACACCTCGTGCACCTACCCGTGCTACTACAACCCAGTTGAGCATATTAGCTCGATGAATTCTGAAAATATTCCCTTTTATTCAAGCAAATAAGCTTAGAGCCCAATTCCATCATCCGGAATTCTCTTCCAGGCCTTTTTTCTAATATATGAACACCGTATCAATCACTACACGAGGTACCAGAACATGACTGCATGCCTTTGCTGAATTCTCACCATGCACCACATCATTCAGAGGACCACAATAACATTCTCTGGTCATAATAACCGACATTCCCCGAATCTGATGCTCACAATGCACCTCATGATATATATAAGTCTTGTTCCAACTCTCGCAATACTACCACAACGGAAGAGATGTGTAGAAATTCATAACCAACTACCGAGTCAATAAATCATTGAGTCTATACTTCTAACAAGGACCATTACCTCATTCTGAACCAAATAATAATCTTTGCTCTTTAATATACTTCATATAATCCGACTGCACTGATTCTAGATCCAATAATCTTGTCTCACCCAGTACGAACTTCTCAGGCAATAAGCCACCCCGGTCATGATCAAAAGTCCCATATAATGACACAACGTGCCAATAGACCACAAGCTCGAATGTGATATATAAGGAAAATGAACTCTGGAAAGGACTACTCAACTCACGCAACTAATATGAACTTTCAGAAAATAGAAAACAAAACACACAAAAATAGATATAGGGAACTGTACTCAACATCACAGTGTCGCGGTGTGCAACCCGATCCAAATAACATACCCATGGCGGCGTTCCACCCGATCCACACATAAAATTCACATAAGGAGATACACACCGAGCTAATTTGCTCATTACTACAAAATTCCGAATATCGGCCACAAAGACGCTAAGTGGATAATACCATCCCTGGGAGGGACACATATAGCACAGTAAGCTACAAAACTCAAGAACAACTGAGGTACAATATATGATCTGAAGCTCAAGAGCTATCATGATCACATAACACCATCGCTACGTGGAACCTCAACGCATTAGAAAATTATCAAGCCGTTTCACAACTCACATGGCACAATATAATATTACCTGAAATAGCTAACGCTGAAACAACATCCAACGTCCAAATACTCCTCCATAAGGAGTGATCTGCTAAAATGAACACATCCGGCCTGATATAGAGCCCATAATCACGTGTAAATCCATCCACAGACCTCAAGCTAATTCGATCGCACCGCACTAGGCTAATAACCTTTCAAGGATCCATAATAACCCCTTTCTCCTATAATTCACAAGAACAACCATCATAACTGGAGTAACCTCCACAGTCCACAACCCGATAGACCGAGTGCCCTCAAGGCATAAATTCTCAAATTAGCGATATTACCACAATCTTCATACTTGGTTTAAATTCCCAATCAATCAAGTGACTACATGTCACACTCATTCAATCTTCCTATGAGACACGCTCCCATGACCTTTCGTACTAGATAACAAGTCTGCACATCCATACCACCGGCCGCACTAACGTTGTAGAGCAAATCAAGAATCCATAACCAGGATGCAAAGCCCCTTTCACAAAACACCGATCTTAGATGATGCTGAAGACAATATCAGTTTACTCTAAACATTCAAATCCTTTTCCTGCTCATCCGAGCTCGTAACATCCTTGTCAACACCGAACCGCAACCTTGATCCTCACTTCCAAATTTCATACTTCCCACTGCACCTACCATGCCAATATGTGATAGTGCCAGAACCTCATTATAACTCCTGAGCTACTAATAGGGTAAACAATTCATCACCTAGAAATTTTTTACTTAACTCATTCCAAGAGAACCATAGCACATGCGAGTAACTCCTCATAACCGTAGGATATTCAAATCCTCAAGTAGTGGTCTGAACCACCATAACCCTTCCGGTATCTGCCTACACGTAACAGGCCATAATACTTGAATACTTCCAAATAAAATCGATTACGGCGACCGTCAAGCTTCACACATACCGCCAAAAATCACATGCATAACTTAATCACGCTGAAGAAACTGATCATCGCCAACATTATGCCAATTCAACCATGGCTAACCAATCTAGCCTCTTCTAATTCATCCTTAATTTGACTTAGAGATAATAATAGCTCCATCCACATTCCATGAGACCACATTGTCTCCAACCCATGAATCGTTCCTACCCTCCTTGCACGCACATTCACATCTTCAACTGATATGCCCATTATGATAATTCCTCTACAAATCCGAAGTCATTTTCTCTTTTTCCTCAAAATGCTATACTGCAAGCCAAAAATATCATAGAGCATTCTGAGCCTCTTATCAATATCTGCTGCAAAAGCTCGATTTTTAACCATACCGCGGGTTTGAAATCCTTAGGCACCGCACTCTTAGCCTTCGACTTCATTAGGACCTCTGTTGAGAGTCGCCCACCCTGGCTTGGTCCCGAATATAATCAACTCCAACGCTTTGCTGGCACATGGACACCCCTCTCAATGAAGCACTCGACTGAATCACTTCCCTTGTAAACCACCTCTATACGAAGCATACACCCTGAATCTTCCCAAATCGCAGGCATGAGTCAATAAGGCCAACTATAGCATACCTTTGTCAATTCCTTTGCTCAAATTATCACTTATGCTCTTTTCCCGTAGCTGAAATAACTTACCAATACGTCGACAACCCGAATCTCACAAGTAGATAACCATGCAACCTAATCGTAGGCGGTGGGACTCTACCACTTAGCTTGGAGCCACCTGTTACATAACTCTGGAACCCACCAAGATTCTTTACCTCTCATTGACATAACCTTGCGCAACCCAATCGCCAAATCCCTTGAAATCCTTTAGTTAGCATTTCATGAAAGCTTTGAATCTCTAGTATCATTCTCATATTCAACCTCTTACTGTATAGTTAGTAAAATCCTTCGCAGAAGCTTCGCCAACCACGTGACTGTTGGCCGGCTCACAGAAGATAACCCACTTATAGAAATTACACGCTGACATCTTCCAACGTCGTTGCACGGGGTACAATCACTACGATATCGATAACCTATCCTGAGCCCGTGCTCATTCACCAACTGTACTGGTCTGTTCACTTCTTATGGACATCAACTAAATGTGTGACGGCATCTTCCAATTCAAAGTTATAATGTATCCTTCTTCGTATCAAGCAGCCATCTTCCTGTTGCATCCAGACTCCCACCGTATAATAGCTGATATTTCAAATTAAGCTCGTGGACCCAATCTTCGTCCACCAAAATTCCCAAATCACTCTAAACCTTTCCTCAATGTATGTAGTTATCCTGCCACTCAACTCATATGCTACTCTGCCAATCTCCCACTTTGGGCCAAACCCCTCTTCTTTAAGCAACTACTCAACTTCCACTTCTTACACCTGGCCTTCTAGAAGTTTAACCACCACATGACACTTCTCACATGTTCTTCCTCATCCCTTGCTGCTAAGTTGATGCCTTAGATCAAAATCTATCTCAGTAGCATTTGAATAAATAGACTACTAACTTTAAACCTTTCCGAAGATCATCTTTCTCGAGCCGTCGACATTAGAAACATAGATTCAATCCTGAACCACCGCACCCCGCGACCTCTGACAATCGCTTCTTCAATACTATCTCACAATATCCTTCCCCACTACCGATTTGTATAAGGTCATAACACAGGCGAACTTAATATTAAATCGAGGACGACGATGCCACGCCGCAGATGAAAATTCCACCACACTTGAAAATACCGAGTCTCATTACTCTATAAACCCAAACCTGATCATTTATAGTCTGATTGACTTTCCTTCGCCGGAAATACAATACCGAATCTCTGAATCATGTACTGAAAAAACCTCCTTCCAAGTCATACATTGCTTCTATGCATGGACAAGCATCCCACCACATATCAATACCGTGCGATAAACATTCATGAGCATCATAGAAATCTGTGCATAGCCTCAAAGCTCTCAGAAGTACAGCTACAGAGATGAAATGACAGGATATCCTTCCGCAAGGCGACAACAATAGCCCAATCAAATGCGCAAGGAGAAACATCCCGCACCACATCAGTAGTACCATTACAATTCTTCAATTCCCAATTTCTAATAAGCGCTTCGCGTCGCATAAGATTGAGTAGGAAAGAAACAAGGACATAAGCCCCAAAGGAATCAAATCTCATGATGAGGAATCAAGAAGGGAAGTGCTCCTAACAGCCCTGTATCATCTCGAAGATAAGTACATATGTCTCCGTACCGATCCGCAAGACTCCACTAGACTTGCTTATGACTGTGAGACCTACGGGAATCTAGTGCTCTGATACCATGTTGTCTCAACCCAAAATCTACTAAGGATCGTGATGGCGCCGGACACCTCTGTCAGGCAAGCCAACCATAAATACTTAATTAAATTCTCGTTTAAATAACTATGAAAACTATGACTTTTCCTTCAATTTAGCTAGTAAAAGATAATCTTTACAAAATAAATAAAAGAATGTTTAGAAGTTAATACAGAATACTCCATAATCATCCTAGAACCTGGTGTCACAAGTGCATGAGCAGTTTCTAGGAAATAATGTAATACAACAACTGTCCGGAATACAAATTGGACAGAAAAGAAAATACGGTACAATACTCTAAAGGAGACTCTACTGGCCGCTGGTCATCTCGAGAGGTGCAGCTCACCTAAGTCTCCGTATCAACCATGCCGCTACGCCCAACTAGGCCACTAGACATACATGTGCATGTGCAACAGAAATGCACAGCAAGTGTAGTATGAGTACAAAAATAACGTGTACCCAGTAAGTATCCCGTCTAATCTCGAAGAAGTAGAGATGAGAGGTCGACTTTGGCACTTACTAGTAATCCAATAATAATGTACCAATAATATAGAAAATCGAGGATTTTTATATAAACTAATGTAACTAAATAGCATGAAGCAAGTAGACAATTCTTTCATTAATAGGGAATTTCCAAATTCGTTTTTCATCATCTATACATTTATCTCGAGCCAGGGAGGCAATATCATTATTTATAAATTTTCAAGTCAAGCAATACAAGCATGCGCAAATCATATCGAGGTCGTACGGCCCGACCCAACAAATATTTAAAATGTGCATTGCCAGAGGGTCGAATGGCGCAAACCATAGATGCATTGATTTAATCTACCAAGGCGTTTGGCCCATTCCACAATAGATATACACATTCAAACAGTCAATCAAGAATTCATCCAGGAGCAATTATTCAAGGAAAGGCCAATTTCTCTTTAAAAAGTTAAGAAAATGATGTCTACCCTTTTAGAAATTTATTTACACATTCGATATGTTTTAAGCATTTTAAATCGACAATAAGGTTGCAAATATTACAATTAAAGCATGATTTTGGGTCCTAGTCTACCCGAACTTAAGCATAATAATAGCTATGCATGGACTCTTGTCACCTCGTGCGTACGTAGCCCCCACAATAGTAACACATAATTAATTATTTCACCTATGGGGACAATTCCCTCTTACAAGGTTAGAAGGGAGACTCACCTCGCTCCGAAGTTCCATAACCGGCTTCCAAGCCCTTCCGATGACCCAAATTGATGCACAACGCTCCAAAACTAGCCAATAATTATGCAAACCCATTAATTTATGCTCAAACACTCATTATAATCAAATTTATAACAATTCCTAACCCCAATCGAAAAGTTGACAAAATTGCCCTCGGGACCACGTGCCCGGATTCCAAAATTTTTCAAAGATAAAGTTTACCCACAACCTCACGAACTCAAATATATAATTTACTCTCGATTTCATGCCCATATTCGTGGTCAAAATCCAAGAATACCAAATTTCTAGGTCTTCCTCAAAATCCCAAATTTCTACTAATTTCTATGTCCAAATCCGTATATAATTTTGTATTTAACTCAAAACTAGCATAAATCACTTACCTCATGCTTGGTGGTGAAAGAAATGGAGTGAAAATGAGCTAAACCCGATTTTAAAGAACCTCACTGCCTCCAGCCTTTCTGCACCTACGATCACTTGATTGCTTATGTGGTTCCGCAGGTGCGGCCCCACAACCGCATCTACAGTCCATCACCAGGCCCCATCACTCTGCTTCTGTGCTTCTACTTCTGCAGGTGCGGTCCCGCTTCTACGGCAAGATGACCGCATATGCAGTCCCAGCCTTCTCCCTTCTCAGCCGCATCTGCGCTCCTTTGGGCGCTTCTACAGCTCCGCACCTGCGGCCAAGACCTCGCAGGTGCGGTTACGCCAGATGATAGCAGGCTTCAGCTCTTCCTCCCAACTCCAATTCGATCCGTTAACCACCCGTAATCCACTCGAGGCCCCCGGGACCCCGTCTAATCACACCAACCAGTCCCATAATATAACTTCAAACTTCTTCATTTGATGCCGAAACCTATCAAATTGCATCCGATTGACCTCAAATTTTGCACACAAGTCATATTTGACATTATGGACCTACTCCACTTTCTGGAATTAGAATCTGACCCCGATATCAAAAAGTCCACTTCCGGTCAAACTTCTCAAAAACCTTCAAATTTCTAACTTTAGCCAAATGACTCCAAAATGACCCACGGACCTACGGAGCTATTCCTAGACTCGAAATCCCAAATGGACATTGATAACACTGAAATGCACTTCAACCCAAACTTATGAAATTCTTCCAAAAATGCTAACTTCCACAATAGGTGCCAAAACATTCCCGGATCTTCCAAAATCCAATCCGGACATACGCCCAAGTCCGAAACCATCATACGAACCCGCTGGAACCTTCGATTCCCGTTTCCGATGTCATTTACTCAAAAATCCAACCTTAGTCAATTCTTTCAACTTAAAGCTTCCGAAATGAGAATTCTCTTTCCAAATCAACTCCAAACTTCCTGAAATTCAATTCCGACCATGCGTACAAGTCATAATACCTGAAGTGAATCTACTCATGGCCTTAAACTGTTGAATGCGCGCTAGAGCTCAAAACGACTGGTCGGGTCGTTACATCAGGCTGGCCTGGACGCTGAGGGCAGAGACTTTTCCTATTTTGCTTGAGACAAAGTTATTTTGGCCCTACACTATACCAACTTGTATAAAAGGGGTCCTAAACCTATTTAGAGGGGAAGAACATTTTTGAAAGGAACTTTTGACAAGGGGAAAGCATAGAGCCGCCGTGGAGGCCGAATTTCATCTTTTCTTCCGCCAAACTTAGTAATTTTTATGTTTCTTTGTATGATTTGTTGTTTGGCTACCATGTCTATGTGGAGCTAAACTTCACATTCTAGGGTTGTGGTTCTTTTATGACTATTGTTATTTGGATATTGATTTTGATTTCTTGATTTGTCGTATTGGTTTATTTATTCAATCTTGCGCTTAATTATTTAATTGTTTGATCATCAATTAAATACTATCTACGAATCTAGAATTGAACTCGAAAGTGAAAATTCTAGATTGCACATAGGATTGAGTAGAGCAAATTCTTAAACCTGGGCATCGGGGAATGGATTCGCGGTTAGGATGGACATATACCCGATTGCCTTGCTTGGTTGATTTACGGGAATTATGAATGCATTCATGTTAGTTCTAATTCCATAGACATATAGGCATTAGGTTAGCTTGAATAGGCGAGTAAGAACTTCATAGTTTCTTATGAGCAATATTAACCCTGTCAACTAATAAACTAGATGAATTAGTTAGTCAATTCAATTGAAGAATACAATAAGAATGTTAGATAGCCCATAACCCTAGATCGTTTTCATTACATTGATAACATAAAAACCCTTACTTCCTCTGTTCAGAGTTTATTATTTATTTTCTTTTTAGTTTAATTACTTTAGCATCACTTTTTTTGGGTTTAATCCTTGTTTAGATAATTAGGATAGTTTGATCTAGCTAATAGTTGATAAAAAGTCCTTGTAGGTTTGACGCTCTATCTTATTGCTTGACGATCGCATATACTTACGTGCGCATTTAGCCATAATATCTGCGTAGCAAGTGAAATGTTAGACGCCATCACGGTCCCGACGGTGAAAATTATGGGTCGCGACAAAAGTGTTTTCTTTCATTTCAATCAAATAAGTACTTTCCTTTCATGATGTAGAAAAGTATTTTCTTTTTCACAAAAAGTGTACCTTCTTTTATGATGTAGAAAAAGTTTTTTTTTCACAAAATGAGTACTTTCTTTTCTCATTGTAGAAAAGGTATTTTCTTTTAATGTTGTAGATAGAGTATCCCGCCTAATAATTTCAACAAAATGATATTTTCTTTTTCATGTTGTAGAAAACATATTTTCTTTTTTCAACAAAAAGAGCACTTTCTTTTCATAATATAGAAAATGTATTTTTTTCCCACAAAATGGGTAACTTTTTTCTGTTATAGAAAGAGAATTTTCTTTTAATATTATAGATAGAGATTCTGTGTAATAATTTCAACAAAATGAATATTTTCTTTTAGTAATAATAACAACAACAACGTACCCAGTATAATCTCACGTGTGGAGTCTAGGGAGGGTAGCGTGTACGCAGACCTTATCCCTACCTAGAGAGGTAAAGAGGCTATTTTCGATAGACCCTCGGCTCAAGAAAAGGTGAAAAGGAAGAATAGGGGAGAAGAAGAAGAAGAGGAAAGATGGGGAGAAAGAAGGAAGAGGGAGGCAAAAGACGATAAGCAAAGAGGAGAAAAAGTAGCATCAAATAGTAACCAACAGGGAGCAACAATATTCAGTAAAAGGGGAGAAAAAGTAGCATCAAATAATAATAATCAGGGAGAAAAATCCTAGTAGCAATTTTCAAAAACAATGGATGCGGTTGCTAAGTACCAGATACAATAACAAACAAGAAGGAAGTAACTTTCAACCCATAACAAGAATATTACTAGTACTACTGGTAAACCTAGGAGAAACTTACAACTACCTGTCAACCCACAACCTTAATCCTCGACCTACACACCTTCCTATCGTTAGTCATGTCCTCGATTTGGTGAAGCACTGACATGTCCTGCCTAATCACCTCTCCCCAATACTTCTTTGGTCTACTCATGCCCTTCCTCAAGTTTGCCATGGTCAACCCCTCACACCTCCTAACCGGGGTATCTATGTCTCTGTCATGACCCCGGTTCGCCCTCCGTGAAACATCGTGACGGCACCTAGTCTCTACGACTAGGTAAGCCTAACAATGCGGAAAAATAGACCAATTTGTGGAAGAAAATAATAAGAACGAAATAATGAAATAAAACAGTATTTAAAAGTGCCGCTTGGCATACACAATATCAACTCTCAAAATCTAAATACTTTTCCTAAAACCCAGAATCTCATGATCACAAGCCTTTGAATGTCTACTAGTATCTAACTACAGAATATCTAACAAAGGAAAGGAAAATACAGAAGGGCTAATACTAAAAAGGGGGAGTAGAAAAGGACTCTGCGGACGCGGCAGATATACCTCGGAGTCTCTACAAGCACCTCGTCTCAAGAGTGATAAGTCTGAATGGAGGTACTTGGATCTACACATGAAAAACATGCGCAGAAAGGGCATGAGTACACCACATCAGTACTCAGTAAGTGTCAAGCCTAACCTCGGTCGAGTAGTGACGAGGAAGGTTAGGGCCCTACTGAGATTAAATGAAATATCAAGTATAACAGAATAAGATAAGCAGTATAGTTGTAAACTAACAATAAGAATTAATACATGATAATAAGGATAACAACAACTGAAACAGAGACAAAAACAATCAGAAGGAAATACCACTCTTCACAAAGATAATAACCGAGGATCTCTCAGTATCCCGAGGATCTCTTAGTACCCTCAATATATGCCAGGGATCTCTTGGTATCCCGTGGATCTCTTAGTATCTTCAATGTATGCTAGAGATCTCTTAGTATCCTGAGTATCTCTTGGTATCCTCAATGTATGCTAGGGATCTCTTGGTATCCTTAATGTATGCTAGGGATATCTGGGTATACCGAGGATCTATCGGTATCCTAAATATATGCTAGGGATTTCTTGGTATCTTCAATGTATGCTAGGGATCTCTTGGTATCTCGAGGATCTCTCTGTATCCTCAATATATGCTAGGGATCTCTTGGTATCCTCAATATACGTACTGGGGATCTCTCGGTATCCCGCACTTCAGCTCACATCATAAATGCATACAGGGGATCTCCCGGTATGCCATCTCGTAGTCCCAAAGTAAAACACACAACAATGGCACAAGGAACACTCAAATAAACTCAACTTCATACCAAAGTAACACATGCAATTCTAACCTAGCATGCTTCACGTAATCCAAATAAGGCAGTTAAAGCAAATAAAGTAATAAAGTCAATTAGACATGCTTCTCTAAGCAAACAGTAGGTTTAAAAGTGCAAGTAGAATAAATAGGAAGGGAAAACACAATTAAAGTTACTTAATGAAAACAGGGTTTTCAATAATTAGCACAAGTACACATTCGTCACCTTACGTACAAGGCATTTCAATTATCACAATACCAATCCTAAGGGAAAAGTCCCCCACACAAGGTTAGGCAAGCCACTTACCTCGAACCAGCTCAAAATCAACTTGAAACCATGCTCTTGCAATGAGTATTCGACTCCAAATGGCTCAAATCTATTCAATTCAGTTTCATAATGTAAATAACACTTCAAGTAACTGATTCTACAAAGAAAATCTAAGTTAATACACGAAATTAGGTAAAATGACCAAAACGCCCCTCAGACCCATGTCTCGGAATCGAGTAAAATTTATATTTTCAGAATCCTCATACTCTCACGAGTTCATGCATACCAAAATTATCCAAATCCAAGGTCAAACTCCCAATCAAAATTCAAATTCTATGTCTAAGAACTTTCTTCCAACTTTTCCCCAATTTTCATCTCCAATCCGAAATCAAATGATAAAACTAACTATATATTGAATGGAATACAACTAGAAAGGGTTAAGAAATTGTTACCCACTGATTTCTTCTTCAAATTCCTCCCAAAATCTCCCTCTCCCTAGCTCCAAATCAATTTTTCCAACTTTTGAAACCAAACCCTCGAAGTTCCTATTTTCTGCCCAGCAATTCCGCTTATGCGGTCAACGGACCGCACCGGCGGTCCCGCTTTTGCGGAAGAATGATCGCACCTGCGAAAACTCATTAATTCTCCAAGTCCGCACCTGCGACCTGTTCACCGCATCTGCGGTCACGCAGGTGCGTGAACTCATCCCCACCTGCGGTTCTTCGCCTTTCCTCATATGGATGCTTCTACGGCTAAATTCCGCATCTGCGGGAGTCGCATCTTCGTCCTCCCAACCGCAGATGTGGTTATGATAGCAGCCCAAAGAACTTCGGTTGCAAACTCCAAGTTCCAACTCCCCGTTAACCATCCGAAATCATCCCGAGGCCCCCTGGACCTCAACCAAAAGCACGAACAAGTCATATACATCTATCCAAACTTATACAAATCTCCAAAAAACCTCAAATAACATCGAATCAACCAATTAGCATCGGATTCAAGCCTAAGAACTTCAAAAACTCTCAAAATATACTTTCGATCAAAAAGTCTATCAACCTCGTCCGAATGACCTGAAATTTTGCACACACATCACATTCAACATTACGGAGCTACTCCAACTTCTGGAATTCCATTCCAACCCTCGGATCAAAATCTCACTATTGAACCGGAAACTACAAAAATTCAACTTTCGGCATTTCAAGCCTAAATTAGCTACGAACCTCCAAAACACAATCCGAACATGCTCCTAAACCCAAAATCACCCAACAGAGCTAACGGAACCATCAGAATTCTATTCCGAGGCCGTCTTTACACTATTCTAACTACGGTCAAATTTCCAAAACTTAAGCTCTCATTTAGGGACTAAGTGTCTCAAAACACTCCGAAACTCCAAATAATTCCTCCCGGCAACTCACAATAGCAGGAACAAACATGGGGAGAGTAGTTAATAGGGGATCGGGGCGTAAATTCTTTAAACGACCGTCCGGGTCATTACATCATCCCACACTTAAACATTTGTTCATCCTCGAATGAGCATAGAGACATAACTGAAGTAGTGAAAAGATGAGGGTAACGGCTGCGCATACCCTGCTCGGTCTCCCAGGTCGCCTCCTCGACCGGCTGACCCCGCTACTGAACCTTTACTGATGCAATGTTCTTGACCACAACTTTCGAACCTGCCTATCCAATACCTGCCTGTCCGTTTGGGAGCCCAACTACAAAGTCCATGGTGATTCGCTCCCACTTCCACTCCGGAATCTCTATCTGCTGAAGCAACCTACCTGATCTCTGGTGCTCACACTTCACCTGCTGGCAGTTGAGGCACCGAGCTACAAATCCAACTATATCTTTCTTCATCCGCCTCCACCAATAGTGTTGTCTCAAATCCTGATATATCTTCGTGGCACTTCGATGAATGGAATACCGCGAACTATGGGCCTCCTCTAGAATCAACTCCCGAAGCCCATCAATATTGGGTACACAAATTCGACCCCGCATCCTCAATACCCCGTCATCACCAATGGTCACATCTCTGGCATTATCATACTGAACCTTGTCCTTGAGGACAAGCAAATGAGGGTCATCATATTGACGCTCCCTGAAACGATCAAGTAAGGAAGACCGATAAACCACGCAAGCTAAAACTCGACTGGGCTCCGAAAGATCCAATCTCACAAACTGGCTGGCTAAGGCCTGAACATCCATTGTCATAGGCCTCTTCGATGCTGGTAGATAAGCCAAACTCCCCAAACACTCTGCCCGGCGACTCAAGGCATCGGCCACCATATTGGCCTTGCCCGGGTGGTACAAAATAGTGATATCATAGTCCTTCAGCAACTCTAACCACCTCCTCTGGCGCAAGTTTAGATCCTTTTACTTGAACAGGTGCTGCAAGCTCCGATGATCAGTATAAATCTCACAAGCTCCGATGATCAGTATGATCGTACAAATAGTGACGCCAGATCTTCAGGGCGTGAACAATGGCAGCTAACTCAAGGTCGTGGACAGGAAAATTCTTCTCATGAACCTTCAACTACCTGGACGCGTAGGCAATCACCCTATTGTCCTGCATCAAAACCGCTCCAAGGCAAATCCTTGAGGCATCACAATAGACAGTGTAAGACCCCGAACCTGTAGGCAATATCAAAATTAGTGTTGTAGTCAAAGCTGTCTTGAGTTTCTGAAAGCTCGTCTCACACTCTTCCGTCCACTGGAATGGAGAACCCTTCTGGGTCAACCTGGTCAAAGGGGCTGCAATCGATGAAAACCCCTCAACAAAACGACGGTAATAACTCGCCAATCCCAGAAAACTGCAGATCTCTGTAGCTGAGGATGGTCTGGGCCAACTCTGCACTGCCTCTACTTTCTTCGGATCCACCTGTATACCCTTACTCGACACCACGTTGCCTAAAAATGCCACGAAATCCAACCAAAACTCACATTTCGAGAATTTAGCATATAACTTCTTTTCTCTCAAGGTCTGAAGCACTGTCCTCAGGTGTTGCTCATGATCTTCCCTACTCCGAGAATACACCAGAATATCATCAATAAAGACAATGACAAATGAGTCAAGATACGGTCGGAACACACTGTGCATCATGCATAAAGGCTGTTGGGGCATTGGTCAGTACAAATGACATAACAAGGAACTCGTAATGACCATACCAAATCCTTGTCACACCTCCCTTTTACCTACACCCCCCGAAAGGGGTATATATGGGGGAGTTTTTTCCAATTTAAAGTAACAATCGAAACGGGATTATTTTATTAAAAATTCAGAGTCGCCACTTGGGATAATTTTATAGCGTCCCAAGTCACCGGTTCAAATCCCGAATCGAGGAAAAGATTGACTCTGTATTACAGTCCGCGAACCAGAAATCCGGGTAAGGAATTTTGTTAACCCGGGAGAAGGTGTTAGGCATTCCCGAGTTTCGTGGTTCTAGCACGGTCGCTCAACTGTTATAACTGGCCTATTATCTGATTTTAATACATGTTTTAGCCTATGGTTAAATTTTAACTTATCAACCGCTTTTATTCATTTTTCAGAGAAAATTGCAACGTTATTAAAACATGTTTCGAACCACGTCACATAAATGCACTCGTGGTTTTTGACATATTTTAACATCGTTGAGATTTGGATTTAGGTCACATAAATGCGCACCCGAGTTTAGGAAGGTAAATTATTAAAATAATGCGCCTAAAGCAATTATGCATTTGCAACTTTGCGAGGGCCATGGAAATTCTACTAAATGGCACGCCTCGATTTCTAAGGATTAAATCAAACTTAATTAAAACGAGGGCCAAGAAATTGTCATTTTGATTTGGCATGGTACACCTCGACTGAACTATAAGGGTCCAACTAATTAAATAATGCTTAAAGACATTATAGTTACTCCTAAGCTAATGTTCTAGCTCAAACCGTTGATTCCAGATCCATGCTGGACGAGGTCAGGTAATTAGCTATTTTTGGTCAAAGCTTAAATAAACAGAAAACCGATGTCATTTACAAGCTCCAAGGGCAAGACACAAAGGAAACTGGGCTCAAAATGAAGCCAAGATTAAATACAGAATTGATGAGGAGGCTCGGCGTGAACGGGCTAACGATAATGGCCCAAGCTCTTAACCAGATGTGGCTGCCTAAAACCCAGTACGCCCCATGAGAAACTTGGCATTGCAACAGGTATTTGACAAAACATGACTGAAATTAATTATTCAAGCAACTTAAAGAGAAAACACTACAATTGGGGAACTGGGCCATTCATGATTCAATGCCCAAGACAACAGCCCAAACTCTCACAAATTTTGATCAAATGCAAATTATGCTTTAATATCAAACTACATTATTGTAATGAAGATGTAGCACTTGAGGTTATGATTACTCACTCACAACTTATATTACTGTTAAAACATGACAAAAGTTAATTCTTAACCCCACAACTAACATGGTCTTAAGATTTTATACCTATTGACAAGCCAATTAAAGATGAAAGGGAGCCCAAAACTATTTTTACCATATACCGACCATGGCATTAACAGATAACTTTGAACAATGCCAAAACTAAGTAATTCCTGAGAGCCAATTAACCTTACTCAAAATGAGTGAACTAACTATAGAATTTAACGACCACCATTAACATGAGGTTCCAATTGCCAACCCTTGAACATAAAAGAAATACTGAAATTAGCTTCATGGACCAACCAAATGAAAAACTCATGAAATTGCATCGACTTAAGTCCATTATAGACTGATTTTGCTGACTTTCACAGTTTTAAACAGATCTGGACAGAAGATGTTCAATATAAACTGGCCCCCTGCTACAGCATATCCAACAGTCTATACACACAATAGATTTCAATCATTTTACAAGCCAACGTAACCATTCCAACTTACAAACACAATCTTAAGCCAATAATATAAACAAGCAAGCAAACACATGAAGAAAAGCTAAATTACTACATAACTAAAGGAGTTTAATAACATAAGATAGCGGAAACTAGCAGTAATTACAGCAAGAACTAGTGTTTTCATTTAAATTCCAATTCAAGTTCCCAAATCTTTACACAGATTCATTCAGGCTTCAATTCCATGACAGTTCCAAAGGCATACCTGGAATTTACAAAGGGAAAAGAAATGAAGGATCAACAGTAAACAGTAGCAAAAATCAATCCCAGCAAAACCAACTCAAACCCAGAAAATGATGTGCGAAAATCACCAAATATTGACCAGAACTTCAAACCAAACTCTTAAACTACCCAAATCAAACCATTTCAGCCCCAGATAGATCAGAAATCATTTCAGGAATTTGGGAACTTAAGAAATTACAAAAAACCTCAATGAAACAGTAACTTTCAGTGAAGATTTTTAGCCGTCCTTGTTTTCTGAATTTTTCAACTCTTCAATCTCTTTTTTTCTGCCTTGAAAGGCAAATTTAGGATGCTTTTATAGGCAAGGGACTAGGGCAGACCTTAGGATTCAATTTGCACTTAGAACCTTTTGATATTCCTTTTAGCTTAGGTACCATTAGTGTAAAATTCAGAAATTCAAATTAATCACCAACCCAGCTTCCTAGAAGCTTCCTCAATCAGTTTTCAAAGATTCCCTAAGCCAATTTTCCCATACTAACCCTCAAACCCATGAAATTTACTTCAGAATTCCCAAATGGGTTAATTTGAACCAAGGCAAACCAGATATGGGCCTTTGAAAACCCGGGCTAGTCCCTTTCTTTTGGCCCAGGTCCAAGTCAGAAGTTCAGAATAAACTAGAGAGAAGAAAGATGAAAGGCAATTAGGATTTCAATTAGACTTTCGAACCAAATGCTCTCAATCGGCCCAAGACTAAAGGGAACAATCAAACAAACTAACCTAACGAATTCAAACAAAACTGAAGAAACTAATAACTAACCATTAATCCTGACTTAAAAAGAAACACATGCAGTGATGATTTTAAGAACACAGAAGAAAAAGAAGAAGAAGAAGAAGAAGAAGAAGAAGAAGAAGAAGAAGAAGAAGAAGAAGAAGAAGAAGAAGAAGAAGAAGAAGAAGAAGAAGAAGAAGAAGAAGAAGAAGAAGAAGAAGAAGAAGAAGAAGAAGAAGAAAAATAGAATAAGATAAGAAAAATGGAATAGAGAAACTACTAGAAAAACCTGTCAAGCCGGGCGGACACAAGTCTTGAACTAATCTTCAAATGGACCCCTTGATTTTTGGCCAAGATAGACTTTAACTGTGTGTTATCGACTGAAAACACACGATTAAAGTCAATTTCAAACTCAAATATCTCAAAACCTTACTACTCTGATTTTTGGGATTTAGGGTTCGTATTTTCAAATCTAGATTCGACGGGTCTGGTGAAGATTCGAGGGAAACCAATTGTGAATCAGGTATGAGGGGGGCAAGGGGGTCACGGGATGTTATTTGGGGGCCAATTGGATGAGTTAGGGTTTTAGTCGTTCTCTATAATTCAAGATTCGAGAGGTTGGGCTGGGATTCGAGAGTAGGGATTTGGAGATTTGGAAAGAGGAGAAGGAGAGGAATCGATGGTGTAAAAATGGGGTCGATTAGAGCAACGCCGCCGGCGGAGGCGATTTCCGGCCAGCAGTTCACGGCGGAGGCGGTGAGGGTTCTCTAAGGGTGTGTGGGGACGATGAGAGGGGGTAGGGGGTGCGTTAGGACAGTAATATACTATCGGACCCACAGTTCCCAACCGTCCGATTAAACAAAATCAATGGCCCAGATCGAAGGCTTCAAAACGGGGTCGTTTGGATAGGCGGTGGGGCTAGACCGGATATTGGGGCGGGTTTGGGCCAAAGATTGGGCGGGTTCCAGGGCAAAACATTTTGGGCTTGGATATAGTTCAATTAATTTTGGCCTAAATTCCTTTTCTTCATTTCCATTCCTTTTCTTTTATTTAATTGTTTTTCTTTTCCTTTTTAATTAATTAAAACTTAACTTAAAAACTCCTAAAAATAATTAATTTACTAAATTAAGCTAAACACCTAATGTAATATTTACAAAAATTAATTACTTCTAAATTAAAAGGAAAATTATTGATTTATAATTAAAAGGCTAGAAATGCAAAATTAAACCAATTTTGTGATTTTCATTTTTGATAAAACACCTAATTTAATAATTAATCTTAAAATGTAGAATTAAATTCTAAATGCAAATGCAACATATTTTTTGTATTTTTCACTAATTAAAATGCACAAACAAAAATGCAAACAATTAACAGAAAATGCCACGAAAATCCGCAAAATTGCAAACACTGAAAGAAATTGCTTTATTTTTGAATTTATGCGATTAATTCATATAGGGCAAAAATCACGTGCTCATAGTTGCCCCTCTTTGCCCGGAAACACGAAGAGTTTTCGTGCAAAGATAAAGTGAGCGGATACGAGTGATTTGTGCCCGTTTGAATACTCCGTGGGAAGCATTTTTTAAAGATTTGACCACACCCTGCTTCCGAGGTTGCCTACATATCCTTGGATAAAAAGGAATCAGATCAGTGTAGTTCAGGAATGTTTGGTAGCTGGAACTACCATGAAGCTGTGACTTCACTGTTGCTACTGCTGCTGCTTACTGAACCCCTTATTACACCATGATAAAATAAAAAGAAGCTAGACTAGACTATAATCTATGCATTACAAAATCCTATCTACATCTTCAAACTTGCTCTTGTGGTTCTTGTTGACTTGTTGACTTGTATTCTCCCGGTGGAATCCCTTGTTGCCGCCTTGAATTATAATCTGAGATGTTTTTCCTTTATCCGGGTGGACGCCTGATTGCTGATACTTGAATGTATTCCCTTGTTCTCCAGGTGGGCGCCTGATTGCTAAATTTGAAATGTACTCTTTATTTTCCTGGTGGGCACCTGATTGCTGAACTTAAAATGTATTCCCTTGTTCTTCAGGTGGGCGCCTGATTGCTAAAACTTGAATGTATTCCCTTGTTCTCCAGGTGGACGCCTAATTTCCGAATTTGAAATGTACTCCTTTATTTTCCAGGTGGGCGCCTGATTGCTGAACTTAAAATGTATTCTTTTGTTCTTCAGGTGGGCGCCTGATTGCTGAACTTAAAATGTATTCTTTTGTTCTTCAGGTGGGCGCCTGATTACCAAAACTTGAAATGTATTCCCTTGTTCTTCAGGTGGGCGCCTGATTACCAAAACTTGAAATGTATTCCCTTATTATCCAGGTGGGCGCCTGATTTCAACAAAAATAACCAAAAACAAAGAAAATTCTCTGCCCCAGTTTGGTGGCTGGGCACATCTGTGAGTGTTAATTGACATGTTACCAAATATCTCTATGAATCTGAAAGTTAAATCCCATTATCCAGGAGGGCTCTGAAACCTTCTAGTTAAATGATGGCTTTAAAAATCCAAATCATATCTTCTAAAGGTGTTACTCCTGCTACATCTTGTTATCTAAGAAAGTCTTAAACTACATCCCATTATCCCAAAAGGGTCCTGACACCAAAAAATTAAATCCCATTACCTAGGAGGGTCCTGAAACCTTAAAACTAAATCCCATTATCCAGGTGGGTCCTTAAAATTTCAAATTGAATCTTATCCTAAGCGTGAAAACTTCAAAGCCAAACTTATATTTCCTCAAGGTAGAGCCTAGATAGATCTTGTTACTCATGAACATTTTGAATTTTAACTAAGTCTCATTGTCCATGAGGGTCCTGAAAATTTTTAAGATTAAACCCCATTATCCAAGAGGGCCCTAAAATTTTAAAATTAAATCCCATTATCCACGAGGGTCCTGAAAATTTTAAAAACTAAATCCCATTATCCAGGAGGGTCCTGAAAATTTTACATTAAATCCCATTATCTAGGAGGGTCCTGAAAATTTAAAAACTAGATCCCATTATCCAGGAGGGTCTTGAAAACTTAAAAAACTAAATCTCATTATCCAGGAGGGTCCTAAAAATTTTAAATTAAATCCCATTATCCAGGAGGGTTATTAAAATTTAAAAACTAGATCCCATTACCCATGAGGGTCCTGAGAATTTTAAAATTAAATCCCATTATCCAGGAGGGTCCTGAAATTTTAAAATTAAATCCCATTATCCAGGAGGGTCCTGAGAATTTTAAATTAAATCTCATTATCCAGGAGGGTCCTGAGAATTTAAAAACTAAATCCCATTATCCAGGAGGGTCCTGAAAATTTAAAAGCTAAATCCCATTTTCCAGAAGGGTCCT
This sequence comes from Nicotiana tabacum, assembly GCF_000715075.1. NCBI lineage: Eukaryota > Viridiplantae > Streptophyta > Magnoliopsida > Solanales > Solanaceae > Nicotiana > Nicotiana tabacum. The sequence goes on from NC_134090.1 coordinate 129,842,763, forward strand.
GAAAAAGAAACTAAATCCCATTATCCAGGAGGGTCCTGAAAACTTAAAAACTAAATCCCACTATCCAGCAGGGTCCTGAAAATTTTAAATTAAATCCCATTATTCAGGCGGGACCTGAGAGTTTACCGTCAAACCTGTTTGGTGCTCGCCTTTCTTTGCGGAGGATTTCCCCGAAACAAACGAAACTTTCTGCCCCTGTTTCAATCAAAGAAAAATCTTGTCAGTTTTAAAATGTGGTAGTTAGTTGACGGCATTCTTTGTTGAAGACCTCTCCGTTGCCATGCTTTGTTTTGATTGGCTTTCTCTGCACTAGCTAAGAACCGCTTGACTTCCCGGCTGACTTTCGAACCCCCATGACTTTGGATGACCCGAGTGTTCTAAACCCGAGCCGTTGTTTCACACCTCTGACCCCTTTAACTGAACCTCTGCATCTCCCATGAAATTACTAAATCATTCTGCCGATGGAACTTTTGCTGGCACTTTATCCCACTTTACATCATGCTATATTTGGTATGCTCTGGCCGCACTGTGCTTTGCAATTTTGAAGCTGGTAGTGAGCTTTGAAATTCCTTCTTATTTGCTTAAATATAACTGACATTGGGGACATCTTAGAGTAATAAACCCAAAAGAAATGAAATGCAATGACTTTCAGAGTTAAGGATAAGAAAATCCAAAACTGGAAAACTATCTGAAGGGAAAAAAAGAAAAGAGACTTATCTGAGTGGAGCAGCTGGCAGCAATGATCATGACATGCATTTCGGATTAATTGGCCCAATCTGTCCGACCAATCAACTTTCAGTTGTTATACTTTGTTGCCCCGGAGTTTCCATAACCTGATTTCTTCACCAAAACTTTGACCTTGTTCGGCGTGCGGTGCCCTGAAGGGTTTTCTCCAACAAGCCTTTCTCATTTGTTCATCTCTCAACTCACTTTCCCCTTATGGTGCCCGTGAGGGTTTTCACCAATAGGACTCTCTCATTTTTAATTTCTCTCAGCTCTTGTCGCCTTATGGTGCCCGTGAAGGTTTTCACCAATAAGACTCTCTCATTTTTAACATTTTCCCTACTTGGACCAAAGTGTTGCCCCTGATATGAATCACCTCTACCTGCTCGACTTGGCATTTCTTGAAGACTTATCGGAAGGTCTTTCTTTGGACCGTAATTTAGGCTTTTGGGTGGGGTTATAAAGAAAGGGTATAAAAGGCTCAAAACAATTGAAATGGGTTAAAAATTACAACTTTCGGAATCAGATTTTTGACAACAACCACAACTTCTGCCCTAGTTTCTTGCTTGGGGACTTTTGGATTTTTATTTTGATGGGACCGAACCATGAGGCTGCCTACGTATCCTTAAAAGGAATCAGGTCGGACATAGTTCATGTCACAGAAATTCCTTTGTTGTTGTGATTTTCTCTTTTCTCTTTCTTTTCTTTCTCTTTTTTGCTTTCTTTTCTCTTTTTGTTGTTTTTCTTCTTCTTTTTATTTTCTTTCTCTTTTCATTCTTTTATTTCTTTTTTCATTATTTTCTTTCTCTTTTCTTTTTTTTTCTTTCTCTTTTTCTCTTCTTCCTTTAATTATCTCTCACGCTTGTGTTTCTGATATTTGCTACTGATTTCGAAAGAGGGGTATGAAAGAAAATAAATAAGGCTCAAAGGGGGGTAACAAATGATAAAGTGTTTAGATAGCAGAACAAAATGCCTTCATCATTCCAAATCTTCAAAAATATGCCAAGTACAAACAAATATAAATTAACCAGAGAAAATCATACATAGTATCTCTTGACCGCATCGGAATTGATGGCCATTTATACACACTTGCCTTCTATATCTTTTAAATACAAAGCGCCATTTGACAACACTCTAGTTACGATGAATGGCCCCTGCCAGTTTGGAGCGAACTTGCCTTTGGCCTCAGCCTGATATGGAAGGATACGTCTCAATACTAACTGGCCCACTTCAAACTTCCATGGACGCACCTTCTTATTATATGCTCTTGCCATTCTCTGTTGATACAACTGGCCATGACATACTGCTACTAATTTTTTCTCATCAATCAGACTCAATTGTTCCAAGCGGGTTTTGACCCACTCATCATCATCGATCTCAGCCTCCGCACTAATTTGAAGGGATGGAATTTCCACTTCTACGGGTATCACTGCTTCGGTGCCATACCCCAACAAATAAGGAGTCGCCCCTACTGAAAGTACGGACAGTAGTGCGATAACCCAGCAATGCGAACGGCAGCTTTTCATGCCACTGCCTAGAACCCTCCACCATTTTTCGAAGTATCTTATTTATATTCTTGTTGGCTGTCTCGACTGCTCCATGCGCCTTATGGCGGTATGAGGTAGAATTGTGATGTGTAATCTTGAACTGCTGACATACCTCTTTCATCAAATGACTATTGAGATTAGCCCCATTGTCTGTAACGATCACCTTTGGTATCCCAAACCGGCAAATGATATTTGAGTGCACAAAATCAACCACCGACTTCTTGGTTATAGACTTGAATGTTTTAGCCTCCACCCACTTGGTGAAATTGTCTATGGCCACCAGAATGAACCTGTGCCTATTTGATGTTGATGGCTCAATTGGCCCAATGACATCCATGCCCCACGCAATAAAAGGCCACGTTGTAGACATCGTGTGTAATTCAGATGGTGGAGAATGAATCAAATTTCCATGCACCTGGCACTGATGACATTTACGCACGAAACTGATACAATCTCGCTCCATAGTGAGCCAATAATAACCTGCTCGGAGGATCTTCTTTGCTAGCACGTACCCACTCATATGCGGTCCACAGACTCCAGAATGTACTTCGGTCATAATAGTTGTAGCCTGCCTAGCATCTATGCATCTTAACAGCCCAAGGTCTAGAGTCCTTTTGTACAGAACTCCTCCGCTGAAGAAAAAACTGCTTGCCAACCGCCTAATTATTCTCTTTTGATCACTTGTGGCTTGTACTGGATACACCCCCAGCCTAATGTATTCCTTGATATCGTGAAACCAAGGTTCCTCATCGATCTCTTCTTCCACCACATTACAGTAAGCATGCTGATCGTGGATCTGAATCTGCAAAGGATCCATATAAGCCTTATCTGGATAATGTAACATTGACGCTAGAGTAGCCAAAGCATTAGCGACCTCATTGTGAATCCTCGGAATATGCCTGAACTCTATTGACTGGAACCGCTGACAAAGATCATGTAAACATTGTCGATACGGTATAAGTTTTAGATCCCTAGTTTCCCATTCTCCTTGAATCTGGTGCACCAGAAGGTCCGAGTCACCCAAGACCAAGACTTCCTGGACACCCATATCCACAACCATTCTCAAACCCAAAATTCATGCCTCGTACTCGGCCATGTTGTTAGTACAGTAGAACCGAAGCTGAGCCGTAACAGGGTAGTGATGCCCTGTTTTAGAAACAAGTACCACTCCTATCCCAACGTCTTTCATGTTAGCAGCTCCATCAAAGAAAAGTTTACATCCTGGCTTTGCAATCTGTTCCAATTCATCAATGTGCATTACTTCTTCATCAGGGAAATAGGTCTTCAACGGTTTGTATTCTTCATCCACAGGATTCTCAGCCAAATGGTCGGCCAATGCTTGTGCTTTCATCGCAGTCCGAGTCACGTAGACAATGTCAAATTCTGTAAGCAAAATCTGCCACTTTGCGAGCCTCCCTGTAGGCATAGGCTTCTGAAAGATATACTTTAACGAATCCAAACGAGAGATGAGGTAAGTAGTGTAAGATGGCAAATAGTGCTTCAACTTCTGTGCCACCCAAGTGAGGGCGCAACACGTCCTCTCAAGATGAGTATACTTAACCTCGTAAGATGTGAACTTCTTGTTGAGATAATATATGGCCTGCTCCTTCCGGCCGATAACGTCATGCTGACCCAACACATAACCAAATGAATTGTCCAAAATCGTCAAATACAGAATCAAAGGTCTCACTGGTTCTGGCGAGACCAACACAGGTGGGTTTGACAAGTACCCCTTTATCTTATCAAATGCTTCCTGACATTCATCTATCCACTTGACCGCAACATCTTTCTTTAACAATTTGAAGATAGGCTCATAAGTTGTCGTGAGCTGAGCAATAAACCTACTGATGTAATTCAATCTCCCCAACAGACTCATCACCTCAGTCTTGTTCTTTGGGGGTGGAAATTCCTGGATAGCTTTGATTTTTGACAGGTCTAATTCAATACCTCGGCGACTGACTGTGAATCCCAACAACTTTCCAGACGGAACACCGAACGCGCATTTTACGGGATTGAGCTTGAGATTGTACCTGCGAAGCCTTTGGAAGAACTTTCTCAGATCTCTGACATGGTCAGACTGCTTTCTAGACTTTACAATCACGTCATCCATATAAACCTCGATCTCCCTGTGTATCATGTCGTGGAATATGGTCGCCATTGCCCTCATGTAGGTTGCCCCAGCATTTTTCAAACCAAATGGAATGACCCGATAGTAGTACGTTCCCCATGGCATGATGAATGTCATCTTTTATGCGTCCTCCTCATCCATTAAGATTTGGTGGTAGCCCGCATAACAATCCACAAAAGAACCAATCTCATGTTTGGCACAATTATCGATCAATATATGGATGTTCAGCAATGGGAATTTATCCTTGGGACTCGCCTTGTTGAGATCTCGGTAATCAACACACACCCTGGTATTGCCATCCTTCTTCGGCATAGGCACAACATTGGCTAACCAGGTGGGATACCGGGTGACCCGAATGACCTTGGCCTCAAATTGTTTGGTGACCTCTTCCTTAATCTTCACACTCATATCAGTTTTAAATTTCCTCAGCTTCTGCTTGACAGGGGGGAATGCCGGGTCAGTGGGCAATTTGTGAACCACCAATTCAGTGCTTAGACCCGGCATGTCGTCATAGGACCATGCAAAAACATCTTTATACTCGAATAGTGCTTTAATTATCTCCTCTCTGAGTTGGGGTTCAAGATGGACACTTATTTTAGTTTCCCGGACATTATCTTGGTCCCCTAAATTGATTGCTTCTGTATCACTCAGGTTAGGCTTGGGTTTTTCTTCAAAATGGCTTAATTCTTTACTAATCTCTTCAAAGGCTTCATCCTCGTCATATTCCAATTCACCATCACACTCTATTTCTTGAATTACTATTTCAGAATTAGATTGGCTTTTAAGATTGGGCCGGAGATTCCTCATGCATGTCATATCATTGAAGCCAGCATAAAAAGAACTGTACGGGGAAGAAAAGAAAAACAAAAGTAAAACTATCAGGAAGGAAGAAAAAAAGGAAATTGCATTTCATTGAAATTAAAGATAACAAGGTTTATACATCCAAACAGACGAAACATAGAATCTGAATTACAACCCTAGAATAATCCAGATAAACTGAAAGAAAATCAAAGGAAACTAACAAAACTCCTTCCTGGTGGGGAGCGGAGTAGCTTCCCAATTGTTAATCTTTGCACTGGGCCCCACAAACTGCACATCCGCTTTACTCGAACCCTCTCCAGCTTCCAACATGTTCACATCGGCGAATAACCTCTCGAATTTTTCAATCAAATCTCCATCCACATTAACCACTGAACTGGGAACCATCGTCACTGGGCGCTTTCTGGTACCAGGCCTGACAAATGATTTGGAAAGACGCGGGACCGGCTTTGGAAGGGCCCATGCCTTCTGTTTCATTTTTTTGGCTCTTCTTACGTTTGCGACTGTGGACTTGAATCCCAAACCAAACGTATCCAAGTTTTTAGGAAGAGAAACCGGTTGTATGATACCTTGTAGAGATGCACCCAAACCCTTGCCCGGTACAAAACCATTTTTCAACATTTCAACGGCTACCATGACTGATGCAGCAACTACCCTTGGAGTTGGCACGCATTTCCCTTCTGGAATTTTCTCTACTGATACCGTGTCAAAAACCTAATAAACCCATGTCCCCTTGTCGTCTTCAAACTCTATAAACGGAACAATGGCATCACTGGGAACACACAAATTATCTTCGCCATGCACAACAATTTCATGTCTATCCCATTCAAACTTGACCATTTGATGCAAAGTAGACGGGACTGCTTTGGCAGCATAAATCCAGGATCGACCTAATAGAAGATTATAAGAAACAGCCACATCGAGCACCTGGAATTCCATAGTAAATTCAACTATCCCTATTGTAAGCTCAAGCACTATGTCCCCAACTGAATCTTTCCCTCCACCGTCGAATCCTCGCATGCAGATACTGTTCTTGTGAATTTTTTCATCATCCACCTTCAACTTGTTTAGAGTGGAGAGGGGGCAAATGTTCGTGCTGGAAACATTGTCAACCAGTACCCGAGTAACCACGGAATCTTCGCATTTCACCGTCAGATAGAGGGCTCTACTGTGCTCAGTACCCTTCACGGGCAACTCATCATCAGAAAAAGTGACTCTATTTACCTCAAATATCTTGTTAGCTATCTTCTCCAAGTGGTTTACTGAGATTTTGTCAGGAACGTGGGCCTTATTCAAGATCTTCATCAAAGGCCGATGGTGCTCGTCTGAATGGATCAACAATGACAATAATGAAATCTGAGCCGGTGTTTTCCTCATTGCTCCACAATGGAATAGTCCTGCACTTTCATCTTTCTCAAGAACTCCTCTGCTTCTTCCTCGGTCACAGCTTTGTTTGCCAATACTGGGTTATCTTTAGAGGTCTTAGATTTTCTCAACTATTCGGGGGCAAAGCATCTCCCCGATCGAGTCAAACCATGGGTCTCACAAACTTCTTCTTTAACCTATTTCCCCTTGTAAGTCACTGTCACTCGTTCATAATTCCACGGAACCGCCCTGCTGTTGACTATTGGTAAGTGAGTTACCGGCTTGATAATGACAGGGTCTATGCGGGAACCTTCCACAATTACAACAGGCTTGTTCACCACTCCTGGCACAACCACTTTCTCTCTTTCATGTTTCCCTGCGGCATCACTTGAGGATCCCTTCTTGACCACCACAGATGGTTCACTATTTGTCCCATTCAACTTGATTGCATACTTCTCACTTGTTGCCTTTTCGAACGGCCTGGCATCACTAGACCGAATCATCATGACAGTTTGTGAAGGCTTCTTAGTCTCCCCTTCCTTATGCACTATCTCAATCATATTCGTCTCTTGATGAGCTGGTAATGGGTTCTGGTTGATATTAGGTGCCTCTGGAGCTTGGATCTCAATCCGAGTATCAATAAGCTCTTGAATAGCTGTTTTAATTGCTAGCACTTCTCTGTGTCGTGCCCCGGGGCACCAAAACAATATTCGCAACTCACAGAGTGATCCATATTCCTCAGGGAGGATTTGGCAATTTTGGTTCAATCGGACTCAGCATACCCAATTGTCTTAACCTGCAGAACAAACTGGTATAGGATTCTCCCAATGGAGTAAAAGTCTTATTCTTCTGCAACCTCTCATTCTTGGTGGCCTGATTGGGCCGGAAACCTGTTCCGGGGGGATTTTAGTAGGCTCTTAGGGATGGATAGGCATTTTGTGGAGCTGAGTATGTATTTTGTAGGACTGGCGCACGCCATTGTGTGTGCGCGGGAGGTTGAGTGTGTGTTTGTGCGTGATGGACAGAAAAATGGGGATTTGGCGGTGGGTAGTAATGTCGTGGTGGGCTATATGGAGTGTGGTGGTAAGTTTGGTGATAGGGTCGAAGCTGATTGTAGTAATGTGAAGGGCTCCTGGATCCGACCCAAGATCCTGACTCGACTGTCGCAACATCCTCTTTCTTCTTTTTCCCAAGTACACCTCCAGTACCGTTTTGGATGGCCTAGGTGGTTGCTTTAATTGCTGAGTAGCTCATGATTTTATTAGACTTGAGTCCCTCTTCTACCATGCCTCCCATTTTTACAACCTCATTAAAGGACTTGCCCACTGCTGACACCAAATGACCAAAATAAGTGGGCTCCAAGGCCTGCAAGAAATAATCAACCATCTCGCTTTCTTTCATCGGAGGGTCAACCCTCGCTGCTTGCTCCCTCCAACGGAATCCATATTCCTTGAAACTCTCACCAGGCTTTTTCTCAATCTTCGTCAATGACAGACGGTCTGGGATAATTTCAAGATTGTACTGAAAATGACAAGCGAAGGCTTGGGCCAAATCGTCCCATGTGTACCACTTATTGTGATCTTGTCTGGTATACCATTCCAATGCCGATCCTCTCAGACTTTGGCTGAAATATGCCATCAATAATTCATCTCTTCCTCCTGCCCCTCTCATCTTGCTGCAAAATCCTCTTAAGTGTGCTACTAGGTCACCATGCCCATCGTACAGATCAAACTTGGGCATTTTGAACCCTGTTGGTAACTGAACATCTGGGAATAGACATAAATCCTTATATGCCACGCTTACTTGACCTCCCAAACCCCTCATATCTCTGAACGATTGTTCTATGCTCTTAACCTTTCTGATCATCTCCTCATGTTCGGGATTTTTGGGTGGCTTCTCGGTCTCTGCTGGGAGATCAAGATGGGGGGTGTAAGAATATGGTTCCGGAACTTTGAATGTGGGTTCAGGGGGACAATACTGGTTGTCGTGGGTTTGGAACAAAGGTTCACTAGAAGATCGGTGTAATGCAGCAGGTGGAGGTGCCACAAAAATGGGAGTGACTGGTGGGGGAGGGTATGGGACTTGTTTGGGTGGTGGAGCTTGAGAAGTATGGGAAGTGGTACCATAGCACTGTTGGTAGAGGGGAAAGGCTGGAGATGAGTTCACAGTGGGAGGCTCCTAAGGTTGGGTTGATGGTGGGATATAAGCAGGGTTGGTGGGATAAACCGGTGGTGGATGACCCTTTGCCCAGGCCTAGTACATTTCAGCCATTTGCTGCTTTAACTTATACATCTCTTCCTTCATCGTATTAACATCCAATTCTTCCACCTCTTTTAACGGATCAACAATACTCGTCTCCAGTTCTTGGTTGGCCATGTTCAGCTTGTCTTTCGATCGGGTGTTGTAGGAGTGAGTTGCCAGAATGCCAATCAACTAACCACCTGCCTGGACTCAGTATATCAACAACAACCTTATTAGTGATTAGGGCTTTAACAAATTGGTAACTGCACATTTTGGGGAATGAATGCACCTAAGCAGTAAACCGTTTCTATTATGCATTTGACCGGCTGCTTGCGTCATCCCGGCTTTTCCTTATTTCCATTTACAATTTCTCTTTTCCCCCTTTTCTCTCTTTTCATTCTGGCCTTTGCTTTTCTTTGTTTTTATCCTCTCATTTCCCTCTTGTTTTGCCATTGTTTCTTTCTCTTGGTTTTCTTATTTTTTCCTCTTTTCTTTTCTTTTTCTCTCTTGTTTTTCCTCTTTTTTTCTTTTTCTTCTCTCTTGGTTTGGTCGAATCCTATGAAGATTTCCTACATATCATGACCCCACATGAATCAGACTGAGAGTATTTCTAGGAGATAAGTGTGAAATAAATAATAAAACATTTTTTGGGATTTTTAATTTTCATAAAAAGTAAATGTTTTGATTACAAAGGCTAAAAACTAACATACTCCAAAAGAAACTAACGGACTCTGATGCAAGGACGAAATATAGACTCCGAATATAGACTATCATACTCCTACAAAAGAAAATACAGATACGAAAACAACTTACAGACTCCAGCAGAAAGAAAATACAGACTCAAGACAATTGACAGACTCTAACGAAGAAGGAAATACATACTCAAATAAAAAATCATGAATACATTAAAGCTCCTGGTACCCGCGGGATATCATTTGATCTCGCCGCGGGCCTATATGCAAGATCCCTTTGAAGTCTATCCAAGTCACTCATTATCTGTTTAACAAATATCTTTACTGCTGTGAAGAAGGGAGTCATATCCTCACAGGCTTGGCACTTCACAACAATGTAATCGGCTATGGTTCTAATTCTTTCTCTTATGACTCTTTTTTCTTGCAACAAACGCCCGATATGTTGGGCCTTGGCTTCCAAAGTTTGCTCGGCCACATGATTCTACTCCTGAAGTTGTTGCAAATCTATTTCTAATTGTGCCAATGCTTTATAACAATGTTCCCTTTCAACCTTGAATTCTTTCGCTTGTTTGGTCATTTTTTTTCCGTGGCGATGACCTTTTTCTTTAATCCTGCGACCTCATTGTCGTGCTTTTCTTTCAACTGCTTAACCAGGCGTGCTCGTTCATCCGCATTTTTAGCCAACTGCTTTCGAATCCTGGTTAGTTCACTTTCTGCTTTGTTCAAATCAAAACTATAATCACTCACTTTCTGCCTCAGGCTACCTATAGGTTTTTCATATTTGGCACTTCGGGCAGGGTTTTCTGCCGCTACTTTCATTTTCTGAATTTGGGCTCGGAGGGCCTCGTTTTCTTTGCTAGCTTTTTCTTTTCACCTTCGTCCGCCGTGGCTTGTAAGCTATTCTCGAATTGAAGTTCTTTCACTTGTTTCTCCAACTTTCCTATTGTGGCCCTGTACTCATTCTCCTTGGCCAACAAAGCCCACTGTTCTTACGACGCCTCAACGAATTCCTGAATGTGAGACCTTTTGGCTGGTCTTTCTGGTTCGGCCCTTATAGTGTTCTTCTTTCTATACCAGGCAAGATAGGCGGGTGAGACTTCGCCTCTAGATAGGTCACGCACTCGAGTGTTCACCGTCAAATACTAGCATTCATTCCAAATAGAACGAATTGTTTCTTCATGAAATTGGCCGTCGAAACTAACCTCGACCGCATAAACACTAAGATCTTCATCTGGGTGCATCACCTGACACCTTCCCAACTGTCTATTCACCCGGTAAGTAGCGTAGGGCTGAATACCTCACAGACCTATTAGGAGGAATTAAGGACCAGTGGCGGGCATATACACAATTTCTTCAACAGGAAGCCAACCTAGTGTCCATTCTATTTGTCCCGCAGTGATGGAACAAAGTCGGGATACCCAATCTCCAAACCCCTCCCGCAGCTTGAACCCTGAAATCCTTGTGTCAAACTCTTCAATGCAACTCTTCTCTGTGGATTCGTAACTCATATACTGAGGGCGATGACACAGGTGCTCGATCATCCACATCTGTAATAGCAAATTGCATCCCTCGAAGAAATCTGCCCCAGCTTTACAAGCTGTGAGAGCTCGGTATATCTCAGACACTATCATAGGGTCAAGAGTGCTCTTGGCGTTGGTAATTAGGACCTTGACGACTCCAGCCACCCGCAAATCGATATTCTCGTCTTTTAGGGGAAACACCACAAGGCCTAGGAAAGCTACCATGAAGGCGAAACGCCTATGCTCATCCCATTTTGTTCGGTTCCCTTTGCTACAAACCCCGCTTTCCGGATCGTTGAACCCTCCTACATGCCCGTACCTCTGGTATATAAAACGTAGAGTGGAAAAACCACCATCCAACTTGGAGTACGGGACTCCCTTGCTTATCTTTAGCAAATCCATGAATTTGTGAGAGTTAACGGTTCTTGGAGCGATCAGATACTTATGCCTCAGGCCTTCAGTACTTCCCATATAACCTGCTATCTCTTCCAAGGTTGGGGTGAGTTCAAAATCCGAGAAGTGAAATACGTTATGGGTCGGGCCACAAAATGTAACCAAAGCCTTTATGATATCTCCTCTAGGTCTAATTTTTAACAACCCGGTGAGACCTCCCAAATGTAGATTGACCTTATCTTGCTCCGATTTTCCCAAATACTCCCACCACATATGCAACTCCAAAGGGATCTTGTTCCTGACTGTTATCGGCAAACTTGGACTCGTGCTCATTCTGCATATTTATTTGGGTGATCAAGAAAAAATCAAGACTCATTTGACTCAAAGACAAAGTTGACACTTTTTTTTCAATTTAAAAATAAAATTTGGTTTTGCAAATACGGCCTTTCAGCACCCCGAACACGAAGATTTTAAGGCTGTGTTGGCTAGCCGGTGAAAACCTTGAAAATGACCACAGGCGGCTGTTCTTGCAAAAGCATCCTTCTGGCGCCCTTTTAGGAACATTCGGCTATTTCTGGCAAGAATGGCATCACCCTAATTATTTTCAAATAAAAGTAAAATTTTTGTTCTTTTGGGCTATTTTTGCAAAAAGGAAGTTGGACCCGATGGGGGTTGCCTACGTATCTCACACCCTGTGAGAATCAAACTGGCGTAGTTCGGGCAATTTTTAAAAAAACAACGTTTTTTTCTCTTTTTTTCAAAATAAAACAATTTTTTCATTTCAAAATTTCGGCAGAGTTTCAGTACATTGGTTTTTTCAAAATAGGTGATTATCTTACTTAGCCCTCACACTGCTGTTCTCTTTTTTGTCAACTTTCTCCTATTATTCAAAAGCTGGTCAGCATGCGACTCCAAAGCAAATAAATGCACAAGTAGCAAGTAAGATGCATCAAGATGGTCTTTTCATTTCAGGTATACCTGTCCCAGACAGACCCAACCCCTATGTTAAGTCTAGGTATTGTTATACTAAGTTTAAAAACCTGGGTTTATTTGTTCTAGACCTGGCTTACCCGAGCGGACAACTCGAGCCGAGGAGGGGCTGCGTATCGGTAACCAAAAGATCATCCGGCTTTGCAACTTGTCCGAACCTCGTTCTATTTGGGATATGACACTAACAGAAAGAAGTCACGACCTGCGCACTCCTCGGGAGAGAGAAGAAAGGGGTTTCGTAGCAGTTTATATACAGTTCAGGTAATATCAAAGCTATAAAAAGCAACATTTAGCACATTAGGCCCAAACATGTAATAAAATCAGATAACAGATAAAACCAAATATAACAATTCGTCTAAGCTCGAATTCTTGAACCCTGAACGAGAGATTCTGGGTTCGATCCCCAGCAGAGTCGCCAGAGCTGTCATACCTCCTTTTTACCTACACCCCCCGAAAGGGGTATATATGGGGGAGTTTTTTCCAACTTAAAGTGACAATCGAAACGGGATTATTTTATTAAAAATTCAGAGTCGCCACTTGGGATAATTTTATGGCGTCCCAAGTCACCGGTTCAAATCCCGAATCGAGGAAAGGATTGACTCTGTATTACAGTCCGCGAACCAGAAATCTGGGTAAGGAATTTTGTTAACCCGAGAGAAGGTGTTAGGCATTCCTGAGTTCCGTGGTTCTAGCACGGTCGCTCAACTGTTATTATTGGCCTATTATCTGATTTTAATACATGTTTTAGCCTATGGTTCAATTTTAACTTATCAACCGCTTTTATTCATTTTTCAGAGAAAATTGCAACATTATTAAAACACGTTTCAAACCACGTCACATAAATGCACCCGTGGTTTTTGACATATTTTAGCATCGTGAGATATGGATTTGGGTCACATAAATGCGCACCCGAGTTTAGGAAGGTAAATTATTAAAATAATGCGCCTAAAGCAATTACGCATTTGCAACTTTGCGAGGGCCATGGAAATTCTACTAAATGGCATGCCTTGATTTCTAAGTATTAAATCAAACTTAATTAAAACGAGGGCCAAGCAATTGTCATTTTTGTTTGGCATGGTGCACCTCGACTGAACTATAAGGGTCCAACTAATTAAATGAGGCTTAAAGACATTATAGTTACTCCTAAGCTAATGTTCTGGCTCAAATCGTTGATTCCAGATCCATGCTGGACGAGGTCAGGTAATTAGCTATTTTTGGTCAAAGCTTAAATAAACAGAAAACCGCTGTCATTTACAAGCTCCAAGGGCAAGACACAAAGGAAACTGGGCTCAAAATGAAGCCCAGATTAAATACAGATTTGACGAGGAGGCTCGGCATGAACGGGCTAACGATAATGGCCCAAGCTCTTAACCAAATGTGGCTGCCTAAAACCCAGTACGCCTCATGAGAAACTTGGCATTGCAACAGGTATTTGACAAAGCATGATTGAAATTAATTATTCAAGCAACTTAAAGAGAAAACACTACAATTGGGGAACTGGGCCATTCATGATTCAATGCCCAAGACAACAGCCCAAACTCTCACAAATTTTGATCAAACGCAAATTATGCTTCAATATCAAACTACACTATTGTAATGAAGATGCAGAACTTGAGGTTATGATTACTTACTCACAACTTATATCACTGTTAAAACGTGACAAAAGTTAATTCTTAACCCCACAACTAACATGGTCTTAAGATTTTATACCTATTGACAAGTAAATTAAAGATGAAAGGAGCCCAAAACTATTTTTACCATATACCGACCATGGAATTAATAGATAACTTTGAACAATGCCAAAACTAAGTAATTCCTGAGAGCCAATTAACCTTACTCAAAATGAGTGAACTAACTATAGAATTTAACGACCACCATTAACATGAGGTTCCAATCGCCAACCCTTGAACATAAAAGAAATACTGAAATTAGCTTCATGGACCAACAAAATAAACAATTCATGAAATTGCATCAACTTAAGTCCATTATAGACTGATTTTGCTGACTTTCACAGTTTTAAACAGATCTGGACAGAAGATGTTCAATATAAACTGGCCCCCTGCTACAGCATATCCAATAGTCCATACACACAATAGATTTTAATCATTTTACAAGCCAACGTACCCATTCCAACTTACAAACACAAACTTAAGCCAATAACATAAACAAGCAAGTAAAGACATGAATAAAAGCTAAATTACTACATAACTAAAGGAGTTTAATAACATAAGATAGCGGAAACTAGCAGTAATTACAGCAAGAACTAGTGTTTTCATTAAATTCCAATTCAAGTTCCCAGATCTTTACACAGATTCATTCAGGCTTCAATTCCATGATAGTTCCAAAGGCATACCTGGAATTTGCAAAGCGAAAAGAAATGAAGGATCAGCAGTAAACAGTAGCAGAAATCAATCCCAGCAAAACCAGCTCAAACCCAGAAAATGATGTGCGAAAATCACCAAAAATTGACCAGAACTTCAAAGCAAACTCTTAAACTACCCAAATCAAACCATTTCAGCCCCAGATATAACAGAAATCATTTCAGGAATTTGGGAACTTAAGAAATTACAAAAACAACTCAATGAAACAGTAACTTTCAGTGAATATTTTTAGCCGTCCTTATTTTCTGAATTTTTCAACTCTTCAATCTCTTTTTTTCTGCCTTGAAAGGCAAGTTTAGGATGCCTTTATAGGCAAGGGACTAGGGCAGACCTTAGGAATCAATTTGCACTTAGAACCTTTTGATATTTTCCTTTTAGCTTAGATACCATTAGTGTAAAATTCAGAAGTTCAAATTAGTCCCCAACCCAGCTTCCTAGAAGCTTCCTCAATCAGTTTTCAAAGATTCCCTAAGCCAATTTTCCCATACTAACCCTCAAACCCATGAAAATTGCTTCAGAATTCCCAAATGGGTTAATTTGACCCAAGACAAACCAGATATGGGCCTTTGAAAACCCGAGCTAGTCCCTTTCTTTTAGGCCCAGGTCCAAGTTAGAAGTTCAGAAGAAACTAGAGAGCAGAAAGATGAAAGGCAATTAGAATTTCAATCAGCCTTTCGAACCAAATGCTCTCAATCGGCCCAAGACTAAAGGGAACAATCAAACAAACTAACCTAACGAATTCAAACAAAACTGAAGATGCTAATAACTAACCATTAATCCTTACTTAAAAGGAAACACATGCAGTGATGATTTTAAGAACACAGAAGAAGAAGAAAAAAAATAGAAGAAGATAAGAAAAATGGAATAGAGAAAATACTATAAAAACCTGTCAAGCCGGGCGGACACAAGTCTTGAACTAATTTTCAAATGGACCCCTTGATTTTTGGCCGAGATAGACTTTAACCGTGTGTTCTCGACTGAAAACACACGATTAAAGTCAATTTCAAACTCAAATATCTCGAAACCTTGCTACTTTGTTTTTTGGGATTTAGGGTTCGTATTTTCAAATCCAGATTCGACGGGTCTGGTGAAGATTCGAGGGAAACCAATTGTGAATCAGGTATGAGGGGGGCAAGGGGGTTACGAGGTGTTATTTTGGGGCCAATTGGATGAGTTAGGGTTTCAGTCGTTCTCTTTGATTCAAGATTCGAGAGGTTGGGCTGGGATTCGAGAGTGGGGATTTGGAGATTTGGAAAGAGGAGAAGGAGAGGAATCGATGGTGTAAAAATGGGGTCGATTGGAGCAATGCCGCCGGCGGAGGCGATTTCCGGCCGACGGTTCACGGCGGAGGCGGTGAGGGTTCTCTGAGGGTGTGTGGGTGCCACACCACCTTTTTGCGCGCCCGCCCCGAAGGGTTAAATGCGCGAGGGAGTTTTCCCAATTTAAGTGACAATATTCGGAATGGGATTATTTATTTAATTCAGAGTCGCCACTTGGGAAAGGTTTGGTTTTTGGTGTCCCAAGTCACCGGTTTATCTTGAATCCCAAATCGAGGAAATTTTTGACTTTTCCAAATGAAGTCTGCGAACCAGAAATTCTAAGTAAGGAATTCTGTTGACCCTAGGGAAGGTGTTAAGCACCCTCGAATCCCGTGGTTCTAGCACGGTCGCTTAAATTGTTATAATGGCTAAATATCTGAATTAAATACATGTTGTGACCTATGTGCTTTTATTAAGTTTAAACCGCTTTTATTATTATCATTTATTTTTATAGAATTGCAACGTCGTGAAAATGCATCTCGAACCACGTCACAATCAATGCACCCGTAGTTGTTAACACATTTCGACTCCGTTGAGATTTGAATTCTGGTCACATAAATGCGCACCCGAATTTAAGAATGTAATTTAATTAAGTCGCGCCTAAAGAATCTAACACGTTATTATCTTTGGGGAAGGCAGTGGAATTCACTAAACATTCCATCCCAAATTCTAAGTATTTATTATGATTAATTATTGAGGGCCCCGCAATTTGCATTTTTATTTGGCGAGGCTCGTCTCACTATTTTAGAAAAGGATATCCTAAAGCGACTACGTTCCTATTATATTTTGTCTTTAAAAATAAAAGAGAAAGACCGAACTTACTTGTTTAAGCAACTATACACTAAATATCTACTATGTTTGACGAATCCGAATTTTGTTTGATTACCTAATTGGTTGTTTATGAGATGAGAATTACCTCAGGCCTTGTCTTCAAGGAGTGAATGAGCTTTGTTAATTTGCTAAGGGGGATTGCAAGCAAACTAATAACGTACACTAAATTGCATTAAAAACGACCTTCTAGTTTGAATTTCAAAACTAGCTCATTTGGGCTTGATAAATGAAATCAGTTGTTTATTAGGAAAACTACTGTTAATTGAACAAAAAAAAATAGTCGCATTATTTCGAAACAGTGAATCTATATCGAAACCCATATCGAACCTATATAGGAACAAGTAATCTAACAAGAGGGTTGACACAAATGGTCATCCTATCAACGTAACACTATATGAGAATTAGCTTGGGGTACATTTATCTCGAAAATGAAACCAAACATAACAACTTTGACAGTTCAAAAGTCTAGACCGAATATGTACAGGTGCTTGCCACGATTCTATCTTATACCGTCATAGCTAAATCGAAACCTAATGGTTATACACATTGAAAATACGTCTGATCTAACAAACAACATTATCTAATATGTCAATCAAGATGTGCATAATTCATACAGAGCAATCGTGGTTGAGACTAACTTAGACAAATACAGACCAAGCTACCATTCAAACTATTTTTGAACACAAGGATTGTAAAGTAATCAGATGTTCGTTTCTTTATTTCAACTTCAAACTTTCAGCCAACGAGGTTTCAGGAGTGTGTACCTGGGAATGCTTACAATCAAAGAAGAAAGGGAGTCAGTAGAATGACAATGGCAATAGAAACAGCAGCAGTAACGGCAGGTACAAATAGAACAGCTCCCAGTGCAAGATACAGTTAGAACCGATAAAAATGGCAGAAAGGCAGCAGCAGACAATGCAGTAGGAAACAGAAATCCAGACAATCCAATTCCAAGAGAATCAACCAAGGCAAACCAAACTAACACACTTTAGCTGATACTTGAAAGAAAAGAAAACTGACTGAATAGGCTGAGCAGGCTAAGAGTTGAACAAAAAGCAGGCAGAAAACCAGTTTCTGATTTCTGTATCTTTATCCCTCTTACTATCTATTTCTTTTCAAACTCCAATGTCCAATTTCAGTCTTGAAATCTATTTTGGCTATCCAAAAGAATTCTTTTCCAATTTTTCTATTTTCAGAACTCAACTCACCTCAAAATGTTCCCTCTCAATTCACTCTATCCTTATCAATGTCTGTCTGTGTGTGTGTGTGTATATATCTCTCAATGTGTATCACTCTCCCTTTTCAAGAAAATTCCCTCTATCGTTTTCTTAACCCTTTCTCCTCCTCTTTTTTTTTCTTATTATCAGATGTCCTCCCCTCTTATAGGCCCTAACCTCAGCCCTTTAACAGCCTGTTAGACCAAAAGAAACACCCTCCCATGTGCTGCCCCTTTTCAGTTTCCACTTAGCTAATTAAGTATTAACCCCCCATCACATTTCCTTGGCAGGCTTCACTTTTAGTAAGGTTTATTATTTCTGAAACTAAAGCAAAGTATGGGCAGCAGAATATATCTGACAGCACATGCTGTCAACCCATTTTTAAATCAAAAGCCCTTTATGCAGGAACCAGGCTGTGCACAAATGCACCTGTGGTGCACAAATGCACATGTTGTGCACAAGTGCACATGCCCTCCAATTCAGAACTTAAACAAAACATTCTTTTTACATTACTGATTCAAATTAACAACTATAAGTAAACAAACTCAGTTCCTAATTGATTCAAACAAATGCTTAGCAGAAGTAAGTCGATTTGTTATTGTTCAGCTAGTTTAAAACTAATTGACGACACATGTCGACTCGACTATATTAATCATAACAGGTGCAATCGTAGCCAAAAATCAGACATTTAACAGTATCACACAAGGGGTTCATATTGCAATGTTAACACAGAAAGGCCCTAGGAGCTAAATGAACGAACCAATTCAATATTCACTTGATTGTACAGCTTACACATACCATTATCAGTGAACAAGTAGAAGAAAGAAAATAATCAAACACAAAGGCTCGGGCAAGGTGGACAGGACACAGTTAATAAAACTCGAAATAAATCACACAAAATATGAACAGACCTTTTAAACGAAAATGGATCAACATAAATAAGCAAAGAAAAGCAAGACTCAACTCAAATCTCGAAAAATCAAAAGCCTTAACTCGGATTCGGACAGACCTTTCTTAAGGCTGAACGGGCTTTAATCGAAGTGTTTCTCAGATGAGAAACACTTCGATTAAGGTCCATTAGACCTTAATCTCTTTGGCTTAAACGGATACGGACCAGTGACGAGGAACCCTAAGGTTCCAAAAATCAGATCTGGGATTCATGCTTCCCTGGTCAGATTCGGACCAAACCAAGCATGGTTTGGTCACGAGGGGGTCTGGGGAGTGTCTGGTGTGAAACTGGGGTCAAACGGTGTAAGTCAGGTTCCGACTCGAATCTTCAAATGAAGATTCGAGAAGGTGGGAAGGGATTCGAGCTAGGTGGTTAACAGATCCAGGTTCAGGATGGCAAGGGGGTTCTATGGTGTTAAGGGGAAGGTCACCGGCGTTCATGCCGCCGGGTTTCTGGTGAAGGGAGATGGGGGCGGCTAGGGTTTGAAGGGGAATGGTCTGTGAAGACGAAGGCCGGGGTATTGGATAGGGGGGTAGGGTATGGTTGGAAGGTTATATATGGGATGGGTGGGTTGATCTCAACCGTTGGATAAGGCACGATGAAGGGCCAGGATCCTTCAGCTCGAGGGAAACGGTGTCGTTTCATCTTTAGAGGGTTTGGGTCGGTCCGGGTGGAAATGGGTCGGGGTCATCAGTGGGTTATGGGGAGGTGATCTTGGCCGTTGATCATTCAGAGATCAACGGCTCAGATCAGACTCAACCACTACGACGTCGTTTGGACGTCCTTGGTGTCAGCTTGGACTGGACTGGGTTGCACAGGGGTCTTGGGCTGAGTTTGTTTGGGCCAATTTGTTTAAAATTGGCCCAAGTCCGAAAAGATCTCTCTTTTTTTTATTATTATTATTATTTTATTTTCTTCTTTATTTTAAAAACAAAAACCTAAGTAAATCAAATTAAAATTAAATAAACACTTAATACAATTGTTTGCACACACCTTAAAATATTTTAAAACAGGTAAAATCAAGCAAGAACAAAATCACGGACAAAGATGCCTATTTATGATTTTCTATTTAACAACCGGATTACGGTTCAAATTATGCATGACACATACATTTTTTTTTGTATTTGTTTTAATAAAATAAAAATGGGCAAAAAATCATAAATAATTAACAAAGTGCCATGCAAAAATCCAAAAATTATACAGCAGGACCAATTGTTATTATTATTTTATTTCTTTTGGAGCGATCGTCGCGCGAAAACAAAAATCACGTGCTCACAGCTGCCCCTCTTTGTTCGGAAACACGAAGAGTTTTTGTGCAAAGATAAAGTGAGCGTGTATGAGCGATTTTTGCCTATGGACTACTCCGTATGAAGCATGTTTTTGAAAGACCTGACCGAATCTTGCTTCAAAGATTTCCTACATATCCTGGGCTAAACAGGAATCAGGCCAATGTAGTTCGGGAAGTTTTGGTAGCTGGGACTACCATGGGATTGCAATGCTTGCTGTTACTACTGTTGCTATTGTCACTGCTGCGTCACTGAACGCCTTATTACAACCAAAGGAAAATTGGAAACTGAACTAACTACTTATATGCATGTCAACTGCTAGTTACAAGATTCCTATCTATGATTCCTTTGCGACTTGATCTTGGGTCTTAGCTGATTCTGCTTGTAGACTCCGAGCTGAATCTTGATGCTTGCGAGTTGCGGCGACTTGTTTAATCTCTGGGATACTGAGTGAGACGCGATTGGTCGGGTTCAGGACCTTGATCAAATGTTGGAGTCAATCTGCCTTCCATATACTCCGATATCTCGGGACATCTTCTTTTTTTTTCTTTTTCTTCTTTGATTCCGAGTTGGGACTCATCTCGTGGGTCATTTCGATCCATGTGGCTCGAGGTTAGACCTGCGGGAGAAAACAAACGAACAAAATTTTCTGCCCCAGTTTCGCTAGGAAAATTTCGTTAATTATTCACCAGGAAGTTCATAAAATTGATGAAAGAGGATATGCATGCTCAGTTCAGGGTTGGAGCCCTAATATCGACTAGCTGGGGAAAGGTTCAGTTTAGGGTTTAAAACCCTAATGCTGAACAAAGGAAAAATTTAGTTTAGGGTTTAAAACCCTAATGCTGACTAAAGGAAAAGTTCAGTTTAGGGTTTGAAACCCTAATGCTGACTAAAGGAAAAATTCAGTTTAGGGTTTAAAACCCTAATGCTGATTGCATGGAAAAGCTCAGTTTAGGGTTTAAAGCCCTAATGCTGGCTGAAAGGAAAATTCAGTTTAGGGTTTAAAACCCTAATGATGATTGCATGGAAAAGCTCAGTTTAGGGTTTAAAACCCTAATGCTGGCTGAAAAGAAAATTTAGTTTAGGGTTTAAAACCCTAATGCTGATTGCATGGAAAAGCTCGGTTTAGGGTTTAAAACTCTAATGCTGGCTGAAAGGAAAATTCAGTTTAGGGTTTAAAACCCTAATGCTAATTGCATGGAAAAGCTCAGTTTAGGGTTTAAAACCCTAATGCTGACTGAAAAGAAAATTCAGTTTAGGGTTTAAAACCCTAATGCTGATTGCATGGAAAAGCTCAGTTTAGGGTTTAAAACCCTAATGCTGGCTGAAAGGAAAATTCAGTTTATGGTTTAAAATCCTAATGCTGATTGCATGGAAAAGCTCAGTTTAGGGTTTAAAACCCTAATGCTGGCTGAAAGGAAAATTCAGTTTAGGGTTTAAAACCCTAATGCTGATTGCATGGAAAAGCTCAGTTTAGGGTTTAAAACCCTAATGCTGGCTGAAAGGAAAATTCAGTTTAGGGTTTAAAACCCTAATGCTGATTGCATGGAAAAGCTCAGTTTAGGGTTTAAAACCCTAATGCTGGCTGAAAGGAAAAGATTCAGTTCAGGGTTTAAAACCCTAATGCTGACTAGAGGAAAAATTCAGTTCAGGGTTTAAAACCCTAATGCTGATTGCATGGAAAAGCTCAGTTTAGGGTTTTAAAACCCTAATGCTGGCTGAAAGGAAAATTCAGTTTAGGGTTTAAAACCCTAATGCTGATTGCATGGAAAAGCTCAGTTTAGTGTTTAAAACCCTAATGCTGGCTGAAAGGAAAATTCAGTTTAGGGTTTAAAACCCTAATGCTGATTGCATGGAAAAGCTCAGTTTAGGGTTTAAAACCCTAATGCTGATTGCATGGAAAAGCTCAGTTTAGGGTTTAAAACCCTAATGCTGGCTGAAAGGAAAAAGTTCAGTTTAGGGTTTAAAACCTTAATGCTGACTAAAAGGAAAATTCAGTTTAGGGTTTAAAACCCTAATGCTGATTGCAAGGAAAAGCTCAGTTTAGGGTTTAAAACCCTAATGCTGGCTGAAAGAAAAATTCAGTTTAGGGTTTAAAACCCTAATGCTGATTGCATGGAAAAGCTCAGTTTAGGGTTTAAAACCCTAATGCTGGCTGAAAGGAAAATTCAGTTTAGGGTTTAAAACCCTAATGCTGATTGCATGGAAAAGCTCAGTTTAGGGTTTAAAACCCTAATGCTGGCTGAAAGGAAAAGATTCAGTTCAGGGTTTAAAACCCTAATGCTGACTAGAGGAAAAATTCAGTTCAGGGTTTAAAACCCTGATGCTGATTGCATGGAAAAGCTCAGTTTAGGGTTTAAACCCCTAATGCTGGCTGAAAGGAAAATTCAGTTTAGGGTTTAAAACCCTAATGCTGATTGCATGGAAAAGCTCAGTTTAGGGTTTAAAACCCTAATGCTGGCTGAAAAGAAAATTCAGTTTAGGGTTTAAAACCCTAATGCTGATTGCATGGAAAAGCTCAGTTTAGGGTTTAAAACCCTAATGCTGGCTGAAAGGAAAATTCAGTTTAGGGTTTAAAACCCTAATGCTGATTGCATGGAAAAGCTCAGTTTAGGGTTTAAAACCCTAATGCTGGCTGAAAGGAAAAAGTTCAGTTTAGGGTTTAAAACCCTAATGCTGACTAAAAGGAAAATTCAGTTTAGGGTTTAAAACCCTAATGCTGATTGCATGGAAAAGCTCAGTTTAGGGTTTAAAACCCTAATGCTGGCGGAAAGGAAAAAGTTCAGTTTAGGGTTTAAAACCCTAATGCTGATGGCTGGGGACAAAATTCGAGAACAACCACTGACTTCTTTTTTTTTTTTTTGAATTTTCTTACTTTAGTAAAAGAAATAAAAGGGAGTTTCGTGGAAACTTACCTTTCGAGTGAATTCCTTATTGCCAAAATGTTTCTTGTACCCATGTACCTTCTTCTTTGGGCGACACCTGTCTCTTGCGCTGTTGTCTTGGACTAAGCCTGTTTGAACTTTTCAGACAAACACATTTGTTAGTTCGGAAAATGATGGTCGATTTGGTGACCTTGATCGTTCCCGGTTGCCTTGTTGCATCTTCATTTCTGTCGCGAAATCCTGCTATTGATTTGATTCATATGTCGGAACCCTTTAAACTGCTCAAGCTTGCATTTCCATATTCTGTGATGATTTGCCTTATAAGGCTCCTTTTCTTTTCTCTCTTTTTTTTTGTCCCGTTTTGATTGGAGGTTCTCAACGGGGATTTTATTGGAGGTATTCTGCGGGATTTGTACAAAAGGACGCTCTGTGGGGGAATATTTACGAAGTGGATTCTTTGTGTGGATTTTGTACAATGGGGCATGCTGGGTATTTGTTTCAAAACGAGTTTCCCAGGGTTTGTTGGGGTAAGCTTGTTGGGGAATATTTACAAAGGGACTCGCTGGGGATGTGCTGAGGAAATCCCAACGAGGATTTTTTTTTTTTCATATTGGGGAGACTCTGTGGGAGATTGTACAAAAGGAGAGACTCTGTGGGGATTTGTACAGAGGGAGACTCTGTGGGGATTTGTACAGAGGGAGACTCTGTGGGGATTCGTCCGAAGGCGGACTTGCTGGGGAAGATTTCTCTCTTTCCTCTTTACTTTAAACACCATTAAACATCATGATTTATCAGGCTTGGGCAACCGTACCAATGAAATGAGGCGTTTTCCTTCATGAAACGGGATTCCGTGCAAACAAACCTGCCACCTGCCTTTTCCGGTGTATCCTGAACTTGGGGTTAAAACATAAAAGGGATTCGAAGAGAAACAAAGAAAAGAGAAGACAAATTTCAGGTAGGGAGTGCCCCTTTTGGGACGAGAAAGACTTATCTGAGGAAGATAACGCTGGCTTTAAATGACATGACATGCTCTTTGGACTGGACGCCTGACCTTCCATGAACTCGCGTTTCCCTGAACCAGAACGGATCTGTGATTCCAAACCGGTGGAACTTTGCCGAGACCTCCTTGGGGTGGAGTCATTCTTTTTCGGCCAACAGCGCCCTTTGTGGGTTTTCGTCGGCTGACCTCTCTCATTTCTCTTCCTGTCATCGCTTGATAGCACTCTTTGTGAGTTTTTACTAAACAAGCTCTCTCATTTTGGTTTCTCTACTCCCGTCGCCTCGTGGTGCCCGAAGGTTTTCACCGACGAGACTCTCTCATTTTATCTCTCTCAATTCAGAGTGTGTCGGTTTCTATTTGTGACGCTTATTGGTTTCCCACTATCTTTGGTAATTGATTTGAAGGCTTGTACTTGGTAAAGAGAGGTAGATGATACTAACTTCTAAACTGCTCGACGTGCCCCGGTTTCAATTTCAGGGTGAATGGGATTTTATTGTTGGTGTGACTGAACCTCAGGGAGAGGCTGCCTACGTATCCTTTCGGAATCAAGTCAAACGTAGTTCAGGCCTCAATCAATGTTTTGTTTTGTTTTTTTTTTTGCTTTTTTTGTAAGCGGCTCAAAGGTTTGTAGAGAGAATTGGACAGTGTTTGGGGAGTAGTGGGGAATAAAACCTTCATCATTTCCAATGTGTCAAGACTACTGGAGTATAATTCAGACGTAGTATCTCTTGACTGCATCCGCATTTACTGCTGTGTCGGGGTCATTTCCTTCGATATCACCTAAATACAATGCTCCTCTAGGCAATATCTTCCTTATGATGTATGGGCCTTTCCAATTTGGGGCAAACTTTCCTTTTGCTTCCTCATGATGCGGCAGAATACGCCTTAGTACCAGCTGACCTACTTCGAAATTCCGGGGTCAGACTTTCTTGTTGTAAGCACGGGCCATCCTTCGTTGGTATAACTGTCCGTGACAAACTGCGGCCATTCGCTTTTCATCAATCAACGTCAATTGCTCTAACCGAGTCTTGACCCACTCGCTGTCTTCGATTTCTGCTTCGACAATGATTCGAAGCGAAGGAATTTCTACCTCTGCCGGTATTACAGCCTCGGTCCCATAAACCAAAAGATAAGGAGTCGCCCCTACTAATGTGTGTACCGTAGTGCGGTACCCCAACAATGCAAATGGTAACTGCTCATGCCACTGTCGGGAACTTTGGATGGTCTTCCTCAAAATCTTCTTGATGTTTTTGTTTGCCGCTTCCACAGCACCATTGGCCTTTGGCCGATAAGGCGTGGAATTCCTATGCGTTATCTTGAACTGCTCGCATACATCTCCCATCAAATGACTGTTCAAGTTTGCTGCGTTATCTGTAATGATAGTCGCAGGAATACCGAAACGACAGATAAGATTTGAGTGTACAAAATCCACCACAGCTTTCTTAGTGACCGACTTGAGAGTGACAGCCTCTACCCATTTTGTGAAGTAGTCTATGGCAACCAGTATAAACCTGTGTCCATTCGAGGCCTTTGGTTCAATTGGTCCAATGACGTCCATGCCCCAGGCGACAAATGGCCAAGGTGCGGACATGGGATGCAGTTCCGTGGGAGGTGCATGAATCAAATCACCGTGCACCTGACACTGATGACATTTCCGAACGAAGCTAAAGCAATCCTTTTCCATGGTCATCCAGTAATAACCTGCTCTAAGGATTTTCTTCGCTAAGACATACCCGTTCATGTGAGGTCCGCACACACCTGCGTGTACTTCGTGCATGATCTTTCTCGCTTCCTCGATATCGACACATCTTAGGAGATTGAGGTCCGGGGTCCTCTTATATAACAATTCACCGCTCAGAAAGAAACCACTTGCATATCGCCTAATGGTCCTCTTTTGATCTCCAGTAGCGTGATCGGGGTATTCTTGCGTCTTCAGGAACCTCTTGATGTCATGGTACCAAGGCTGCGTATTTGATCCCGCCTCGATTACACTGCAGTAACCGTGTCTTTCCTTGATTTGGATTTCCAAAGGATCGACGTGGGCGTTGCCCGGGTAGGGTAGCATTGAAGCCAAAGTAGCAAGTGCATCTGCCAGTTCATTGTGACACCTCGGAATATACCTGAACTCTATTGATGTAAAGCGCTTGCTGAGGTCCTCCACATGTTGTCGGTATGGGATAAGTTTGACATCCCGAGTTTCCCATTCACCTTGGACTTGTCGGATAATCAGGTCAGAATCTCCCATAATCAGTAAGTCTTCGACATCCTGATCGATTGCCATATGCATGCCCATAATGCAGGCTTCATACTCGGCTATATTATTTGTGCAAAAGAAACGAAGTCTAGCTATGGCGGGATAATGCTGACCAGAAGGCGAGATTAAAATTGCTCCAATCCCTACACCCTTGGCGTTCACGGCTCCGTCAAAGAACATCTTCCAAACATGAGCTTCCTCCGAGACTACTTCTACGGTGTTTACTTCTTCATCTGGAAAGTAGGTATCCAATGGCTGGTATTCCTCATCGACCGGATTTTCGGCCAAATGATCTGCTAACGCCTGGGCTTTCATTGCCGTGCGAGTGACATAAACTATGTCGAATTCCGTAAGCAAGATTTGCCATTTAGCCAGTCTCCCAGTAGGCATTGGTTTCTGAAATATATACTTCAAAGGATCCAACCTGCTTATGAGGAACGTAGTGTGGGCTTGGAGATAATGTCTCAGCTTTTGAGCAACCCATGTGAGAGCGCAGCATGTCCTTTCCAGCAGAGTGTATTTGGCCTCGTAGCCGGTGAATTTCTTGCTCAAGTAGTAGATTGCTTGCTCCTTCTTTCCGGTTACGTCGTGTTGCCCGAGGACGCAACCGAAAGAGTTCTCCAAGACTGTCAGATACAAGAAAAGTGGCCTCCCCGGTTCTGGAGGGACTAAGACCGGGGGATTCGAAAGGTATTCTTTGACTTTATCAAAGGCTTCTTGACACTCAGTTGTCCATTTAACCACCGCATCTTTCCTTAACAGCTTGAATATGGGCTCACACGTGCTTGTCAGCTGGGCAATAAACCGACTGATGTAGTTCAACCTGCCCAACAGACTCATCACGTCTTTCTTTGTTCTCGGGGGAGGTAGATCTCTGATGGATTTTATCTTAGTTGGATCTAGCTCGATTCCTCTCCTGCTTACGATGAAGCCCAAAAGTTTGCCCGACGGAACTCCGAAAGCGCATTTGGCCGGGTTTAGCTTCAAGTCATACTTCCTTAATCTCTCGAAGAATTTCCTCAAGTCTTGGATGTGATTATCCTGTGTCCTGGACTTGACTATCACGTCGTCCACGTACACCTCTATTTCCTGATGCATCATGTCATGGAAAATGGCAGTCATGGCCCTCATGTACGTAGCCCCAGCATTCTTCAAACCAAATGGCATGACCCGGTAACAGTAGGTGCCCCAAGGCATGGTGAAGGCAGTTTTCCCGGCGTCCTCTTCATCCATCAATACCTGATGATACCCAACGTAACAATCTACGAAAGAATGTATCTCGTGTTTGGCGCAACTATCAACGAGGATGTGGATGTTGGGCAGCGGGAAATTATCTTTAGGACTTGCTCTGTTCAGATCTCGGTAATCCACACATACCCGAGTTTTCCCGTCCTTTTTTGGTACTGGAACCACATTCGCCAACCATGTTGTATATTGGACTACCCGAATCACTCCCGTTTTCAGTTGTTTGGTGATCTCCTCTTTAATCTTGTCACTGACCTCAGTTTTGAACTTCCGTTGCTTTTGTTGAACTGGAGGACAATCAGGATGAATCGGCAATTTATGAACCACTAGATCAACACCTAGCCCTGGCATGTCATCATATGACCAAGCAAACACGTCTTTAAATTCAAAAAGAAGTTGAATTATCGCCTCTCGTGTTTTCCTGTCTGTGTTAGTGCTTATCTTGGTCTCCCGGATTTCTTCCAGGGTTCCTAAATTTACCGGTTCAGTGTCATTCAGATTTGGCTTAGGTTTATTCTCTAAATATTCCAACTCTCGGTTTATCTCCCTAAAAGCCTCTTCCGCATCATATTCTGGTTCTGGGTTCACTAATTCACAGTTAAATAACTCATTGTGATCTGGGCGTGAAGTCCGCAAGCATGTCATATTTAAAGCCGCATTATTATGACTGAAAAGAAAGACAAAAGAAATAACAAAAATCAGAACAAAAAGAAAGAATGGGAAAGCAATGATGATTTTTTTTTTCTTTGGAAAGTTGGAAGACAACAATGTTTACAACTTAGGAATTCAAAACAACAATTGAAAGGAAGAAAACGTTCAAGTTATGTCCTGGAGATAACTTGTGACACAGGAAAGATGGCAGGACAGGTCTACTCGGACTTCCGTCTAGTCGGGAATGGCGTAGCCTCCCAGTTTTGAAGTTTGGCGTTCGGCCCCATGTACAGCATCTCAGCAATGCTTGTGCCTTCACCTGGTTGAACCATGTGGACCTCGTAGAGCATCTTTCTCATCGCCCCACATATCTCCTCGATTTCCTCAGCTGTGAAGACCTCATCATCTTCTTCTTCAGCGTACCTTGTCCTGATGAAAGTTGTATATAAATCCGGCAGTGGTCGAGGTAACTTCCAACCCTCATTTTTCCTTTTCTTTGCCCACTCTTCGTCTGCTGGAGTAGGTTTGAAACCTAGTCCAAAAGGTTTCTTGGTGACTGGCAAGGTAATGGGTTCTGTTATTCCCTGAAGGGTTCGTCCAAGCCCCTTCCCTGGCCTAAATCCATGCCGGATCATCTCTTTGGCCACCATAACCGAGGCGTTAGACAAGAAAGGCTGGGGGCAGGGTATTCCCTCTTCGTGCTGCTCTGCCAGTACAATCTCAAAAGCTTGATAGACCGTATGTTCGCTCCCTTCTCTCGGTTCCAGATATGGGGTGGATGGGTCCCGATAAATAGCATGCTCATCTTCCCCATGGACCACGATCTCTCTGTCTTCGTACTCGAACTTCACCATCTGGTGAAGAGTGGAAGGCACGGCTCCTGCCGCATGGATCCAAGGTCTGCCAAGGAGAAAATTGTAGGATGTATCCATGTCGAGCACCTGGAAGGTTACTTGAAATTCGACTGGTCCTATGACCAACAACAGGTCTATTTCTCCCATGGTATCTCTCTTGATGTCATCGAAAGCCCTTACGCAGACATTGTTGGGTCGGATTCTTCTGGTCCCAATTTCCATTCTTTGTAGCATGGAAAGCGGGCAAATGTCAACGCCTGAGCCTCCATCCAACATTACCCGCTTGACATAATAGTCTTCGCATTTAACTGTTAGATGCAAAGCCTTGTTGTGTGCAGCTCCTTCCGGGGGTAGATCGTTCTTGCTGAAAGAGATTTGGTTGACGGCGAAGAATCTTTCTGTCATCCGCTCTAATTGCTCAAACGAGGTTTCAACTGGCACATATGCTTCATTCAGGGTCTTCAGTAAGATCTTTTGATGCTCGGCCGACCTCATCAATAATGATAGCATGGACACTTGCTCGGGGTACTTGCGCAGTTGATCTATCACTTCGTAATCCGGCATTTTCATTTGTTGGAAGAACACTTCCGCTTCTTCAACACTTACGGGCTTCTTTGGTGGGAAGCGCCTTTGTGTGGCGTTGTTCAGTTCTCGGGTGTTTGAATACCTTCCAATGAAAGTATTTTCTGGAAGTTCTCCCATGACCTCTTTACCTTTGTACATTACCGAAGTCTTTTGATAATTCCACGGCACTGCGGACGGGTTGGTCATTGGCTTTTGTGGCACGCATCCGATAACCATTGGCTCATTCAGCCGAAGTGGTTGAATCGTCCCCCGGGCCACATAGGCCCCCTTTGGCACGTACATAGGTTTTGTCTTTTTGATCCCGAAGTTCTGCGTCTTCTCAGCTCGACCTCGTGGTATGTAAAGAACTCCATCTTTTACAGGTACCACTTTCTTCTCTACCTTCTTTTCAGGCTTGCTCTTTATAGCCTTGGCCTCCTCCCCCTTTTCTGGTTTCTGGTCCATTTCAGGCCTCTTCCCCGTGTCGACAATGGCAATTATGGCTTTCAAAGCAGGGTCGAATTCTTTGTCTTCGCAAATCATTCCGATCAGCGGCCCATTGTTGTGAGCAGGCAATGGATTGTTAGTCACATTTGGGATCTCTTCGTCCCTTAGCACTATTTTCCCTTGCTCTATCAAATTCTCGACCACTCTTTTCAACGACCAGCAATCATTTGTATCATGTCCCTCGGCCCCTGAATGATAGGCGCATCTGACTCCGGCTTTGTAAGAAGGTGATGTTGGGTTTTGCCTTGTTTGAGGGATTGGTTGCAAGAAACCCAACTGGACCAGCTTTGGGAACAAAGTTGAGTATGGCTCACCGATGGGCGTGAAAGTCCGCCTTCTGGGTGGCTCCTGAGGGCGAAAGTTATTCTGCGGGAGTTGTGGGTTATAGTGGTTGCGGTAAGGAGGCTGATTTCTGGGAGGTGGAGCTGGGCCTCGGTTGGCTTGTTGTGGTGGAGGGTTATAAGGTTGGGCATTCATGACCATATAAGGTTGATGAGCATATGCCAAATTTGAGTGGGGGTAGTAGTGTTACGGGGCTCTTTCCGGAAAATGGGGCCTGGGATGACGATACTCCCTTGCTTCAGAGGCTGCCATAGTCGTTTCTTCCTTCTTCTTTCCCCTTGTCGTTCCTCCGGACCCGCTTTGGACGGCCTGGGAGGTCGCCCTTATGGCTGCTTGACTCAGAATCCTACCTGTTTTCAAGCCATTTTCCACCATCTCTCCAATCTTGATCGCTTCCGCGAATGGCTTACCCATGGCTGACATCATGTTTTGGAAATAGTCAGACTCTTGAGCCTGGAGAAAGGTAGTGACCATTTCCACTTCATCCATAGGAGGCTTCACTCTCGACGTCTGTTCACGCCACTTAATAGCATATTCTCTGAAGCTTTCCGAAGGTTTCTTCTTCAAATTCGACAGAGAGTTTCGGTCTGGCGCAATGTCGATGTTATACTGGAATTGTTTTACAAAATCTCTGGCGAGATCATCCCATATATGCCATCGGGACATTTCCTGATCCATATACCATTCCGAAGCTATCCCTACTAGACTTTCCCCAAAATACGCCATCAGCAGTTCTTCTTTTCCGCCGGCTCCCCGTAATTGGTTGCAGTATTTCTTAAGATGTGCAATGGGGTCACCGTGCCCATCGTATCTCGAACTTCGGGGTCTTGAAACCCGCTGGCAGGTGCACGTGAGGGAACATGCATAGGTCGGCGTAAGAGACGCTCTTTTGTCCGCTCAATCCTTGCATATTCTTCAAACTTTGTTCAAGGCTTCTCATTCTCTTGGCAATCTAATTTTGTTCTGCAATTCTGGAGTTCTGATCCTGCCCAGGTGCAAGCTCGCACTGAGGCGGTAGAGGATTAGTACTGGTAGCGAACCTAGTTGGTTCCATTGAGAACGATGGTGCTTGGAATGTAAAAGAGGATGAGTCAAAGCTTGGCTTGTACGTGGTAGGCTGTGCCGTAATCGGGCAAGGAGATGCAGTAAAGATGTTCATGCTTGCATCAGTGGATGACATTCGGGGATGAGGCTCAGAAGGCGATCCAGCAGAGAAGGCTGAGGTGGCTGGGTACCCGAATGGGGTAGCAGGATAACTTATGGGGACATTAGAAGTCCCACTTGACCTAGAGAATAATTCAGGGAATCCAGGGACGACACTTGGCGGCTCTTTCCCATTATTCCAATCGTCCAGCATTTCCAACATGCGGAGTCGTAGGATTCTATTTTCCTCCGCAGTTGCGGATTCAGGTGTGAGGACGGCTGAGATCGAGCTTTCCTCGGAAACAGGGATTGTTTGTAATGGAATTTCTGAAGACATTTCCATACTTCCTTTTGACCTGGTGAAGTAAGTGTGAGTATTGCTTCTGGTCCTAACAACAGGTAGTTGAACACTTCTCCTTGACCTCGTGAAGTATGAGTGCGAGGCCAGACTTTCACCAAACCAACCGTCTTTCCAAAAAACCCTGGAATACTCAACGACAAACGCACGGTTAATTTGCAGCAAATAACAGATAGTTAATCTCACGTTGGGCATGATGCACCTATACAGTTAAGTGGATTACTATATGTTTGCTACGAGAGCATGCGTTATTCCGGCATTTTTCCTCTTATTAGTTTTCCCCCCTTTTTTTCTTTTTTTTTTCTTGTTTTTTTTTTGTTTTTCTTTTATTATTATTTTTTTTTTATTTTGCAGTAAAAGAAATGCGACCGGATCCGATGAGGATTGCCTACATATCACGATGCCTACGTGAATCAGATCATTACGTAGTTCGAAAAAATACAAATGATCGTAAAAGAAGCAACCTCTTTATTGTTGAAATGGTCTATTACAAACTACATTTTGCAAAAGCGAACTTTGAAAATAAACCTAGATTCAAAATAGACTAAAAATCACCCTGATGGGAAAAACAAGCAGAAGATGCTAAGATACAGATTTGACCTATGAGTGCATTATGGTTTTGAAAATTGGTGTCCACGGGGCATCGTTCGGCCTCACCGCGGTCCTAGGCGTGAGATCCCTCTCAAGTTGCTCCAGCTCATGCATAGTCTGCTTGACATAACCCATTACTGCCGAGAGGACGGTAACGCTAGACATGTTCTCACATCGTAGACATCGTCTGGTGATGGCATGGGCAATGGCCTTGATCCTATCTCTGGTTTGCTTCTTCTCTACAAGTAGGCGTTTTATCTGATCGCTGCATATCTTGAAAACTTGGGCATCCTGTACATGCTGATGCTTCAGTCGCCGTACTTCTAACTTCATCTGGGCTATTGAGTCGTACCAGTATCTGCTCTCAATTTGGAAATCCTTGGCCTGATTAACTGCTTTGATCTCAAGTGCAGTCATCTCTCTCTTTATTTCAGCAACAGTCTTCTCGTGGTCGCCTTCCAATTGATTCAGGTATCGGCGATGCTTATCTGCTCTTGTATCCCATTGTGCCCTGAGCTCTGCTATGACGTTTTCTGATTTCTCCAAACCATCTTGCCATTCCCTGATTTCACTTTTTAGCCTTTTTATCAGCTGCTCGTCTGATCGACGCCTTGGCTGTTTATCCGCATCCACCCTTATCTGTTTGATCTGGGCTCTGAGCATTTCGTTTTCCTGAATTAACCCGTTCCGCTCTCCCAGATCGGTAGCAACTTGTACGTTGTGCTCATATTTCAAGCTTCCCACTTGTTGCTTTAACCTGCTGATTTCGGCGCAATAGCCTCTTTCCTTCGCTAACCAATCCCACTGCCTTTGCGATGATTCGGTGAAATTCTGGATGTGGGGTCTCTTAGCTGGCCTTTCATGCTCAAGTTCCCTTCTATACCATGCAAGGTAACCTGGCGCCGTCTCTCCTTTGGCTCGATCCCGCACGCAAGTATCTGATTTCAAATATTGACACTCACTCCAGATTTGGCGAATCTTCGCTTCTGGGAATTGTCCGTTAGGACTTATCTCAACTGCTTGAGTGCTAAGATATTCCTCATGAGGTACTGTCTGGCATCTTCCGAACTGTCTCAAAACTCGGCAGGGTGCGTAAGGTTGAATGCTCTTAAGCCCCATCAGTAAGAAATGAGTTTTAGCTGCAGACATATATAGGATCTCATCAACAGGCAACCATCCCAACGTCCATTGTATTTGGCTGGCAGTAAGAGCTTGAAAGAACGAGGTCCATGCCAGGACTCCTTTGGGCAAACTGATCTCTTTGGTTCTCGTGTAAGATTCTTCTATGCAGGTCTTTTCCGGGGAACCATGGCTCAAAATCTCGGAATGATGGTAGAGGTGCTCGGTCATCCATATCTGTAGGAGCAGGTTACAACCTTCGAAGAAATTTCCCCCAGCTTTACAAGCTGTAAGAGCTCGAAAGATGTCAGATACCACCATTGGCGCGAGAGTACTGTCACTTTGCGTGAGTAAAGTGCTGACGACCCCGGATATCTTCAAATCAATGTTTCCGTCTTTCCTTGGAAATACCAGAAGGCCCAGGAACATCATCATGAACGCTACCCGTCTGTGCTTGTCCCACTTCTGACGAACTCCTTTGCTGCACAGTTTGTTGATTGGATTATTGAATCCCCCTTCATGACCATACCTATCATATATGAAGCATGGAGTACAAAATTCGGCTGCCAGATCCGGGTTGTGGATTGTTCTAGGTATCTTCAATGAATCTAGGAACCGATGTACCGTGACGACTCTTGGGGCGACCAAGTATTTTTCCCTCAAGGGAAGTTCAGTATTCCCGATGTATCCGGCCATTTCTTCCAAAGTCGGGGTGAGTTCAAAATCAGAGAAATGGAAAACATTGTGCGCCGGGTCCCAATAGGTAACCAAAGCTCTTATGATATCTCCCCGAGGCTGGATTTCCAACAAACCCACAAGACCTTTCAGATATTTCTTAACCTCATTTTGTCCTTCAACACCTAGATCATTCCACCATAGCCGTAACTTGACAGGGATTTTGGTCATTATTGAAAAATGTTCATTTTGCATCGTGCTCATCCTGCACATTTATTAAGGTGATTTTAACAAAAAATGACCTGACTCAAAATATTTTACAGAGGGGATCAAGTTTTGAACACGGCCTTTAAACACTTCGGGGACGAAGATTTTAAGGCTGTGTGGGTCAACTAGACAAAAATGCTAAACAAGACCCAAAGGTGGCTGTTTATGCAAAGTCAGCCTTCCGGCGTCCCTTTTCGGAATCATTCGGCTATTTATGACAAAACAGCGTCACCTGACTTATTTATGACTCTTTAAAAATTTGACACATCTCTTTTTTTTATTTATTTATTTATTGATTTTGGCTATTTTAGCAAAATGGGGTTGAACCTGATGAGGGTTGCCTACGTATCTCACATCCGGTGAGAATCAAACCGGCGTAGTTCGGGAATACCGTAAATAGAAAAAATCAAATAAACCTAGAAATCAAGAATACGTATTTTTATTATATTTTTTCTTTTGCAAAGAGATAAAGACTAAAGAAAATATTATTATATTTTTTTTAGGAAATATTTGGACTATTAGTCTGAATTTATAAAAGGGGTACTACGAAAGAAACAACATTTTTTTTTTGAATTATGAATTTTCCGTTTTTTTTTTACTTTTAAATAAATACCTTCTCTTTTTTTTTGATTTTGGAAGTGATAAAAAAAAGAAAAATTTTTATATATTTTTTTTTTTAATAACTCAAACTAAGAAGACAAATTTTGTTTTTATTCTTTTTTAGAAAAATTCCGGCGAGGTTTTGACACTACTTGGACATTGGTTTTATTTTTCCAAAATAAGTAATTATCTCCCCATGCCGCTATTTTTCTTCTTTTTTTAAAAAAAAACGGTCAGCATGCGGAACCGAGGCAAATAAATGCGCAAAACAAATAGGATGCAGCAGGGTGGTCTTTTCATTTCAGGTTGCCTGTCCTAGACGGGCCCAACCCCTGTGTTGAGCCCCCTAAGTCGAATGCAACATGATGCAGAAAAACGTTCCTACTAGGGATCCGGCATGAAGTTTCGTTATACTAGGTTTATAACCTGGGCATTTGTTCTAGACTGTGTACCCGAGCGGACAACTCGAGTCGAGGAGGGGGCTACGTACCGGGGACCCGCGAGATCATCCGGCTTTGTAACTTGTCCGACCTCTTTCTTATTTCAGGTATAGACACTAACAGAATAGGGAGTCTCGACCAGCGAGCTTCTCCCCGGAGGTAAGAAGAGAAGGGTTTCGGCACAGTTTATATACAGTTCAGATAATATCAAAGCGGTAAAAGACAGCATTTAGCACATTATGCAAAAACATGTAATAAAGATCAAATAATAAAGCCAAATATAACAATTATTCTAAGCTCGAATTCTTGAACCCTGAACCAGTGGTTCTGGGTCATCTTCCCCAGCGGAGTCGCCAGAGCTGTCACACCACCTTTTTGCGCGCCCGCCCCGAAGGGTTAAATGCGCGAGGGAGTTTTTCCAATTTAAGTGACAATATTTGGAATGGGATTATTTATTTAATTCAGAGTCGCCACTTGGGAAAGGTTTGGTTTTTGGTGTCCCAAGTCACCGGTTTATCTTGAATCCCAAATCGAGGAAATTTTCGACTTTTCCAAATGAAGTCTGTGAACCAGAAATTCTAAGTAAGGAATTCTGTTGACCCAAGGGAAGGTGTTAAGCACCCTCGAATCCTGTGGTTCTAGCACGGTCGCTTAAATTGTTATAATGGCTAAATATCTGATTTAAATACATGTTGTGACCTATGTGCTTTTATTAAGTTTAAACCGCTTTTATTATTATCATTTATTTTTATAGAATTGCAACGTCGTGAAAATGCATCTCGAACCACGTCACAATCAATGCACCCGTAGTTGTTAACACATTTCGACTCCGTTGAGATTTGAATTTGGGTCACATAAATGCGCACCCGAATTTAAGAATGTAATTTAATTAAGTCGCGCCTAAAGAATCTAACGCGTTATTATCTTTGGGGAAGGCAGTGGAATTCACTAAACAGTCCATCCCAAATTCTAAGTATTTATTATGATTAATTATTGAGGGCCCCGCAATTTGCATTTTTATTTGGCGAGGCTCGTCTCACTATTTTAGAAAAGGATATCCTAAAGCGACTACGTTCCTATTATATTTTGTCTTTAAAAATAAAAGAGAAAGACCGAACTTACTTGTTTAAGCAACTATACACTAAATATCTACTATGTTTGACGAATCCGAATTTTGTTTGATTACCTAATTGGTTGTTTATGAGATGAGAATTACCTCAGGCCTTGTCTTCAAGGAGTGAATGAGCTTTGTTAATTTGCTAAGGGGGATTGCAAGCAAACTAATAACGTACACTAAATTGCATTAAAAACGACCTTCTAGTTTGAATTTCAAAACTAGCTCATTTGGGCTTGATAAATGAAATCAGTTGTTTATTAGGAAAACTACTGTTAATTGAACAAAAAAAAATAGTCGCATTATTTCGAAACAGTGAATCTATATCGAAACCCATATCGAACCTATATAGGAACAAGTAATCTAACAAGAGGGTTGACACAAATGGTCATCCTATCAACGTAACACTATATGAGAATTAGCTTGGGGTACATTTATCTCGAAAATGAAACCAAACATAACAACTTTGACAGTTCAAAAGTCTAGACCGAATATGTACAGGTGCTTGCCACGATTCTATCTTATACCGTCATAGCTAAATCGAAACCTAATGGTTATACACATTGAAAATACGTCTGATCTAACAAACAACATTATCTAATATGTCAATCAAGATGTGCATAATTCATACAGAGCAATCGTGGTTGAGACTAACTTAGACAAATACAGACCAAGCTACCATTCAAACTATTTTTGAACACAAGGATTGTAAAGTAATCAGATGTTCGTTTCTTTATTTCAACTTCAAACTTCAAACTTTCAGCCAACGAGGTTTCAGGAGTGTGTACCTGGGAATGCTTACAATCGAAGAAGAAAGGGAGTCAGTAGAATGACAATGGCAACAGAAACAGCAGCAGTAACGGCAGGTACAAATAGAACAGCTCCCAGTACAAGATACAGTTAGAACCGATAAAAATGGCAGAAAGGCAGCAGCAGACAATGCAGTAGGAAACAGAAATCCAGACAATCCAATTCCAAGAGAATCAACCAAGGCAAACCAAACTAACACACTTTAGCTGATACTTGAAAGAAAAGAAAACTGACTGAATAGGCTGAGCAGGCTAAGAGTTGAACAAAAAGCAGGCAAAAAACCAGTTTCTGATTTCTGTATCTTTATCCCTCTTACTATCTATTTCTTTTCAAACTCCAATGTCCAATTTCAGTCTTGAAATCTATTTTGGCTATCCAAAAGAATTCTTTTCCAGTTTTTCTGTTTTCAGAACTCAACTCTCCTCAAAATGTTCCCTCTCAATTCACTCTGTCCTTATCAATGTTTGTCTGTGTGTGTGTGTGTGTATATCTCTCAATGTGTATCACTCTCCCTTTTCAAGAAAATTCCCTCTATCTTTTTCTTAACCCTTTCTCCTCCTCTTTTTTTTTCTTATTATCAGATGTCCTCCCCTCTTATAGGCCCTAACCTCAGCCCTTTAACAGCCTGTTAGACCAAAAGAAACACCCTCCCATGTGCTGCCCCTTTTCAGTTTCCACTTAGCTAATTAAGTATTAACCCCCCATCACATTTCCTTGGCAGGCTTCACTTTTAGTAAGGTTTATTATTTCTGAAACTAAAGCAAAGTATGGGCAGCAGAATATATCTGACAGCACATGCTGTCAAACCATTTTTAAATCAAAAGCCCTTTATGCAGGAACCAGGCTGTGCACAAATGCACCTGTGGTGCACAAATGCACATGCTGTGCACAAGTGCACATGCCCTCCAATTCAGAACTTAAACAAAACATTCCTTTTACATTATTGATTCAAATTAACAACTATAAGTAAACAAACTCAGTTCCTAATTGATTCAAACAAATGCTTAGCAGAAGTAAGTCGATTTGTTATTGTTCAGCTAGTTTAAAACTAATTGACGACACATGTCGACTCGACTATATTAATCATAACAGGTGCAATCGTAGCCAAAAATCAGACATTTAACAGTATCACACAAGGGGTTCATATTGCAATGTTAACACAGAAAGGCCCTAGGAGCTAAATGAACGAACCAATTCAATATTCACTTGATTGTACAGCTTACACATACCATTATCAGTGAACAAGTAGAAGAAAGAAAATAATCAAACACAAAGGCTCGGGCAAGGTGGACAGGACACATTTAATAAAACTCGAAATAAATCACACAAAATATGAACAGGCCTTTTAAACGAAAATGGATCAACAGAAATAAGCAAAGAAAAGCAAGACTCACCTCAAATCTCGAAAAATCAAAAGCCTTAACTCGGATTCGGACAGACCTTTCTTAAGGCTGAACGGGCTTTAATCGAAGTGTTTCTCATATGAGAAACACTTCGATTAAGGTCCATTAGACCTTAATCCTTTGGTTTGAACAAAACACGGACCATCGACGAGGAACCCTATGGTTCCAAAAATCAGATCTGGGATTCATGCTTCCCTGGTCAGATTCGGACCAAACCAAGCATGGTTTGGTCACGAGGGGGTCTGGGGAGTGTCTGGTGTGAAACTGGGGTCAAACGGTGTAAGTCAGGTTCCGACTCGAATCTTCAAATGAAGATTCGAGAAGGTGGGAAGGGATTCGAGCTAGGTGGTTAACAGATCCAGGTTCAGGATGGCAAGGGGGTTCTATGGTGTTAAGGGGAAGGTCACCGGCGTTCATGCCGCCGGGTTTCTGGTGAAGGGAGATGGGGGCGGCTAGGGTTTGAAGGGGAATGGTCTGTGAAGACGAAGGCCGGGGTATTGGATAGGGGGGTAGGGTATGGTTGGAAGGTTATATATGGGATGGGTGGGTTGATCTCAACCGTTGGATAAGGCACGATGAAGGGCCAGGATCCTTCAGCTCGAGGGAAACGGTGTCGTTTCATCTTTAGAGGGTTTGGGTCGGTCCGGGTGGAAACGGGTCGGGGTCATCAGTGGGTTATGGGGAGGTGATCTTGGCCGTTGATCATTCAGAGATCAACGGCTCAGATCAGACTCAACCACTACGACGTCGTTTGGACGTCCTTGGTGTCAGCTTGGACTGGACTGGGTTGCACAGGGGTCTTGGGCTGAGTTTGTTTGGGCCAATTTGTTTAAAATTGGCCCAAGTCCGAAAAGATCTCTCTTTTTTTTTATTATTATTATTATTTTATTTTCTTCTTTATTTTAAAAACAAAAACCTAAGTAAATCAAATTAAAATTAAATAAACACTTAATACAATTGTTTGCACACACCTTAAAATATTTTAAAACAGGTAAAATCAAGTAAGAACAAAATCACGGACAAAGATGCCTATTTATGATTTTCTATTTAACAACCGGATTACGGTTCAAATTATGCATGACACATACATTTTTTTTGTATTTGTTTTAATAAAATAAAAATGGGCAAAAAATCATAAATAATTAACAAAGTGCCATG
This sequence comes from Nicotiana tabacum, assembly GCF_000715075.1. Classification (NCBI taxonomy): domain Eukaryota; kingdom Viridiplantae; phylum Streptophyta; class Magnoliopsida; order Solanales; family Solanaceae; genus Nicotiana; species Nicotiana tabacum. Next base: position 129,883,144 of record NC_134090.1, read on the forward strand.
CAAAAATCCAAAAATTGTACAGCAGGACCAATTGTTATTATTATTTTATTTCTTTTGGAGCGATCGTCGCGCGAAAACAAAAATCACGTGCTCACAGTGGGGATGATGAGAGAGGGTAGGGGTGCGTTAGGACAGTAATATACTATCAAACCCATAGCTCCCAACCGTCCGATTAAACAAAATCAATGGCCCAGATCGAAGGCTTCAAAACGGGGTCGTTTGGATAGGCGGTGGGGCTGGACCGGATATTGGGGCGGGTTCCAGGGCAAAACGTTTTGGGCTTGGATATAGTTCAATTAATTTTGGCCCAAATTCCTTTTCTTCATTTCCATTCCTTTTCTTTTATTTAATTGTTTTTCTTTTCCTTTTTAATTAATTAAAACTTAACTTAAAAACTCCTAAAAATAATTAATTTACTAAATTAAGCTAAAAACCTAATGTAATATTTACAAAAATTAATTACTTCTAAATTAAAAGGGAAATTATTGATTTATAATTAAAAGGCTAGAAATGCAAAATTAAACCAATTTTGTGATTTTCATTTTTGATAAAACACCTAATTTAATAATTAATCTTAAAATGTAGAATTAAATTCTAAATGAAAATGCAACATATTTTTTGTATTTTTCACTAATTAAAATGCACAAACAAAAATGCAAACAATTAACAGAAAATGCCACGAAAATCCGCAAAATTGCAAACACTGAAAGAAATTACTTTGTTTTTGAATTTATGGGAGTAATTCATATAGGGCAAAAATCATGTGCTCACAATCCTGAAAGCAATCTTCGGGATACCTGGCTCCCGAATCTTCAACTGATGGTAACCTAAGCGCAAGTCGATCTTAGAAAACACCTGTGCGCCTTGAAGCTGGTCAAACAGATCATCAATATAGGCAAAGGATAACGGTTCTTCACTGTAACTTTGTTCAACTGACAATAATCAATACAGATCCGCATAGAACCATCCTTTTTCTTCACAAATAAGACAAGAGCACCCCAAGGTGATACACTGGGCCTAATAAACCCTTATCAAGCAATTCCTGTAACTGATCCTTCAACTCCTTCAACTCAGGAGGAGCCATACGATACAAAGGAATAGAAATGGGCTGAGTTCCTGGCAACAGATCAATGCCAAAATCAATGTCTCTATCAGGCGGCATGCCCGAAAGATCAACTGGAAACACATCAAGAAAATCCCGTACTACTGGGACTGAATCAACTGAAGGGGTATCAATACTGACATCTCTCACATAAGCTAGATACGTGTCACACCCCTTCTCAACCATACGCTGAGCCTTAAGGAAAGAAATAACTCTACTGGGAGTGTGATCAAAAGCACCTCTCCACTCAACACGTGGTACACCTGGCATATCCAGCATCACGGTTTTGGCGTGACAATCAAGAATAGCATAATGGGGCGACAACCAGTCCATGCCCAAGATAATATCAAAATCTACCATGCTGAGTAACAATAAATCAGCTCTGGTCTCAAAACCATTAAGAGCAAGCAAATACGACCGATAAATAGGTCCACAATAAAAGGATCTCCCACAGGAGTAGAAACATAAATAGGGGAACTCAAAGAATCCCGAGGTATACCCAAATACGGAGCAAAACAAGAATACATATAAGAGTAAGTGGAGCCTAGATTGAATAGAACCGATGCATCTCTGTGACAAGCCAGTATAATACATGTGATGATAGAATCAGAGGCAACAGCCTCAGTACGGGCAGGAAGGGCATAATATCTAGCCTGGCCTTCCCCTCTAACTGGCTAAGCAAGTGGGGTAGCAACTGGTGTTGTGATCATAGCCTGAGAACTCTGCAGAGTGCGCTGTGGCTGAGAAGTCTGTGGAGGTGCATGCCTCCCAAGTCTAGGGCAATCCCTCACCATATGGCGTGTGTCACCACACTCAAAACAAGCTCTAGGAGGATGTGGCAGTGGGAACTGTGCGGTACGGGTACTCCAAGACCCCTAAACACCTGAAACACTGTGTGAAATCTGAGATGCAAACTAATTTGGTTGACCCACAAAACCTCTACCATGACGTACTCTTCCTCCAAAATAAGGACCAGTGGGTCTCTCCAGTCTACGAGGTCTCCTCACTTCCCTATACTCTCTCTCCTGTCCTCGTTTGTCCTCTTTCTCTTGGACCCACCTGTCCTCTACTCGGCGAGAGGTCCTCACCACCTGCTGAACTGGGACCACAGGCTGTGTCGCTATGACACCTAGAACCCGACCAATGAGAACTCGCTGCTCTAGAGTGGGGGTGGCGAAAGTCTGGGTCCCTTCCCCGATCTGTGAAGTAGTTGGTACAACTTGAATCAACCACGCCTGAACTAATGTACCAAACATGCTCAGGAACTATGCTAATATATCCTGAAGTGCTAGAGTAGTAGTAGCAGTAGACGTATCCGGTGCCTGGGCTTTGGCTAGAACTGCTTGTGGCTCCTTGGTGGCAGCTCACGCGGGTGCTCTGGCTGCACCGTGTGCACGTCCTTGGCCTCTACCCCGGCGCCGACCTCTAACAGTTCTCGTAGGGGGCGCGGGTGTCTGATTATCTCTGGTAGCACGTGTCCTTACCATCTGTGAGAGAATGGAAGATAAAGGTTAAGGATTGTGATGTCAAAACCTCACACGACAAGGAAATCAAATGAAGTGGAATTTTTCCTAACGGTTACACAGCCTCCCGTAGATAAGTACAGATGTCTCCGTTCCGATCCGCGAGACTCTAATAAATCGGCTTGTGATTCATGACTCCTATGAACCTAAAGCTTTGATACCAACTTGCCACGACCCCGATTCGCCCTCCGTGAACCATTGTGACGGCACCTAGTCTCTGCGACTAGGTAAGCCTAACAATATGGAAAAATAAACCAATTTGCGTAAGAAAATAATAAGAACGAAATAGTGAAATAAAACAGTGTTTAAAAGTGTTGCTCAGCATACACAATATCAACTCTCAAAATCTAAATACTTTTCCCAAAACCCGGAATCTCATGATCACAAGCCTTTGAATGTCTACTAGTATCTAACTCCAGAATATCTAACAAAGGAAAGGAAAATATAGAAGGGCTAATACTAAAAAGGGGGAGTAGCAAGGGACTCTGCGGAGGCGGCAGATTTACCTCGGAGTCTCTACAAGCACCTCGTCTCACGAGTGATAAGTCTGAATGGAGGTACCTAGATCTGCACATGAAAAACATGCGCAAAAAGGGCATGAGTACACCACAGTGGTACTCAGTAAGTGCCAAACCTAACCTCGGTCGGGTAGTGACGAGGAAGGTCAGGGCCTTACTGAGATTAAATGAAATATTAGGTATAACAGAATAAGATAAGCAATATAGTTGAAAACTAACAGTAAGAATTAATACAGGATAATAAGGATAACAACAACTGAAACAGAGACAAAAACAATCACAAGAAAACACCACTCTTCACAAAGATAATAATCGGGGATCTCTTAGTATCCCGAGGATCTCTTAGTACCCTCAATATATTTCAGGGATCTCTTGGTATCCTCAATGTATTCTAGGGATCTCTTAGTATCCCGAGGATCTCTTGGTATCCTCAATATATGCTAGGGATATCTTGGTATCCCGAGGATCTCTTGGTATCCTCAATGTATGCTAGGGATCTCATGGTATCCCGAGGATCTCTCGGTATCCTCAATATATGCTAGGGATCTCTTGGTATTCCGAGGATCTCTTGGTATCCTCAATGTATGCTAGGGATCTCTTGGTATCCCAAGGATCTCTTAGTATCCTCAATATACGTACTGGGGATCTCTCGGTATCCTGCACTTCAGCTCACATCATAAATGCGTACAGGGGATCTCCCGGGATGTCGTCTCGTAGTCCCAAAGTAAAACACACAACAATGGCACAAAGAACACTCAAATAAACTCAACTTCATACCAAAGTAACACAGGCAATTCTAAACTAGCATGTTTCACGTAATTCAAATAAGGCAGTTAAAGCAAATAAAGCAATTAAGTCAATTATACATGCTTTTCTAAGCTAACAGCAGGTTTAAAAGTGCAAGTAGAATAAATAGGAAGGGAAAACACAATTAAAGTTACTTAATGAAAATAGGGTTTTCAACAATTAGCACAAGTACGCACTTGTCATCTCATGTACAAGGCATTTCAATTATCACAATACCAATCCTAAGGGGAAAGTCCCTCACACAAGGTTAGGCAAGCCACTTACCTCGAACCAGCTCAAATTAATCTGAAACCACGCTATTGCCACGAGTATTCGACTCCAAATGGCCCAAATATATTCAATTCAATTTCATAATGTAAATAACACTTCAAATAACTGATTCTACAAAGAAATTCTAAGCTAATGCGCGAAATTAGGTAAAATAACCAAAACGCCCCTCGGGCCCATGTCTCAGAATTGGGTAAAATTTATATTTTCAGAATCCTCATACTCTCACGAGTTCATGCATACCAAAATTATCCAAATCCAAGGTAAAATTCCCAATCAAAATTCGAATTCTAGGTCTAAGAACTTTCTTCCAATTTTTCCCCAATTTTCATCTCAAATTCAAAATTAAATGACAAAAGTAATAATAGATTAATGGAATACAACTAGAAAGGGTTAAGGAATTGTTACCCACTGATTTCCTCTTCAAATTCCTCCCAAAATCGTCCTCCCCCGAGCTACAAATCAATTTTTCCAACTTTTGAAACCAAACCCTCGAAGTTCCTATTTTCTACCCAGCAATTCCGCTTCTGCGGTCAAGGGACCGCACCGGCGGTCCCGCTTCTGTGGAAGAATGACCGCACCTGCAAAAACTCATTATTCCCCAAGTCCGCACCTACGACCTGTTCACCGCATCTGCGGTCACGCAGGTGCGTGAATTCATCCACACCTGCGGCTCTTTGCCTTTCCTCATATGGCCGCTTTTGTGGCTAAATTCCGCATCTGCGGGAGTCGCATCTGTGTCCTCCCAACCGCAGATGCGGTTATGATAGCAGCCCATAGAACTTCAGCTGCAAACTCCAAGTTCTAACTCCCCGTTAACCATACAAAATCATCCTGAGGCTCCCGGGACCTCAACCAAAAGCACGGACAAGTCATATACCACTATCCAAACTTATACAAATCTCCAAAATACCTCAAACAACATCGAATCAACGAATTAGCATCGAATTCAAGCCTAAGAACTTCAAAAACTCTCAAAATACGCTTTCGATCAAAAAGTTTATCAACCTCGTCTGAATGACCTGAAATTTTGCAAACACGTCACATTCAACAATACGGAGCTACTCCGACTTCCGGAATTTCATTCCGACCCTCGGATCAAAATCACACTATCGAACCGGAAACTTCAAAAATTCATCTTTGGGCATTTCAAGCCTAAATTAGCTACGTACCTCCAAAACACAATCCGAACACGGTCCTAAATCCTAAATCACCCAACGGAGCTAATGGAACCATCAGAATTCCATTCCGAGGCCGTCTTCACACTGTTCCGACTACGGTCAAATTTCCAAAACTTAAGCTTTCATTTAAGGACTAAATGTCCCAAAACTCTCCGAAACTCCACATAATTTCTCCCGACAACTCACAATAGCAGGAACAAACACGGGGAGAGAAGTTAATAGGGATCGGGGCGTAAATTCTTAAAATAATCGGCCAGGTCGTTACAATCTCTCCTCTTCACATGCTCAAACCATCGCAGCCTCAATTCTCGCAACTTGGCTTCCACGGATGCCACTCCCGCCTTGTCCCTAATAACTTCATTTCTGATGTTGTCTTTCCTGGTATGTCCACACATCCATCTCAACATCCTCATTTCTGCTACGCTCATCTTTTGTACATAGGACTTCTTGGCGTGCCAACACTCAGCTCCATACAATATAGCCGGTCTAACCACCACCCTGTAAAAATTTTCCTTAAGTCTAGGCGACACATTCTTATCACATAAAACCCCCGAAGCTAGCCTCCATCTCATCCAATATGCTCCAATGCGGTGAGTAACATCCTCGTCAATTTTATTGTTACCTTTGGATTATAGACCCATGATACTTGAAACTATCTCTTGTAGGAATGACTTGAGTATCAATCTTTACTTCTACTTCTTCTTCATGCCTCTCATCACTAAACTTGCACTCCAAGTATTCAGTTTTTTACCTACTCAACTTGAAACCTTTGGATTCCAGCGTCTGTCTCCAAAATTCCAACCTAGCGTTAACACCTCCTCGCGTCTCGTCAATTAGTACTATTTCATCAGCAAATAACATACACCATGCCACTTCCCTTGTATGTGTCGTACATCCAACGCTAGGGAAAACAAAAACGGGCCAAGGGTTAATCCCTGATGCAACCCTATCTCCATAGGGAAATGTTCCAAGTCTCCTCCCGCAGTCCTTACTCGAGTCTTAGCGCCTTCGTACATGTCCTTAATCACCCTAATGTACGTTATCGGGACTCCGCTAACCTCCAAATATCTCCATAGCACCTCCCTCAGGGCTTTGTCATAAGCTTTCTCAAGGTCAATGAACACCATGTGCAAGTCCTTTTTCCTTTCCCTATACTGCTCCACCAATCGTCTCACAAGGTGAATGGCTTTTATAATTGACCGTCTTGGCATAAATCCGAACTGGTTCTCAGAGATAGATACGTCTGTCCTCACTCTCTTCTCCACCACCCTCTCCCATACCTTCATAGTGTGACTCAGTAGCTTGATACCCCTATAGTTGTTGCAGTTCTAGATATCACATTATTTTTGTGCAACGGAATCATCAAACTCCACTTCCAATCTTCGGGCATCTTCTTCGTCTTGAAAATGACATTAAACAAGCTAGTAAGCCACTCCAAGCCTATCCTACCCGCTTCTTTCCAAAATTCCACCGGGGTCTCGTCAGGCCTAGTCACCTTACCCCTGCTCATCTTCCATATTGCCACATCAACCTCCTCACACTTAATATGCCTACAAAACCCAAAATCTCTCCGACTCTCTGAGTTCTCCAACTCACCCAGCACGATGTTCCTATCCTCTTCCTTGTTCAAGAGCCTATCGAAGTACTCCTGCCATTTACGCCTGATACACGCCTCTTCCACCAATACCTTATCGTCTTTGTCTTTGATGCACCTCAATTGATCCAGGTCCCGAACCTTCCTCTCCCTAATCTTGGCTAACTTGTACAACTTCCTATCCCCTCTTTTGCCCCCAAGATTCTCATACAATCTTTCAAAAGCCGCAGTCTTAGCCGCTGTGGCCGCGAGCTTCGCCTCTCTCCTTGCCTTCTTATAACACTCCCTATACGACCTTCGCTCTTCCTTGTTCGTGCTCCCCACTAGCTTCGGATATGCCGCTTTCTTAGCTTCCAGTTTTCCTTGGACCACCTCATTCCACCACCAGTCCCCTTTGTGGCCACCCGAGTAACCCTTCGAGACCCCTAACACCTCCCTAGCTTCTTCCTTAATGCAGTCCGCTGCCATGGTCCACATACTACTCGCGTCCCCACTGCTCCTCCAGGCCCCCCATAGCCAACAGCTTCTCCCCCAACTCCTGAGCTTTTCCCTTAGTCAAGGCTCCCCACTCAATCTTAGGTTGTCCGTACATCGCTCTCTTCTTCCGTCCAAGTCCATTACCAATAGCCTATGCTGCATCAACAGACACTCACTCACAATATTTTCTTTTAGTGATGTAGAAAAAATATTTTCTTTCATTTCAGTAAAATAAGTAGTTTCTTTTCATAATGTAGAAAAAGTATTTTCTTTTTCACAAAATGAGTACTTTCTTTTCCGGTTGTAGAAAAAGTATTTTTTTATTTCAACAAAAAGAATATTTTCTTTCATGTTATAGAAAAATTATTTTCTTTCATTTCAATAAATGAGTACTTTTTTTTATTATGATAATTAAAAAATAGCTCAGTAATCGTCCTCTATTTTATTGATATTAATTTTATTTGTTATTTTTCTGTTATGATAATGTGTTTCTTCTTTATTTTTAATTTTTTTTTCATGTGTGATGATTATTTTTGTCAACAGCTAGTTTTGTAATGTTGAAAAAGAGTTGGAAAATATTTTCCCCTCTCTTGATATAGAAAATATTTTTGGAAAAATATTATCCTCCAAATGGAGAAAACGAATTCATAAAGAAAATATTTTTCAAATATTTAAACCAACCAAACAAGGGAAGGTAGAACTCTAAATTAAACATTTTAATGGGTTAAGGTTGGGCATCATCATGGGTCCATTTGGGCTGATGATTTTTGATGGTTTAACTTAGGCTAGCCCAAAACAACCCATTTTCAAAATCATTCTAGCCCAAACCAATTAAAACTTGAGCGGATTGGGCGGATCAAATGGGTTTGAGCTTGTTTTGCCACCCCTAAATTTGACTTCATTTACATAACATTAAAGATGGGAGGCGTGCAGGCAAAGAAAGCTCATTTAGCAGAGTGAGGTGCAAGCACCTACAGTCGAATGAGAAGATTTTGATTCATCTCATTAGAAGCAGAAAAAGATTAAGCCATCATCAGGTATATAAAATACAGAGTACAGAATTCCATGGCTTCCTAAGCACATCAGGCCTAGCTAGAATCAAATAGCGATATTCTCTATAGTACTGTTTCTTTTGTGAAGGTTGAATTGCAACACTTAGGCCAAGCCATTAAAATATGAAAAGTAGTTGGTCCTAATAGTGAGTTTCTGAGCTTCCAAAATTCAAGGAGTTTGTTTGTATGCCTCACTGATATAGCAATAATATTTTGATATTGCCAATATGAATCCAAGATATCAAAGAAAGCCTCGAGTGCCACAGTTTGTCATGTGCTGTTATGATGTCCAGCATCTTAACTAATCCAAAAGATTCTTTTAAAATAAACACACTATGTACCTCTTCGCTTCGTGATAATAATGGAAAAGACAAACTAAAGTTGAATAAAAGAAAAAATATAAAATCACAGAAACTCTTGGGCATCGGCAAGATATTAAAATTTCCAATGTACCAAGAGCTTTAAAAGCTGTATCATACCAATTTACCCCACCATGCTCACCACTGTAAGTAATCCAGCAAAACTGAAAGAATGCAGCATCTTGCTTGTGCCAAGCACCAATTACAGCAGTCCAACTACGCCTGTTTCTAATGTCAAAACTAACTTTACAGATAAAGAAGATTGGAGCCAAAAAGGGAAGAAAATGTATGAAAATCCCCTAAAAATCACATTGCTTTAGGAAGCCCTAAACCTACCAAAGAAGGATATATAGGAAAGAAACTCGAAAAATTGACTGAAAAGAAAAGAGTTAATACTGAAAACTATCGAAGGGCTACCAAAATGTAATGGAAAATCGATTTGCTTATGCCTGCCTGCCTCAAACAAAACTAAAAGACTGTCACTATTCGTTACAGGAGGATATACTCTTTGCATCCTCAATCCCAAGCAAGAAAAGTGATACCTCATCGTTTTTTTTCCCCCAGGAGGGGCATCTCTCATAGATTTACAGTCAACCTGCACAGTGATTGTCTTTTTGGCATTTGCTGGATGCTTCCTCCATCTCCAAACTAATCGTAGCCCCAAAATTCCAATCAATAATTTCATTTCTTTTCTTTGTGGTTTACAAATGACAGGAACAGCTCCTTAGTAGCTACTCGGCCAGTTAATTTGTGAATGTTGAGGCTGCTGATAGACAGTGGCTGTTGGTCCTACCATATCCGGACCAGCCATCATCTGTGACTGTTGCATAAGTGAATGAACAGTCTGTGCAGTTACCGGTTGTGCTGGATGATAAAGACCAGCAAGGTTTCCGTGGCCAGGTTGTGCGGGAGTAAAAGCCACTTGACCCTGGGGTAGGTTATAAAAAGAACTTGCTTGCAAGCTGGATAAATCTCGGCCTGGAGTAATCCACACACCTGAGCCCTCACTCTGCAAAAACAAAATTGTTCATTTCTGTAAAACACATTAATAAATAAAGTAAAAACATAAGAGAGATGATAAACACAGCCAAGAGAGAAAAGATCAGAATCAATGGGCTCAGGCCCTACATAACGATGCTATTTCAGAACAATCAACTTTAAACTTGGAAACCTTTATAAGAATTAAGAGGTGGACATAGAATCAAGGTTACACGTTAATATCTCAAACGACAAAAGTTTGATACTCGTCTTTGTCACTACTCCAAAACTCAAAGCAACCAGCATACAAAATTATTTACCACATAAGTCAGAAGGATACATCATAGCAAAAGCTCATTCATAAATTTGATTTAGAAATGAAAGCAAATATCTCAGTTTCAAAGGAGAAGCCTTTCCAGACAGACTGGAGAAACATGCCAGTTCAATTTCTCAATGTACACGTCCCCACAATCAGCAGGTTGATTCACTCAAGAGCAAAGGTGCGACTGAAAAAAAAATATTACTCGACACCCACACAAGAACAAAGGGATCGTGGAAACTTCCTCAAAAGGACCGCCATGTAACACATCTATTTTGCAACAGCCTTGAAGAAAGCAAACAAAAATTCAAAATGTTGAAGGCAAAGTATACACAACACTCCAAGGGAACCCCTAGAACCTCCACAAAGGAGGACTGCCATCTAAAGCAAATATATATACACACATGCATAAAACTATAAGAATACACACGCAAACATCACATATAGAAACTCCGGAAACTGTAAGAAAGTACATATATATTTATTTTTTCCGAGTGGTGTCGGCGAAGGGGTGTCAGACTGTCACCCTTGGGGCTATGTGACTTGCTAGTGCCCCTCCCTCCCCCCAAAACCCCCAGTGTTGAGATCCAGCAACACCAAGTTTTTCCAGCATATATTGTACTCCCTCCGTTTCAATTTAGATGAGCTAATTTGACTCGGCACGGAGTTTAAGAAAAAAAGACTTTTAAAACTTGTGATCTTAAAAGCTTAAGGGGTAAAGCTTTGTGGGGCCATGACATTTGTGTGGTTATAAAAGCTTCTCATTAAGGGTAAAATGGATAAAATGAAGAGTTTAAAGTTGTATTATTTCCAATTGTAGAAATGTGTCCTTTCTAGAACGGACTAATAAGGAAAGTGTGTCATCTAAATTGAAACAAAGGGATTATCATTTTAGACAATATACAAATGAAAATTTACAATTACCATACTTATCCAAACGAAAATTTTCAATTACCATATTGCATTCGGATTAATTATCATATAATTATCAATTAGAAATTCAGAACTAGTTTCGTCAATTCTCAGCTCCAATCAGTTTTAAGCCCATCATCATACTGCTCAAAGCATTTCAAGTTCTCAAGTAATGATTATTTTTACATGGTTTTCTTTCACTTTATTTGGCAAGGTTAGAATGATGCAAATATCTTTTCACTAGGGATAAATCAATATAGACCCTATTACTCATTTCTCTTTCTCCATCCTTTTTGGGATAGCACCCCCTTGCTGCTGAACTCAGGGGATGTTGATCTTTCATCACTACACAATCTCTTTTGTTCACCGTTCGAGATGATGCGAATAATGTCAAGTAAATATTTCAATAGTGAAAAAAATAATATCAACATTGATTTAAACTAAACACAAGACCAACCTGTTGTTGTCCATTCACGTGGACATTGTTTTCCTTAAATTGAGCAGCAGAAAGATCATCATTAGAAGCAGGGTTTCCAGCTGCTGTAGTTGAACTAGGGTTATAGTTGGCTGTGGAGGATCCATATGGCCCATATGAGCCAGGCACTCCACTGTGAGTTGAGTTTCCCACATTAGCTCCTGGCCTATATTGTGAAAGTGAGTATCTGCCAGCAGCAGCAGATGGTGGAGGTGGATATACGCCACCAGCCTGAGGTTGCTGGGGAAATGCACCATTGCTTAAGAATTGATGGATGGCTGTTGGTGGAACATAATATGGGGAAAAGTAGTGAGCGTATGGAATATAATTTGGAGGATAATGGGGCAGATGCATCCCTGCAGCTTGTCGAAATACAGGGAGAGGTTGCTGAGTTACAGCTGCTGAACTTTGCATAAGCCCAGCAGCTTGAGTTGCAAGTGCTGTTGGAGCCGCTGTAGATAAAACAAGAGTGTTTCCTCCCTGCAAATCATTCTAAATACATATCAGTAAGTACCTTAGTGTTGAGATTACCTGAAGTTAGTAAGTTCAACATCAAACAGGTGACCCAAGAAATAAACTATTTTTCTGTGCAAATTATTAACAAATAGATGTGCTATACTTCTGTGGAGAGTTATGATGGCACAAAAATCACCAAAACGTAAATAAAGTTTGTTCCGTCATAGATACAGAAGGGACTGCTAGCACCAACCACACGATTTTACTGCAGATTGTCAAAAGCTATCTTGAATAGATTTACTCTATACTTGGTGGCTCACTGCAACATATAAGAAGAACTCATACCATTAGCATGAACCTTCTAGTGAATCAAAAATTTGGTAAAACATCAATTTCAAACAGCAAAAGTAGGCATCTCAATACTTATAGAACTTAGAAAGCATTTGCTTAAACATGACTCAGGCTGCTAAGAATGCAATTCCAAAACATTTCATTAATGTTCACTACACTATGGAAATTGTGTACAGTGTGTGAAAAGGATTGTATAATTCCCTAAAAATATCTATTTCTTATCACATTTTCTTGAACTATACAAGTCATATAAGTTTATGTTAACAGTCAACCAACGAGAGACATTGAACTGACCCCTTCTAGAACTGCAACCATGATAATAATTCCGATTTGCACCAATAAGAGCTTTTCACTGGGTTTTTAGCAGAAAAATGAACTCTCCATCTAGGCTAAGCACATCATTAGTAAAGGAAATTAAACAATGGACAAGTTAAGAAAGCAGAGAGGAGGAACTAATTACTATACAAGGGAATACAATAGACACAGAAAAACCGTTGATGCGAAGAAGGACAAGGGAAGCAGCAAGAGGTGGGTGGTTGTAGTTCTGTGTGCTTCAAGAGTGAATAACCTGAGCACAAGGTATTGGAATTTCCTGTCAGGACCATAGAGATGCTAAAGCAATGATGAGCAGCGTGACTAGGTCACGGAGTTTCTTTTTTTTTTGGGATAAGTAACAGAGTTTCTACAGTTTATCAGTTTACCATTCCATGGTAGACTCTGGTAATCATCACATTTGGCTATCATTGATCCAAGCTGTACAATAATTGCAACAATAGTCCTGTCTAGAGTACCAACTTTAGGAGGAAAAACAATTCAAAAATGGTTGTAATTTGGTACTTGATGAATCCCACCCCAGTGGCGAACTTCGATCATGATAGATTTTAAGACCAAAAGTCCAATTTATTCCAACTCGTCTAGTCCAACTTTAAGGGAAGAGAAGACAAGGAACCCGAGGAGCGGGGATATAAGTAGGAGTGAGGTGACAAGCATATTCCAACACTCAGTCAAAGGCGTAACTGAGTTTCTCCCACATATATTCTGCAAAGGTATTGTTAAATACCAAATGTAGTGAAGCCGCCTATCATACAATTCCAAACAGAAACATTCATCTTTCTGTTTCTGGGATCATTCTTATTTCACTTTACATCCATGCACTATGAAACCCTTAATAAGCTGTCAATTGCGTTATTCCCCCCCCCCCCCCCACACACACACACGTATATTTTCCTGAATAAGAGTAATATAAAGAATAGAACATACTACCTGATACAGTACTTTCATACCTCTTGAGCAGATTGAGAAGTTTGTGGAGCCACAACTGCAACATTGCCGTTGTACTTGGTAGAAACTCCTGCTGATTGAAAGGGTGAAATGCGGCCATCACCATCAGCACTGGAGCGGTAGAACTGGGCATAGTAGTTTGTTGGGTCAATTGGTTGCTGAACCTAGAGGAAAAAATGAATTGTTTTTAACAATTCTTGAGTATGAGAACTAAATTTTCTTGAATTGATAATATATTGATTCCACGTGGTCTCAAACTTTTCGGGATATGTCAAATCATCCCGAACAACGTTATTTACTGCTGTCAAATATTTCCTACATTCAACATTAATTTAGACCCTACCTTAACTCAATAAAGCATAAGATTCGAGGACCTTGCCACTCACAAGTGAGGTGAAACCAACACATGACACATATTATGAGTCCATGACAAGGTGTTAATCTAACTATGGATATTTTACTTGATGTACTTGCAAGTTTCCATACCAATTTGATCTACATTGAAGCTTCAGAACCAGTAAAATGACAGTACATAGAAAAAGTACATCAAAGAATGAAGGCTTACAACAAAGTTTGGAAGACGAGAAACATCATGAGACTGTGATTCAGAGTTTTCAAAAGGTGCGAGCTGACTGCCTAATGTTGGTGGCAGCATAAAACCAAAACTATAGTTGGGGGATGTACGAACAGCTGAATACTGATGGCCTCCTTGCAGAGTCTCTTGCTTAGATTCACTGTACTCAGGGACAGAGGGTGATACATCTTCTGGCTTTGCAGATAAATTCTCCTGCCCACTTGAAGGCGGAGACTGGTCAGAAAAATCTGCGGTGGTTGGTGGATTTTGATCACTGCATTCACTCATAAGAATGAAAAACGTTGACATCTTAACATGCTAGAAATGGAAGTATATATCTAACTATCAGAGTCAAGTGTGATATAACAACATTCCATCAAGATCTAAAATACACAGCTAATGGCAACAAGATCATATGCTACAGAAAATAATAGAAATAGGAGAGGCACTTAAAAGACGAAAGAAAAAAGAACACTTTGAATAAGATATTTTAGGTCTCAATCTTCAAGAAGATTTTTCTAAAAGATAGAATTAGAGGATTCTGTCCATGAAATTAATTCTCAAACCTTGTGAAAAGAAATATTTGAAATTCGGGTTTGTTTAAGATTTTGAAGAAATATTTGCAAACAAAAAAGGTCCAAAAACTGTTTTTTGAAGTAGCATAACATTCTCTCTCTTTCTTTCTTAAAGCTCTCAGGCACACTCCCCGAGGAGCCTGAGAACAAGGAATTCTGAGAATCCATTAACACCATTAGAACGCCGATCAAATTCCGACCACCCCTCTGAAAATAGCTCCGATAAAACACCCCCACGGGCAGCCAGACTCCGGCGAGGACAAAGCCACGCGCCGGCGCGTGAGCACAATTCCGACCACTTTTTCAAAAAATTTCTTTTAGACAGCACAATCACTGGGGAATTCCGACCACAACCATATAATCCTTTCTGAATTTTGACAACTTTTATTTTTTCCGGTGGTAGGAACCTTCCAGATTTCTGGTTCTGGTTTTTCCTCTTTCATTTTCGAGTTTTCTAGCCCACCGGGATAACTTCCAAACAAACTTTAACTTTCATAAGCTGAGCAGCTGGTTTTAGTACAATATGGGAGACAACAGGATATATTTCAACGCAGGATTCAAATCTTTTGACATCACCAGATGGAACTCTAACAAAGACACATGGTTTGAATGGGTTGAGAGAAGTCGCAACATGATGAGAAGATCATCCATGGGCAGAAAGGCAATGGAATGGATCTGCTTTGCACTTAATGAAGCCTCGACAGATCAAAACAATCTAGTGAAGAGATGGAAGTACAAGGAACAAATGACAGAACATTTCTGTACTAGGAAATATAACGCTCATGGAAGATATATGAGTATTCTGTCACTGAAGGGAGAAGGGAGGTCAGTGATAATACTCCCAGAGTTACCTCTGAACTCTGGCTGGAAAGACATAGCAGCTAAGATAGAAAGATTCACTAATCAGACCACCAGGCTGATTTCCATAGCACCACCCAGAAACACTGTGGAAAATCTCCCTTATGCCCAAGTAGTTAAGGAGAGTAAATGGCAGTCCAATACACTTCGAGAGGCAAGGGTCAACACGAACAATGGCGAAATCTCTATTATGGAACCTACTGGAGGAGAGGATACAAGCCTACTAAAAAGATGCATTATCGGGTCTTTTGGGAAAGAAATCAATGAGAGACCCACTTTAGCAGACATAAGGTGATGGGCTTGTGCTTCATGGAACAAAGCATACGGAGTAAACATATATGAAATGACAGGAAACATGTTTCTTTTTGAATTTCCAAACAGATTCATGGCAGAGCAGATTGTGCAAGGAGAATGGAGATGGAAAAAATTCAAGCTTCATCTGGAATGGTGGAATCATACTGCCGGTTGCATTCCAAACTCACAAATTGAGGAAACATGCTGGATTAGAGCCATGGGGATTCCTTTACATCTATGGTCACAAAAGATCTTCAAAGAAATAGAAGATCTCTGTGGGGGATAGTTAGCTACAGAAGAAGAAACTGATCTCAAAAACCATCTTAAGTGGGCAAGAATCAAAATTGTTGGTGATGGCAGAAAGACTCCCAATGAGGTGGGGATTGAAAGAGAAGGAACCAAATTTTTCATCCCAATCTGGGCTGAAAGAAAGACACGGTATGAGCTTAACACTGGTAAAGGAAAGGCAAGTGGACAATTTGCACAAGGTTCAACTTCGATGAATCAGAGCAGTAAAGTGTCAAAAGTCAAGCTGAAATCCTATGACCCCGATATGGCTACACAAGTCATTTTTAATGACCTCTCGTGTGAGATCTCTGATGATACTGGGCGGAAGCCTTATATCGAGGAAATGGGAGGGCTTTCTTACTCGGGGGCAAAAGAGTCCTCTCCAGGGGGCCAAACCCTCAATGTGAATCTCGAAAGTATGCAAAAGGAAACAATTACCAGTTGCAATCAGTCAGATGGAGGAGCAGATTGGGCAAGATCGGAACAGAAGGAAGGGGAGCAAAGCATAAACTCAGAGATGGGGAATGAACATGTGGGAAGCACTGTGGAACACCTAAAGCAACTTAGCTCTATTCAAGAGTGGGAAATCGAGGAGGTGATTCCTATAGCAGTTCAGCAACACATTCCATCACTGGATAAAGACATGGATGCAACAATATGGGTCCACCAAAATATGATCAAATTGGGGAAAATGTTTGGAGTAGATTTTCAAGGACATGAAGAAGAAGCACTGGAGTTGCTAATGCAAATTGACAGCTGCAGACAGGTAAGAAGGGTGGAGACAGAGTTGGAGGTGAAGAAACAAAGATTCAAAGGATCACTGGAATTAAAAGGTTTAACTTCGTTCGATGTCAAGTTCAAGAGTGATGGAAAAAGGAGTAGGGGAAGAGATCTATCAATCATTTCTATATGATGATCAAAGTAATTTCCTGGAATGTAAGGGAATTAAACGATAAGAAGAAAAGGGAGATAATAAAAAGTCAAGTGCAGAATTGGAGGGCAGACATTATTTGCATGCAAGAAACAAAAGTCGAGGGGGATATCGAGGAAATAGTCAGGCAAATATGGGGTGGTAGATGGGTGAGGTATGCATGTTTAGAAGCTAGCGGCACGAGAGGGGGGATTTTGTTGTTATGGAATTGCAGAGTATGGAAAGGGGAGGTGTTACAGACTGGTGCATACACTTTGACGTGCAAGTTTGACGCTCTTCTACAAAATTTTCAATGTCACATAACAGGAGTGTATGCTCCAAATTGTAGAATAGAAAGGAAAAAAGTATTGAGAGAAATTGGTGCAGTGAGGGGATTGATGGAAGGTCCTTGGGCGGTTTGTGGCGATTTTAACGTTACAAGGTACCCTTCTGAAAAACGGGAATGTTCAAGGAGGTCCAGAGCGATGGTGGAGTTTTCGAATTGTATAAAAGATATGGAGTTAATAGATCTTCGACTTGAAGGAGGAAACTATACTTGGTTCAAAGGGGACAACCACACAGCGGCTTCAAGAATTGATAGATTTCTCATCTCAGAAGAATGGGATGTAAGGTTCAGAAATATCAAGCAATCTATCCAACAAAGGTTGATTTCGGACCATTCACCTGTGGCTCTAGACTGTGGTGCGTGGGAACAAGCTAAATCATACTTTAAGTTTGAAAATTGGTGGCTGAATGTGGAAGGCTTTGAGGATAGAATTAGAGAGTGGTGGGGATCTTTTGAATTCTCAGGAAGACCTGATTACATTTTAGCTTGCAAGTTAAAAGCTCTCAAGGGCAAGCTAAAAGGATGGAGTAGAAGTTACGAAGGGAATTTGGGACTGCAGAAATCAAAATTACTAAGTCAACTAGCAGATTTTGAGACAACGCAACAACTAAGAGCGTTGACAGAGGAGGAATCAGTCAGGAAAGCAGCCACTCTAATGGAAATTGAGGTGCAACTCAAGAATGAAGAATTGGCATGGAGACAAAAATCAAGAGCTTTGTGGCTCAAAGAAGGGGATACGAATACAAAAAAATTTCAACTGCAAATGCACGCAAGAGAAACAACAACATTGACCAAATAATGATTCGACATGAAGTAATCGAGGATCCAGAAAGAATAGAGAACGAGATCATAGAATTCTACAAGGAGCTTTACACAGAACCTGAACAGTGGAGACCAACAGTCAATTTCGAAAATAGTTCAAGCATTTCTGAATCAGAAAGGGAGTCTTTACAGAGAAATTTTGAGGAACAAGAAGTGCTGAGCAGTCTGAAGATGTGTGCAAGTGACAAGGCTCCAGGGCCAGATGGATAAACAATGGGTTTTGTCAGAAAGTGCTGGGACATTCTGAAGGAAGATATCATGGCGGCTTTTAACAACTTCCATTCACAGGAGATGTTTGAGAAAAGCTTCAATGCAACATATATAGCTTTGATTCCAAAGAAGACAGGTGCGAAAGAATTGAGAGATTTCAGACCGATCAGTCTGATAGGGAGCTTCTACAAACTGCTCGCAAAAGTCTTAACTGAAAGACTTAAGAGGGTGGTTGGGAAAATTGTCGATGCTCAACAAATGGCGTTCATCAAAGGAAGACAAATAATTGATGCAGTGTTGATTGCTAATGAAGTTGTGGACTCAAGAATAAAAAAGAAAGAACCTGGAATCTTATGCAAATTGGATATCAAGAAGGCCTATGATCATGTGAACTGGAGCTTCCTACTAAGAATGTTAGAACAAATGGGTTTTGGGCAAAAATGGATTAGATGGATGAAATTTTGTATATCTACTGTGAAATTTTCCATTCTTATAAATGGATGTCCTAAAGGTTATTTTCATTCACACAGAGGTCTCAGACAAGGTGATCTTTATCTCCCTTTCTATTCATCATAGCCATGGAAGGATTAAACAACATGATCAAAACGGCTAAAGTCAGTGGATGGGTTAAAGGCTTTGAGGTAAACAGGAGTGGGGCTAACAATCTAGAGATCACACATCTCCAATATGCAGATGATACTCTAGTCTTCTGTGATGCTGAAAAAGACCAACTTAGATTCTTAAGGATCATTTTGGTTTTATTTGAGGGAGTATCAGGATTACACATTAACTGGAGAAAGAGCAATATTTTTCCCATTAATGAAGTTAACAATATGGGGCAACTGACTCAGATATTGGGAGGAGAACTTGGGTCCCTACCAACTGTTTACCTTGGGATGCCTCTTGGTGCAAGATCCAAATCAAAAGAAATCTGGAATTCAGTCATAGAAAAGTGTGAGAAGAAGTTGTCAAGATGGAAATCGCAGTACCTATCATTGGGGGGTAGGCTAGTTCTAATCAACTCAGTATTAGACTCTCTACCTACTTACATGATGTCTTTGTTCCCAATTCCAGCAGGCGTTCTACAGAGATTGGACAAACTCCGAAGAACTTTCCTTTGGCAAGGCAATAAGGAGAAAAAGGTCTTCCATTTAGTCAATTGGAAGACGCTAACAATGGATAAAAAATAAGGTGGAATGGGGATAAGGAATTTGAAGAACCAAAGCAAGGCTCTTAGAATTAAATGGTTATGGAAGTACTCTAAAGAACCCCAATCTTTATGGTCCAAAGTGATCAAAGCAAAGTATGGTGAAGAAAACAACTGGGTGTCAAAAAAAGTCAGAACATCACATGGAGTAAGTGTGTGGAAATCCATCAGAGAACTTTGGCCAATAATGAAGAATCACTCCTCCATAAGAGTGAACAACGGAAGGAACACATCATTTTGGAATGATAACTGGTTAGGAATTGGAAGCTTAAAGGAAAGATACCCAGATATGTTCGTTGTAGCACAAAAACCAGCATAAGACGGTAGCTGAAATGAGGAGTTGTCAAGGATGGGAAATAGCTCTAAGAAGACAGCTGAATGACTGGGAGATAATAAGACTAACTGACCTCTACAAAGAGCTGGAAGCATTTACAGGATTACAGGAAGGTTTGGATTCAATATGGTGGAAGAGGCACAACAGAGGGGTTTACCGAGTGAAGGATGCATATAAGATTTTGAATCATGATAATCAACAGGTAGACACATGGCCTTGGAAACATATATGGAAAACAAAGATTCCATACAAGGTAGCTTGCTTCACTTGGCTACTAGCAAAGGAGGCGGTTTTAACCCAGGATAATCTCATAAAAAGGGGAATATCTCTGTGTTCAAGATGTTTTCTGTGTGGGGAAAATGCAGAAACTGTCAACCATTTGTTTCTACATTGCAAGATTACAGACCAACTATGGAAAATCTTTATTAGTCTTAGGGGTATTTCATGGTCAATGCCATACAGGATTAAAGATGTCATTTATAGTTGGGAAGAAGCTGGAGCTGAAGCAACTAGCAGAGATAGATGGAGGACTGTTCCGGCTTGTATTTGGTGGACAGTCTGGAGAGAAAGGAACACTAGATGTTCTGAAGACAGAAGCAATCCACTGCAGAAGATCAAACTCAATTGTATTCTTCTATTTTGTTTTTGGTGCAAACAGATGTACACAGAAGATACATTGACAATCATAGACATACTAGGATCCTGCTAGGTTTTAAATTAGAATATCTTCAAATTCTCTCTATGTAAATTTGGTTTTCAGTGCAACCTATGTACTGATTTTTATAATATATACAATAGTTACCAATTCAAAAAAAAAACTGTTTTTTGAAGTTGTGGTTTGAGGGTGTATTTCAAAGTATATTTTTCTAAATAACTAAGATAGCTCTTCTTGTACGCAAAACACACTCACTTCCACAAAATTTTTGTCAAAGAAACTACAAATATCCAAACACGTCTCAGTTTCAATATGGTTGTTCTAAAAGATTAATGTCAAAAAAACCCTTTCCAAATGTTGTCCAAACTTCTAAGAAAAGAAGAAAACTAGGTCAGTGCAGAAGATATTTGGAGAAGGCTTGCCTTTGGTTCCAGAAGAACCTAATCTGGAAATGGTTCTGGGTGAAAGTTTTATGTTTGGATTACTGTTAGTTTGGAAGAATTGGTTCAAAGTCAGATTTTGCTTAGAAAAAGATTGTTAATCAGTTTTTGGTTTCCAAAACAAGATCAAGTTGGTTTCAGCTTTTCTCAAACCAAACAACACTTGGTTTTAGTTTTTGGAATGCTTTTTGAATCATTACCAAAACAACACATAGCTGCCAGCTGTCTGAAAAATTGAAGACCGAATAATGAGCACTTGAATCTAAATTGCATCACTAAATTTCGGTAACTAAAATTTTTCAATCTCCAAAATATTGAAAAAATATATTACTTGAATTATATACTGAAACATATTTGAATATCTCGTTTAATATTACTGCAAAACTGGACTTTGAAACAAACAATTCCCTCCTTAGTCCTTACCCGCTATAATGCTTAAAATATCTTTTGTAAGATAATAATATACAACTCAAACTGGAGAAGACCCTTCTAACAACGTTGGCATCCACCAACTAATTATATGCATTTCTCTTCCAATTGCCGTGTAATATAAAACGGCAAAAACAAGACATTCCAGATTTTCCTACATCTATACTTCTAACAGGAGAAATATTACTGATACTACTCATCCTAGTCCTAGATTCCTAATGCTAAAAGAAGAGCAACTACCAAAAGCTTTCACAAGTCATAAACAGGGGAGAAGAGGGATTGAGAGTAAAGAGACCATGCGATGACGGACCTGGAAAAGTGCTCATTTTCTGTTTCTTCAATATCCTCAGAACTTCCAGAAAGTGATGGAGTCTTTTCTTTCTCAGCAGCATTGTAAGGGCTCACACCTAAGCCCAGGCTAGCTTCAAAACTTCCAAAACAGAACCCAAGTTTTTCAGCCTCAGGCACATGAAGGTGGTTAGGGATAACAACATGCTGAATCTCTGAAATGTGTGATTTTTCTAGCTTCTGCTGCAATTCCGAAGTCCCTTCCTTTGATTCAACACTGACAGACGTAGGCTGCGGTTGTGTATCAACTTCAGCAGAAACTGTAGAAAGATCAGCTGAACTAGCAGATATAGCTTTACCCTGAGCAATATTATTGTGTGTAGGCTTTGGCTTCCATTCCTTACCGGGACCAGCTGCAGTGAAATAAAGAAGACAGGTGTTTAGCTTCAGCATGACAGTATGAATGAATTGCAAGTAAGAGACCCTAATTGCTACAATTCCGCTGAAATCAAATTTAACAAACAGCAACAGTATCATAACACTCTATGACTCTAAAGCCGCAAACAATGGAGTTATTGAGTCAACCGGAGACCAAGAGTAGT
The DNA here is from genome assembly GCF_000715075.1 of Nicotiana tabacum. NCBI lineage: Eukaryota > Viridiplantae > Streptophyta > Magnoliopsida > Solanales > Solanaceae > Nicotiana > Nicotiana tabacum. Next base: position 129,905,628 of record NC_134090.1, read on the forward strand.
CAACATCTGGGAATGACATTTTTGGGTTTCCTTATTCCAGAAAAACAAAGAATAAGTTTAAACAAAAACGACACTTGTACAGTAAACCAGCAGACATAGAATGGACCAGGTACATGACTTCACTAGCAACAACCACCATTCTGTTTTGGAAAATTGAAGATTACTGATACACTAAGACCCGCAAGTAGGACTATAGACACAAGGAGGAGATACAAACAGAAAATGCAGATATATGAGAAATTTAGAAGAGAATCACAATTGCAAATGAGAATAAGAGATGATCACCAACTGGAAAAAAACAATCGCTCAGCACAAGAAAAAAATGGTTATGAAAAGGTTCAAAACTTCTTACCAAATACAAAAAGGTAAAGGTATAAACCGAAAAATGCAGATAAATGAGAAATTGAGAAGAAATCGCAATTGCAAATGAGAATAGGAGATGACCTTTTTATCTCTCAAGTTGGACCAACAAAAACACCAACTGGCAAAAAAAAGATCACTCTCAGCTCTAGAAAAAAATCAATATGAAAAGGTTCAAACTTCTCACTAAAACAAAAGGAGAAGGTACAGAAAGCATTGAGCACGTAATTCGAGGGCAAAAATGGAGTTCTTCAATCATCAAGTAAGAACCATTACAACAACAACAACCCAGTAAAGTCTCACTAAGTGGGGTAACAATTATAGTAGCAATATCAATTAAAAGAGTCTTTCATGGAGAGGGAGGGGGAAAGAAAACAATATACTAATGTGTAGAGTAGTCAACTTGTAAAGTACTATACCTTTTTGTGGGCCAACCAGGGGACGGTTGTTGTAATTAGATGAAGGCCTACTAAGAGAAGAAACACCCTGAGCCGATGAAGCACATTGTGAGAAATCTGGAAGCTGATTCTTTCCAGGCCCCTGGAATTTGCTTGACATTTTTACTTGCGGAGTCGAATTTCTAGAGTCAGAAACTGCTATACAGGCATAGGCAGAAACAAATACATAAGCTTCATTAACTGGACGAAAAATAAGTATGTCTTCCTAAAAACCAAAGAATGACAATCAAGTTCTCAGACAAATCTTCACAGGCTTACCAGTGGTTGCCTTGCTCCCGATCGAGTTGGTAGGGACATGATCAGATGACACATGCTGGCCACCAACTTCCCTTCTAATTGTGCCTACTGCACCAGGGGGTCGTAAATCATGAGATGGCAAAAGAACAGGATCTGATGCTGAAAAATAAGCTCCTGACGAAGGTGGTGAAGACAAGGAGGTTGAAGAGTTGCTGGAGTTAGGCATCGTCTGTCCAAGTGTATCCCTGGTTCCTACAGACACTCTGGGGCTTTTGCCCGCACCATGACTTGGAGTGTGCAGTGGTTCCTCCGACTTGACAGAGCCAGCACCTGCAGTGGCTTCAGATTGCTTAATCCCTCTGCCTGCTGATGCATGGGCATCATGTACAACACTATTACTCCCAAAAGCTACAGCACCAGGCCCATTGGCTCTGGAACTTGATGAGCTGCAAAAGAGCCAAAAAGGTTAGGTCACAGAAATATACAAACTATGTATAGGAAACAAAAACCATATTTTGTAATCTGAAGGGGTTTATAAGTGGCAATTCAAGGAGCACACATATGCTGTAATGCACAGACGGAGTAAAATCCAAAAACATCAATAACACCTTGAAGTATTATTCGCCTCAATAGTTGGTACGGAGGATGGCTTGACACTCTTGTCAGAAACTTGACTGGCTTCATTTTCCTTATCAGGTGCAGAGTTCCTTCGACCACCAGCATCTGACCAAACACACACATCAATTATGAGTGTATAGGAAAAGAGGGGCTCATAAGACTCAATCTGAAACATATAGTGAAAACTCTCCCAAGGTAAAGGAGAAGGTCTCAGTAAGTTATGTTAATTGTTCAAAGCCTACTCGCTGTCAAAAAGGCAGAATGTCAGTCCTCTTTGTTACCTTTTGACCAGTGCAACTTAAAAAAGTTAAAAGTGAGAATCAGTTATAATTTGCAGCAACTTATAATGTGCTTAAATATATCAGGCAAACAGTGTAAAACTGTCTGAGATTGTTGATTAGAAGCAGCATCAAGATCACAATAACATAAAGTGGTACTAATTTGGATTCTTAAAGATGCTTTTGTCATTTTGCACAAAGCGTGAACGAAATAAAAAAGGAAAGCAGGTCAGCAATTTAAAAAGCACGCAAGAATCATGTTATCACAAGAATGACAAATATGAAATCACAGGCAGCATAAGAGATCACAAATACAGAAAAATAACAACAAAATGGATGTTTACCAAGCGAAACATGGCGAGAAGTGAAGTTTCCCCGACTCCCCTTGTTTCCCCTTCCCTGCATAGCTGGTTTCCACTTTGGCTCAGCAGACTCCTTGTTCAAATTCTGCACAAAGACAAATCAAGTTGTAACAATTCAGGGACAGCATGTAAAAGGCCGAGGAAGCATGTCATACTAACACTCACATTTATTCGGTCGTTAAGAGAGAACATGTGAAGAAATTATAGCATCGTGCTGATATGAAAATTGAACTATAGCATGGAATTCTACAGGAAAAGAAACTCATTTGACATTCATGGGGTCCACAAGAGCAAAAAATGAACTAATACACACCAAGGTGCTCATGCCTACTTGCACATTCCGGATTTTATTGCATTAATCGGGTTTGTTATACCAAGTAGACATCCTCTGCACCATAAAATACATTATTTTTTTGCAAATCAGCCAGCTAAGTTGCAACTTAGATGACAGTGGGTAATAGTTTAGGCATTCACACATGCAGAACAGCATCATCTTAGCAAAGAGGTTTAATTGAGATGGTAAGTTACATTCTTTGTCGGGCAATAATTGCTCCACCACCCTAGGTTCAATTTTGATCCGTGAATCTGCACCAGCTAATATATCACTTGTCAATATGTATGTTCACCTCTTCGGACACCTAGAATCAGCTGAGGCCTTAATTAATGAATCCCCCACCCAGAAAACATAAATAAATTAATGGGGGAAAATTAACTTCTAAACCACTTTTATGAGAAATTTACAGGCAAATCAGGTCAGCATTACTTTATGCCCTATGGGTCTTTGTGGAGAGTGTTTGTAAGCATGCAAAGTAGTAACTAACCATACCTCTCTTCTTCTGTCGCGTTTCCTTTTTACTTCATGGAATGTATCTGTAAATAACCCCTCAAATTAGATGAGTAAAGAGAAAATAAATTATATATTTCCATAGCTAGGAAGGAAAGGTAACAACAACAAAAGTCTAGCTGGGGCAGTATGTGTAGCTTTAAAAAGAACCAGTCTCAGAGAAATACAGAACACACAAAACAAGACCAATCTATACATTTATTTTTACGAGAAGGTTGCAAATTTCTAATTAGACTTGTTACCTTGAAACCCATAGGTTACTAAGTGCATTAAATCATTAAAAAGTCAGCAAGACAAGATAATGGAGCAAGCGAAATTTTCTGCTCCTATATATTGAAGGTTTGGATTTCTATGAAAGAATGTGTTGGATCTAACAGTCATAAATGTAATAAAGAAAACAAGAAAGAAGAACAGTTGACCCTCTTAATTGCTTAGTTACTATAAAATACAAAATTCATCGACAACTCCGCCGTGCACCAAATAGAGGATGCAAAGTGTGGCTAAACCTTCTCTATAACAAATTAACTGCAAAATGTTATCTTTGAACAAAAAATGTAGTTCAAAATGTTATCAGCACCAACCGGCTTACTTTTTTCTCCCTTTTTTTACATGTAGTTCGGACTGACTATGAATTCTTTGTCACCTTTCTGCTATAAAAAGTTTGTCTTTGACACAAATCAAGGGTCCTCCAAAGCTAGAGGTTTGCTCATCGTAACGGCATAAAAAAAAATCTTTTGGGAGGGGGAAGCAATCTCTGTTAACAAAAGGGAGGGAATAGTACAAAAACAATTTAAAGACCATGTTTTCACACACACGCGCGCGCATATATATATATATGGTCAAAACAATTTTAACAGCCTGATAAAGTCCACCATTGCAGCCCAATTCAGAACAGACCCAATTGAGGATGAGACACATGCAAATAAGGAAAATAAAAGAAGAGAGACATCAAAAATAACTCACTATAGAATATTCAGGAGAACAAATAGAATAAAAATCTGTCACCGGAACTCACTATATAGAGTAATCAAGACAGAAAAGGAATCACAGAGAAAAAAAACAAGATCAAACACCATATATACATAGCTAAAAAATATGTGTGTGAATAGAGAAGCATATATTTATCTGACCCTGAAAGAGGAGTTTTTGGGCAGTCTCATTGGGATCCATAGAGCATTCTTTGAGCATTGCATATATCTCATCCTCACTATGATTCCCAGTGATCTCTTTTATATTCTGAATCGTTTTCCGAACACTGCTCGGAATTGAAACCCTAGCCCCTCCAACAACAACTCCACTACTGTTGCTGCTACTCATCTTCACCACCCCTCCCCAATCACCTACACCACAAACAATTTTCTTTCTATATATATTTATATACCTCTTCTGTATCTATCTATCTATATATATTTTCCTGTATCTCTATACGTTGAGAGAGAGAGGGAGGGAGGGAGGGAGGAGAGAAAGAGGGAAAAAAGAGTAATTGTATTTGGTGAAGGAAGAGAAGACTTAGGAGAAGGGTTTTGAATATGAATTTCACTCTCACTATTTATTGTTTTGTTTTTGTAATGTTTTGTTTTTGTCCACCGTGGAACAGTCCTACTTTCTTTTTTTCTTTTTTCTTTGTCTTTAATTTTTAAGAATTTTACTTTTTCGTTTGGAAAACGGCATAGAGAAGGGAGACAGAGAAATTGAATCATATTGCTATGAAATGCCTATTTCAATTTAGATGAGGCAGTTTGATTCGATATAGAGTTTAAGAAAGAAAAAAAAAATTAAAATTTATGGTCATAAAAACTTGAAGGGTAAAAGCTTTTTGGGGCCATGAGCTTTGTGTGGTTATAAAACTTTTCATTAAGAGTAAAATAGGTAAAATGAATAGTTTAAAGTTGAATTATTGCTACATTTAGAAATATGTCATTTATTTTGAAACAACTAATAAGGAAAGTAGCTCGTCTAATTTGAAATGTATAAAGTATGTAATTGCAATTATTAGGGGTAATAACTAGTGGTAAGTATCTTGAGTTTAAATTTTGAAAATAGAGTCAATTTTTGATTAAAAATGAGATTTCTCACCTCAATTTTAAATTCCAAAATAAATATCGAACGTCAAATTAAAAACATAAAATACTTAAATAGTTATAAGCTCGAGTAAAAGGATCTACGGATATTTCACTATTTATTATTTGTTATTTTATTTTCTTCAATGTTATAATACTTAGTTTTCTTCTTTAGTTTAAACCCTTTTACTTTACTAGTTTTTTCTCGTTACTTATTTTTGTCCTTTACTAGTTGGGTGACTAATATATCATAATCCAAGTTGCTGTTCACACACTGCTAACCCAGTCAAGTCAAATTATATAGTTCACCTATATTAAACGTGTGATTCTTGTATTTTGTGATTTTTTATTGTAAGAAATTAATTGCAAAAAAAATAAAGCAAATTAAATGAAAATCAATATCAAAAGCATTATCTGTCATGTATGGAGATCGATTTGCAACAATCAGAAATAATGAAAAAAATGAGGATTCAATAGTTGTCATTGTATTGGGAAAAATTGAGTTTACATATTATTAAAGTGATGTAAAGATGACGTGTCATGACACATAGATTGGTCAAAGAGTTACAATTGGCAAAGAGGCACGAGTTGCAACAGATACGAGCAGAGGCGAAGGAAGAGGCACGAGCGGTTATCCAAAAGACTCAGCGCTCGTACTTATTTAAGTCCAAGAATCAAGGAAAATGAATCTGACACTACATGGGAGTACATATACAGTATTTAATGAGCCTTAAATACTAAAAATGTTAGAGAATCTGTATTAAATAAAATGATTACGTAACGTAGCATTTAATATCTTTAATTGTCCATAATGGCCTTATTATGACAAAGGTAAAACGCATATCTCCAAAATAGCTATAAAAGGGAGAGAACGGATCAATTGTAGGGACACAAAATATTATCTGAATATATAGATTTACTTGCTTATCTTCTAATTATCTTATTGCTAGCCAAATTATTTTCTTTCATATATTCTTTTGATTATCAGTAACCCGAGTTCTTCTAAATTAAAGCTTTGACCGAAATCCCATTTTTTGGTTAAACAGTCATATACTTTTATAATTAGATTATGTGACAACTCGAATCAAATGAAAATTCAGATAATCGAAATGTAATTCTTAACATTTAATTTTTATTAAACTACCAAATAAGTAACAACAACAACTCAGTAGAATCTTACTAGTGGGGTATCGGGAAGGTAAAGTATACGCAGACCTTACCCCTACCCCGGAGGGATAGAGAGGTTGTTTCCAGGAAACCATCGGCTCAAAGACAATAGATATGTAACAACAACAGAAACCAGAAAAATAGGTAAAAATAGCACGATATAGCCAGTTTTCGGACTAGTCATTCAAAAATAGCAGCGTTTACGAAGTCAATAAAAAATAGCCACTATTTTGCTGCAACGGAGACCGGTCCAGCATAATATACTGGAGTTCGGTGCACTTGTGTATGAACTCCAGCATATTATGCTAGACCGATATACTTTGCTGACTCCAATATAATATACTGGAGACTGGAGCACCGGTGCTCCAAACTTCAGTATATTATACTGGACAATTATACTTGCTGGAACTCCAGTATATTATGCTAGAGTTCTAATGTACTTATGCTAGAACTCCATCATATTATGCTGGAGTTCCATCATACTTATCCTGAAACTCCAGTATAATATGTTGGAGTTCAAGTATACTTATGCTAGAACTCCAGCATAATATACTGGCGTATTTTCCGGGTTTTGAATAGTATTTTCTCTCAGATTTATCTTTACATGAAAAGTGCCTAAATTTCGATTACTTTTGAATATGAGCTATTTTTGAACGACCAATTGTAAATCTGGCTATTTTTGAATTTCTCCCGAAAAATAGCATCAGCATCGTAAAAAATAGCAAATAAATGGAAAGGCCAAAACAGTATGAAACACAACAAAAACCATTAGCAGTCCTAGACAATTTTTTCCTCAGTCAATCTGGAAATTTTTCCTTTTCTAAAAAAAGGTTTTAAAATTTATTTTCAGAATTGATGGACCCATTAATAAACAAAAGGGGGGAAAATCGGGATGGCTCTTTATTGATATTTTGTCAAATTTAATTTGATGACTAAAAGATCCCCAATTATAGTTTGCATAACAGTAACATAATTTTAGCTCTAGTAATCCACTTTTGTCACATTGAATTTGCTTCGCTATTTGCTCTTTTAAGTTTTTTTTTTTTAATGTAAAGGAGTTAATATTAATAACTAAGCATTCCAAATATTACAAGTTAATGTCTGTGCCTTGCAAGGCATCTAAGTTACCTAAAGCAACCAGCTTCAAACATACACTACTACAAACATATTTAATAGAAGAAAAACCCTCCAGATCCTATTGATACTGTTGTATCGCCGTCTTCGGTGGAGTTGCCAAAAAGATGATTTTATTTATGCTGGACTGTGTTATGGCCATTTTTGCCAAGGCATGGGCTACCATATTTCCTTGCCTGAAGCTATGCCTTAGTACCACCTTGCCCTTCCTCCTTGTTTGTTGCATCAACCACCTGTATTCATAGATTAATTTGGTGTAAGTAAGGTGGTCATTAGCTAGCATATTAATAGTCTCTGATGCATCTGTCTCAATCTCCACCGACAGTAAATTGTGCTCATTATAATTTGTAGACATTCTCTCAAGGCTTGAAGCTCCACTTGTGTTGCTGATAGTGTTGGAACCTTCGTATGAAACCATAGTATTTGCTCTTTTAAGTTGAAATTGTGGTTCTAAAAATTTTTGTTCGAGAAGCTCGTTTGGACATAAAAAAAAATTCCTTTTTTTCAAAAAAAATAATTTTTTTTCGAAATCAGCATTTGTTCATAAAATTTTCAATTTTCACTTGAAGATGCATTTTGAAAATTTTCGGAAATTTAAGTGGGCGTGTGGACATAAGAATTGTAAAATTCCAATATAGGGTGAAAAAAATTTTCAAGTAAAAATGGCATTTGAAATTTAGAGTGGTGTTTGGACATGAATATAATTTTGGGTTGTTTTTGAAGTTTTATGAGTGATTTGAGTGAAAATTTTGAAAAACAATTTTTTGGAGTTTTTCAAATTTTCGAAAATTTCCAAAATGCATCTTCAAGCGAAAATTGAATATTTTATGAACAAATGCTAATTTCGAAAAAGTGAAAAATTTTTGAAAAAAAGGGAATTTTTTTTATGTCCAAACGGGCTCTAAAAAACTCCAAAAAGCTGCTTTCAAAATTTTTCACTCAAATCACTCACACAACTTCAAAAATAGCCCAAACTGAAATTTATATCCAAACATAACTCCAAATTTCAAATACCATTTCATCATTTTTTGGAATTTTATAATTCTTATGTCCAAACGCCTGCTAAATAGTTTACATGTTCTTGCATGTATGATACTTGGAGCTTTGTGGGGGCAAGAACTATTAATAGGTGTCCACGTGGGTTCTCACTTGGCAAGTTATATAGGTGGATGGGTTGCTTAGAGATGGCATGATCAAATATTGTCTCACCTTTTCTATCATAATTTTCAAAAGGTCATTAAAAGGAAAATTCGAAAAAGAACAAAGATGCAGAATTGCAGATTGGAATCTGAGTGCTAATCTGCAAATAGAGCAGCACACAATGTGTATGGATCTGTACACTTTTTTCATCATTCGTGTAATGGTGCAACTTTTGCATATTCTATGTGAGAATTCCTATAATTTTCAATGATGATATCTTTAAGAACATTATCTTTCAAGTGGTATATTAGTAACTTATTAAAAATTTAGTATTTTCAAATCCAAACATATGGTATTAAACAATTTCTTTTACTAAACACGCACTTCACTCTGGAAAATTTAAGTTGATCTTAATAAAAGTCAACTAGGTAATTCCTATAATTTTAATGATGATATCTTCGAGAACATTATCTTTCAAGCAGTATATTAGTAACTTATTAAAAATGTATTATTTTCAAATCCAAACATATGGTATTACACAATTTCTTTTACTAAACACGCACTTTATTCTGGAAAATTTAAGTTGATTTTAATAAAAGTCGACTAGGTATTATAGATCTTATGACAACGGTTGAATATTCATTATTCGTTCAAATAAAAATTTAGATAACCAAAATATAGTTCTTGAACTATGACCAACAATACATTTGTGCCCAAAGTTACAATTTCTTAATATTATTTATCGGATACATATTGCAGACAATAAATTGCGTCGAGAAAATAAAATCAAGATCGAAAAAATATCGCAACAATCATAGTATTTTATTTCGAATATTTGAGTGTTACAATCTCTATGAATCTTCTGATTTTACTTTTCCAATTATAAATAAATCCAAGGGCCTTTGAGCTTGATCTTGAATTTTAATTTGATTTATCCATCGCGAGCACTTTGATTGTTGCCACGAATTTTATCACGAACAAGTAGCCTTGATCTTGAACGCCTTATATTTGATTTGAACGAAACGCCTTATATTTGATTTGACTTCGTTCTTGATCTTGAATACTTGAATTGTTCTTCGTTCTTGAACTTGAACTTGATTTGTTCTTGAACTTGAACTTGATTTCTTGAACTTGAACTTAGTTGCTTGAAGTCTGAAACTTGTAGAGAAATTTGCGGCGTTTGATCCACGAGCTCTCTTTTGCTTCTTGTTATAACTTATGGTATCTTTTCTAGGTTATTAAGACCCCTATTTATAGTTGTCGAAATGAGGAGTTATGATAAGAACAAACTCTTTCCGACCAATCAAATTGAAGTGTGATATGGCCGCATTTGATTGGCCAGAACATGTCACTTGCACACGTGGTCCTGTTTCATTGGCCATTTAATGTGACTTGGCATGCCTTGTCATTTTGACACGTGGCATGATCCTATTGGCTCTTCCGCTTGACTTGGCGTGCCACGTAATTTCTCGTGTGACACCAAATTGGGCACTGGGAAAATGATATTTTGGGTCTCACGAAGTGGGCTCATTATTTGTAGCCCAATTAAATTGGACTTATGTAATTAATCCAATTATATTAGCCCAAAATATTTATTTGGACTAATATATGTAAAATATAATCTAAATTATTTATTTAATTTGAATCGAATAAATTTTACATGTCTACAAATGCCCCTGCTCCCAGACTTGTCAGGATATTAAATCATTAGGACTAAGCTTGAATAATCATGCGACGTCCACTTTTGAATATCACGTCAAAATGTAGCTTGAGATTGCAAATATGGATATTTGATCACTTGGTATTTGAATTTTAACATAGCCAGAAAAATTCCCCTTTCGCGTGATTAAAATATAATTTTTCCTTACTACATTTAATTTATGAAGAGGCTCACATACACTAGCCACGTTGGATATCTCCTTTCTTTGTAGTTGGATAATTGCCTTAACTTTAGGTGAAATCCTTACTTTAGAAAAGGACTTCACCGCCACTACTAAGTCAAATTCGAATTGGAATCAAACAATTCAACCAAAAGGCGTCAAAAGCAGTCCCACATCGAATCAAAAGGATTTCATCAGCCGCTCCCATATCTATATATACCACTGTGCTCATATTTGTTGAGCATCACTTCGTATTATTTGCAATACATATTGAGTCTACTTTTGTGGATTCAGAATCATTATCGTGAATGTAATTTCTTCTTTTTCTTTTTTGTGCTTTTCTTCCTTTCGTTTTTTTTGTAGGTCAAACAAGAAGGATGTATTCTTATTTAACGAGATAATCTATGCACGAAAAAGACAATTTTAGGGTGTGAATGTAATTTCTTCTTCTTTTCTTGTGCTTTTCTTCCTTTGTTTTTTTGTTTTGTTTTTTTTGTAGGTCAAACAAGAAGGATGTATTCTTATTTAACGAGATAATCTATGCATGAAGAAGACAATTTTAGGGTGTGAGGGGATGAGTACTCATCATTTTTCGAATATCGGAGAGATTATTCTCAATGTGGCCCGACTACCGGAGAGATTACTCTCAATGTGGTCCGACTACCGGAAAGATTACTCTCAATGTGGCTCGATTACCGGAGAGATTACTATCAAAATGACCCGACTATTGGAGATGATAACTTAAGGTGCAAAGAGACTCATATGTCCACCTTAAGATTGGAAAGTTATAGTTCCTTTTAAGGACATGCCCACGAAGAGGCCAACTTAAGGTGCAAAGAGACTTATATGTTCACCTTAATATTGGAAAGTTATAGTTCCTTTAAAGTTCACACCCACGAAGAGGCCAACTTAAGGTGCAAATAGACTTATATGTCCACCTTAAGATTGAAAAGTTATAGTTCTTTTTAAGGACAAACCCACGAAGAGGCCAACTTAAGGTGCAAAGGAACTTATATGTCCACCTTAAGATTGGAAAGTTATAATTTCAACTAGAAGACGACATCGACTTGACGACATCGACTTGAACCATTGGAAAAATTTGAAGATTTGACAGACTTTGCAGACTTCAACTTGAAGAGCGGTTGACTCTTGAAATTTAACTTGAAAAATTAGCAGACTTGAAGACTTCAACTTGAAGATTTGGAGGGCTTAAACAATTCTACTTTAAGACCGGTAAATTTGAAGACTGAAACTTGAAGACCGACGGACTTGAAGACTTCAACTTGGAGACTTGAAAGGCTTAAATATTTCAACTTGAACAGTGGCGAACGTGAAGACCGACGGACTTGAAGATTTCAACTTGGAGACTTCGATGGCTTAAATATTTCAGCTTCTCTTTTACTTTACATTGTCCGTTCTTTTATCTTAGTCGCATAATTTTCAGCTTTACGCGCTTGTAATAAAATATTCATATTTTGTCATGGGAGAGTCCAAATAATGAACCGTTTGATTTTTCGAAAATTAGACTTCAATATCTAAAATATATCCAAAATTTAGAATCAAACACCTTCAGACTTGCCCCAGATAATATTTTTGAAACCAACTTTAAATTCCACCACATTGAAAATTTTAGATTTGCACAGTCTCACCAAAAAAATCATATCTTGGTGTAGAAAAGTCAAAATCACGAACCATTTGATTTTTTTGAAAACTTAACTTGCAAATCTATAACATATTCAAAATGCAAAATTTGCCTTAAGGATAGTTTCAGATGATATTTCAAAGTCAATACTAAATTCTGACATACCGATAATTTCAGATTTGCGCGACTTTGCCAAATGTTTTATATCTTGAAGTAGGAACATCGAAATAATGAACCACTTGATTTCTTGGAAACTAGACTTCAAAATCTAAAACATATCCAACATGTAAAATTTAATGTCGTAAGGATAGTTTCTGATGATAGTTCGAATTCGACTTTGGTTCCTGATATGCCAATAATTCCAAATTAGCGCGACTTCACCACATTTTTTGTATCTTGGTGTGGAAGCCTCGAGATTGTAAGACCTTTTAATTGTCAGAAATTAAAATTCAAGAGCTTCATTCTCGCCAAATGTCTTGGGTTCAAGTCTTACTGGATTTGAAACGTCGTGAAGGTACACCAAAAACTCGAAGGTTTGACGAACATGAAGGCATACCGAATCCCCGGACTTCAATGCAAATGCTTGGCAGCCTCCTAAAAGATATTAATCATTTTATCGAAGACACCAATCTACCATAGCGGCTTGCCCCCTTTAAATCAAATGGAATCCAAAGTTTAATAGAAGAATGGTATCTCAGCTTGATTTTCAAATGTTGATTGAGTGGATTACATTCCATCGTACTTCATTCAGACAATGATTGGGGGATTATGTATCTTTTGAGCTTATACGACTGAACTCAAAATGAAACTCTAAGCTGCCTACGTACCTCGGTGAAGAAGATCAAGTCATATCGTAGTTCAGAATGGGTGATAATTTTTTTTAATTATTATTATTATTATTATTATTATTATTATTATTATTATTATTATTATTATGTCCTAACTTTTGCCTAGGCCGCCTCTTTCGAGATTTTCAACCTAGCGGACTCTTTTTTTGGGGTCGTACATAGTTTATACTCTTGCGGGCCAGGAGTATAGGAACATGCGGTGTAGGCTCATGCGTTAAGGAGCGTTGTAACTTCAAGGATAATACTTCTTTAAAAACTTGCCATTTATAGGGCCGATTCTCATGCCATTTGTATTAACCAACTTGTAAGCCCCACTTGAGTAAGCTTCTTGTACGACATATGGCCCATCCCATTTTGAAGTGAACTTCCATACAGGTTTATGGGAAGTAATTATGGGTCTTCGTACGGCAAGGACTTGATCTCCTACTTGAAAGGATCTCGGGCGAACTCTTTTATTGAAGGCACGAGACAATCGAGCTTGATAACATTCTAGATTCTATTGAGCTTCCAACCTCTTCTCATCAAGAGCCTCCAACTCTGCTAATCGAAGTCGAGCATTTTCTTCATCAGTGATCCCTTCTTGAGTAGCTAGTCGTAATGAAGGTATTTGACGCTCAAGTGGCAATGACTCCATAAACGAGTGAATAAGGAGTCGCTTATGTTGGCGTGCGGTGAGTCGTTCTTTATGTCCATAGAGCTTCTTCCATATGGTCATTCCAATCTCATTTAGATTTGGAGACGACTTTCTTTAACAAGTTACATAGAGTTTTGTTGAATGCCTCAGCTAGACCATTGGCGGCAGCATTGTACATCAAAGAGTTATGTTGCTTGAGCCAAAGAGATCACAAATCTTGTTCATCAACCTATTATCGAATGGCTTTTCATTATCCTTTATTATGTAACGAGGAATGCCAAAGCGATAAATAATGTTTACTCGGATAAAACTTGCAACATTTTCCTTCTTTACTTCCTTAAGAGAAACAACTTCAGCCCATTTTGAGAAGTAGTCAGTTGCAGCCAAGATGTATAGGTGCCCACCAGAGGACTTTGGCAATGGTCCAACAACATCCAATCCCCAAGCGCCAAATGGCCAGGATGCAACAGTCCGGTGCAACACTTCAGGAGGTTGATGAATAAAATTCGCATGGAATTGACAAGCCTGACATCTTCGAGCGTAGTCCAAACAATCTTTTACCATCGTTGGCCAATAATATCCCATCCTTTTCATATGGATGTGGAGCTTTGGTCCAGACTGGTGTGACCCACATACCCCAGAATGTGCCTCGTGCAAAGCTTAGAGTGCTTCTTCTTCCCCTAAGCATCGCAAGATTACTCCCTCGAACGACCTTCTGTATAGAGTATCGTTGTAGTAAAGGAATCAAGGTGCACGACGATGGATTTCAGTCCTTCTCCTCGAATTTTCTGGAAGTATCCCATAGCATAAGTAGTCAATAATGGGTTGTCGCCATTCTTCTTTCTCAACTTCAGAAATATCGACAAGATGCTTGAGTTCATTTTCTTCACCTTCAGCCTCATTTGGCGGTAGTACTACCCATTTTTATCAAATAGTAACTTGCGCTTGATCAAGCAGGTTTAATGACGAAGCTAGGGCAACTAAAGCATCAGCTTTCTTATTTTCTTTCCTTGGCACATGCTGAATATTCACATCATCGAGCCACCCCATTAACTTTTTAGCGTAATCATGATATGGGCGTAGTTCAGGATTCTGAACCTCGTAACTACTTAGAAGCTGATTGACCACTAAGTGAGAATTACCAAAGACTTGCAATTGCAACCGCTTCATTTCGACAGCCATTTCAAGCCCAAGTATTAGTGCTTGATACTCAACAACATTGTTAGAGCAGAGTTGCATCAACGTAAAAGAGTAGGGCAGAACTTCACCTTGAGAAGTGACAAATACTACGCCAGCACCAGCTCCTCCGAGATGTGCAGCACCATTAAAGTACATCTTCCATGGAGGCTGAACTTCAATGACCATTGTGTCCTCATCAGGTAGTTCGTCAGTTAGCTCCCAATCATCAGGTATAGGGTGATCTGCCAAGAAGTCCGCTAGCGCTTGTCCTTTTATGGCCTTTTAAGGGATGTACACGATTTTAAATTGTTGAAACTGGAGGTACCACCTTGCTAGTCGATCACTAAGGACAGGTTTTGATATCACAAACTTGATAGGATTTGCTCTAGAAACCAAATGAACGACATGAGCTTGAAAGTAGTGCTTCAACTTTTGGATTGAGAAGACTAGCACCAAACATAACTTCTCAATTGGCAAATAATTTAGCTTATTTGGTATCATCATCCTGCTCAAGTAGTAAAGGGAGTTTTCTTTCCCTTCACTATTTTCTTAGGCCAACAGCACTCCAACATACCTTTCTTGTGCTAAAATGTATAGTATCAACGACTTTCCAAGTATAGGGGTTGCCAAAACTTGAGGCTTTGTTAAGTATGATTTAATGCTCTCAAAGGCATTGATACACGCTTGGTCCCATTTGAAAGGGACACCTTTCTTCATAAGGCGACTGAATGGTTGGCACCTCCCAGCTAGGTTTGAGATAAATCTTCTAAGGTATGCTAGCTTTCCTTGCAGACTTTTCAATTCATTGTGGGGCTTAGGCATTTTCAAAATGGCATCACATTGGCTTGATCAATTTTGATCCCTCAATGTCGGATAATGAAATCAAGGAACTTTCCGAAAGTAACTCTAAAGGTGCATTTCAATGGATTCATCCTAAGTTGGTACCTCTAGAGCAACTCAAACACCATTCTCAAGTCTTTCAAGTGGTCACCCATCTTTCTTGATTTTACCACCAAGTCATCCACATAGCATTCGACATTCTTATGGAAAAGGTCATCAAAGATATTCTGCATAGCTCTTTGGTAAGTAGCACCAGAATTCTTCAAGCCAAAAGGCATTACCTTGTAGCAATAAATACCCATGGGGGTACGGAATGCAGTAAGCTCTTTATCTTTTTGCGCCATGCAAATTTGGTTATAGCTTGATGAACCATCCATAAATGACATTGCCTCGTACCCAGTAGTAGCATCGATCATCAGTTCTGGAATGGGAAGCGGGAATTCATCTTTTGGACATGCATTGTTAAGATCCCTAAAGTCAATGCACGCTCGAATCTGGCCATTTTTCTTCCTTACAAGGACAATACTTGAAACACATGTTGGGTATTTAACTTCACGAATAAAGTCACATTCGATGAGTTTTTTAACTTTGGTTTCAATCAAGGGAATCAAGTCCGGCCTAAAGCGCCTTTGAGCTTGTTTAACAGAGGCGAGCGCCATTTTTGACTGCAAGGTGATTGACTGCTACTTTCGAGTCCAAGCTAGGAATCTCTTTGTAACTCCACGCAAAGACATCCCTGAACTCCTTGAGTAACTCAATATAAGTGTTTTCTTCATCAACTTCTAGTAAAACACTTAGGTAGGTGGGTCTTGGTTCTTCATCGGTGCCAAGGTTAACTTTTTTTAAGGCATCAACTGTCGTCTTCACTCCTTCTTCAAGTTCAGGTGGAGCATCTTTCGCATCTTCATCTTCTTGAGGGTCCCCATTATTGAAGGATATATGATAACACGGTGAAACATCCTCCAATTCTGCATTATCCTCCATTGAAGATGGAACACCATTCTCGCCTTGTACAGTAGCATGATACGAAGAACCCACACTTTCTTCATCTTCGTCACGTTCCTTAGTGTAGACTACATTATATGGCTTTACGTTCAGTACTTCTTTACATGAAACCACAAGTTTTGTTTGGAAATCCTTAGAGATATTCCGAACTTTGGGCGAAGCGGGAGTTCTTATGCTTTGAAAATTTCTCTGGAACTTGTTCCCTTTCTTTAGTGGACCCAATCTCTCAAACACGGAGGTCCTCACAGGTGATTTTCCAAATCGATTAAAGATAGAAGGATTGTTCGAAGCTGTCGATTCATCTTCTATAGTGATATAATTGTTGCTCGCCCTTCTTATGGAGATGCACACTAGTGACAGTTGCTTGTATCCCAAACCTTCACGTGGTTGTCTCATTGCAGCTTCTGATGGTAACTTCCCTAACTTTGATGGCTCATTAGGATTGTATCCAGCTTTTGCAAATAGCCTGTAAGCGTTAGGATCAAAACCTTCATCTGTTCGTTTTGTAGGGAGTGCCATATTCTGCAAACAATTTTAGGCTACAAACCCTGCAAATGGCTTTGAGGACAACTTTACTGCCTCGATTCGTTTTATCAAAAGAGTTAACTCCTTTAGCATGCTAGTTTGGAGATTAGATGATTCACCTTCATATTTCTTCCTTTTAGGGACATATTGGAGCGCATGACTTACTTTCTTTCCATAAGACGCAATATTCCCTCTATAAGATTTATTCGCGCTGGGTTGTACCTCTTTAGTAATAGCTTTGGCTTCACCATTAGTCACCTCTGCTCTTTTAGTTGTGGGCTCGTCATTCTTTCTTGTCATGCCATCATCAGCTTCTAGCTCATTCACAATGCGATTCTTCAAGTAGAACTTTGCATCGACAAAGTGTGACTCAGCCTCGGTGAATGGCTCATCATCAGCAATTATCTTCTTCTCGACTTCACCCTCGTAGTATTTTAGACATTGATGGTAGGTAGATAGAACTACTTTATTCTCATATATCCAAGGCCTTCCAAGCAAGACGTTGTATGAAATCTTTGCATCGATCACATGTAGCCATGCACTCGATTGCATATCTTCAATAGTGATTTCCAGCCTGATCGCGCCTATGGCTCTTTTCCCCCATTGGTTGAATCCTTGGATCATCACACGACTTTCTGAGAGTTCGTTCATGGGAATACCAAGTTCTTTCATAGTGTGAATTGGCAAAATGTTCACTGAGGATCCTCCATCAACCAAAATTCGATTTACTCACGCATATAGCCAATCAGGTAAAATGGGTGGTTATGAAGAGTGTCACTTAGCAGAAGATCGTCATTTGTGAAAGTGACTTTTTCCTCACAAGCATTAACTTCTTGAGGCGTAGATTCGATGAGCTTTCCCGAAGATGGTGCCAGCAGTAGGTCATCACTCTTTTCTTCCCCTTTGTCAGCATGGCAACAAGAGACATCGATACCCTCATGGGAAATCTTGGTGCAGAACAAACTTGGTAAAAACTCCTCCAAGGTCACTGGATTTCATGTCTTTTGAGAATGGTGTACCTCTACTTTTGCTTTCTTCAAATATTTAACTGGATTCCATCTCCTTGGTCTTTTCACCATCATTTTCCTTATTGGTTGTTCTATTGGTTCTTATCGTGGGCTCCTTTTGTGGTGCCTACGACGAGTCACCAACATCTAACTTTCATCATTATCAGGTTGATTGACTTCAGCTTTGTCGTTCTCCAATAATTCTTCATCTTTACTTTCTTTAAAACCACATAATTCATCTGGACTGAATGAGCCAAAGGTGATAGAGACTTGGTTTGCACTTGCTTTCTCATCTTCAAGCACGATCTTCTTTTCGCGAGCCAAGTCCATGACTTTGTCCTTGAAGACAAAGCATTTCTCCAGAGGGTGGCTCACAAGTCGATGGTATTTGTAGTAATTTAGGTCATTTGTTTTCCCAGCTTCATTTGGTCGCTTCATCTCCGGAATCTTAATAAGATTTAACTCGAGAAGTTCTTCAAAAATAGCTGGCACATCAGAATCCAGAAATGGGTACTCTTTCTCTTGCATTTCTTTTAGAGTCAACTTTCCACTTGGCTTATCTTGAAAAGAAGTGGATTTCCTACTCTGCTTATTGCTCACTTTCATTGTGAACTTCACAGGGGATGTGTTGATATTCATAGCTTCTTTGTTTTCAGATTTGGGTACGAACTTGCCCCATTTCTTGACTTCTTGCTTGTTGTTCCCTTTGCGAGGCTCATAGATAGGCAACCTTTCATTTCCAGCGGAGGCCATGCTCAACTCCATGTCTTGGGTACGAGTTGCAAGTTCTTCAAATATACTAGGCTTGATATCTTGAAAGATGTAGTGTAGCCCCCAATGCATGCCTTGGATGCACATCTCTATGCTAGAAGCTTCACTAAGCCTATCTTTGCAATTGAGGCTTGCATTCCTCCAACGATTGATAAAGTCGATAACTGGTTCACCCTTTCGTTGACGAGTATTTGTAAGTTCTATCATACTCACAGTACATCTCGTGCTATAAAAACGATTGAGGAATTCTTGCTCTAGTTGATCCCAGCTATCAACAGATCCAGCCTCAAGGTCCGTGTACCAATCAAAAGAATTTCCTTTTGATGAGCGGACAAACTGCTTGACGAGGTAATGTCCATAAGTCCCAACATTGTTGCATGTTTCAACGAAGTGCGCCACATACTGCTTTGGATTGCCTTTGCCATCAAACTTTTGAAATTTTGGAGGTTGATAGCCAGCATGCATCTTCAACATATCGATCCTTGAAGTATACGACTTTGCGTAGGTAAAGTAGGACTTGGAAGCGACTTTATATTTGTTTTTATAGTCCCTTCAATGAACTCCTTTAGTTGATTGATTGGAATCATGCCTTTCGAAGAGACTAGAATTTACTTAGTGGATGCAACCTGTTGTGGGGGAATGATTAATCTCTTGAACTTCTGGGAGTTTGTCGGGTGCGTGGGTAGGTTCTTCTTCTATCAAGATTCTCACCATGTCTGTTAGCTTGTCAATTCTAGCCTCTTGATTTTGCATGCATTTGGTCAAGCCAGTGATTGCTTCCGTCATGTTTGCCAACTGTTCCTCCACAAATGAAGTATTTGTTACCATGGTTTGTATGATTGTCGTGGAAGATGGAGAGTAGCATGGATTGTCACATAGATTGATCCTTGATTGGCTCATGCTATGTGGTGTTAGTGGGGAGGATCCATCACTTGAAGCATCATCATCTTCCTTCACAGTAGAGTGCTTGGATCTGGAGAGGTCAAGCAGAGCAAGAGTTTTCTTGATATTTTCAGCAACATCGTTTCCTCCTTCGGGTGCATTTGTGGAAGATCTTGCTTCTTTTGAGGATGAAGATTCGAAAACAATGGTAGATCTAGACGACACTTGGGGTGTTTGGTGTCCTAACGAGCTTGGTTTGCTCCTCGTAACTGGTCCAAAGCTTCCAAAGGTAACTTCGAGTATGTTTTCCACATCAGTATAGAACCTGGAATTAGCAGCCTTGGTGGAAGTTGAACTGGAGTTGATTTTCTTTGAAGCCATTTCAATGTTCTTGAACTTTGGTGATTGAAAAGTTGAGATGAGAGGTAGAGATTGTCCCACTGGGCGTGCTAGAATTTGTAGACAATAAATTGCGTTGAGAAAATAAAATCAAGGCCGAAAAATATCGCAACAATTGTAGTATTTTATTTCGAATATTTGAGTGTTACAATCTCTATGAATCCTCTGATTCTACTTTTCCAATTGTAAATAAATCCAAGGGCCCTTGAGCTTAATCTTGAATTTTAATTTGATTTATCCATCGCGAACACTTTGATTGTCGCCACGAATTGTATCACGAACAAGTAGCCTTGATCTTGAACGCCTTGTATTTGATTTGACTTCGTTCTTGATCTTGAATACTTGAATTGTTCTTCGTTCTTGAACTTGAACTTGAACTTGATTTGTTCTTCATTCTTGAACTTGAACTTGATTTCTTGAACTTGAACTTGGTTGCTTGAAGCCTGAAACTAGTAGAGAAATTTGCGGCGTTTGATCCACGAGCTCTCTCTTTCTTCTTGTTATAACTTCTAGTATCTTTTCTGGGTTATGAAGACCCCTATTTATAGTTGTGGAAGGGAGGAGTTATGATAAGAACAAACTCTTTCCGACCAATCAAATTGAAGTGTGACATGACCGCATTTGATTGGCCAGAGCATGTCACTTGCACACGTGGCGCGATTTCATTGGCCATTTAATGTGACTTGGCATGCCTTGTCATTTTGACACGTGGCATGATCATATTGGCTCTTCCGCTTGACTTGGCATGCCACGTCATTTCTCGTGTGGCACCAAACTAGGCCTCTAGGGAAAAAAGATATTTTGGGCCTCACAAAGTGGGCTCATTATTTGTAGCCCAATTAAATTAGACTTATGTAATTAATCCAATTATATTATCCCAAAAAATTTATTTGGACCAATATATATAAAATATAATCCAAATTATTTATTTAATTTGAATCGAATAAATTTTACATGTCTACACATATATTACAGACTTTCTTTTTACAAATTTTAAGTTAAACAAAAAGGTCAAATATCATTTAAAATTTTCATTCATGCGTCGTATACTTTAAATTTGAATAACCAAACGAAAGTTATTTTATATGAATGTAAGGAACTTTGATTTGAAAACAAGTAAGGTAGGGATTAGCAATGCTTGAACTAGTTATGCATGAATTAACTGTGAGAATTATAATACGAGAATTAGTTATGTAATAATTAATTATACAATGATTAGTTATGCAAGAATTAGTAATGTAAAGATTATTTCTTGTTGTATTTTTGAGTTTTTGTATAAGTTTTTAAATAACAATCAAATATTTTATTAAAACTTTAAATTTAAGAATCGAGATTTTGCATATTAAACTTAGAAAAAGAAAAAGATTTTAATTTGGAAGTGTGAGTATAATTTTTTCATTTTATTATTTTAGTCTCCGTAATATTAATACATATATTATTATTTTACATTCTTTTCACATAATAATACATAATTCGTATATAATTTATTCAAGTAGGCAAAATGCAACCAAACAATGCATTATTTATGTTGAAACTTATACTAGGATTTTTATGCAAATAAACAATGTATTATTCATGTCGAGACTTTATCAAAATTATTTTGCTTTATACACCAAACCAAATGGCCCCTAAATACCCAATAAAGGTTAGGATGACTATATTGAACAGTAGGAGGTTGTTTGATTTGCCAAACAAATAACACATACATTATATAACAAGATTGTAATGTAATAAATAGTAATCAACAATTATTTAGTACATATACAGTTTGATAAAATATATATCATTTCATATCCATACCAATTCTATGTAATGCCTAATAAAACAACATAATCCAATCATCATTATCACAATGTCGTATCATCGATATAATTTGAGACTCGAATTCAATGTCTTATCATTATTGTATATCAGATAGCGGTGTTAATGGAAAATCAAAAAATCGTACCAAACCAAAGACTAACTTAAACCGAAGAAAAAATTGATTTTTTTAGTTTGATTTGATTTTGGTTTTAATATTAAAAACCCGTCAAAATTTGATTTGGTTTTTGTTTTAAGCATAAAATAACCGAAAAATCAAACAAAATTATCACGATCCAAAATCAAACTAGTCGTGATGACACTTAACCCAACCCACTAGGTAAGCCAACTAATAGTCAGCATAATCCAAATGAGATTAATAAAAAAATTAATGATAAATTAAATAAACTTTAATACAATAACCCAAGGATTAGTAATACAATTATGAGCTTCTAAAACTTAGAGTTTACAAAGCTAGTACGAAGTAAATACATCATCTGTTCGAAATGTACATAAAAAGATTTACAAATCTAAAGTTATCAAGGACAAGTGGCAGTTGCAATCGGAACGCAAGTACATCTTCAATGCCAGCTCCCACCATACACAGCAACATCAGCTCCAAGATCTGCCTACAAGGTGCAGAAGTATAGTATGGGTACAACCGACCCTATGTACTTAATAAGTAACAAACCTAACCTCATATTGAAAGCAATGACGAGCTCGGAAGAAGGTCAGTTCCCATCACCAATAACTATTAACAATTCATAGCAGTATAGTGAAGGCAATAAAGGTATATAACTCAAGAGATGTAATGATCAGCTCATTCATAGATACGAAAAAGTAGACATACCTTTCAAGTGTAACAACCCAAATCTAAATCTTACCAATGAAATCAATTAAACATGAGTTTATTAAAAGAACAATATTTTCAAATTTACAATATAAGATAAGACTTTTCATTTATCAATTAGCACGAGAAAAGTACATCTATATGCTTACATGTCAATATGCATGTCAAGTCAACAATTATCATATACCGCCTAGTATGAGGAATATAAATATTTATGAGAAAAATGAATCTATATGCCTACATTCCAAGTATGCATGTTATGTGAATAATTTCACGGTGATATTCCAGGTACCATCACTCTCAACACTCAAGCTTTTTGTCTCAATTGCCCACTTCATCTCACACACAATCACTCAGCATTGTACGGGTGTCTGGCTCATAAGCCCCTCACCAAAACACACACACACACACACACACACACACATATATATATATATATATATATATATATCACCGTACCTACGCTCGTTGCTGGTATGTCAGACTACAGTGGGGCGGATCCTGCCCAAGCGCTAATCAAAAGCCAATATGGCCTGATGCGGTGTGCAGCCCGATCCACAATGATAATAAAGCCAATAAGGCATGTTGCAGCATGCAACTCGATCCACAACAATACTCTCTAAGGCCCGCCTCAGTCATCAACCTCTCAAGTCTCAAGGGCTCACAATCTTATACCACTCAGCCTAACAACTCCACATATGGAAAATAAACAATAATAACATGTGATGTAACAATAAATGATGAACAGAGACTAAGATATGATGTGCGAATGAAGAACCATGATTGAGTGTATAATTACAGTTAATTCAAATAATTCAAAACAACAGAAATAGCCTTATTAGGTCTCAACTGAATAATCATATAGCCTAAACATGATTTCTAACATGAATCACAGCTTAGGTAATCAACAAGTATGGGAAAATGCAGATATAATAGGATATGATAACAAAGCAAGTCTGGTACTGGTCTAAAAGTCAACTTGAATCATGACTACCCCCATGCACGCCCACACGCCCGTCACCTAGCATGTGCGACACATCAACACATTACAATAACATGGTTCACAGGGATAATTACCCTCAAATCCAAGGTTAGAAATATTACTTACTTCGAACAAGCCTAATCCAATGCCAAGCAAGCTAATCAATAATCTAGAAATGCCATCCCATGTGAAACATCCTACAAACGGCTCGAAATTAGTCAAAAGCAACTAAAAACATCAAATAATACCTTCGAAATCAAACCCAATCGAAAAAGATCGAATCTTTAATCAGATATTCAAAGTCAACCAAAAGGTCAACCCTAGGCCCGCACCTCGAAACCTGAAAAAACTCACAAAATCTAATAACCCATTCAATTACGAGTTCAACCATACTAATTTTACTTAAATCTGACTTCGAACCAATGTTCAAAACTCAAAAATTCTCTTTAGGAAAGTTTAGACAACCCCCCCCCCCTCCAATTTCTCTTTAAAATTCATAATCCAATGTCAAAATCGAAGATAGATTCATGAAATATAAAGTTGGTATGAAAATATATACAACATCTGTTTGGAATATACATAAACAGATTACAAAACTAAAGCTACCAAGTGGTAGATATATCCGGAAAGCAAGAACATCTTCAATGCCAGCTTTCACCATCTGTGAGCACCTAATTTTTGATAATATTTAATTTTTTATCACTTCTTCTATGTAAATATTTTAGGGGTTTTAACCTACAATTTTTAGCTTTGTTACACTTTTTATTATAGGGTAAAAATACAAAATTTAAAAGGTGAATTATTACTATTAATATTATTTTATTTTTATTTTTATTTTAAAATAATAAAAAAATTCCGAAAAAATATTAATTTTTTTTTAATTTTCAGGAGTGATTTAAAAAATAAGAAAAAGGGAAGTATTGAATAAAAAAAATAAAAGTAAAAGTAGGTGGAATTCTCTTTTAAAAAGTAAAAGAAAGTAGAAAATTTAAAAAATAAAAGTAAAGTTTTGTGGAAATTTTAAAAAAATAAAAAGTAAAATAAAGTTGGAATTAAAAAACAAATATAAAGGTATCTGAAAATTAAAAAAATTTAAAGTAAAAGAAAGTAGCATTTTTAAAAGAAAAGCAAAAGAAAGTGGATTGTTTTTTTAAGAAAAGTTTAATAAGTGGAATTCTCTTTTAAAAAGTAAAAAAAGTGGGATTTTAAATAAGCTAAAAGAAATTAAAGTTGGAATTTAAAAAATAAAAGTAAAAAAAGGTGTATAAAAAAAAAGCAATTTGTAAGTGGGATTTCTTTTAATTAAAAAATAATAAAATAATAAAATATTTTTTAAAAAAAAATCTGAAAAATTTCGAAAATTTTGCTATAAATAGAAGAGAAAATTTGAGAA
This sequence comes from Nicotiana tabacum, assembly GCF_000715075.1. Taxonomy (NCBI): domain Eukaryota; kingdom Viridiplantae; phylum Streptophyta; class Magnoliopsida; order Solanales; family Solanaceae; genus Nicotiana; species Nicotiana tabacum. The sequence goes on from NC_134090.1 coordinate 129,930,923, forward strand.
GAAAAAAAAAGAAGAGAGTGGGAGGAGAGAAATTTAGGTTGAAAATTTTCATTAAATATTTCTTTCAATATTTCTGGCCTTGAATCTTGGGTTTGAAGAAGAGTTAATAGAGATTTTGTTGTTGCTGCTGTATTGACTCTACAACTTTCAGATTTTATTCATTTGAATTCACTCTCTTGTAGGTATGTAATTCAAGCTCTTGAGTTAAAAAATGTCGGAGCATCTTTATTGAAGCAGAAGCAAATTTTTTGGTTCTTTTGATAAAGTTTCTTTCGTATTTAATCTGTTCGCATGAATGATGTTTCTTTGATTGAGTGAATTGAGATTTGCAAATGTTAACGTTATTTTAGTATGTTCATGACTCTGTCTCGTTTTTTTTTTTTTAATTTTTCTTGGCTCATGACTTGTAACCAACATGTATTGTTTTGTTTACATTTAGATTTCAAGTTCATGTAGCACCATGTTCATATTTTGAAATTTAAAGAAGTATGTGAAGTTAAACAATTTGTCAACATTAAGATGTAAAAAAAAATAGATTGCGTTAGTGGAAGGATCTTATCTTCAGTTTATGTTATTGACTGCATATTTTCTTAAATTAACCATGTGAAGATTCAACTTCCACTGCTTCAAAATGGTAATGTAGAAGTTATAGTGGTGATACTACAACTTTCTCTTTAGCATAGTGTTAAATAAATTAATTACTTTAAGTGTTCTTTGTTATAATCAAGTTTAAAATGCATTTTTGTATGTCCATGTTTGTTTTGTTCCTTCTGGTTCATTCGAATAGTTCTCAGCATGGTTTTTTTTGTGCTCATATGGTCATTTAAGATTCATTATTTTGTTATAAAATTTTGTTAGTTTCTTTCTAGAATTTGAAAATGAAAGTCGGTCTTTTGAAGATGATATGGAGATGAACCCAAAGTTGGCACCTGTCTTTTGTTATTTTCACATAAATGCCAACTCCACCTTTCTGAATTGTAGTATGCTATAACAAAAGGCTTCAGTGATATACATGTAGCTAACCCATTTCTTTAGGCCTTTTGTACTTATCAATTTATACCACTCCATCCACAATAAAACATCAAAACTCATGACCCTCATTTAATTAATTTTAAATCCTTAGAATTCGATGCATGCCATTTAGCGAATTTTCTATGGCCCTCGCAAAGTTGAAAAATGTGTAGTTGCTTTAGGCGCGTAATTTGAAATTACCTTCCTAAACTCGGGTGTGCATTTCATGTGACCCAAATCCAAATCCCAACAACGTTAAATAAAATGTGTCGTGGTCCGCGGGTGCATTTATGTGACGTGGTTCAAGACATATTTTAAATGACGTTGCAATCTCCCTAAAAATGAATAAGAGCGGTTAATAAGTTCAAATTGAACCATAGGCTAAAACATGTATTAAAATCAGATAATAGGTCAATTATAACAGTTGAGCAACCGTGCTAGAACCACAGAACCCGAGAATGCCTAACACCTTCTCCCGGGTTAACAGAATTCCTTACCCAGATTTCTGTGTTCGCGGACTGTAAAACAGAGTCAATCTTTTCCTCGATTCGGGATTTGAACCGGTGACTTGGGACACCATAAATTATCCCAAGTGGCGACTTTAAATTTTTAATAATAAATGAATCCCGTTTCGATTATCACTTTAAGTTGGAAAAAACTCCCTTATACCCTTTCCGGGGTGTAGGAAAAAAGGAGGTGTGACAGCCTGGCGACTCTGCTGGGGACTGAAACCCAGAACTTTTGGTTCAGGGTTCGAGAATTCGAGCTTGGAATAATTGTTATAATTGGCTTTGTTTATTATCTGTTTTTTACATGTTTGGGCCTAATGTGCTAAATGCTGCTTTTACCGCTTTGATATTATCTGAACTGTATATAAACTGCTACGAAACCCTTCTCTTCTCACCTTCGGGGATGTGCTCGTTGGTCGAGACTCCCTATTCTGTTAGTGTCATACCTTGAAATAAGAAAGAGGCTCGGACAAGTTACTAAGCCGGATGGCCTTTTGGTTCCCGGTACGTAGCCCCCTCCTCGGCTCGAGTTGTCCGCTCGGGTACACAGTCTAGAACAAATACCCAGGCTTTGAACCTAGAATAACTCAGCTTCATGCCGGATCCCTAATAGGAACGTTTGTGTGCATCATGTGCATTTGACTTTGGAGGCTCAACACAGGGGTTGGGTCTGTCTAGGACAGGTGTACCACAAATGAAAAAGACCATCCTGATGCATCTTACTTGCTACTTGTGCATTTATTTGCTTCGAACTTGCATGCTGACCAGCTTTTGAATATTTTGAGGAAAGAGAAATAGCAGTATGAGGGTTAAAGAGAATTAATCGTCTATTTTGAAAAAAAAGCCAATGTCCAAATAGTGCCGAAACTCTGCCGACTTTTTGAGAAAAGTTTTTTAAAAAAAAAGAAAAAAAAGGAGAAGGAAAAGAAAAAAGATTTGTTTTCAAAAATCGTTTGTTTATTTTGCCAATAAAATAAAAAAAGAATCTTGTTTTCAAAAATAGTTCGTTTTATTTGCCGAACTACGTCAGTTTGATTCTCACAGGGTGTGGGATATGTAGGCAACCCTCATCGGGTCCAACTTTTTTTTTGCCAAAAATAGCCCGAAACGAAAAAAAATAATAATTTATTTTACTGTAAATAGGCAAGGTGATGCCATTTTTATCAAAAATAGCCGAACGTTTCCGAAAAGGACGCCAGAAGGCTGATTTCGCATAAACAGCCACCTTTGGTCTTTTTCCAATTTTTGGCCAGTTAGCAGGCACAACTTTAAAATCTCCCTCCGGAAGTGCTGAAAGGCCGTATTTGCAAAGTTGGGCTTTTGGTTTTAGAAAAAAAAATCTGAAAAAGGGTTAGTTTTGATTCAAAATAGAGTAAATCATGATTAATCACCTTAATAAATGTGCAAAATGAGCACAAGCCAGAATTTACCAGTAACAATTATGAACAAGATCCTTTTGGAGTTGCACATGTGGTGGGATGCCTTGGGCAAATCAGGGCGAGACACGGTCAATCTATACTTGGGAGGCCTCGCTGGGTTGCTGAAAATTAATCCCAGATGGGATATCATAAAGGCATTGGTCACATTCTGGGACCCGACTCACAACGTATTTCATTTCTCAGATTTTTAACTTACCCCAACATTGGAAGAAATAGCTGGATATATTGGGGGTCCCAAAGTTCCTCTGAGACACTAGTACCTAATTGCTCCGAGGGCCATAACCGTGCAAAGGTTCCTAGACTCTTTGAAAATAAGTAGGGAGGTCCACAACCCAGACTTGGCAGCTGGTTTTTGTACTTTGCAGTTTATATACAACAGCTATGGTCATATAGGGGGGGTTCAACAAGCCAGAAAACAAAATCTGCAGCAAGGGAAACCGCCTTAATTGGGAAGAACACAGATGTTTTGCATTTATGGTGGTCTTTTTGGGACTTTTGGTGTTTCCTAGAAAAGATGGGAATATTGACATACGAGCAGCTGGGGTTGTCAGCACTTTGTTTACTCAGGCCAACAACACCCTCGCACCCATGATAGTAGCTAAATTCTTTCACGCTCTCACAGCCTGCAAAGCTGGGGGAGACATTTTTGAGGGGTGCAACGTGTTACTGCAGATGTGGATGATCGAACACCTATGCCGTCGTCCTCAATTTATGAGTTATGGGTCGACAGAGAAAACATGCATAGAGGAATTTTCTACGAGGGTTGATGGAATCAACTTGCTAGAAGGGGTCACAGAGTGGATAGCGCGCCTCCGTTCCGTCACTACAAGCCAAATAGAGTGGACATTTGGATGGCTGCCTGTGGATGAAATCATATATATGCCAGCCACTGGACCCCATTTCCTTTTGATGGGACTCAGGAGTATCCAGCCCTATGCCCCGTATCGAGTTTTGAGGCAGTTGGGGAGATGCCAAATAATTCCGAAAGATGAAGATCTTAGTGGCCAAGTGGTCGAGATCGGGCCTAACGGACAATTTCGTGAAGCAGCAGTCCGCCAAATTTGGAGCGAGTGTCAATACTTAACGGTAAATACATGTGTACGTGATCGGTCCAAAGGTGAAGTTTCGCCGGGATACCTTGCTTGGTATAGGATAGAAATCGAGTTTGGGAGGCCGGCCAAGAGACCCCATCTCCAGGAGTTCGTCGGGGCATCGCAAGAATAGTGGGATTGATTGACTAAAGAACATGAGTACATGGCCATAATAGGCAGATTGGAGAAACAAGTCATGGAGTTGCAATTTGAGAAAGATCTGCAGGCCGTCGCAGATGAGGGGGAGAAAAAGAAACTAGCTAAAGAAAATGAGGCCCTTCGAGCCCAAATTCAAAAGATGAAAATAGCTGCAAAAAACCCCGCCCGAAGTGCCAAAGATGAAAAACTTATAGATTACCTGAGGCGGAAAGTGGGCGAATATAATTTTGATCTGAACAAAGAAGAAAGTGAATTAACCAGGGCTCGAAAACAATTGGCCGAAAACTCGGCAGAACGAGCATGTCTGGTTAAGCAGCTGAAAGAAAAGTATGACAATGAGGTTGTAGGGCTAAAGAAAAGGTCATCGCCACAGAAAACAAAATGATCAAATAGGCAAAAGACTTCAGGGTTGAAAGGGAACATTGTTATACGGCCTTGGCGCAATTAGAAATAGACTTGCAACAACTTCAGGAGCAGAATCATGTGGCCGACCAAACTTTGGAAGCCAGGGCCCAGCAGATTGGGCGTTTGTTACAAGAAAAAGGCGTCATAAGAGTGAGAACTAGAAACATCGCTGACTACGTTGTTATGAAGTGCCAGATCTGTGAGGATATGACTCGCACTACCTTCTTCGCAGCAGTGATGACTTTTGTTAAGCAGATAATGAGTGACTTGGACCGTCTTCAAAGGGATCTTGCATATAGGCCTGCGGCGAGACCGAATAATGTCCCGTGGGCACCAGGAGCATTGATGTATTCATGATTTCTCATGAAGTCTGTATTTCTGTTTCGGTTAAAGTCTGTCAGTCATGTTGAGTTTGTATTTTCTTTCTGTTCTGTATTTCCTTTTGTTGGAGTATGATAGCTTATTTTCGGAGTCTGTATTTCGTCTTTGCATCATAATCTGTTAGTTTTTTGGAGTTTGTTAGTTTTGAGTTTTGTAATGGAAGCATTTGTTTTTTAGAGCTGTTTACTTGTGCACTTATCTGCCAGAACTACGCACGGTCTGATTCATGCGGGGACATGATACGTAGGCAATCTCTATAGGATTCGACCACCACTAAAAAGAAAAGGGGGAAATGAAAAATAAATAAAGGAGGATAGAATAAAGGAATCTTAAAAGAAGGGTCACAATTATGAGAGGCCGGAATGACGCACGCAACCAAAGCAAATGCATGATAGAAAATGGTTAATTGCCTAGGTGCATTGCATCCCAATGTGTAATTGCATATGTGTTAAACTCTAAAAACTAATAAGTTTGTTGTTTTGTAGAGAATTCAAGCAGTTAGTTTATCTAGAGGATACTGGCACATTATCATTACCAAACCAGATCAAAAGGACCAATACCAGAAATCATGTCTATCCCGGATATCGACACAAGTGTTGAGGTAGAGGAGTTGGACGTCAGTAAAATGAAAGAGGAGATGCTCAAACTTAAGCAACAGATGACCGAGATGTATCAGGCCTGGTCTAAAGGACAATCACCCCCATCTTACCTTGCTAACCCTGTTTCCACCCCACCACTGGCTCAGGCTCAGGATCATCTGGCCATCGATCCAAGCTTTCCCATTTACCAACATTACCATGGCACTACTTCTCATATGCCACAAGCTCCACTACCAAAATCAATTCCATACCCCCCTCCGCCAGTCACCCCTGTCTTTGTGGCATCTCCATCAGCTGCACTCCATAGATCCTCAAGTGAGCCTATGTTCCAAGCTCAGTACAACCAGTACTACCCCCCGGAGCCCACCTTCAAAGCTCCCGAAACCTACCTCTATAATCCACGTTCTGATCTCCCGAGAGAAGCTGAGAGACCAACCAAAAATCCCAAACATGAGGAGATGTTAAGGAAAGTTAAGAGCCTAGAACAGTCATTCCTGGACATGCGAGGATTAGGAGCTCAAGTAAGTGTGGCCTACAAGGACCTATGTCTGTTTCCAAATGTGCAATTGCCTCCAGGTTTCAAGATGCCCAAGTTTGATCTATACAATGGGCACGGTGATCCAGTAGCACACTTAAGAGGTTTTTGCAGTAAGATGAGGGGAGCCGGAGGAAAAGATGAATTGTTAATGTCTTACTTCAGTCAGAGTTTGAGTGGATCAACATTGGAATGGTACACCCGCCAAGATCACGGAAGATGGTACACATGGGATGATCTAGCACAAGCGTTCGCTTGTCACTTCCAGTATAATCTTGAGATCATTCCATACCGACTGTCCTTGACTAAACTAGAGAAGAAGCACAGTGAAAGCTTTAGAGAATATGGTTTCCAATGGAGGGAGCAGGTAGCAAGGGTAGATCCCCCAATGAAAGAGAGCGAGATGGTTGATTACTTTTTGCAGGCTTTAGAGCCGACCTACTTTGGTCATTTGGTGTCCGCAATCGGTAAGTCTTTTAATGAGGTTGTAAAAATGGGAGGTATGGTCGAGGAGGGACTTAAGTCCAACAAGATCATGAGTTATTCAGCAATCAAGGAAACCACCCAGGCCATCCAAAACGACACTGGGGTGTACTTGGGAAAAAGAAGAAAGAAGATGTTGCGACAATTGAGTCTGGAGCCTGGTTCGGATCTAGAGGCCCATCACCCTACTATAACCAACCCTACCCTACCACCAAAATTACCCCCACACTCCATATAGCCCTCCATAACAATACTACCCACCGCCAGATCCCCATTTTCCCGTCCATCAGGCACAAACCTATACCCAAACCCCGGCACACGCACAATGGCATGCGCCGGCTCCACAAAATCCATATCCAGCTCCACAAAACATATATCCACCCCCAATAGCCTACAAAAATCCCCCCGGAACGGGTTTCCGACCAAGCCAAGCCTTCAAGAATGAGAGGTTATAGAAGCAAAAGACTTTCACTCCACTGGGGGAATCGTATACCAGTCTTTTCCATAGGTTGAGGTAGTTGGGCATGCTGAATCCAATTGAGTCTAAAATGCTAAATCCCCCTCCTAGAAATCTTGACCACTCGGTGAGTTGTGAGTACTGTTCAGGGGCCCCTAGGCATGATACAAAGAAGTGTTGGAAACTGAAAACAGCTGTGCAAGAGCTTATTGATACTCATTGGATCGAGGTCCAGGCCCCAGAAGCACAAAATATCAATCATAATCCACTGCCAACTCACCATGATACCCATATGATTGAGTTGGTACCCAAAGGAGAGGAGCCTAAGAAACCCTCGTAGACGGTAATGATGATCCGTTCCAGCGAAACCAGTTCAAAGGAGAAGGTAACCAGTGGGAAATCAGTGGTCCAATTGAAAGTGGTAGACAATAAGCCAGTTGTGGTAGTCGAGAAAGGGTCGTCAAGCACTGTTGCAGTGAAACCAGAGAAAGCTAAAGTGGTAGTACCAGGGGTTGCAAGTAAACCTTTTGTGGTCGTGAAGGGTGCTCGCACAGAGCCTGTTATTATAAAACTAGTAACTCAGCTTCCAGTGATCAACAGTAAGTATGTTCCTTGGAATTATGAACGGGTGATAGTGATTTACAAAGGGAAAGAAATCAAAGAAGAAGTTTGTGAAGCACAAGGTTTGACTCGCTCAGGAAGGTGTTTCACTCCCGAGAAGTTAAGAAGAGCTAAAGATAATCCAACGTCGGTAAAGAAAGCTATAACTAAAGAAGAGGCAGAGGAATTTTTGAGGAAAATGAAAGTGCATGACTATTCTGTTGTAGAGTAGTTGAGGAAACCGCCCGCTCAGATCTCATTGCTCTTATTGCTAATCCATTCAGATGAGCACCGTCAGTCACTGATGAAAATCTTGAATGAGGCCCATGTCCCCGACAAGATCTCGGTAAACCATCTGGAAAATATAGCCAACAAGATTTTTGAAGTAAACAGAGTCACTTTTTCCGATGATGAATTGCTCGTAGAGGGTACTGAGCATAACAAAGCCCTTTACCTTACAATGAAATGTGAGGATTCCGTGGTTACCCGGGTATTGATTGACAATGGTTCAAGTGCGAATATATGTCCTCTCTCCACTCTAAGCAAGCTAAAAGTAGAAGATGAGAGGATCCATAAGAACAATATCTGTGTGCTGGGATTTGACGGCGGGGGCAAAGACTCCGTCGGGGACATAATGTTGGAGCTGACTATAGGTCCAGTAGAATTCACAATGGAATTCCAAGTGCTGAATATAGCTGTTTCCTACAATTTGCTATTAGGGCGACCATGGATTCACGCCGCTAAAGCAGTACCATCAACACTCCATCAGATGGTCAAGTTTGAATGGGACAGACAGGAAATAGTTGTGCACGGCGAAGATAATTTTTGCGCTCACAGCAACACCATTGTGCCATTCATTGAAATGGAAGATGACAAGGGACCATGGGTCTACCAAGTTTCTGACGCAATGTCAGTCGAGAAAGTTCCAGAAGGGAAGTGTATCCCAAATCCAAAGATAACCGCCGCATCAGTCATGGTAGCGTATGAAATGCTGAAGAATGGTTTTGTACCAGGAAAGGGTTTGGGATCAGCTCTTCAAAGCATCATACAGCCCATGTCTCTTCCTGAAAACTTGGGAACATTTGGTCAGGGATTCAAGCCCATAGCTGCAGACATAAAAAGAGCCAGGAAATTGAAACAGAGGGCATGAGTCCTTCCAAAGCCGGTCCCACATCTTTCCAGATCATTTGTCAAGTTCGGTACGGGGAGTCGCCCAGTAGCAGCAATTCCCAGTTCTGTGATTGATCTTGACAAGGAGTTAATTGAAAGATTTGAGAAGTTGTTCGACAGTGTGAACATGGTGGAAATTGTAGAGGGTTCTAGCAACACGGAAGTGCAATTTGTCGGGCCAAAAACAAAGCTTAATAATTGGAAGGCTACTCCTCTCCCTACTCGGAAGGAGTCTTGGTAGTTTGCTTTGATTTTCCTTTAAGTTTGTACGGATTATTCCAGGGTTGTAATCCATATTTCATTTTTTTTCTAGTCTGTTTGAGTGTGCAAACCTTGTTATCTTTTATCATTCAATGAAATACAATTTCCCTTTCTTCATCATTCCTGATGGTTTTCCTTTTTGTTTTCTTTTCTTTTCTATACAGTTCTTTTTACGCTGATTCTAATGCCATGACATGCATAAGGAATCCTCAGCCCAGTCTTAAAAATCAATCTGATTCTGAAATATTAGTTCAAGAAGTAGATTGTGATTACGAATCAGAATACGATGATGAGGATAAAGCCTTCGAAGAGATTAGTAAGGAGTTAATTCACTTCGATGAAAAACCCAAACCCAACCTGAATGATATAGAAGTCGTCAATTTAGGGGACACAGACAATGTTCGAGAGACTAAAATAAGTGTCCAGCTCGAGCTGGAGATCCGGGAAGAGTTAATCAAAGCACTCATCGAGTACAAAGATGTTTTTGCATGATCATATGACGACATGCCGGGTTTGAGCACTAATTTAGTGGTCCACAAATTGCCTACTGATCCAGCATTCCCTCCCATCAAGCAAAAGTTTAGGAAATTCAAAACTGATATGAGTGTGAAGATTAAAGAAGAAATTACCAAGCAGTTGGATGCAAAGGTTATTCGGGTCACTCGATATCCTGTTTGGTTGGCTAATGTCGTGCATGTACCAAAAAAGGACGGCAAGATCAGAGTATGCGTCGATTACCGCAATCTCAACAAAGCAAGTCCGAAGGATAACTTCCCACTACCCAATATCCACATTTTGATCGATAATTGTGCCAAGCGTGAGATAGGATCTTTTGTGGATTGCTATGCCGGGTATCATCAGATTCTAATGGATGAAGAAGATGTAGAAAAGACGGCTTTCATCACGCCATGGGGGACTTATTGCTACAGGGTAATGCCATTTGGTTTGAAGAAAGCTGGGGCAACTTACATGAGGTCCATGACTACCGTGTTTAATGATATGATACACAAGGAGATTGAGGTATACGTAGATGATGTGATCATAAAATCAAAGCGTTAGGCCGACCAAGTTGGGGATTTGAGGAAATTCTTCCAGAGGCTTCGCAGGTACAACCTCAAGCTTAACCCTGCCAAGTGTGCATTTGGTGTTCCATCCGGAAAGCTGTTAGGATTCATAGTCAGCCGGCGAGGCATCTAATTGGACCCATCAAATATCAAAGCCATACAAGAATTGCCACCTCCGAGGAACAAGACTGAAGTGATGAGTCTGTTAGGAAGGTTGAACTACATCAATAGGTTTATTGCTCAGCTCACGACAACTTGTGAGCCTATTTTCAAGTTGCTGAAGAAGGACGCTGCGATCAAGTGGACTGATGAGTGTCAAGAAGCATTCGACGAGATAAATGGGTACTTGTCTAACTCGCCTGTGCTGGTACCACCAGAACTAGGGAGACCTTTGATTCTTTACTTGACTGTCCTGGAAAATTCATTTGGTTGTGTACTGGGGCAGCATGACATCACAGGTAGGAAAGAATAGGCCATCTACTATCAGAAGTTCATGGCTTATGAGGTTAAGTACACTGATGAAAGCCCAAGCATTGGCCGATCATTTGACCGAGAACCTGGTCGATGAAGAGTATGAGCCACTGAGGACTTATTTTCCCGATGAAGAGGTGATGCATATTGTCGAGCTAGAACAGGCCGAAAAACCAGGTTGGAAATTTTTCTTTGATGGGGCTGCTAATATGAAAAGAGTGGGAATAGGAGCCGTGCTTATTTCTGAAATAGGGCATCACTATCCTGTTACAGCTCAGCTTCGTTTTCATTGTACCAACAATATGGCTGAATACGAAGCATGCATTTTGGGTTTAAGGCTAGCTGCAGACATGGATGTCCAGGAAGTCTTGGTCTTTGGAGACTCGGATCTTCTGGTACATCAAATTCAAGGAGAATGGGAAACACGCGATTTGAAGCTCATACCATACCAACAATGTTTGCATGATCTTTGTCAACGGTTTCGATCAGTGGAGTTTAGGTATATTCCAAGGGTCCATAATGAGGTCGCCGATGCTTTGGCTACCCTAGCGTCAATGTTGCACCATCCGGACAAAGCCTATGTCGATCCTTTGCACATTCAAGTACGAGATCAGCATGCTTACTGCAACATGATTGAAGAAGAACTTGATGGCGAACCATGGTTCCATGATATCAAGGAGTACATCAGAATGGGGATATATCCAGTGCAAGCCACGGGGGATCAAAAGAGAACAATTCGACGGTTGGCAAGTGGATTCTTCTTAAGTGGAGGAGTTTTGTATAAAAGAACACCAGACCTTGGATTGTTAAGATGCATAGATGCTAGACAAGCTATGACTGTCATGTCCGAAGTACATTCAGGAGTCTGCGGACCACATATGAGTGGATATGTGCTGGCAAAGAAAATTCTCCGAGAAGGTTATTATTGGCTCACCATGGAGCAAGATTGTATCAATTTTGTGCGCAAATGTCATCAGTGCCAGATACATGGAGATTTGATTCATTCTCCACCATCAGAATTGCACACGATGTCGGCACCATGGCCCTTCGTTGCTTGGGGCATGGATATCATTGGACCAATTGAGCCAGCATCGTCCAATGGGCATAGATTCATTCTGGTAGCCATTGATTATTTCACCAAGTGGGTTGAGGCCAAAACTTTCAAGTCTGTAACCAAGAAAGCAGTGGTCGATTTTGTTCATTCAAATATCATCTGTCGATTTGGAATCCCAAAGGTGATCATCACGGATAATGGTGCTAATATTAACAGCAATTTGATGAAAGAAGTATGTCAATAGTTTAAGATTGCACACCGCAATTCCACCCCATATCGTCCCAAGGCAAATGGAGCAGTTGAGGCAGCCAACAAAAACATAAAGAAGATACTTCGGAAAATGGTAGAAGGTTCCAGGCAATGGCATGAAAAATTACCATTTGCGTTGCTAGGTTATCGCACTACTGTCCGTACTTCAGTAGGTGCAACCCCTTATTTGTTGGTATATAGAACCGAAGCAGTGATACCTACAGAAGTTAAAATCCCGTCCCTTCGGAGTGTCGCTGAGGCTGAGATTGATAATGATGAGTGGATCAAAACCCGTTTGTAGAAGTTGAGCTTGATTGATGAAAAATAATTGGCAGCTGTGTGTCATGACCAGTTGTATCAAAAGAGAATGGCAAGAGCATACAATAAAAAGGTGCATCCCCGGAAGTTTGAAGTGGGCCAGCAAGTGCTGAAACGCATCCTTCCACATCAGGCTGGGGCAAAAGGCAAGTTCGCCCCGAATTGGCAAGGGCCATTCATTGTAACCAGAGTATTGTCCAATGGTGCTTTATGTTTAACAGCTATCGAAGGAAATTGCATAGACATGACTATCAATTCTGCTGCAGTAAAAAGATATTATGTATGATTTCTTTGTTATAATTGTTTATTGTTTGTATTTGGCATTATTTCGAAGATTGAAATGACGAAGGCAATTTGTTCTGCTATCTAAACACTTTACCCTTTGTTTCCCCTTTCTGAGCCTTATTTATTTCTTTCATACCCCTCTTTTGGAATCAATCACGAAAAAGAAAGAAAAAGAAAGAAAAGAAAAAGGGAAAAGAAAAGAAGTGAAAAGTATAACAACAAGGAAATTCAGGTGTGAACTACGTTTGACCTGATTCCTGTTAAGGATACATAGGCAGCTTTACAGTTCGGTCATAGTAAAATAAAAGTCAAAAGATCCCCAAGCAAGAAACTGGGGCAGAGGTTGTATTTTTAATAAGAAATGTGATTCAAAAAGTTGTAATTTTAAACCCATGTCAAATTGTTTTGAGCCTTTGATAACCTTTCTTTCTAACCCCATCCAAAAGCCCACATTACGGTCCAAAGAAAGACCTTCCGATCAGTTTTCGAGAAATGCCAAGTCGATCAAATAGAGGTGATTCATATCAGGGTAACACTCTGGTCCAAGCAGGGAAAGTAATGAAAATGAGAGAGTCTTATTGGTGAAAACCCTCACGGGCACCATGAGGCGACGAAAGCTGAGAGAAAATAAAAATGAGAGAGTCTTATTGGTGAAAACCTTCACGGGCACCATCAGGCGACAAAGAATTGAGGAATCAACAAATGAGAGAGGTTTGTCGGTGAAAACCCTTCAGGGCACTACAAGTCGAACAAGATCCGTAAAGTTGGCAGAAAGTAAATTGGGTTGTGGAACATCTTGGAGCACAAAGTAAAACAATTGGAAAAGAGATTGGTTAAAAGACTGAGCCGATTAATCCAAAATGCATACCATGATCATTAGTGCCAGTGACTCCATTCAGATAAGTTCCTTTTTCCTATCTCCAATAGTCATCCAAATTCGGATTTTCTCCTTTATTCTTAATTCCCAAAATCATTGCATTTCATTGCTGTTAATTTTTCCAACTTTAGCCTTGTTTCAACAAATAAGAAGGAATTTCAAAGCTTACTACCAGTTTCGAAATTGCACAAAGCAAAATGCGGCTAGAACATGCCAGAGATGATATGATGAAAAGTGGGACATATGGTGTAAGCAAAAGTTAAATCGGTGGAATGGTTCTGTAATGTCGTGGGAGATATACGAGTTCAGACAGAAAGGTCAGAAATGGAGAACAACAGTTGGGGATCCTGCAGTTAAGGATCAGTCAGAAGGTCAAAACTATCCTTCGACCATGTTCAAAGCAGTCAAATCGAAGCAGAGCCTAGCAAAGAGAAAACCACCCCCAGCAAGAATGCCACAACTAACCGCCACGTTTAAACTGACAAGATTTTCTTTGATTTGAAACAGGGGCAAAGTTGGCATTTGTTTCCGGAAACACCCTGTAAGGAAGACAAGTACCATGCAGGTTTAAACACAGAATTCTCAGGACCCTCATGGAAAATGAGACTTAGTTTAAAATTCAAAATACACGATTGAGTAGCAAGATCTGGCATAAATGTACCCCAAAGAATATAAGTTGGTTTCAAAATTTTCATTCTGGAGATAGAATTTAGTTAGGAGTTGTTAGGACCCTCCTGGAAAATAGGGCCTAGTTTAAAATTTAAAACAGTCATGAGTAGTAAAATCTAGCATAAATGTATCTCAAGGAATAAGATGGTTTTAAAGTTCGCATGTTTAAGATATGATTCAATTAGGAGTTTTCAGGACCCTCCTGGATAATGGGACCTAGCTTTGAGATCTCCATTAGATAACAAGGTTTAGCATAAGTTCTTGTTGTAGGGTAATATAATTTAGCCGTAGAATTGTCACTCTTAAGATAAGACTTGATTTAAGAGTTGTCAGGGCCCGCTTGGATAATGGGACGTAGTTTAAAACTGGTTTGGATAACAAGATTTAGCATAAGACATACCCTTCAGTAGATATAATTTAGCTCTAAAATTGTCGTTTAATTAAGAATTGTCAGGACCCTCCTGGATAATGGGGAGTAGTTTAAGACCTCCTTAGATAACAAGATATAACTTAGATTTAAAATCGTTGTTTAGTTAAGAGTTGTCAGGACCCCCACTGGATAATAGGACCTAGCTTTCAAATTCTTAGTAATATTTGGTGATGTGATTCAGTTTAAACTCACAGATGCGCCCAACTACCAAACTGGGGCAGAAAAATTTCTTTTGTTTTGTCTATTTTTGTTGAAGTCAGGTTCCCATCTGAAGAATAGGGAGAACAACACGGATACCAAAGATAAGAGCGTGACCAAGTACTATCAATCAGGCGTCCACCTGGAGAACAAGGAACAACAGTTGAAGTATCAGCAATCAGACGTCCACCTGGAGAACAAGGAACAACAGTTCGAGTTTCGGCAATCAGGAGCCCACCTGGAGAACAAGGGAAAACAAATTAGGTTTCAAGGAAGATTGGCACAAGTATTGGTAATCAGGCGCCCACCTAGAGGAACGAGGGAGAAAAAGTCAAAGAAAAGCAGTTTCAAGAAGAAGATGGACCAAGTTTCAGAAATCAGGCGTCCACCTGGAGAACAAGGAAAAACGGTTGAAATTTCAGCAGTCAGGAGCTCACCTAGAGAACAAGGGAATACATTCGAGTTTTAGCAGTCTGGAGCCCACCTGGAGAGCAAGTGAATACATTTCGAGTTCAGCAATCAGGAACCTACCTGGAGAACAAGAGAATACATTTCAAGTTTCAGCAGTCAGGAGCCCACCTGGAGAACAAGGGAATACATTCGAGTTTTAGCAGTCAGGAGCCCACCTGGAGAGCAAGGGAATACAATTCCATTTTTGGCAATCAGGCGCCCACCTGGAGAGCAAGGGAATACAATTCAAGTTTTGGCAATCAGGCGCCCACCTGGAGAGCAAGGGAATACAGTTCAAGTATTGGTAATCAGGAGCCCACCTGAAGAACGAAGGGAAACAGCAAGTCAAGTGTTGGTAATCAGGAGCCCACCTGAAGAACGAAGGGAAACAGCAAGTCAAGTGTTGGTAATCAGGAGCCCACCTGGAGAACGAAGGGAAGCAGCAAGGTTCAAAGGAGTTCAACAATCAGGAAACCACCTGAAAAACGAAGGGAAGCAGTTCAAGTTTCGAGGAAAAGCAGCGCAAGTGTTGGTAATCAGGAGCCCACCTGGAGAACGAAGGGAAGCAGCAAGGTTCAAAGGAAGACAACAATCAGGAGCCCACTTGAAGAACAAAGGGAAAGCATCTCAGAATGCAATTCAAGTTAGCAACAAAGGAATCTCACTCAGAGAGTACAAGTCAGCAGGGCAGCAGAAACTGTAAGTTCAAGATATAGATAAGATTCTTGTAATTCGTATATCATAGTTTAGTCTGGCTTCTTTTATTTTGTCACGGTATAATAAGGAGATCAGTAAGCAGAAACAACAGCAATAGCAGCAAAATCACAGCTCTTCGGTAGTACCAGCTACCAAAACTTCTTGAACTACACGCAACCTGATTCCCCTATAACCCTAGATATGTAGGCTTTCCAAAACCAAGACTCGGTTGCACCCTTTCTCTTTTCTCTTATCCTTATTTCTTCCCTTTTGAATAAAAATATGTTAAAATATTAGTCACATGGCTCACCTTATCTTTGCTTGAAAACTCTTCATGTTTCCAAACAAAGAGGGGCAACTGTGAGCACCTAATTTTTGATAATATTTAATTTTTTATCACTTCTTCTATTTAAATATTTTAGGGGTTTTAACCTATAATTTTTAGCTTTGTTACACTTTTTATTATAGGGTAAAAATACAAAATTTAAAAGGTGAATTATTACTATTAATATTATTTTATTTTTATTTATATTTTAAAATAATAAAAAAATTCCGAAAAAATATTAATTATTTTAATTTTCAGGAGTGATTTAAAAAATAAGAAAAATGAAAGTATTGAATAAAAAAAATAAAAGTAAAAGTAGGTGGAATTCTCTTTTAAAAAGTAAAAGAAAGTAGAAAATTAAAAAAATAAAAGTAAAGTTTTGTGGAAATTTTAAAAAAATAAAAAGTAAAAGAAAGTTGGAATTAAAAAACAAATATAAAGGTATCTGAAAATTAAAAAAATTTAAAGTAAAAGAAAGTAGCATTTTTAAAAGAAAAGCAAAAGAAAGTGGATTGTTTTTTTAAGAAAAGTTAAATAAGTGGAATTCTCTTTTAAAAAGTAAAAAAAGTGGGATTTTAAATAAGATAAAAGTAATTAAAGTTGGAATTTAAAAAATAAAAGTAAAGAAAGGTGGGATTTATTTTTATAAAAAAAAATAAAAGCAATTTGTAAGTGGGATTTCTTTTAATTAAAAAATAATAAAATAATAAAATATTTTTTAAAATCTGAAATTTCGAAAATTTTGCTATAAATAGAAGAGAAAATTTGAGAAGAAAAAAAAAAGAGGGGGAGGAGAGAAATTTAGGTTGAAAATTTTCATTAAATTTTTCTTTCAATATTTCGGGCCTTGAATCTTGGGTTTGAAGAAGAGTTGATAGAGATTTTGTTGTTGCTGCTGTATTGACTCTACAACTTTCAGATTTTATTCATTTGAATTCACTCTCTTGTAGGTATGTAATTCAAGCTCTTGAGTTAAAAAATGTCGGAGCATCTTTATTGAAGCAGAAGCAAATTGATTTGGTTCTTTTGATAAAGTTTCTTTAGTATGAATGATGTTTCTTTGATTGAGTGAATTAAGATTTGCAAATGTTAACGTTATTTTAGTATGTTCATGACTCTGTCTCGTTTTTTTTCTTTCTTTTTTTTTTACTTTTATTTTTTATTTTTCTTGGCTCATGACTTGTAACCAGCAGGTATTGTTTTGTTTACATTTAGATTTCAAGTTCATGTAGCACCATGTTCATATTTTGAAATTTAAAGAAGTATGTGAAGTTGAACAATTTGTCAACATTAAGATGTAAAAAAAAATAGATTGCGTTAGTGGAAGGATCTTATCTTCAGTTTATGTTATTGGCTGCATATTTTCTTAAATTAACCATGTGAAGATTCAACTTCCTCTGCTTCAAAATGGTAATGTAGAAGTTATAATGGTGATACTACAACTTTCTCTTTAGCATAGTGTTAAATAAATTAATTACTTTAAGTGTTCTTTGTTATAATCAAGTTTAAAATGCATTTTTGTATGTCCATGTTTGTTTTGTTCCTTCTGATTCATTCGAATAGTTCTCAGCATGGTTTTTTTTTGTGCTCATATGGTCATTTAAGATTCATTATTTTGTTATAAAATTTTGTTAGTTTCTTTCTAGAATTTGAAAACGAAAGTCGGTCTTTTGAAGATGATATGGAGATAAACCCAAAGTTGGCACCTGTCTTTTGTTATTTTCACATAAATGCCAACTCCACCTTTCTGAATTGTAGTATGCTATAACAAAAGGCTCCAGTGATATACATGTAGCTAACCCATTTCTTTAGGCCTTTTGTACTTATCAATTTATACCACTCCATCCACAATAAAACATCAAAACTCATGGCCCTCATTTAATTAATTTTAAATCCTTAGAATTCGAGGCATGCCATTTAGCGAATTTTCTATGGCCCTCGCAAAGTTGAAAAATGTGTAGTTGTTTTAGGCGCGTAATTTGAAATTACCTTCCTAAACTCGGGTGTGCATTTCATGTGACCCAAATCCAAATCCCAACAACGTTAAATAAAATATGTTGTGGACCGCGGGTGCATTTATGTGACGTGGTTCAAGACATATTTTAAATGACGTTGCAATCTTCCTAAAAATGAATAAGAGCGGTTAATAAGTTAAAATTGAACCATAGACTAAAACATGTATTAAAATCAGATAATTGGTCAATTATAACAGTTGAGCGACCGTGCTAGAACCACGGAACCCGGGAATGCCTAACACCTTCTCCCAGGTTAACAGAATTCCTTACCCGGATTTCTGTGTTCGCGGACTGTAAAACAGAGTCAATCTTTTCCTCGATTCGGGATTTGAACCGGTGACTTGGGACACCATTAATTATCCCATGTGGCGACTCTGAATTTTTAATAATAAATGAATCCCGTTTCGATTGTCACTTTAAGTTGGAAAAAACTCCTTTATACCCTTTTCGGGGTGTAGGAAAAAAGGAGTTGTGACACCATCCACAGCAACTCAGCTCCAAGATATGCACGCAAGATGCAGAAGTGCAGTATGAGTAAAACCGACCCCATGTACTCAGCAAGTATCTAACTAACATTGGCGAGGTAATAGAATCAAGAATTATAAATGATACTCGCTAATCACTTGTACAATTCATAAATCTAACAAGTACATAACAATAATATGATCAAGTCGTGAATCACAGATAAAACCACCTTGGTTCACACAATAACTTAACGTACTCTGCGCAGTCAGCAGTCAAACATATAAAGAAGATATGCGAATAAATAAGGTAAACAACTAAGAAAATTTGTAAGTAAAGATGAAATGCAATAACCTAATATCAATTCATTGCGGCGCGCAACCCGATCAAAATAGAAATCATAATACGGCTCTAAGTCCTACAACAGAATCTCAATAACCGAACCAAAATACTGATCAACTTTCCTCATACCATATCAACCAGAAATGTGTCGGTTTCTCACAATACACATGCAAGCCATCAAGAAGAAACATAAGAGGGTGTCCCTAGGGATGGATCCATTCCACATGCTGCACGGATAACTCATGTGTTGCACGGACAATTCACGTACTAATAATATCAACTGCATGGACAACTCACGTGCTAATAATATCAACTACATGGACAACTCACGTGCTAATAATAACAATATCTTAGATCCGCACAGATAACTCACGTGCTCAATATCACAATTCGCCTAACATGGTCGTAGGCTCAATATCACAATCTACCCGGCGTAGTCACATGCTCAATATCACAATCTGCTCGGTGTGGTCACATGCTCAATATCACAATCTGCTCGGTGTGGTCACATGCTCAATATCACAATCTGCTCGGTGTGGTCACAGGCTCAATATCACAATCTGCCCAGCTTGGTCACAAACTAGTAGTCTAATCTATATCACATAGAAAGCAGATATACAAGAATACATGTATATGATCAAAGAACATCAAATTTCATACTCTTGGTCTGGTATAAGTGACATGCTAAGGTGTATGCATGTGCAAAGTGTGCTATCATAACTCAAATCGGCAATTACATCACAAATGTAACAATTATCAGGTTTAATAAGGAGATTAACCTCTATGTAACCTCAAATATGTCTGAAATAGCTCATAACGGGGGTACAAATACAAGAATCATTACAGCATGAAGCTTCACAATCAATCTAAGACATATCATAACCTAAACACTACCCCGAGCATGAAAAATATCCCGGTACACGCACATAGGCTCATTCCCACACATGTGTGCTGCCCATAGCACGTAGCTATTACAAATAACTCAGGCAACTAGTGCTTCAATAAGGTTTAAGTAAGATACTTACCTCAAGCAAGCCAAAACAATACTCTAGAAACACATCCCGTGCGAACCAACTTCCGAACGGCTCGAAACTGGCCAAAAGTAACTAAAAATACCAAATATTGCCATAGGAAACAAACCCAAACAATAAAGGTCGAATCTTTAATCAAATACTCAAAGTCAACCAAAACGTCAACTCAGGCACGTATCCTGGAACCCAACAAAATTCACAAATTCTGATAACTCATACGAATATGAGTCTAACTATACTAGTTTCACTCAAATCTTACTTTGAATCGATGTTCATATCTCAAATATTCACTTTAGAAAAGTTTTGACAACCTCCCCCCCGCACCAATATCTCTTTTAGACTCATTACCCAAATGCCAAAATCAAAGATGAAATCATGTAAAAATAATCAAATCCGAGTAAAAAAATACTTACCTCAATCCAAATCGTGAAAATATCCTCAAACATCGCCCAAAATCGAGCTCCCAAACTCAAAATGTGATAAAATGAGTCAACCATTGTATATATAAAATATGCCCAGGCATCTCCGCATATGCGGGCCAATCAGCCGCATCTATGGCATCGCATCTGCGACAAACAACTCACATTTGCGAGTTTCACTGAAGCCCCGATCAACCGCATCTGCGAACATAACCTCGCATCTGCGGACTCGCAGATGCGGAAAGACCTTCGCACCTGCGCACACACCAGACTCCGCAACATCACATAAGCAGATACCTTAGCGCATCTACGCTTCCTCTTATGTGATCAATCTCCTTATTTGCAGACTGTGCTCCTAGTCTACCTCTTCCTCTTCTACACACCAAATACCGCTGCGCACCTCCCTTCGTAGGTGTGATTGCACCGGGCTTGCCAATATTTAGCCAAACTCAACCACCTTCCGGGTGTTCTAAAACCCACTCAATCCCTCGAGACTATGTCCAAACATACCAACAAGTCTCAGAACATAACACGGACCTACTCGTGGCCTCAAATCCCATAAAATAACTTCGAAACCACGAATCACACCTCAATTCAAGCTTAATAAACTATTTCAAAATTTCAAATTCCAGCCTTACGCCGAACATGTCTAAGCAACTCAGAATCACCTCAGATTTTACACACAAGTTCCAAATGAAATAACAAACCTATTGCAACTCTCAGAACAACAATCTAAACCCGATAACATCAAAGTCAACTAACGGTCAAACCTATAAATTCTTCAATCCTTAAAATTGTCAACTTTCCCCAAATAGAGCCAAAACCTTCTAGATGTATCCAATTACAAATACGGGCATATGCCCAGGTCCAAAATCACCATTCGGACCTAACGGAACCATCAAAACTCTGATTTGAGGTCAAATTCACAAAAGTCAAACTTGGTCAACTTTCCAACTTAAAGCTTCCAAATTGAAAATCATTCTTCCAAGTCAATATCAAACAACTCAAAAACCGAAATCGACCATACACACAAGTCACAAATACATATGAAGCGACTCAAGACTTCAATCCATGGAATGAAATGCAAATGCTCAAAGCGACCGGTTGGATCGTTACATTCTCCCCTACTAAAACATATGTCCCTCCTCAAACATGCTAAGAGTAGCTACAAAGCCATCAAATCACGGTATAAACACATCATACACATTTCCATGGGTGATCCCATATCACCCCAAATCTATGTAAGCCCGTCAACACAACATAACTGAAGATCCTTCCTTCAATCTTAGTCCGTGAACCTTATAGCCCTGTCTCCAACATTCGAAATTCATTATAAAACCCAATTCTCACATTTATAAACTGTATAAGTCTGAAGAAGTTGTATAAATCCATAACCATATTCCAAGATATAATCACATGACATACCATATAACTCACATACTCATAGTAATACCCTCTAACCATAATAGCTATATATTACTAAACTCGGTACCGGTAACAAACCGGATACCAAATAAAACCTCATTCTAAACCTTTGTACACTACCAATGATGAAAGAAACACACAGAAACTCATAACCTCTCATCATATCAACAAGTCCTGGAGCTCTCTACCCGACAAGAACTATAGCAAAATTCTAAGCTGACTAGTGACGTTATTCTTCCAGACATGCCTTAATCAAATCTGATAGAACTCACTCCAGGTCCAATAACCTTATCTTATCCAGTACAAGCTGCTCGACCGACACACCACACCAGCTCCACCTCGAGCCACATACCGTGCAATCCGCGTACCAAATAAGCAATAACTCGAATGTACCCAATGATAATAAGAGAATCGTCCCGCAAGCTCAACAAATACCACCATAAAGTGCAATGCTATGAACCTATCATACAAAGGAGAAACCACACACAAGAAATAAGCACAAGGATCATATCCCAACATACCTCTGTCGCGATACATGGCCAATCCAAACACCGGTCCACATGGAATACCTCGAGCCATGATGCTCGCAATCAATAGCCATATGCTTATCAACAACAAACACGCAAAGTTTATGACCATAACCATGGAGAAACGGATAGCACAATATACCACAAATAGGAAGATCATAACCAAAGCGCCATCCACCATTCAACACCCCAAGAACCATCTTGCTCGAATTTTGCCACAAGGCCCAAGTAAAACCACATCATGTGTGTAAATAGTCAACAGTCTCATAACCCATCATAGTATAGGAGAGTAACATATGGAACATATCAATACACGAATAAGATCAACTCTAACCGATGACACACCCCCTCAACCATAGTTGTGTTGAGCAGACAAATCTGACCCGATGTAGAATACACATCCCCATTAGTCCTACCAATGGCCTCCAAATCAACTCCGATCATCCATGAATACGTAAATAACATTCTAAAAGTCCACAATAACCTATCCATAACACATACAATCAGCCGTTAACCTCTTAATATACATTCATCATCAACAACCAACGAACAATCTGCCTTTGAGAACCCTTCTAGTCCTCAAATCCCTAGAATACAAGAATCTCCATGTCCGCTCCCAACTCGACAACTCAAATGACTAACACCTCCCTCATACACATTCATCTCGTACCACATAGCAAAACATCAGCAATTGATCAACTAGGTGATTACCGTAATATTAGTCAAGCATGCGCAAGTCCAAACATAGTGCATCTTTAGAAATTCACACTTTTCTCAGGTAATATAAAATAGTGCCAACATTCTTCTAAACATCTGAAACCGTCCAATATGTCTAGAGCTCATGACCTCCCCTTCAAAACTGAACCATAAACTTGTACATGCAAATCTCAATCCCATACATCGCACCGCATCTATCATGTCATTATATGAAAACACAAAAATTCCACTGTCAACTCTGAATCACAAGAAAGATACACAATCCTTCAGCCAGAAACCTTCCACTTGACCATATCCAAGAGAAAAAAGGTTCATAACATACAACAAACTCCTCATACTTGTAGAAGACATCTATCTCAAGTCATGGTCGATATCATTGAGAACTCTTTTTAAACCCATTTGCGCATAATCAAGCCATCAAAACTGAATCCCTCTAACTCAACCAAGTCATATAGATCATCAAGCCCAAGAGTATTGCCACAATATGCCTACAAAGCCTCGCCACACCAGAAGAACCAAAAGAACCAATCATTTCTATTATCATGCCGACCCGAACCACTATCAAGCTGACCCATTTCTTTGAGTCCCTCTCGACTTGCCTTCAAGTTAACACTTCTCCTTGCCATACACTACGGTCCTTAACCTCAAGCTCACCACATTAGATCCTTGCATGAAACCACAACGTCCTAAGGCCCATAAGCCACTGTATTCCCTCTGCACCCAATAATGTTGCAATCGAGATACCCACTCTGAAGAGACCTTTTGTTAATTTGAAGCTCCATCCAATGCAATCTTAGATCTTATCCATATATAATCTCGGATAACCCTCAAATACCAGATATGAATCTTGAACTCATTAGAACCTTCTTGAAATTCATCCACTCTGCTCTAATCGCCAATGCACCGCCCAAATGAGCCAAGCGACTAGTGACCCACAAGCACCTACAGACCAATCGGCCGCATCTGCGGCGCCACATCTACGACAAATAGCTCGTATATGTGAGTTCCACTAAAGCCCCAACAATCGTATATACGAACACAACCTCGCATCTACGGACTCGCAGATGTGAAAAGATCTTCGCACCTACATATACACCCAACCTCTGCTAACATCGCATAAGCGGACACCCTAGCACAATTGCACTTCCTCTTATATGGTTAATCTCCGCATTTGCGGACTCTAATCCCAACCACCTCTTCCACTTTTGTGCACCAAATTCTGTAGATGCGCTATTGTAGGGCAATTGCACCACGCTTGCCAACCTTCAACCAAACTGAACCACTTTCTAGGTGGTCTGAAAACCACATGAGCCCCTTGGGGCTTCGTCCGACACATACCAACAAGTTCCAAAATATATAACGGACCTACTCGAGGCCTCAAATCCCACAAAATAACATCAAAATCACAAATCGTATCTCAATTGAATCTTAATGAACTATGTCCAATTTCATAATTCCAAACTTACGCCAAACATGTCTAAATAACTTAGAATCACCTCAAATTTTACACACAAGTTCTAAAGGACATATATAACCTATTCCAACTCCAAGAATAATAATTTGAACCCGATAATATCAAAGTCAACTCCCAGCCAAACCTATGAACTCTTCAAACCTTCAAATTGCCAACTTTCGCTAATAGAGCCAAAACCTTGTAGAATTATTCAAATTCAATTTTGGATATGCGCACAAGTCCAAAATAACCATCCATACCTAACATAACTATCAAAACGCTGATTCGAGTTTAAATACACAAAATCTAAACTTGGTCAACTTTCCAACTTAAAGGTTCCAAATTGAAAATCTTTCTTCAAAGTCAATGCCAAACAACTCAAAAACCAAAACTGATCATACACGCAAGTTATAGTACATCATATTGATTTACTCAAGACTTAACGCAAATACTCAATGTGACTGGTTGGGTCACTACAGTTATTTTGTGACTTGTGGGGATGGTTGGATTGAGTTTAGGAAGGTTTTAGATTGAATTGAAACATTTAGTTCTATGGGTGGAAGCTTAAGTTATACGAGTTGAACGAGGTTTGTCTTTTGTATGGACGACCCTGAAATGGTATTTTGATGGTTCCAATAGGTTCGTATGGTGATTTTGGACTTAGGCGTATGTTCGGATTTGGATTCGAAGGTTCCTAAGTTGTTTTGGCTTGAATTACAAACTTGAAGGTTTGGGAGGTTCATAGATTTTAACGAGAGTTGACTTTGATGTTTTCGGATTCAGATTTTATTTTCGAAAGTTAGAATAGGTTCTTTTCATCATTTATGACATGTGTGTAAAATTTGGGTTATTACGAGTTGCTTAGGCATGTTCGGCGTAAGTTTTGAACTTAAAATCTTGGATTAGCTCATTAAGCTTGAATTGGTGTGTGATTCATGGTTTTGATGTTATTTTGTGTAATTTGAGGCCTCGAGTAGGCCCGTGTTATGCTTTGGGATTGGTTGGTGTGATTGGATGGGGTCCCTGGGGCCTCAGATGGTTTCAGGCCACTTCACTCATGTTTGGAGTTGCTTATTTTCTGGTGTGCTGGTGTTCATCGCGATCGTGGATGTGGTTTCACGATTGTGAAGTGTGTTTTGTGGTTGGCACCTTTTTGTTCTTCACGTTCACATTGTGGTGGTCACGACGGTCACTGTAGCTAAAGTTTTGCGTTCGCGATGGTGGGTTATGATCACATAGGGTCTGTGTCAAGCAGGGAGGTCAGGAGGCTTAGTATTCATGTTTGTGGATGTGCATCGCGTTCACATAAGCTTAGGAGTGGGTGAAGCGCGATCATAGGCAGTTGGTCACGTTTGCGTAGGGTTTTCTAAGGCAACTTTTGGTTCTACTTTATGGTTGTGAAGTAGGTTCGCAATCGCGAAGGGTATCACTGGCAGATAATTAAGATTTCTATTTGAGGGTTTGAGTTATTTTAATAGATTTTGAGATTGGGAGCTCAGATTCGGGCGATTTTTGAGGGGATTTTCACGATTTAGATTGTGGTAAGCATTTTTTTACTCGGATTTGATTATTGTTCATGATTCTAGCCTTGATTTTAGTGTTTTTATTGGTGAATCTAAGTGAGGAAAATTAGGGATTTTGGCAAAACTTTTCTAAAAGGAAAAATAAGGACAATCCGATTCAAAGTCAGAATTGGATTAAACTTATATGGTTGAACTCGTATTCGAATGGATGTTTGGAATTTTTGACTTTGGTCGGGTTCTGGGAAGCAGTCTATCACGGTCCAAAATCCCAATCTATCGTGATGGAACCTAACACACTTGTTAGGCAAGCCATATATAACCATTATGAACCAGGATAACAGAAATGGCAGAATCAACATAAGTCTAAAACCTTAACATAGCATAATAATTCTAATACATAATAAAATCTCTTAGAACTAGTAAATACAGAGTCATGAGCTCTAATACGAAAATACAAGTCTGACATGACCAAATACAATATTGTTTGAAATAAAGACAACAATACAAAATAAAAAAGACGCCAAGACTACGGTCGAGAATGCAGTTCTACCTCATCTCTCAGTAATCAACTATGCTACAAGCCTCGGATATTGATGACTGGACCGACATCTGGATTTGCACAATTAAGTACAGAGAGTAGCATGAGCACAACCGACTCCATGTACTCATCAAATATCATAACTAACCTCGGCAAGGTAAAATAAGCAAGAATCTTAAATGAAACTTGCTATAATCTGTACAGTTTCATCAATTCAACAAGTACAGAACAATAATGTGATCAATTTATAAAGCACATAAAGAACCATCTGTTGTGCACAATTACTCGAGTTCTCTAGTTAGTCAATGATACACCATATAAAGATGATATGCAAATAGATCAGGTAATTAACTACGAAAATTGCAAGTAAAGATAAAATGCAAAATCCAAAGCAATCACTGGCCAGATTTTCCTCAATATTTCCCTATATGTACCAAACCACTGATTAATTTCCTCAAATCTACGTGTACACTATCAAGAAGGTACATATGAGGGTGACTCTAGGGGGATGGATCCATACCCACACGCACCACAACTAATTCAATGTGCTATCAGCCCGGCATGGTCACAGGCATAGCAACACAATTCCCTCGGCGTGGTCACATGCATAACAATACAATCCGCCCGGCATGGTCACATGCATCCAGTCCAAATCACATTACACAGAAGAAAATATACAAGAATACATGTATATGATGAATGAATATCAAATTTAATGCTCATGGACGGGTATAATGACATGCTAAAGTGCAGGCATGAGTAAAGTGTGCTATCATAGCTCAAATCAGTAATTTAATCATAGAAATAGCAATTATCAAATTCATTCAGGGAATTAGCCTCTATGTAACCTCAAACATAGATCAAATAGTTCACAACAAGGTTACAAATATGGAAAACATCACAACTTAATGCTTAACAGTCAATACAAGGCATATCATAGCCTAAGCACTGCCCCGAACATGGATAAATACCCCGATGCTCGCACATGGGCTCGTACCCCATACATATGCGCACCCACAGTACGCAGATATCAAAATAACTCAGGAAACTAGTGCCTAAATACTTACCTCAAGCAAGCCAAATCACTCATCTAACAAGCCCTTCTCATGTGTGTGAGCACGTGATTTTTGTCCTATATGAATTACTCCTATAATTTCAAAACAAATAATTTCTTTTCATTATTTGCATTTTTGTGGATTTGGTGGCATTTTCTGTTAATTTTTTGCATTTGTCTGTGCATTTTATTTATTTAATTAATGAAAAATTTAAAAATATGCTGCATTTGCATTTAGGTTTTAATTTTTGCCTTTTTGAATTAATTAATAATTTAGTGTTTTATAAAAATGGGAAAAATCACAAAATAGTTCATTTTTGCACTTTAATTTTAATTTTTCGAATTTTGTTAGTTTTCTTTAATTTGGAATTTAATCAATGGTGGTAATTATTATTTAGAATTAATTAATTCAATTTTATTAGATAATTTGATTAGGAATTAATTTAGGTTTTATTTTTTAATTTTAATTTAATTTAAAAGAAATTAAAAGGAAAATTGAAAAAAAAGAAGAGAAAACAAAGGTGTGGATCAGATTTTGGGCTGAGAATTATTTCAATTATCAGGCCCAAGTTGTTTCCCCCATACCCGTCCAAGCCATGTTCATACCCGACCCAAAGCCTTCATTCCCCAGGACCAAGGAAACGACGTAGTACAGGCGTGTAACTACGTCGTTTTGAGCTCAATAAACTTTAACAAATCTGGGCCCTCCAATTCGCTTCATCCAACGGTCCAAGGCACGTCTTACACTCCCTTAAAAATGTTCGAAATATTCAGAGACAACTCAGTCTCATCTCATCTCTCTCGTATCTCTCATCACTCATACACAACCCTAGCGCAGCCCTAAGACTTCCGCCATTTTCACAGGCGGTTGACCTCCCAAACACCACCAAAAATCAACCCTACACTCCCCATAACACTCCAAGTACCATGCCAGTATTAATTTCTACAAAATCTCCACGAATCATTCTCAATCTCGGATCTAGGGATGAAATACTCAGTCCGTTCTAGTCGTTAAACTCATCACACAAGGGCATGGGCTCATGTTCTCCCATTGTTGAAGATAATTTGGGCCCGAAACGAGTGTTAGTCGGTTGTTCTCACAAGAACAGTCGTTTAACACTCATTTTTGGTTTAAATCAGAAGAGCTTGGCCTGAGTCATCTGTCACCGGCTTTAGGTATTTCTATTTCCCTCGGGTCTTTTATCTGTCTATCCGTTCTTTTCTGTGCCTTCTTCTCCTTTTCTGTCAAAAATGAAGATTGCTAGCTTTCTTGTTTGTGCTTAACCACAGGGTTGTAAATTGCTAAATGTCGTTAAACAGCTTAGCATAAATCTAGTTTTGTTAGGCCTTTAAGTTCATGTAATTCCTCACTGAACCATCGTTGGTCCATCTGTTTAATTTTGTTACAACTCCGTGGTTTAGCTTGAGTTAGTCCTTTATGATTGTTTTGATTTTATTGGGTCGAATAGTTGCTATTTTCTTCTTCTTCCTCTAAATTTGGATATGTGTCGGGCCTTGGCTAACTTGGGGCCTGTATTGCACACAAACAGGCCTACTAGTTAAAGCCCAAAAGGTTGTGAGGGGTTTGGATTGGTCAGTTGTTTAACGGGTTCCAAGACTCAGCTAGGGGTAGAGGTAATTATTAGGTGCTTAAGGGGTAGTTCGGGGTTTTTAATTTAGGGAATCTTTTGATAACAGAAATAGAAGCTTCTAGGGAGGGGTTCTGGGATTTTTCAGACCTTTTGATGGGTTAACTTGGGTAGCAAGTCATAAATTCAGGGATCCCTAAGCTAAAACCAGAGTTTAAAAGGGGGTAGAAAGTGAATATATGATTATGAAGTTTGCCCTATGGCCTGGCCTATAAAGGCATATCATTCTTGCCTTTGAAGGCAAGAATCAAAAAGGGGAAAATCCAAAAGAGAAAAGGGCTGAAGTTTTCACTGTTCCATTGACCTTTTCTCCTTTCTTTTTGATTTCTGAAATTTTCAAATCTTGAAACACTATCTGATTCATCTGGGATCGAATATGAATTGATTTGGGGTTTGAAAGCTGGGTTTCGAGCTGCTGAAAGTTTTCTACTGTTTCATTGGCTAGCTGGTTCTGTTTGCTTAGGTTGTTTACTGAATCCTCATTTTTGTGCTTTCCTCTTATATCAGGTACACATTTCACACTTCACCCAATGTAAAATTGATTTGGAATTGAAAAATGGGAATCAGGAACTGTGAGCAATAGTCACAACAGTTGTGTTCATAGTTTAACTTCCTTGTTCTGCTTGTCTTCTTTTCATTTAGAGAGCTTTCCTTGTTGTCTTTTACCTCTGAATATGTAATTAAAATCAGAGATTCTGAACATTGTATTCTGTTTGGTAATTTGGATTGGTATCCACTTAGTCTGGCCTCTTAAATGTAGTCTTTGACGTTACTCATTCTGTTTTAAGTTCTGTTTTAAGGTATGAACTTGAAACTATGTAAATGTGTCTGATTCAGGATGCTTTTATGGGTTCTTAGATGTATATTTGATTTGTGGACATGTCTGCCTTCCCATAACGCAGATCTAGACCTGCTTCTTTGTTTTTCTTTGGTTTCAGGCTTAGCTCAGTTGTTTTTTTAGAATCTGAGTGTGAATCAACCTCCGGACGACCCCAATCTAGCCAAATTAACTTAATATAATTAATAAAAGTCATAGAAATCAAATCTAAAGGATAAAGCTAAGATCTTTAACCAAAATCAAAAAGTCAACCCCCGGGCTCGCATCTCGGAACCCAAATAAATTCACAAATTTCGAACACCCATTCGAATACGAGTTCAACCATGCCAATTTCATCCAATTCCGACTTCAAATCGACCTTCAAATCCACAATTTACACTTTAAGAAAGTTTTTACTAAATCCCCCATTTCTTCACTTTAATTCACCAATTAAATGAAAAAAACAAATACGAAATCATGAAATTATAATAAATCCAAGTCAAAAACACTTACCCCAATCCAAAGCGTGAAAATCCCTTTCAAAATCGCCCAAAACCGAGCTCTCTAACTCAAAATGTAATATAATGACCAAATCCTCGAAATAGAGTTTTAAAACATTTTGCCCAGGCATTACCTTTCGCGATCGCGAAAAACAAATTCCAAAGTTGCCAAAACCCACTATGCGAACACGATGTGTAGGTCGCGAACGCGATGACTAACAGTGCTACGCCTACGCAAATGCGTCCAGCCTTTCCCGAATGCAAAAACTTAAGGATTGAGGTCCCCCAGTCGACCTCCCTTCTACACGAACGTGGCTCCTTGCTCGCGATCGCGATGCACAGCCTCCACAAAGCTCTGCGAACGTGTCCATAGCTTCGTGAATGCAATGAAGAAAACCCATCTGCCACCAAATAGAACTATGCGATCGTGACTTCCCCGTCGCGATCGCAAAGAAGGAAACCAGATATCATCTGACAACAATCCAAAACTTAGAGAAATGCTTTGAAACACACCTGAGGCCCTCGAGACCCCATCTAAACACACGAACAAGTCCTAAAATACAATATGAACTTACCCGAATCCTCAAATCACATCAAACAACACCAAAACCACGTATCGCACCCCAATTCAAGCCGAAGGAAGCTAATGAACTTTCAACTTCTAAAACTCATGATGAACCATATCAAATCAACTCTGAATGACTTCAAATATTGCATGCGAGTCACAAATGACAACGAACCTATTCCAACTCTCAAAACCAAAATTTAAACCCGATATCAACAAAGTCAACTCTCGATCAAACCTCTCAACCTTCCAAACCTTCAACTTTCTAACTTTCACCAAAAAGCACCAAATGAACTCACGGACCTCTAGATAAACATTCAGACATACGCCTAAGTCCAAAATAACCATACAAAGCTATGAGAATCATTAAAACGCCATTCCGTAGCCATCCATACAAAAGTTAATCTTCGGTCAACTCTTTCAACTTAAGCCTTTAACCTTGGGACTAAGTGTTCCAACTCACTCCGAAATATCCCCAAAACCAATCCAACCACCCCGACAAGTCACATTGCCACAAATGAACATAGAAGAACTAATAAATAGGGTAATAGGGCTAAAATACACAAAACGACTGGCCGGGTCATCATATTCTCCCATTTCTTAAACAAACGTTTATCCTCGAATGAGTCTAGAATCATACTTGGAGTCTCAAATAGGTGTGGATATCTACTATGTATCTCCCGCTCGGTCTCCAAAGTAGCCACCTCGACCGGTTGACCTCTCTAATAAACCGTTGATGCTATATTCTTCAACCTCAATTTTCGAAGTTGCTGGTCCAAAATGGGCACCGTCTCAATATCATAAGTCAGATCCCCATCTAGTTGTACTATGCTGAAGTCCAAAATATGTGACGGATCACCACAATACTTTCGGAGCATGGAAATATGAAATAGTGGGTGGACTCATGATAGGCTAGGTGGCATTGCAAGTCTGTAAGACACCTCTCCCACTCTCTCAAGTACCTCAAAAGGACCAATAAACGAGGGCTCAATTTGCCCTTCTTCCCGAACCTCATCTAACCCTTCATGGGCAAAAATCTGAACAAAACCTTCTCACCCACCATATATGAGACATCACGAACCTTCCTATCAGCATAATTCTTCTTCCTGTACTGTGTTGTAAGAAGCCGTTCCCGAATCACCTTCACTTTCTCCAAGGCATTATTGACTAAATTAGTGCCCAACAACCTAGCCTCCCCAGGCTAAAACCAACCAACCGGAGAACGACATCTCCTTCCATATAAAGCCTCATAAGGAGCCATCTAGATACTCGACTGGAAGTTGTTGTTGTAGGCAAAATTTGCTAATGGAAGAAACTGATCCCATGAACCTCCAAAATCAATGACATAGGCATGTAAAATGTCCTCTAAGATCTGAATAGTGCACTCGGACTACCCGTCCATCTGGGGATGGATTGCTGTACTCAATTCAACTTGTGTGCCCAACTCTCGTTGCACTGCTCTCTAGAACTGCAATGTGCACTAAGTGCCTCAATCTAAGATAATTGACACAGACACACTATGAAGGCGAATAATCTCACAAATGTAAATCTGAGCCATCCACTCTGAAGAGTATGTGGTCATCACCAGAATAAAGTGTGCAAACTTAGTCAATCGGTCTACAATAACCTAGATTGCGTCATATTTCTTCTAGGTTTGTGGTAAGCCTACCACAAAATCCATAGTGATGCTCCCACTTTCACTCTGGTATCTCCAATCTCTGAATCAACCCTCCCGATTTCTAATGCTCATAATTCACCTATTGACAATTCAAGCACACAAGAAACAATATCTTTCTTCATTCTCCGCTATAAATAGTGTTGTTTCAAGTCACGGTACATCTTTGTGACAACTAGGTGAATGGAATAGCGCATGTTGTAAGCCTCCTCAAGAATCAAATCTCTCAACCCCTCAACATTTGGAACACAAATAAGGCCTTCAAGCCGTATAACACCATCATCACCAATCACAACCTCCTTAGCACCACCCCACTGCATTGTGTCCCTTAACACCATCAAGTGAGGATCATCAAACCGACGAGCCTTGATACGCTCCAACAATGATGATTGTGCCACAATGCAAGCAAGAACCCGTCTAGGCTCCGAAATATCTAATCTCACAAACTAATTTGCCAAAGCGTGAACATCCATGGCTAGTGGCCTCTCTACTACCGGTATATATGCCAAACTACCTTTACTCTTAGCCTTTCTACTCAATGTATCGGCCACAACATTGGTCTTCCCTGGTTGATATAATATGGTGATATCCTAGTCTTTCAGCAACTCTAACCATCTCAGTTGCTGCAAATTAAGGTCCTTCTGCTTGAACACATGCTGGAGACTCTAATGGTTTGCATAAACCTCACAAGGGATGCCGTATAGATAGTGCCTTCATATCTTCAATGCGTGAATAATGGATACCAACTCTAAATCATGCACATGGTAATTCTTCTCATGAACCTTCAATTGTCGAGATGCGTAGGCAATCATCCTACTACCATGCATCAATATCGTGCAAAGTCTTAATACGCGATGCATCACAATACACGGTGTAAGATCCCGAGTGAGGCAACACCAACACTGGAGCTGTAGTCAATATAGTCTTGAGCTTCTGAAACCTCACCTCACACTCGTCGAACTATCTGAAAGGAGCATCCTTCTGGGTTAATCTAGTCAAATGTGCATTAATGGATGAGAAACCCTCTAGAAAACGACGATAATAACCTACCAAACCCAAGAAGCTCTGAATCTTTATAGCTAAAGATGGTCTAGGACAACTTTGAACCGCCTCAATCTTCTTCGAATCCACCTTGATCCCCTCACTAGACACCATGTGGCCCAAGAATGCCACCGAATGAAGCCAGAACTTACACTTGGAGAATTTAGCATATAACTTCTTCTCTCTCAAAGTCGAGTACAATCCTCAGATGTTACTCATGATCCTCCTGGCTGTGTGAGTACACCAATATATCATTAATGAATACTATGCCAAAAGAATTAAGATATAGTTGGAACATATTGTTCATCAGGTGCATAAAGGCTGCCGGGGCATTGGTTAGCCCAAAAGACATCATAAGAAACTTATAGTGACCATAACGGGTCCTGAAAGCCGTCTTCAAAATATCTTAATCTTGGATCTTCAACTGATGATACCTCGAACTCAAATCAATCTTTGATAACACTCTAGATCCCTGAAGCTAATCAAATAAGTCATGAATGCGCGATAGTGGGTACTTGTTCATAATTGTAACTTTATTCAGTTGTCTCTAGTCAACACACATCCTCATAGTACCATCCTTCTTCTTCTTCTTCACAAATAGAACCAGTGCACCCCAAAGAGAGACGTTGGGCCTGATGAAGCCCTTATTAAGTAACTCTTGAAGTTGTTTCTTTAACTCCTTCAATTCTGCCTGGTGCTATGCGATACGGTGAAATAGAAATAGGCTGAGTGTCTGACGCATGATCAATAACAAAATCAATGGCCTTATCGGGTGGCATGCCCCGCAGGTCTACAGGAAACACATCTTGGAAGTCTCTCACTACTGAAACTGACTCAACGGTAGGAGCATCAACACTAACATCCCTTACGAAGGCTAAATATGCCAGAGATCCCTTCTTAACCATCCGTTGAGCCATTAAATATGAAATCACTCTACTAGGAACCTGATCCAGGGAACCTCTCCACTAAACCCTAGGCAACCAAAGCATCACCAATGTTACGGTCTTAGCGTGACAATCAAGACTATCGTGACATGGCGACAACCAGTCCGTGCCCAAAATCACGTAAAAATCAACCATGCTAAGACGTAAAAGATCAAATCTCATCTTATAAGCCCCAATAGTCACCACGACCGATATGCATGGTCAACACTAATAGAATCACCCACCAGCATAGATACATAAATATGCATAACTAAAGAATAACATGTCATATCCAAATAACGAGCAAAGTACGATGACACATATGAATAAGTGGAACCAGGGTCAAATAATACCGAAACATCACTGTGGCATACTAAAACAATACATGTGATCATGGAATCGGAAGCAACAACTTCTAACCGGGCTCGAAATGCATAACAATAGGCCTGACCACCACCTAATCGACCTTCCCCTCTAGGGCGACCTCAAACTGCCTGAGTCCTACCCCTAGCTGGCTATACAGGTGGTGGAGTTACTAGTGCTGACATCATAGGCTGAGATCTCTACTGTAAGACCCTACTCAATAGTCTAGGGCAATCCATCTTAAGATGATTCAAGTCTCCACACTCATAACAACCCCGCCTCGGAGGAACCTGATAACCTGAATTGCTGCTCGTAGAACCCGGACTAGATGGAGCACAGTAGGAACTCTATACCGGTAATACACTGAATGATGTCTGAGTTGCACGAGCACTATTTGAACCGTGGCTAACTAAAGTACCACGAGGAACATGACAAGATACCTGAGAGGGCTGGTATAGATGACGTTTATTATAGTACTACTGACCTCCAGATGAGGCACCGTTGAAACCACTTGAACCACGATGCCTCTTGGCCTCCCGCTCCTCATGCTCGATCTTGCGAACCTGCTCCAAGAGTCTAGCAATCTTGACTACCAGGTCAAACCTAGAATCTATCTCAGCCTCTCAAGTCAAACTATAACACAAACAATAGGTGCCATCATGACGGGTTGAGTTTGGGTCGTGACAAGCTGGTATCAGAGCCTAGGTTACATAGGTCTCACGAGTCATTAGCAGGTTTAGTAGAGTCTTGCGGATCGGTACGGAGACGTCTGTACTTATCTTTGAGAGGCTGTAGAACCTTTAGGAAAACTCTACATTCTTGAATTCTTATCGTGCGATATTGATTCAGCTTGAAATGTAACTCTTTGAATTCCTTCCACGCGTTCGTATGCGCGCATGAGCGCTCAGTATCAGCAGTGCATCGACGACTTATGATTTTTTGAATGAGGGGCGAGATATGATTTCTGTTGTTGATATTGGGCTAGTCTGGAGGACTTGAGGCTGGGCTTTGCCTATAGCTTGAGCACTGAGGTGTTGATTGTGTGAGCATGTGCTTTTAGATTTATATGTCCGGTAGTGTCCGTATTAGTAGAGTTTATGGCTAGATGGCTATGCGATGAGTATGATTTGATTACGAGATGCGATCAGATTATTCAAATGTGGCGAGAAGAGTTTGTTGGGGATGTAGCAAGGGCTATTGGGTGCTTGACGTCTGTCTTGAGTTGGCGTATGGCCTCGAGCTATGGGTGTGTTGAAGGACTTCTTGTGTAGTTTAGTTGTGGAGGGGAGTAGACCTTCATGTTGTGTTATGAGTTCATACTCAAGAAGATGAAGTGATTGCATAATGTTTATGACGGTGGAAGGGTATAAAGAGATGTTCGTTGGAGGCAAAGTAGGTGGGTTATCTCCTGTGGGGTGTTCTGAAGTTTGTGTGATCCTTACGTCGTTTGTTAGAAGTCCTCCTTTACCAGTGAAATATGTGTGTTGCAATTTGAGTTTGGATTGCTTATCAGAGTGGGCTTGACTGTTACGAGGGTGAATACGGGATTTGTAGATGATTTGAAGTACTAGATGGTTTATGTTGCAGGAGCTTAGAAAGGATTTAATTGAATCCCAGTATGGTATTATGGTAGTAATGGAGTGTGGGTATTGTGAATTATTGAGTGTTCTGATTTATGGCCTTGAGCCAAGAGGGGGAGTCTGTTATCGATGAGTTGATTGCACAATTATGTGTTGTATTGGCTTTAGCTGGGATATACTAGTGAACTAGTTATGACTGCAAACGTTGAGAGTGAGGATGACTCGAGTAATGGAATTTCTGGATATAGGTTGTATTCCGCTCTATGAGTATGTGGGAGTTATGGAATAAGTGAGTGGCTAGTGGTGAAGGATGTAGTGTGCATGGAGTTGAAGATTGCTCGGTTGCTTAGAAGTGTGGATTATTTCCTAGGGTGTTGGTGTGCAAATGGGCCACCGGTCATTCTATCTGTTTGATCAGTTTAATTGAGATTTGCATAGAGATGATGACTCTTGAGAATGGTTCTGATGAATTCAAGATTTACATGTAATAATTGGAGATCTTCAGGATGTGTAATTGGCTAGGAACTGAGGGTTACATTGGAGGGTGTCAAGACTTGTGACATTTCTATATCATTATGGATTCTACATATCAGTATCAGGAAGGTGAAGGTAATGACTTTAGATTTGCAGGAAGTCTCTTCAGGATAAGTATTTTTTGTGGTGCTTTTGGTGATATTTAAGAGAGCATTCAGCGTCTTATGAGCTTTAGAGCGGGTGTGGTTTTGTGCTAGGGTCTCGCATGGTGAGTTTTGATTGAGGATTTTGGTATTATGGCAAGAAGAAGAATCAATTTGAAGGTAATTCAAAAGGAACTCGGGGAAATAGGAAAGCTTAGTAGTAGGTTGGATCGTCATGGTAATGAGTAAGATCGGTTCCTTGGGTGCTTATGATGTGGTAAGGTTTTACGTGTGATTCGTGGAAATGTTCTTGGGTTTTGGCGACCTGCGTAGCTTAGTGAGTCAGAGGGATTCAGCCCTGACGGGTTGGTTAAATGCAAATGGATCTCTAAGAGTTCTTGATGGTCTCTACCATGGTTGAGATGTATATTTCCTACTAATGCATGCGGCATGTGGTGTATCGTAATTTTCTCCAGGATGAAATCAAATAGAAAGTTCTTAACTAATTAAGTATGCAGTTGCTTGTGACTCGCATTGGATTTTGAGATTTGTCGTATCTTTCATATGGTGGCATAATGGGTGCGACGTGTGGTGTAGTATTGAGATTTGCAGTTGCAAGGTCACAATGTGGTTTTGAAGGGAAGGTCCTAAATCCTTAGGTAATATGGACAGTTTCAGATGACTAGATAAATGATATTACTAATTGGTGTGGCTTGATTAGGGCATACATTTCAGGAAGGACAATGTATTTGAGTTGAGGATACTTCATTAGCATTGCGACACTCTCTTGTTTGATCGACTGTTGATATTAGAGTTTGCTTAGTGGCACAGAAGAATTATATGAGTATCCCTCGTGGAATGATCGAGTATTAGAGGTATGTTAGATATTCGTGCGGTGGAGTTGGGATCAGATATGGTGATTCGTGTGATCTATGGATTTGGGGACTACGAGTTCTCATAAACAAGTCATTTCATGGTTGTGGACTGTGAAGATGTGGGTAAATCTAGTCAGATGTTAGTATGTGCCATGATTTAGTCATTGTGAACTATTGGAGAGTTATTTATCTATTGTGGTTAACCAGGGTTGATTTGGGGTTCATTGGTAGGCCCAATATGGATGTGTGTTCTGCATCGAGTTGCATAAGTGGCCTCTGAACTGCTATTGTTAAGGGAGATGCCATTTGCTTGTTGATAAGCTTATTCGTGTTCCGAGATTTGTTTGTGAGTTACTCTTGTATGCTACGTGGGATTGTGACTCATTGATTTTATGCACAAATGACATGGTTCTATTTGGGCTTTATAGCGAAATTTGAGTGAGACGGGTATTTGGGTGTTGCACAATTGATTGTGCCTTGGATATGTTCTTTCGGGCTGGTATGGCATTGTGTCACTTGCTTCTCCGTGGTTACGATGATTCACTTTTGGTACTAGACATCAAATTGCGCGTGGTTGATAATTTTGAGCATGGTAACTTGAGGTGTCTCATGTGGACCAGTATTTGGATAGGGTCGCACATTGGAGCAAAGTTATGTAGAGGTATAATCCTTCAAGTTAGATTCGTGAGTTTCAGTTCTAAGGTATGTGATGGGTTCTTAGCATCGTGTTGTTGCAGTACTGGTGAGCTTGCGGTACAGCTCTCTCATTTGAGTCATTTTCCATGATTTGAGTACATTTGGATCGTCGCTTATTGGTGCTCGGATTGCACGGGTTGTGGATTTAGACTGTATTAACGTGTCATGTCATTAGAGTAGTCGTGTTGGATGAGATGAGGTCATTGGGATCTAGAATGAATACTATCGGAGTCGATTTTAGCATGTTGGAGGGATAATATCAAAATTCGGCTTAGAAATTTACGATAGTCCTTGCCAAAGGAGAGGGATCTCCATGACTGGTTAATCTGAGGATTGATTATGATTTCTGCATGTTTCTTTCATCATTGGCAGTACACGAAAGTGTTGGAATGAGGCTTTGTTTGATAAGAGGTTTATTACTGGTATTGGGTTGTTTGAGCAGCTGCTGTGATTAGAAGTAATCGTTACGAGTGTTTGAGTTATGTGGTATATCATGTGATTATATCTTGGGTTATGGATATGGTTTGATACAACTTGTTCGGACTTATACAGTGTATAAATGTGAGATTCTGATCTTATAGATAATTTTAGAAGTGGAAATTTGGTTCTAAGGTTTATGGGCTAGGTTGGATTGCAAAATTTTAGTTATGTTGTGCTATCAGACCTATATGGGATAGGGTGACATGGGATCACCCCCGGGTATGTGCATAGTGGGAATACATGGCGATTTGATGGCTTTTGGAACAACTCTAGACAGGTTCGAGGATGAACATATGTTTAAATGAGGGAGGATGTAACGACCCGACCGGTTGTTTTGAGCATTTGCACTTCGCTCGGTTGTTTAAGGACATGAGTAGCTCTACATGATGTATTGTGACTTATGTGAATCGTCGATTTGATTTTCAGGTTATTTGGAATTGATTTGGAGAAATAATATTCAACTAGGAGCCTTAAATATGAAAGATTTGACCAAGTTTTGACTATTAAGTAATTGATCTCGGATTTGGATTTTTATGGTTTGGTTAGCTCTGTTAGGTGATTTTGGACTTAGGAGCGTATCCGGAATGTAATTTGGAGGTCCGTAGTAGAATTAGACTCGAATTTGCGAAATTGGAAATTTGGTAATTTCTGGTCGGTAGTGGAAAATTTGATATCAAAGTCGTTGAATTTCGGAAGTTGCAGTAGGTTCGTAGGGTCATTTGTGACTTGTGTGCAAAATTTTAGAATAGTCAGACAAGGTTTGATTGGTTTCGGAGTCATTTGGGGAATTTAGGAGTTCGGAGTTCTCAGGCTTGAATCCAAGATTTGATTCGATGTTTGGTGTTGTTTTGAGTGATTCGTAGATTCGATTAAGTTTGAATGATGTTATGGGACGTGTTGGTGGGGTTGGTTGAGGTCTCGAGGGCCTCAAGTGTGTTTCAAGTAGTTATTAGATGGGTATAGTTGTTGAAAACAGTTGCTGGTGTTACTGATGTTGGTCTCTGCAGTTGGGAGTGCAGGCCGCGCCGAAATTTCGCGGTCAGTAGAGGAACTTCACGGGGGCGACAGTATTTCCACGGTCAGCGGTGAAGACTGGCGTGGACAGCGAAAGAAGGGATGCGACCATAGGATCTAGAGGCGTTCGAGGCCATGGTGAAAATTCCATGGACAGCGGAGCAGCAAGCGCGGTGGTGGTGGTTTTTGGCGGTCAGTGATATTTGAATCCGAGGGGTGCACTATAAATACGAGATTCGGGGTTTTATTTTTTATATTTTGACCTAGAAAGCTCGGGCTTTGGCGATTTTTCGAAGTTTTTTCAAGAAATTCATCGGGGTAAGTGATTCTAACTCGATTTAGGCCAATATACATGAATATATCATGGAATGCATCATTTGATTAGAGAATTGGGATGAAAATTGGGAAAAATTTGTGGAACTTCATAAAATAAACTTTTGAGATTTGAAAGCCAATTCAAAGTCGAAATTGAGTGAAACTAGTATGGTTAGTCTCGTAATCGAGTGAGTTGTCGGATTTTGAGATGTGGGCCCGGGGCCCATCTTTTGAGTTGACTTGTTGACTTTTAGCATTTTCTTATGGGATTGACCCTTTTAGCTCGTGTTGATTGTATCGAATTATTTATGGCTAGATTCGGAGCGTCCGGAGGTCGATTTGAGGGGCAAAGGCATCGCGAAGTAGGATTTTGGCTTAGTTGAGGTAAGTAACGCCTTCAAAATTGGTTATGTGGGTTCGAAACCCCGAACTATGTGCTATATGATTGTATTGAGGTGACGCACATGCCAAGTGACGAGCATGCACCGTGAGAATTGTGGCCTGGTTCATTCCATGGCATCGCTTAGTGACTCTTCCTTGCTGATATCCGTGTTTCTATCATATGACTAAGTGAATGTGCTGTAAATCATGCTAGATATCATGTTAGGACTTCACGCCGATACTGATAAGACCCGAGTGGTCGCTTCTTGCTATCATATCATTAGATTCATTGATGTTATGTACCCAGTCTTACTCATGCATATTATATCATGTCTCAGTCTCAGTTGTTATTATTTG
Organism: Nicotiana tabacum; assembly: GCF_000715075.1. Classification (NCBI taxonomy): domain Eukaryota; kingdom Viridiplantae; phylum Streptophyta; class Magnoliopsida; order Solanales; family Solanaceae; genus Nicotiana; species Nicotiana tabacum. The sequence continues at coordinate 129,972,463 of NC_134090.1, forward strand.
GCGTATCATATTATTGTTTCGGGCTAGTTTTCATGGCATTGTGAGCCCGTGAGTGAGGCTGGAGAGTAATGGCTGAGAGAGGCCGAGAGCCTGATTATAAGTGACATTTATGGGTCGGGCTGCACGCCGCAACAGATTATTGATTATGCCTTCATTGGCTTGTTATAGCGCTTGGGACGTAGGATCCCCTCCGGAGTCTGCAAACCCACAGTGAGCGCATATGATATTATTGAGGGATGGATTTCCGTGGACATGGATTTGTCCGAAGTATTGATATACGGAGATGGATTTCTCTACAGGGATGGATTTCCCTGGACATGGATTTGTCCGAAGTATTGATATACGGAGATGGATTTCTCCACAGGGATGGATTTTCTTAGACATGGATTTGTCCGAAGTATTGATATACGGAGATGAATTTCTCCACGGGGATGAATTTCCCTTTTTCCTCGGTACCGGGTTAGTTATAGTCAGTGATGAATATATTTCGGGATGGATTTCCCTGGGCTGAATGGCCATATGCGGTACCGAGTGGTTGAGTGTGTGTATATATATATACACCTGGAGATGGATTTCTCCTCAGGTTTGGATTAACCTTGTTCCTCGGTACCGGATAACTTGCAGTCAGCGTTGTATATGTTCCGGGATGGATTTCCCTGGGCCAGATGGCCATATGCAGTAACGAGTTGTTGAGCACTTGAGAGTGTGAGAACATGGTGCATTTCATACATTTTGTGCAATGGCATGTGAGCTAGCTGAGCTTTATATTTTACATTGTTCAGATCTGTACTTATTTCACTGTTGAGTTCTATTCCTAAAAGATTAGCATACCTACTTTACTGCACAGCTTATTTCTATTTTCTGTTGAGGTTACGTTCGTTACTACCTATCAGTCCAAAGGTTGGACTTGTTACTTACTGAGTTGAGGTACTCACGTTACCCCCTACACCTTGTGTGCAGATCCAGGTGCTTTCGGTCCCGGTAGCAGTCACTGATCGAGGTTGCAGGCTGGGAGATTGTTGAGGTATCTGCATGGCGTTCGTAGATCTTGACCCTCCTTCTTTATTCTAGTTGTGTTTCAGTTGTATTCAGCAAACATTGTAGTAGATTATGTTATTTCTCTAGACGCTCAAGTACTTCGTGACACCCTAGTTTTGGGCTGGTTGAATCGTGTTATGAATTTTGCTTATGTTATGAACAATTTATTTTCTTAAATGATAAAAGTACTCTTCTGCAAATGTTCTAAATGTTAGTGTTGTGGTTGGTTTTTCGTTGAGTTGAGGCTGGCCTAGTTCCTCAATCAGCGTCATCACGACGGGTTGAGTTTGGGTCGTGACATCATCTCTTAAATTTTCAATCTTCAACACCCAATTAATTGATTTTCTCGAAACTGAAATTTTGTTCTTTATTTTTTTCTAACCAACATTTTCCTCTTTGAATTGTGGTCATGCCAGGTTTGTTAGAAGGTAGTTGAGGAGGGGGCAGTAGGAGGAGAGACGAGAAAAGAAAGGGGGAGGGGATGGGAAGGGAATCAGACAGCAACAAAATGAAAGAGGGAAATAGGAAGAAAGAGGAGAAGGGAGGGCGTGGGTTGGGTGATTTTCACTTTTTTCACTTTTTTTCTTTTAATTTGATTTCTTTTCTAATTTTAATATTTTTTAATCAAAATTGTTATATTCACGCGTGTTTGTATCATGGTTTGCACGTATTTGAGCCACATCATTTAAGTCGTAGACACATAAGTATGGTCAATGGTCAAAGGTGTTTATCGTGCTCATTCCGTCAAGTACAAGTGTTCAAATGGGAGACTCATAAATTTATCTACCGGGCTAACAAATGGGTATAAATTTAAGTGGCCCGAAGACCATTTTGCCTTTTTTGATTGTTTAGATAGTGATGTATTATTTTCGAACAGTTGTACTTTTTTTTAATCTTATAGCAACTTATGACTTGTACCATAAGTTTCAGGGGTAGTATGGGTATTTTAGATATTTGATTTCTTATTTATCGCAAGATTTATTAGACTTGTTATTTCTTATAAATTACGATAATTATTTATCTGTTGTTGGTTTGCTCGACGAGGATTTTAGGTGTCATCACAGCTTGGGTGAGTTGGATTGTTACATTCGTTTAGCATCTTTCTTTTTCCGATCATCGTCATCTTGTTCTTCCTCCTTTTCATTTTTTTCTATTTTTACTTTTTCTTTTATCCTAGTCCTTTTACTTTTCCTTCTTCAATACTTTCTAAACACCAACAATGGAGTTTTGAGACTTTTCAAGCAAATTACTAAATTGGTATTTAAACAAAAAATTTAAGGACATATAATCAATACTCAAATTATTTAACAATATTTGAATTCCCACGTCAAATATTAAGCTAAAAGAACTATGGCGTTCTTGATGAAAGTCACTTACAACAGATGAATCACTTTGATTCATGTGGATAGAGGTGTTCAAACCGAACCAAAATTCGCACCAAAAAGTCAAACCAAATTGATATGTTTGATTTGATTTGGTTTGGTATTGAGTAAAAAGACCCGAACCAAATCGGTATATAAATATATAATTTTTATATATACTTTTAAGACTTTATATAGAATTTTCTCTAAAAAATATTGAGAAATATTTCAGATTCTCTAATGGGATGTAATATTTAATAGAACTATGATGTGCATTTATTTTTATCACTTTAAATAATGGATTGTATTACTTTTTTATCAAGTGTTATTGAAATGCGTCAACCATTTCTTTATTCTTCCATATTCATATGTCAAGATTTTTTATATTATTTTCAAATTTGAAATGGTATTTTGATAATTGAAATGGTACATCACAAAAAATTATCATAAGACGACTAAGAAAATAACTATCATGTGTTACTTGAAAAATTCTACTGTAAGAATATTTTAATAGATCATATGTTTGCTAATTTTTTCAATTTTTACTAAACATATATTCACTTATCAAAACTTGATTTATAACTTTAAGAAAATAAGATTGAAATAATATTCCTATAACAAAAAAAAAATTGAAAACTCGAAAATCCGACAAAAACCAAACTAATATAGTTGGTTTGATTTGATTTTGATAAAAACTGAACTAATCCGGTCCAAATACACACTACCTGTGGATTTTGCACAATTCGAGAAATCGAGTTAAGAATAAAATGTGTAGTACAAATTAGTAAAAAGATGTCGAATGAGTGAAAAGATAAAAATGTCAATTGCATTTGCAATAAATATAAAACAAAAGAAGTCATTTTTGCAACATACGCAAAAAAATATGTGGAGTTACTTTTTATTTATTATATGGATGATCCGATCCGTAAGAACTATAAATGGGAATTGTTTGATCGTTCTTTTCTCTGAGGAAGAGTCGAAATAAAATCAACTTGAATTTAGTAAAATACTAGATTTCTTATCTCATGTTTCATGAAAAAATACGTGGGCAAAAAAAATAAGATTATTATCCCATGGGCAAACACAAAAGAAATGGATTAAATAAAGGGATTTTTACATTCCTATACATTATTCGAAACCTTATTACCCTCCCTGCTCAAGTTTCAATTTAGTTACATGGTCATATATAATTTACCAGTTATATAAAAATAAGTTTTAAATGAGTATCTCTTTATATTAGGAATTGAATAAGGAATATCAGTTATTTCCTTATTCCTTTATACTTGTCCACTCTCTCTCTTCGTGTGTCTCTCTGCTTTTTCTAGTATACCCATCGTCTAGCTTTCTTTTCGGTAGTATGATCTTAATAAAAGAATATGATCTCTGGCAGTGGAACTTTCACACTTAATTGGTTATTATAAAATTTAGAGTTCATAGAATAAAGATTGCAATTCAAAAGTGCGGATTACAAACATTGAAATAAATTACTAAATTCAAGACAAAAATATTGTAGTAATTCATCAATGGATTTCTTGTTGTATAGAGTTTCCACCATTGACAACCATTAAAAAGCTTTGAAGTTTTGAAATTGAATTTGGATTTTCAAAAACCATTACTTGTTTGGATTGGGTGTAGTTGAAAATAATTAAAAATATTGTTTGGAGTTTATATCTCAATTTTGAGGGTGTTTTGGTGAAGATTAGACTTGATTTTGGCTAAATTTCAGATTGAAACTCGAAGAAGAAGAAGAAGAAGACATACAATAAACTTACAAAATTATAACGACCCTGCCGGTCGTTTTGAGAATTAATGCACCGATCCCCTAGTAACTGCTTTTTCCGTGTTTATTTCTGTTATTATGATTTGCCGGGATGATTCATCTTGAGTTTCGGAGTGTTTTGGGACACTTAGTCCCTAAATGAGAGCTTAAGTCTTAGAATTTGGACCTTAGTCAGAGCAGTGTGAAGATGGCTCCGGAATGAAATTCTGTCAATTCCGTTGGGTGATTTCGAGCTTAGGGGCGTATCTAGATTGTGTTTTGGATATCCGTAGCTTATTTAGGCTTGCAATGGCGAAAGTTGAATTTTTGGAATTTCGGGCCGATAGTGAAATTTTGATAACGGGGTCGAAATCCAATTCTAGAAGTTGGAGTAGGTCCTTAGTATTGAATATGACTTGTGTGAAAAATTTGGGGTCAATCGAACATGGTTTGATTGGTTTCGGTATCGGTTGTAGAATTTTGGAAATTTAAGTTCATTATGTTTGGATTGGAGGGTGATTTGTGGTTTTAGCATTGTTTAATGTGTTTTGAAGGGTCGACTAAGTTCGTATGATATTTTAGGATTGGTTGGTATGTTGGTTGAAGTCCCGGGGGTCTCGGGTGAGTTTCAGATGCTTAACGGATTTGAATTTGGACTTAGGCAAATTTCTGATGTGCTGAACCTGTTGTTTTCGCACCTGTGGATGTTGGACCGCAGGTGCGGCGCTGCAGAAGCAGCTTGGTAATCGCAGAAGCGGAAGAGGGCCAAGGCATCAGGGACCGCAGATGCGTCTGGAGAACTGCAGATGCGCAACCGCAAATGCGGCCCAAGACTGAGATGCGGCCCCGCCCGAATAAGTTGTTTTCGCACCTGCAATGCTTTTTACGCAGGTGCGGGACCGTAGGTGTGTCCCTATGACCACAAATACGGTAATCACTGGGCAGAAATATAAAATTTTGAGGGTTTGAAATTCATACATCAAATTTGATTTTTAGCTCGGGAGAAGGAGATTTTGTGAGGATTTTGAAGAGAAAACTAGTGGGTAACAATTCCTAACCCTATTTCGTTTATATTTCATCAATCTATTGTTGTTTTACTCATCTAATCAAGGAATTTGAGTGGAAAAGTGGGAAATTGGGGGAAAAGTTCCCCAATCGAGTTTTTGAGTTTTGATATGGTTTTTGGTGTCGGAATTGAATACTTTTTAGACGAGTGATCTCGTGAGTGAATAGGTGTTCTAAACTGGTAACTTTTACCTAATTTCGAGATGTGGGCCCGGGGAGGATTTTTGGGCATTTTCCTATTTTCTCATCTTAGCTTTAAATTCATTAGCTAAACTAGTTGCTTGTAGTTTTATTTATGTTATGTAATTGATTTGATTAGATTTGGTCCACTCGGAGTTAGATACTCGTGGCAAGAGCATGATATCGGATTGATTTAAGCTTGGTTCGAGGTAAGTGGCTTGTCTAACCTTGTATGGGGGAACTCCCATTAGGATTTTGGTACTGTTGTTATATGAATGTCGTGTACGTGAGGTGACGAGTGTGTATATGTGCTAATTGTTGAAAAACCCTGTTTTCATTAAGCAAATATCTATGTTTTCCTTTAAATTGAGCAATACTAGTATATGGAGCCTCCTGTTTAACTTAGGAAAGCATGCTTACGTGACTTAACTGTCTTACCTGCTTTAATTGCTTACTTGGATTCTGTGTAGCATGTTTAGGGTAGAAATTACCTGTTTATTTGATGCAAACTTTAATAGAACTGTAGATTTCCTTCTTGAGACTGTTGTGTATATTGATTTGGTTGTGTATTTACTTTGGGACTATGGAACGGTATTCCGGGAGATCCCCTGCACATTTATATTTGGGACTACGGGACGGTATTCCGGGAGAGTCCCCTGTACTGAATATTTACTTTGGGACTACGGAACAGTATTCCAGGAGACCCCTTGCACATTTACGATTTGGACTACGGGACGGTATCCTGGGAGCTCCTCTGTACATTTACGTTTGGGACTACGGGACATTATCCTGGGAGATTCCCTGTTGCTATCTCTGTGTACTGAGTTATTTCTTTTTGTGATTTCATATTTATTGACTGTTAGTATATTAATTATACTGTCACTTTTCATACTGTTTTACCTTGTTATATATATAACCAGTAGGGCCCTGACCTGATCTCGTCACTACTCGACCGACGTTAGGCTTGGCACTTACTGGGTACCACTGTGGTGTACTCATGCCCTTTTCTGCACATATTTTTCGTGTGCAGATCCAGGTTCTTCTGCTCAGCCATACTATCCGTGAGGCGATCCAGATACTTCGAGGTATATCTCCTTCGTCCGCACACCTAGAAGTCCCTCTCTATTCTCCCTTCAGTTATACACTTCTTGTATTTTACTTTGTTTAGACTTCTGGAGTTAGAACACTATGTATTTTCTTTAGCTTGTGATTCATGAGATTTCGGGTTTTGGGAGTACTATGTTCAGTCGAGAGTGTTATTATTGTATATGCCGAGCGGCATTTTAAACTCTTTTATCACACTTTCCTGTTAGTTGGCTAGTTTTGTATCTTCAATTCATTTTTCCGTAAATTGTTAGGCTTACCTAGTCGATGAGACTAGGTGCCATTATGAGAAGACATGACATACAATATACTTAAGAAATTATAGTAAAGTTATAGTAAAATTGTAGGTAAATTGTATTCTGTTGTAGTTATATATATATATTTTTTTTGAATATTGTATGAAAGTTGAAAAATAGTTGTATATGTATTAATCGTTGTATAAAATTTGTATTTAAGTTAGTTGTATTACGTATGAATCGTTGTATAAAATATTTATTTAAGTTATCAATACTATCCTTTTATATAAAGTTATTGATATGTATTAAAATTGTATTAAGAGAATAAGTTTTGATTGGAATTTTAGAGAGGAAGAAGCACACACCACACATAAAATATATACAAATCAGATACAAAATATACAAAAGACATATTGTATAAAATTTATATAATAATTGTATTTAAGTTGTATGATATTGTAGTTATATTTAACTGGGTTAAAATAATGTATGAACGTTGTAGATAAACTGTAGATTAGTTGTAAATAAGTGTATACTGTATAGTTAGTTGTAATTCAATATTACAAAATTAAATGCAATGTGACTAATTCAATATTACATTTCAAGTCGCAATTGGCTATAATTTCATTGAGAGTAAAATTTGATTATGTAATTTGACCAAATAACTTGTGACTATAATTGTCAAAAATATCGATAAGTTCAAAATGTCTCTGTGCCAATTCTCAGTACTTGTACTGAGTATTGCCATTTGTCTAAGTAATAAGGAGCCTTATTTTCAAGTTGGTTACATGATAGACCTGGAGGCTTGTAACGATCCGGTCGGTCGTTTTGAGTAAATTTGGTATGTTTAGACTCGTGAGTGGATGGGCTTCAGGGTTTTGTGACTTTTGTCGGATTTCGAGACGTGGCCTCGGGGACGAGTTCGGCCGATTTCGAATTTTTGGCTCTAATTCGGTAGTTTTCTTGTGGAATTGATCCCTTTAGCCTATATTAATTATATTGTACTACTTGTGGCTAGATTCGGGACATTCGGAGGCCGACTCGTGAGGCAAAGGCAATTTGGAGTAGCATTTTTCTCGGATTGAGGTAAGTAATAGTTTTTAATCTGGTCCTGAGGGTATGAAACCCTGGATGTTGTGCTATGTGATTATTTTGGAGGTGACACACATGCTAGGTGATAGGCGTGTGGGCGTGCATCGTGGGAATTATGACTCTGTCTGTCCCATGAAACAATAAATTGGAATAACTTGTTATTAGCTATATGTTTCTCTTAGTGTTATAGAAATTGGACTGAAATCCATGTTAGAAATCATGCTTAGGCTATATGAAGTAACTTTTGAGACTTGCAGAGGTCGTGTACTTGCTCAATTAACTGCTATTTGATGTCTTGTACTCAGTCATGATTTTTTTGCGTATCATACCTCCTCTCTTCTTGTTCCTTGTTGATACATGTTATTATCTCTGTTTGGGCTGATTTATATGATTTTTGAGAACCTGAGATACTAGAGAGGTTGATGACTGAGTGAGGCCGAGGGTCTGAGGGTGAGGTATTGATACTGTAGCATGTAAGTTGTCCATACGGATCATGATATGATACTGTAGCACGTGAGTTGTCCATGCGGATCTTGATATGATATTATAGCACGTGAGTTGCCCGTGCAACACGTGACTTGTCCATGCGAATTATAGCGCTTGGGTTGTAAGAGTTCCTCCGGAGTTTGTACACCCTCATGGAGCGCATGTACCTATTGAGCATAAGTACTGAGAGCTGAGAGCTGAGAGCCAAGTGATTGAACTGTTAAGATGAGTTAAGTGATTGTTGCCCTGAGAGGCTATACTTGTTTTCATTTGTTGTTGTACTTAGTTGATATCAGTCATTGTTGTGAACTTCCTGGAACATTTTATATCCGGTCTACCTGAACTTGAAACTGTATAAAATTGACTTGACTTAAACTGCCGGATTTGAAAGTATGTCTATTCATTACTGAAATTACTGAAATGAACTGTACTTGTATAGCTCGTCACTGCTTCTCAGTTCCTTATTTGTTTTTGTTACTTACTGAGTTGGTTCTACTCACGCTACACCCTGCACTTAAATGTGCAGATCCAGGCGTGTCAGGTCACGGAGGACGTTGAGCTCGTGCGTGGTCGAATACCGGAGATTTACGAGGTAGCTGCCGGTGTTCGCAGTCCTTGTTCTCCTTCTTTGCTATCTTTCTTTCCTGTATTCACATTTAGACATAGACTCTAGTAGACACTATTTTCTTATACTGGTTTTCTAGATGTCATGACTTAGTGGCACCCCGATGTCAGGCTATTTTCCGCACTTATGTTTTGGGTTTACCCTATTTTTATGAAAAACTCCGGTTATTTTGAATGTCTTAATTCATTTCTGTTAAATGTTGAAAGTGTTTTGAAAATGTTGGCTTGCCTAGTATCACGATAGGCGCCTTGACAACAGGTTAGGTTTTAGGTCTTGACAAGTTAGTATCAGAGTCTAGGTTACATAGGTCTCACGAGTCATGAGCAGATTTAGTAGAGTCTTGTGGATCGATACTAAGACATCTGTACTTATCTTCGAGAGGCTGCCGAACTCTTAGGAAACTTTGCATTCTTCAATTCTTATCATGTGGATCTGTTGATTGTGGTAACTAAACCTCTGTTATTTTATTCTCTCACAAATGGTGAGCACACATGCTAATGGACAGGACGGACAGCCACCAGTACAACCAGTCGGGGCTGCAAGAGGCCGAGGCCGCGGTAGAGGCTGTGGTAGGGGCCGAGGTGCAGCTTGCGCAGCAGCTAGGGTAGCACTTGCAGATCCACCAGTTGCCCCAGTTCAGGATCAAGTCCCAGTTGTGGATGCGCCAGCGGGACCAGCTCATGCACCAGTTGTGCCCATTGTTATTTGAGGCCTTCAAGAGGCCTTGGCTTAGATTTTGATCGTGTGCACCATTCTTGCTCAGGCGGTCTTTGTTCCGGCCTTAACAACCACTTATCAGGCCTGGGGAAGTCCTGCCACCCGCACAGTAGAGCAGGTGGTACAGGGACTCCAGACATCGGGGGCACCACCAGCCCAGCTGGTTGCAACTGCTTAGGACTATGTGGTTCCTTGTCATGCCTGATGATGAGCAGCGTATATTAGAGAGGTTTGGGAGGCTCCAACCTCCGTCTTTCAGCAGTGCAGAGGAAGAGGATGCCCAAGGTTTCTTGGACAAGTGTTAGAGGATCCTTCGTACAACAGGTATTCAAGACACTAGTGGGGTCTCGTTCACTACCTTTCAGTTCACTGGAGCTGCCTTCACTTGGTGGGAGGATTATAAGAGGCGTAGGTCGGTTGGTGCAGTGCCACTTACATGGCAGGAGTTCTCCATTATCTTCTTGGAGAAGTATGTGTTGCAGTCTCATAGAGAAAAGCTGCACAGACAGTTCGAGCAGTTGCATCAGGATGATATGACTGTGATGCAGTACGAGATGAGGTTTTCTAAGTTGGCCCATCATACGGTTTGGCTAGTTCCCACTGATAGGGAGATGATCAAGAGGTTCGTTGATGGCCTCACATTTCAGATGCGGGTGCTTATGACTAGAGAGAGGGTGTCTGGTGCTACTTTTGAGGAGGTTGTTGACATTGCTCGGGAGATAGAGTCGGTTCGCCTCTAGGAGCGAGTTGAGAGGGAGGCCAAGCATCCTTATGGATCAGGTAGTTTTGGTGGTGTTCCTTCTGAAGGACATTTCCACCACGGCAAGGGTCGTCCCTATAGGCGTACTCAAATAACTCGGCTAGTTCATAGTGGTGCGTCAGTCAGCCACAATTCTCACATTGTTGGCTCAGGCGAGTCTTCATTCAGTGCACTACCAGTGCAAAGTTCATGCCTCATCTGCTCAGGTTTCTACGGGTAGTTCCTTGGGGTATTAAGAGCCGTAGTTCCGTTAGAGAAGGGGTTGTTTCGAGTGCGGGGATCTTGGTTATATTAAAAGAGATTGCCCTAGGTTGTTAAGTAGGACTCCACATTAGAGCTCTCGGCCGATGGCACCAGCACCAGCAGCTATATCACCCGCTTAGCCAGCTCGGGGTGGGGCGCAGTCAGCTAGAGGTCGCCTTAGAGGGGGAGTCCAATCAAGTGGCGGTCAGGCCCGTTTCTATGCACTCCCTGCCAGACCAGATACCATTGCTTCAGACACAGTGATCACATGTATTATCTCAGTATGTCATCGAGATGCTTCTGTATTATTTGACCCCGGTTCCACCTATTCATATGTATCGTCATATTTTGCTCATTATTTGGACATGCCTCGTGAGTCTCTAGTTTCACTTGTTCGTGTATCTATGCCGGTGGGCAATACTATTATTGTGGACCGTGTGTATCAATCGGTCGAGTGACATTTTTTGGGATTAGAGACTAGAGTGGATCTGTTGCTGCTTAGTATGGTTATCTCCATGGCATGCTATTCTGGATTGTCACGCTAAGACTGTGACATTAGCGATGCCGGGTTTGCCAGGGATTGAGTGGCGAGGTTCTTTAGACTAAGTTCCCATTAGAGTAATTTCATACTTGAAGGCCCAACGAATGGTCGGGAAGGGTTGCATTTCTTATTTGGACTTTGTGAAGGATGTTAGTGTAGAGACCCCAACTATTGATTCTGTTTCGATAGTGCGAGATTTTTCGAATGTGTTTCCTGCAGACTTGTCGGGCATGCCATCAGATATCGATATTGACTTCGGTATTGATTTGGTGTCGGGTACTCAGCCCATTTTATTCCACCGTATCGTATGGCACCAAGGGAGTTGAAAGAATTGAAGGAGCAACTTCAAGAACTCATTGATAAGGGCTTTATTCGGCCTAGTGTGTCACCTTGGGGTGCACCAGTTCTATTTGTGAAGAAGAAGGATGGTAATATGAGAACGTGCATTGATTACAGGTAGTTGAACAAAGTCACAATCAAGAACAAGTATCTTTTGCCTCGTATTGATGACTATTTGACCAGCTTCAGGGAGCGAGGGTGTTCTCCAAGATCGATCTGAGGTCTGGGTATCACCAACTAAAGATTATGGACTCGGATATTCTTAAGATAACTTTCAAGATTCGTTATGGTCATTATGAGTTCCTCGTGATGTCTTTTGGGCTGACCAATTCCCCAGCAACATTCATGCATTTGATGAATAGCGTGTTTCGGCCTTATCTCGACTCGTTCGTTATTGTGTTCATTGATGATATCCTGGTGTACTCTCGTAGCCAGGAGGAGCACGCCCAACATTTGAGGGTTGTATTGCAGCGGTTGAGGGAGGAGAAACTTTATGCCAAGTTATCCAAGTGTGAGTTTTGGCTTAGTTTAGTGGCGTTCTTGGGGCATGTGGTGTCTAGCGAGGGTATTTAGGTAGATCCGAAGATGATAGAGGCGGTTCAGAGTTGGCCCGGATCGTCCTCAGCTATGGAGATTCGGAGCTTCCTTGGTTTGGTTGGTTATTACTGTCGGTTCGTGTAGGGTTTCTTGTTTATTGCATCGCCCTTGACCAAATTGACCCAAATGGGCGCTCCTTTCAGGTGGTTGGATGAGTGTAAGGAGAGCTTTCAGAAGCTCAAGACTGCCTTGACCATAGCTCCAGTTCTAGTGTTACCATCAACTTCTGGTTCTTATACAGTATATTGTGATGCTTCTAGGATCGGTATTGGGTGTGTTTTGATATAGGAGGGTAGAGTGATTGTTTATGCTTCCCGCCAGTTGAAGCCCCATAAGAAGAACTACTATGTTCATGATTTGGAGTTGGCTGCCATTGTCTATGCGTTGAAGATTTGGAGGCACTATCTCTATGATGTGTCTTGTAAAGTGTTTACTAATCATCGTATCCTCCAGCACTTGTTCAAATAGAAGGATCTCAATTTGAGGCAACGGATATGGTTGGAGCTGCTAAAGGACTATGATATTACTATTCTGTGTCACCTAGGAAAGACCAATATGGTGGCCGATGCCTTGAGTAGGAAGGCGGTGACTATGGGCAGTCTTGTATTTATTCCTATTGGGGAGAGACCTCTTGCAGTTAATGTTCAGGCTTTGGCCAACCAGTTTGTGAGATTGGATGTTTCGGAGACCAGTAGAGTTCTAGCTTGTGTGGTTTCTCAGTCTTCTTTATTTGATCGCATTAGAGAGCGCCAATGATGACCCTCATTTGCTTGTTCTCAAGGATAGAGTTCAACACGGTGATGCCAGAGATGTGACTATTGGTGATGATGGGGTATTGAGGATGCAGGGACGGATATGTGTGCCCAATGTAGATGGGCTACGGGAGTTGATTCTTGAGGAGGCCAGCAGCTTGCGGTATTCCATCCATCCGGGTGCCGCAAAGATGTACCAAGACCTGAGGCAATACTACTGGTGGAGGAGAATGAAGAAGGATATAGTTGGGTTTGTGGATCGGTGTCTCAACTATCAGCAGGTAAAATATGAGCATCAGAGACCGAGTGGATTGCTTCAGAAGATAGAGATTCTAGAGTAGAAGTGGGAGCGAATTACCATGGATTTCGTAGTTAGGCTCCCATGAACTTCGAGGAAGTTCGATGCTATTTGGGTGATTGTGGATCGTCTCCCGGACCTATTGATCAAGGAGCTCGAGAATGGCTGACCAAGTCTGTGCACTTCATTCCTGTGAGTACTACTTATTCTTCAGGTCGGTTGGTTGAGATTTACATCAGAGAGATTGTTTGCCTGCACGGTGTGCCAATTTTCATCATTTCAGATAGGGGCACGCAATTTACATCGTAGTTTTGGAGAGCCGTGCAACGAGAGTTGGGCACTCAGGTTGAGTTGAGCATAGCATTTAACCCTCAGACGGACGGATAGTCCGAGCACACTATTCAGATATTGGAGGACATGTTACGTGCTTATGTCATTGATTTTGGTGGTTCATGGGACCAGTTTTTGTCGCTCGCGGAATTTGCTTACAACAATAGTTATCAGTCGAGTATTTAGATGGCTCCATATGAGGCTTTATATGGGAGACAGTGTAGATCTCCGGTGGGTTAGTTTGAGCCGGGTGAGGCTAGGCTATTGGGCACTGACTTGGTTCAGGATGCTTAGAACAAGGTTAAATTGATTCAGGAGCGCTTCGCACGACGCAATCAAGACAAAAAAGTTATGCCGACAGGAAGGTTTGTGATGTGTCTTACATGGTTGGGGAGAAGGTTCTGCTGAAGGTTTCATCGATGAAGGGTGTTATGAGGTTCGGAAAGAAGGGCAAGTAGAGCCCTCGGTTCATTGGGCCTTTTGAGGTACTTCTGAGGATTGGGGAGGTGGCTTACAAGCTTGCCTTGCCACCTAGCTTGTCGAATGTGCATCCAGTATTTCATGTTTCTATGCTCCGGAAGTATATCGGTGATCCATCTCATGTTTTGAATTTCGGCACGGTTTAGTTGGATGGTGACTTGACTTATGATGTGGAGCCGGTGGCTATTTTGGGGCGGCAGGTCCGAAAGTTGAGGTCAAAGGATATAGCTTCAATGAAAGTGCAGTGGAGAGGTCGGCCCGTGGAGGAGGCTACTTGGGAGACCGAGCGGGAGATGCGAAGCAGATAGCCCCACCTATTTGAGACTCCGGGTATATTTCTAGACCCATTCGGGGACGAACGTTTGTTTAAGAGGGGGAGGATGTAATGACCAGACCGGTCGTTCCGAGAGTTATAGCATCGTTCCCCCATTTTCTGCTTCTTTTGTGTTCTACAAATCAGATACAAAATATACAAAAGACATATTGTATAAATTTTATATAATAATTGTATTTAATTTGTATGATATTATAGTTGTATTTAACTGGGTAGAAATAATGTATGAAAGTTGTAAATAAATTATAGATTAGTTGTAAATAAGTGTATACTGTATAGTTAGTTGTAATTCAATATTACAAAATTAAATGCAATGTGACTAATTCAATGTTACATTTCAAGTTGCAATTGACTATAATTTCATTGAGGGTAAAATTTGATTATGTAATTTGACCAAATAACTTGTGACTATAATTGTCAAAAATATCGATAAGTTCAAAATGTCTCTGTGCCAATTCTCAGTACTAGTACTGAGTATTGCCATTTGTCTAAGTAATAAGGAGCCCTATTTTTAAGTTGGTTACATGATAGACCTGGAGACTTGTAATGACCCGGTCGGTCATTTCGAGAGTTATAGCCCTGTTTCCTCATTTTTTGCTTTTTGTGTTCTACAGTTGTATTATGACTTATCGGATTAGTTGGTTTGGGTCCGGAGTGATTTCAGAATGAATTGAGACACTAAGTCTCTTATTTGAAAGCTTAAGTTGGAAAAGTTGACCGGATGTTGACTTATGTATAAACGACCTCGGATTTGAATTTTGATGGTTCGTTAGCTCAGTTAGGTGATTTTGGACTTAGGAGCGCGTCCGGATTGTGTTTTGGAGGTCCGTAGCAGAATTAAGCTTGAAATGCCGAAAGTTGGAATTTTGAAAAGTTTGAGAGGGAGTGGACTTTTTGATATCGGGGTTAGATTGGATTTCCGGAAGTTGGAGTAGGTTTGTGGTGTCATTTATGACTTGTGTTCCAAATTTGAGGTCAATCGGACGTAATTTGATATGTTTTGACGTCGTTTGTAGAATTTGAAAATTTCGAAGTTCATTAGGCTTGAATCCGTGAGTAATTTGTATTTTTGATATTATTTGAGGTGATTTGAGGATTTGACTAAGTTCGTATTGTCACACCTCCTTTTTCTACCCCGAAGAAGATATAAGGGAGTTTTTTCAATTAAAGTGACAATAACCGAAACGAGGTTATTTATTCAAATTCAGAGTCGCCACTTGGAATAATTTATGGTGTCCCAAGTCACCGGTTAAAAATCCCGAATCGAGAAAAATTGACTCTGTTTTAAAGTCTGCGAAACCAGAAGACCGGATAAGGAATTCTGTTAACCTGGGAGAAGGTGTTAGGCATTCTCGAGTTCCGTGATTTTAGCACGGTCGCTTTAATCATACTTGGCTTAATTAATTTGTTTAATTACATATTTTAGAACCTACGTGCATTTTTACCCTTTTGCCGCTTTTAACTACGTGATTATTCATGATTATGGAATTATCTTGAAACGAGTCACGCGTACGTGTACTCTTTTTGTTTGGCGTGTCAAGAATCATGTAACGCGTACGTGTACACAATTAATCATGCTTTTGTTAATTAAGATTGTTGCGTCCAAAGTTGCGCGAACGCATACCTTGGTTTTAATTTAAGAAATCGTGGCTATGTCACGCGAACGTGTACATAATCACTATAATAAATCCAAAACGTGCCTAAAGCACTCTAACGGTGTTCATTATTCTTCCTAGAATTTGAGATTATTAATGCCAAATTTACGAACAAGATATTATTGGGGAGCAGATAGGATGGCTAACATGATCTATTACTTGGCCAGATTCCTTATGGTCCAAGGCCTACCTTATGGTCCATTCTTATTCCTTGCCAAGAAAGAAACAACTCCAATTTTTCCATCTACCCGATTAAAAGCATTTATTCAAGAACCCAAGACTACATGCATCACAATCGTAATAAAAACTAATTATAACAATTCAAAGGAAAACTACGACATGCTACTCAAACAACGTAGAATCACAAATCAATCAACATGCATACCAAGCTATCATAACACAATGAAATAAGAATTAAAATTGAGAATTGGACCTTTTATTAACGAACAAAGCTGAAAATTGCAAATCAATCGGGCTACACAAAGCAACAATCCTCGGACCGAAACACCGAAATTACAAACCGGAACCTCGAATCGACACCGTTCCAACTCCTAACACCCGATCGATTCTAAAGCTGCACACAAACTCCGCCACGTGCAGCTCCACCGAGTTGAACACACTCACCTCCACGCTTTGTATTCTCCATACGCCCGAGGAATATTACCACCAAAACATCCTTACTTTTTAAATCAATTGTCTGTATTTATCTTGAAATTCGAAACTAATAGAGTAATTCCATGAAGGGAGTTCCAGTGGAGTACTTGTAGTTATAAAGTAAGAGATACAAATTAAAGGTGTAATGTAAATGTAATCACGGAAAAAGAAAGAGAACCCAATTTTGTTAATAACCTACAAACGGAAAAAAGACAAATAAAGATTCATGTCCACAGCTTTTCGTTACCCAATATTTTGTTCTTTGAATTGATACAAATTGAGAAGACGATAGCTTTGAAATCGGAAAAAACTAGAAATTTGAGGTTGAAATGAAGAAATTCAAGACCTTTGCTACTGACCGCAGCTTCAATTATTGTTATTGCTCTCTTTTTTACTGTAGGAATTTTTTTTTCTTAGCTAGGTCTAGGTCTAGGAATTGAAATTTTAGGGTAGGATTTCTATAATGAGGTATTTTATATGGAGCTGGGAAGGGATGATGGTCATTAGATTAGAAGAAAAATAGATGTCTAGGATTAAATCTTGCACTTAAGTGGGCTAATGAGTTGGGAAGAATGGGCTAAGGGTAATTGGGTTGGACCATGTCTTTTGGGTTTGAATTTAGGCTATAAAAAAGATCAAATAATATAATGTATCTATAAAAATATAAAAATCACTCTAAATTAAAATAAACTAATATAAAACTAAATACTACGTGTGAAACTAATTTTTTTTGTATTTTCAAATGTTATAATACTATAAATATAAATACACTAATTGACTTTAACCTAAATATGAAGAATATTTTTTTTTGTAATTTTTTACTTTTTGTGATAAAATAAAGTAAAAATAAAAGAGTCAAAACTAGCTAAAATATCGATATTAGACCTAAACTAAATATTATATTCTAAAATATGTAAAATCTTGGGGAGGATCAAAAATCACATGTCTACACGTATGATATTTTGAGACTTGTTGGTATGTTTGGTTAAGGTCCTGAGGGCCTCGGGTGAGTTTTGGGTGGTTAACGGATTATTTTTGGACTTTGG
This sequence comes from Nicotiana tabacum, assembly GCF_000715075.1. Taxonomy (NCBI): domain Eukaryota; kingdom Viridiplantae; phylum Streptophyta; class Magnoliopsida; order Solanales; family Solanaceae; genus Nicotiana; species Nicotiana tabacum. Next base: position 129,990,155 of record NC_134090.1, read on the forward strand.
TTGATGGCTGATATCTGCTGGTGTGATTATTCTGGTTTCCTTCATCTATCAAAATCGAGGTCATGATCGAGTCCATGAGGGAGGGCAGAAACGAGAGGGCAGAATTGAGGGCAGCCTGGACAGAAGCTTTAAGTTATAAAATAAGGGGACTTCATTCCATTTTCCATTTTTGACGAATTGTAGCTTGGGGAGAGGAAATTCTTGAGAGATTTTTCAAGGAAAAACATTGGGGTAAGTGATTCTTACTTGGTTTTGGCTAAATCCCATGATTATGTCTTTAATTTCATGATCTAATTTGTGATTTTGGGTGAAAAATTGGGGAAAAAGAGGAAGTGTTCTTGAGATGAATTTTTGAGGTTTTGAATGGTATTTTGTTATCGGATTTGAGTAAATTTGATATGGTTAGACTCGTGAGTGAATGAGCTGGCTTTTATGACTTTTGTCGGATTTCGAGACGTGGGCTCGGGGACCGAGTGCGGGCCTATTTTGGATTTTTGGCTCTAATTCAGTAGTTTTCTTGTGGAATTGATCTTTTAGCCTATATTAACTGTATTGTACTACTTGTGGCTAGATCCGGGACGTTCGGAGGCCGACTCGTGAGGCAAAGGCATTTTGGAGTAGCATTTTGCTCGGATTGAGGTAAGTAACAGTTTTAAATCTAGTCCTGAGGGTATGAAACCCCGGATGTTGTGCTATGTGATTATTTTGGAGGTGATGCACATGCTAGGTGATGGGCGTGTGGACGTGCACCGTGGAAATTGTGACTCGGTTCGTCCCGCAGAATCGTAAATTGGAATAACTTGCTATTAGCTATATGTTTCTCTCAGTGTTATAGAAATTGGACTGAAATCCATATTAGAAATAATGCTTAGGCCATATGAAGTCATTGTTGGGACCCGCAGAGGTCGTGTACTTGCTGAATTAACTGTTATTTGTTGTCTTGTACTCAGTCATGATTTTCATACGTATCATACCTCCATCTCTTCTTGTTCCTTGTTCATATATGTTATTATCTCTGTTTGGGCTGATTTATATGATTTTTGAGAACCTGAGAGACTAGGGAGGTTGATGACTGAGTGAGGCCGAGGGCCTAAGGATGAGGTATTGATATTGTAGCCCGTAAGTTGTTCGTGCGGATCCTGATATGATATTGTAGCATGTGAGTTGTCTGTGCGGATCTTGATAGTGATATTATAGCACGTGAGTTGTCCGTGCAGATTATAGAGCTTGGACTGTAGGAGCTCTCCGGAGTTTGTACACTCCCAGTGAGCGCAGGTACTTATTGAGCATGAGTACTGAGGGCTGAGAGCCAAGTGATTGAGCTGTTGAGATAAGTTGAGTGACTGTTGCCCTGAGAGGCTATACTTATTTTCATTTGTTGTTGTACTTAGTTGATATTTGTCATTGTTGTGAACTTCCTAGAAGATTTTATATTCGGTCTACTTGAACTTGAAACTGTATAAAACTGACTTGACTTAAACTACCGAATTTGGAAGCATGTTTATTCTTTACTGAAATTACTTAAATGAACTGTACTTGTATAGCTCGTCACTACTTCTCAGTTCCTTATTTGTTTCTATTACTTACTGAGTTGGTTGTACTCACGCTACACCCTACACTTAAATGTGCAGATCCAGGTGTGTCCTGTCACGAAGGATATTGAGCTCGTTCGTGGTCGAATACCAGAGATTTACGAGGTAGTTGCCGGCGTTCACAGTCCTTGTTCTCCTTCTTTGATATCTTTCTTTCCTGTATTGACATTTAGACATAGACTCTGGTAGACATTGTTTTCTAAGACTGGTTGTTTAGATGCTTATGACTTAGTGACACTTCGATGTCGGGCTATTTTTCGCACTTATATTTTGGGTTTACCCCGTTTTATGAAAAACTCCGGTTATTTTGAATGTCTTAATTCATTTCTGTTAAATATTGAGAGTGTTTTGAAAATGGTAGCTTTCCTAGTACCACGATAGGCGCCATCACGACGAGTTAGGTTTTGGGTCGTGGCAAGGCTTTCGGTGCTTATGATGTAGTTTTGATTTCCTCCACGTTACGAAAAGTCAGTGGCGTAAGCAGGATTTTTCATAAGCGGTGTTACAATTTGAAGAAATGAACAAATAAATAACTTATTGTAGTTGTAAGCGGTGTCATTTTCTATATTTATCCCTAATATTTTTATTTTTCTTATACATAACTTGTAAAAGAATTCGGCGAAGCGGTGTCACGACATAAGGCAAGGTGTATACGCCCCTGCTAAAAGTAATGCATATTTAAGGAAATCAATGTGCTAAGCTGATAGCATAATAGATAAATATTATTCGTTGAAAGACATTTGCTAAAGAAGAATTTCGTGATGCTTAATTGTGTGAATATTAGAGTTAAATGCCTAGAGGTGTTGTTATGTCAAATATCACTAGTTTCTCAGATTATACATGGGGAGGCAACTAGATTTTATCATCATACAACTATTTTTCAACTTTCATACAACATTCAAATAAAAAAAAAATATATAACTACAACACAATACAATTTACCTATAATTTTACTACAACTTTACTACAATTTCGTAAGTATATTGTATGTTATGTCTTCTTCTTACTACAACTGTACTACAATTTCGTAAATATATTGTATGTCATGTCTTCTTCTTCTTCTTCTTTTTCTTCGAGTTTCAATCTGAAATTCAGCCAGAACCAAGTCTAATCTTCACCAAGCACTCTCAAAATTGAGATATAAATTCCAAACGATATTTTCAATTGTTTGCAATAACACACAATCCAAACAAATAATGATTTTGAAAACCCAAATTCGAATTCAAAGCTTTATGATAGATTAGTGTTCGAATATTTAATTCCTACGACTTGGAGGTTACTTCAATTGGTTGATTGGCAGAAGACAATTTTTAGGCTTACCTTATTGAGAGAGAAAAATGGTGAGAGAGAAAGATGAAGAAAGAAAGAGATGCGACAGTGAGGAAAGAGGAGAGGAGAGGAAAAAGGAAAATGATGTAACTAAATCCCCTAATTCAAGACACTAACAATGGATTGAATATAATTTGTAAGTAATTTTTGTTTAGGGTGGGTAATATACAAAACTAGGAAAATTTTGGTAAATAAGTTTCAAATATTATATAGGAAGGAAAAATTCCCTTAAATAAATCAGGGAAAAGAAAAGATCTTTGCAGACTTGCTAATACACTGCAAAAATTATAAATTTGTGTCCATAAATAGTTTGACTTCCGGTTAATAATTGTTTCATGGGATAAGGGATCATTGCTCCTTCTAAACTCAATTTCATTGTTGTCTTAAGTAGAGGGAAAATCGAAATCGAAGAAGAAAACAAGGACTCTGGGCCGTTTGTTTAAAAAGGGTTACATCTTTTTTTTCTTATAAACTCTTTTATCAACTAAACACTATTTGGAAGACTGTTTTTGCTCTTGAAATTTTTCAAGGACACCCAGTAGTGGCAATTGCCAATTGATACAAAACTTAAAAGGGTATACATAGCAGAACTTATTTTTATATGGGGTGTGTTTGGTACGAAGAAAAATGTTTTTCTTGGAAAATATTTTACTTGAAAATGTTTTTGTTGTTAAATATTTTCTTTAAAAATATTTTCCTGAAAAATGAGTGGTTTTATTTTCCCATATTTGGTGCTGAGTGAAAACTTTTTCCAAAAATTATTTTCTAGTTTTTAATTAGTGAGTAGAGGTTACTTAAAATATATAGTTTAAGTAAATAGGGGTGGGAAGGAGGGAGGGGGTGGGGGTGGTAGGTGTGGGTGGGTAGAGAGTGGGGAGTTAGGGTGGTTGGGGCAGTGGATGTGGGAATAGGGTGGGGAAGATTGAAAAAGAGTGTTAGAAAATACTTTCATCCTCTTGGTAGGAAAAATATTTTTGTCCAATTGGAGGAAAATGAGTCCGTAAGAAAATTATTTTTCAAAATATTTAAGCCCACTAAACATAAAAAAAATAAAAAACATTTTCCAGAAAATACTTTCCATCATACCACACACCCATGAATTCATCTGAAAGTCAAGCATGAAACTTGGAACAATTAACATGAAAGTTTCTATCTTCAATCGCGATAATTCCTTTGTGTTCCCTTTCGAGGATAGAAAAAAAAAAAGAATTCAGGATTACGAAACCGATTACTGAAAAAACAAACACTATTGCAGAAATCAGCACAAGTGGAGCACAGAGGTAATTACATGTAAATTTTTATGATATTATTTGATAAAATGATAACTAACCTACTATCACTTCTTAATAATGTCAATATATATATAATTTAAATCCAAGGAAGAAGAAATTTCCAACTCCAAGTATGAGTGTTAAGACATATAGTTGTGTTCCAAAGGTGAGAAGAAAATAAAGACAATTGCTGGACTACTTTGGCAACGGGAATTTGCAGGAAAGTTACATTATGGAAAGACAATTATGATAAATACTATGCATCTAGCATGCTTTTAATTAATCCATATATGCGCCACAACATACTGATCAAAGCTGTGGCACTGCAGAGAATACACAGATGAAAGAAAAGGGCAAACAGTCCAAATGACCATCAAATTGTAATAAAAATCTCATATCATCCCAAAAATTTCCAGGAGGTTATTCCAAAAGTCCAAATAACTGGACAAAATGCTATCTTTTTCTGCCAAAAGACAACCATCTATGCTAAAACTACAGATGAACAATAAAGCTTAGACCATCATCACATTCGAAGGCAGAGATCATTTAACTTCTGTCACAGATACTTGGTATTATAAGATGTTGGAAGTGTTCGCTTCATCTGCCCCTAATTTTCACTTGCAGAATCCATTGAACCTTACCCTCTGGCAAAGGAATGGACCTCGGCATCCGCAGTGGTATTTCAAACTCACCCATCACATGCAAAGGCGTATCCAGAACCAAATGTTCCGGTTCAATATGAACAGAGAGCTGTCTCACCACCTGATAAAGCAGAAAGAAATTTGGAAGCATGAAACTAGTATTACGTTTTTGAGTATTATCAATATAAGTGTAACAGAAAATCAAAATAATGGGGCTTTTTCCAACAAATCAAGTATCTTCAATTGTGCATTTCTATATTGTCGATCAAATGATGGAATCAAAAGATAATGGACATACGGCTCCCCCTCCCAACTAAGCGCTCTGCATAGCTGAGGGGTACACATTATGAGGAGACATCTCAAAAAAGGAAAAATTGTTTGAGAAAGGAGGAGACATGTCAATCATATATCACAATCTCCTATATGTCATTTTCAAGATCAGTCTCAGATATAGTATGTGCAGAAACCGACAGTAATATTGGCCGAGTTGTTATCATTAAGTTATTAATGCAAGTCAGGTCTCACATGGTCATAATAGGAGGTAGATTTCATCCCCAGTAGATACTGCTTTCATTGTGGAGAAAATTTGTCCTTATTTTCCTCAATGGAAAGCGCCCATGCCAATACCAAATGTCCAAACCATAAAACTCCTACCACAGATGTGTTACATCTTAACATTCTCCTTAAATTTCACAACCCCTCAAACCAGCTCTTCATGACACTACACTTTGTGGTAATCACCAGGGGCGTGCGTAGAACTTTCAGTAAGCGGTGTCACAATTAATTGATGGCCGATAACCCAAAGGAGTTCAGGGAGATGACGAGATTGAGAAGCTGAGTACACTAATAGCAAGCTAGCACAAATAAATATTGCAAATTCATGAAGTAATTATTCTGAATTGAGCGTTTACAAGGTGAAAAATAAAATTATTATTGTCATTTTACTTTGGTTTGTACTCCTTATTTTATAGGGGAGGTCAGAGGTTCGAAACCCCAGCCCTTCTTTTTTAGAGAGGCAAGCTCAGAAAAACAAAAGGTCACGTATGCAGGAATCGAACCCTGGACCTATACTAACTTAACCAAAGGCTTAACCATTGAGCTAACACCTAAATGTTTGTCAAGTGGTGTCACTTTAGATAATATGTACAAATTTACTGTTCGCATGTCATTTACAGCAACAGTTTTAATCAAAATTTCCGACAAAGCGGTGTCACGTGACACCGCTTCAATGCACGTACATCCGCCTCTGGTAATCACTAATTGGATATGGGTTTATTAATTGGAAGTGCAAATCAAAATAAAGATTTGGATTGCGAATTGGAAGTAAAAATAACATCCAAATACTTTTGGACGTTTGACATTGTAGATAGGTCCCACAAAATAATTTCTATCCAATGTAAAGTTTGCAATGACCGAAATTGGCATTCCCAATTATCAAAAAGAAAAGAAAAAAGGAACACTGATGTTCTCCAAAAGATAGCATGTCAAGGATACATCATACAACTAAAAAGATAACAAACCACTACGGATCCAACCCTAGGAACTCCTACTTCCAAGTAAAACTCTTCAAGAGCTTAAATGCACCATGTCTGAAGAATATTTTACAAGAGACTTCCTTACGTATCCTCAAGTTGCCTATCTTTTGGTTTTTCGACAACCAAGAGAATCCCCGACAGTTTGTGGTGCACGGTTCGAAACTCGGTAGATAATGGGCATATGTCCCTCTATCTTTCTCCACTTAAATACCAGATTTTTAATTGTGGCAAGACTCAAACCCATGATGTTCACCTAATCCATACATCACAACTTGAGCTGTTACCGCTAAACCAAAGCCCTGGGTGCTCCTCAATTTGCCTATCTTGAAGTTAGAGTAATTAAATAAAATGTTAATATTGTTATACTAAGTCACCATCTTTTTGATTCTCAAATTCGCACATCTTGAAGGTTTTCCCTTTTCTTCCTTTTTCTTAAATGTAGCGGTAAAAAGTATTATCGCTCATTAAAATAATTGGCTTATCTGGTTTCTCTCTATTTTCTTTTCTTCCCCACAAGTAGTCACCAATAATGCACCGAGATGTATGACGTCATATCCATATCTTGACATGTCGTACACTTCTCACCAAAGGCATGTTTGTCTACATTTGATTAAAACCCGTAAGTTCTGCTACAGACATTCTCCATTTACTTCTAACTTTCTTCTAACACGATTATGAAGAATATGGACTACACCAGAAATCTTCCACAATACAATGTATGATCATTTCGTCACCCATTTTATTGATTGATTTAGAGATTTCCAAGCTTAATTGTAGGAGTAGATTGATTCTAGAATATTTTCCTTCATTATAATTAATTGCAATTAATGAGTAATTTATTGTCTTTCCTAATTTAGTCTTAGGAGTCATTGTATAAGTACTTAATCTCATGGGATGTAAAAATACACACAGAAATACAAGAAGTCTTCTTCTTCTTGAAGAGCATGCTCTATGGGGAAATGGCCGTGGAGATTCGGGGTAGAAGCGCATGCTCTATGGAGGGAGGTCATAGTAGAAAAGTACGATTCCACGGGAGGGGGTTGGAGGACCAAGGCAATCACAAGACCATATGGAGGAGCATCATGAAGAATTGAGAATCCTTCAGTGGCAACATCTCTTACAGGGTGGGTGATGCAAGGAGAATCAGCTTTTGGAATCATAGGTGGTGTGGAGAGGATACTCTGAGGGTCTCTTTCCCCCACGTCTTCAGAGTTTCAAACCAGAAGGAATTGATGGTCCAACAGATTCGTAAGGAGCATGTAGGGGGGTAGTACGGGACCTCTCATTTAGAAGGAACATGCAAGATTGGGAGATTGCGGAGCTCCAAGATTTATTGACACTGCTATATGGGCAAGACAGGCCTCAGCCATCATGTGATTCTTGGAGATGGGGTTTGCGTGGCGATGGTCTGTTCACCGTAAAGTCCTTTTACCAGAGTATATTGGTGAGAGAGGAGGCCTCTTTTCCATACTCCTCGATCTGGATTCCTAAGGCGCCTACGAAGGTGTGCTTTTTTGCATGGCTAGCGGCGAGGGGAGTGATTTTGACTGCTGAGAATCTGCGAAAGAGGGGAATTACTCTTGTTAGTTGGTACTATATGTGTAAAAGCTCGGGGGAAGAAGTTGATCATCTTTTGTTGCATTGCCCTGTGTCCTCGGCTTTGTGGAGGGCGATCATGAACCTTTTTGGTGTTCAATGGGTGATGCCAAGCACTGTAAAAGAAATGCTATATAGCTGGGCCGGGTTCCGTAGAAGAAGAAAGAAAAAGGCATGGAAGTTCGCCCCGTTAGCTCTCATGTGGATAGTTTGGGGGGAGAGAAATAGGAGAGCTTTTGAGGGGATTGAGTCTCCATTTTCACATCTTAAGAATAGTCTTTTGCCTTTGATCGCTTTTTGGTGCACTCATATAGCCCCTATTTGTATGGAAGATTGGGCGTCTTTTGTAGGGAATCATGTTCTGATGTAAATTCTCTACTTTTTGGTATACTTCTTGTATACGGTTCTCTCCCTTTTGATTAATACAATTTACCCTATCAAAAAAAATGAATTCTCACGTGCTTGGCCAATTGAAAAAAATGACGCCCGCACGTGAGGGGGCGTGTTGAAGAGGCAATTAAATAACTAAAAGTATGCTCTCTCTAACAGCTTAAGCTTTTAGATGAAATGGTCACACACTCCAACACATAGATTGTGAGAACTTCAAGTATTCATTAAACACCATGTACTAGAGTAGTCTTCAAGCACTCGGTCATAAGGACGGACACTGGGCTATTTTCTCAATGGAAAATATCAGAAGTGGACATCAAATTACGAAACTAAACCCCTAACAGAGTAATCACAGAAAAGATTTCGAAAGAAAAGAAAGTTGGAAGTGATTTCTATATCTAGTCTTTCCACAAACAGTTTAGAGCAAGAAGATGAAGCAAATAACTAGTGATCTAGATGTACAGTTAAGATAGTAAGGCTTTCAGTTTAGCAAATAACATATCCCACCAGCAAGCCAATACACATACAGAAAACAAGGTAGCAGCTGTAAGAAATTCCTAGTTACAGGGATAGGCTTTCCTTAAGTAACTTTCACTTGGCACCACACATAAAACAGAAAAAGGTCCAAACCGAGATTGCTGGAACTAAAGTCAGTTTGCAAGAGTGAAGAAAAAACATTAAGTGTAGTTTCCCAAACGAAAAATTTAGACTATTTCCTTCATATTTTATTAGTTTTATGAACCTCCATACCAAAAAGATTAGTTCTAATACATACCCATGTTTTGGATCACTAAATTATGAATAACTAAATTACTTCTTTACACATCCTTCTTTTTCATTAGAGAAGGAAAACCTTTAAAGCACATTGCCTTAAGAAAAAGGCAAATGCAAATGCCTCATGCCAAAATTTTACAACTCAGATTTGCTACACCTGACTGTCTTCAGCCAATTAGCCATTGAGTAACAGTGTTCCTTTTAAAACATTAACGTGGAGCCAGGTCAATAATAAAGGAATTAACAAACCTAGAGAGACCAGCTGATTCAAGCAAAGGAAACAACGAGAAACTCTTAAGTATGGCTTCCAGCAAGCAACTATACTCATAAGTCATAATAAACATATAAACCATAACTGTAGACTATCTTGGATCCAAAATTCTGTCACTAAGGAACATTAGAAAGAGAATAAACTATTTTATCCCAAAAGCAACTGTGATGCAAATCATAATGGGCTACTGCACTTCTGCACAATAATTGTATAGTGTCTGTTCAGATAGCATCCTATACAAGATCCTAAAAGGTACTCCAAAGGTCCATCTTAGGGTTTTCTGCAGAAAAGGAGCACTGAGCTCAAAGGACTTCAAAACGAGTAAGGATTTGTTGCAAATAGAAATACGAACTGGCAAAGAAGGAAGAGAGTAGTGGACATATATGGTGCTGATACACATAGTCAGGTAAAATAGTACAGGTAATGAAGGGCACCTTAATGTCCTACAATTATTGGGAAAGAGAAAAATGATTGGCCAAGTGAACAAACTGAACGGTGATGGAATTTGAGTCTCAAGGCTCGGACTGGAAAAATATAAAAAGGGGAAGGAAGAAGAGATAAGAAACTGCTGGCATTACTCTAACCATCCCAGAAACATCACAGCCAAGATTAGAACTACAGAACAGAATTTTTTTTGATACGTCAAATATTGTTTAATAAACACCAAATCCATGTCAAAAAAACATGTATAAGATGTGCATGTACTCTACTTGAGTCATACATTGTCTTCCACCAAATGTGGCCAACTATTCATACAGCATGGTATTTTCTCTTTACACCAAAAGCACAATTGAAAAGAAAGATCTCTTTATGCTTTCTACATTGTTCTCACTATCATGAAAAGCACAATTGAAAAGAAAGATCTCTTTATGCTTTCTACATTGTTCTCACTATCATGAAAAGATCTCCTATTCCAGTGTTCCATATACTCCAACATAAAGCAGAATTGCTGAGAGAAACTGTAACTCTTTTTTGCGATAAGTGCAAATTTAGAGTTTTTAATGTACTACCGGTTTTAAATCCTCGCCGACCTAAATTTGGAAACCAGTGAGGAAAAAGACTACCTTGTCCACCAAGTGACTTCTATATCCTAGAGAAACCCAGTATTATGTACCAAAAACTTAATCTACGAAGAAAAAATTACCAACAACACACATGACTCGGAAAAGGGGCCCACTGGGGGATATAAAGAAGACTATAGAGATTTTTTGTCCCCCAAAAGGTATTTAGGGCACAATACCAGTAAAACCAAAATTTTAGAAAAGTTATAACACAAAGAGAAAAGAATTAAAAAACATAGAGAGTGACAATAAGCACCTTTTAGAGGGAAAAAAAAAAGAGAAGAAAGAAGCTGCCTGGCTGTCACTAAAGAAAAGCAAGCTCCGCAAGTCTGAACTTACTGTAAATTTTCTCTTCCCCGGGTTTTACAGAGCACATCACTTTTAAGGCAAAGGTTATCAACCGAGATTTTTGAATGGAAAAATAAAAAGAGAACATAGACATCAAGTTAGGGACAAAGTATCACCTCAGCCACAATTTCATCTTTTCCAATAGGTTCCTGAATGAAAGTCCTACCACTGTCATCTTTCATCAACGGTTTCTTTGCGAGTTTTCTAAGAACCTGAAAACAAATTGCAGTTCAGATGAAAGAAAAAGAGGCGAAGAACTACTGATAGCCCAATTACCAAAAATGTATCTGAAATAGTTAAGAGAACGAAGGGATGACTCTTGAACCTTATGAAACACTATCAATTATAGCACGACTCAGTCACTGTTACAACAAATCTATACCAGTTACCAGTTATGCTAGTTCGCCAATATGAACAGTTAGTGTGAGATAAAAGATGATCAGGTAGATTTACTTTCCTCTTCTGTATCCTTTTTCAGGAAAAAATAGCAGGATGTGACAGGGTAGTAAGAAGTTCATGATCAATTTTCATGAGATATGATAAAAGACTAGTGAAAATCATTACTGAAGACTGTTTTAAAAAATTCCACAGAGCTTTAGCATAAGACACTGACCAACTTAGTTCTATCCAGGCGGTTTGCTGCCATCTGGTATTCTTTCATCTTATCTTCCTTGGTTGCTGGAACTATTTTAACCTCTTCAACTTCCTCACGTTGGTAAAGCTGGTAGAGGCAGCAGATTTAAAACACTAAACAGATGAATACAGCATCTCAAGAGAACTTAATTAATATGCAAAAAGAAAGCAAGGAGAAAATCAAGCTCATTTTACTTTATTCACAAATGGCACCACTTACAGTGTGAAAAAGTGTGAAGGCCAACCGCCCAAATGTTTATTACACAGTGTTGATCGCAAAACATGCAAGGGTATGCCACATGCTCAACATAGGAAAATCCATATCATTGTCCCAAATACTCAGCCTTTTCAACGGTAGGTGCACTAAGATATCTGTTTGTGATATGTAATAAAAAGCGAAAATTTGCAGAGGAGAAAAAGAGAGTTTTTTCCCCTTCTGAATAAATACATTTGCAGAGGAGAAAAAGAAAGTTTTTTCTCCTTCTGAATAAATACAATGGGAAGCGGGAAATCCATCTCGCATAACTTTATTGGATGTAGTTTGATAACAAAGAGTATATTATTTTTTTGCAGATGGGAAACTTGTATGACAAGGGCAGAACAGTGCTTGCATTGCAACTGTACTTCAAACAAACGAGAAACATAAGACTAGAACAATTTTCAAGATAGCCAGGTTCAGCAAAACTATGAGAGCTAATCAAGGGGAGTTTTCAAGGGAGGGAGACAGGATCTCTAGTTCTGTTCTAGAATCAAAACATAAAAAAGTACTAACTAAATAGGCAGCGAGCCATTCAAAGGGACTTTTTTATAATGACGGTGATATCCTGGCCAACTTGTGCGCTCCAAGACTATACCACCAAGTACCTCCTACCTCCCGTCAACACAGGTATCACGTAAATCTGCCCACCAAGACTTATCAGAGAACACTCTTTTTTTATCTCTCGTAGCACCATGGTTTTATTTATTTTTTCTCTTGAAGTTCTTTTCTCTATTTTATTTCATGGTATCAAAGCCAAAAAGAGAATTAGGGTACTAAAAAAGAGGCCAAAACCAAAAGTCTAAACTCTTTCAAATTTTCACCAAGTCCGACCTACCTTTCTGATGGGATATCTGAAAGAGAGCTTTGTATTTAGGGTGTTCTTCGTCCTTTTTAGTGGAGACCTACTCCAATGCTTATTGGAGATAGACTCCTATTTACGCTTTTGATTTTATTTATTAGGGTACATCAAATTCCCCTCTTAGGTACATTAACATATCATATACTCAAAATTTCTCCAAAATTCAAGTTCAGGACAGGAGAATAAAAGAACCAACATATCAAATTCTCGCAACAAAATAATCCTATTCAGAGCAATTTCAAGATTTAAAACCAAACAGTACAAATGGAACGAACCTTTCGCTGATCTTCCATAAGATGCCTGTACTTGTCGATATTGGGTACAGCCAGCAATTTGGGCATAAGATGGTTGCGAAAATACCCAGGTGCTACTTTCACCGTTTCCCCTGCTTTTCCAAGCTTGTCTATGCTCTGCTTAGTAAAACATCAATATTATTGAACAAAAGGGCCAGTGTAAATTGTTGTAATTGGTGAAGGGTCAGTGACAATTGGTTCAATAATATTGAAAAATGTAATCAGAAAAGAGAGAGAATGAGGCTTCTGTACTTGCAAAAGGGTCAGTGCAAAAGTGAAAGAGAATAACTTACAGTAGTGAGAATGACTTGTAGTTTTCGGTATCGAAGACCTTGAGCGGCGTAGAATAAGGGATGGTGCAAAGGTACTTCTCCTCCATCACATTTCTGCAACAAGGTTTTCACATTCTTCAGCTGTTGCCGCAGAGCCATTGCGAGCGGCGAATACAAGTAGAATGAAGAGGAGGTTGACGGCAAATGGTACTGAAGTGGGATTTATTTCCACCTTTGCCCCCCTTTCTTTTCCTTTTTTTCCCCCTTTACACTCGCATACACCTACGAAAATGAAAGAGAGTTCGAAACTGGAAGGCAAGGACAATTCCCAAGTATTAATAATGTGCATTTGGATATTGATTCTTGATTATTTTTTTAAAAATAAATTAAAATTTACATATATTTAGAGCTACTTATTAGATAAATATAAATTACTTTTATTAATCAAAATAGTTTTAAAACATCTCGAACATAATGAATGTTATTTAGAGCTGCTTATCGGCGTACGGATTCGAGCGGCGGAAACAGTTTCTTGTAATAATACAGGGTAAAGTTGCGTATGATAGACCCTTGTGGTCCGGTCTTTTTCCGGACTCCGTGCATAACAGGAGCATAGTGCACCAGACTTCCTTTTGTGTATTTGGATTGGAAAAAGGGAAGGCAAACAAATTTTAAATGATTACATTAAAAAAAATGACTGCATTTGATTGAATCAAATTGTAAAAAAGACTTTTAAAACATTAGCTGCTCTAGTAAGAAAATCTTAAAGGCTGAAATGAAATGTTAAGAATAAAGAGTTTCAAATATGTAACCGTATTGAACTTTTTAAAATGAACCAGGAAAAAGAACATCACTTAAAATAAAATAGAGGTATTATTAAATTTTTATTTAAGAACACCTTTTCGCATTCTAAACAAAATGGTTTGGGATGGCAAAAAAATGTTTTCTTCAAAAAATATATTTCATTGTGTACAGTTTTTTTATATCGAAAATATTTTATATCTAGAGAAAGATTTTTTTTTACCAAAATGAAGAAAATAATTTCCTTTACTTATGACATAAGTTATTTTCCTTTAAAAAAAGAGTGAAAACTACGCCTAACTTATTTGTTTCAGTCTAAAAATGACCTTCATCCGCCCATTTTCCTAAAAGTGACCAAACCGCTAAAGATCTAGCCTATATGTACCCTTATTTCTAACGGACTATATATTAATAAAAAATTATTAATGTCACATGGCTAATTCGGATTGCTCATTAAATATGACACCACCCCAACACATGTTTCATCCCTCCCATTAACCCTCCAGATCGACCCGACCCATCAAAAATCCTTTTAGCCCTTCAAAACACCCGATTTCATTTTATTCTTCACCTGTTTCATATTACTCTTCTGGAAAAAGCAAAATGATCGGTAATTTTGGAGGTTAACAGCTTGGGATTTTCAGCTACAGTATTGTGTTGAAGTTGACAGATTCATACTATTCTTAAATTTAAAGTCTTGCCTCCATTCAAGTAAGACTTTATGCTTGGGGTTTTTGAAATCTTCCATCTAGTGTTGCTTTTGATGTGTTGTGATGTTTCAATTGTGTCTTTAATGCTAGAAGATGTCTTTATTTAGTCATTTTTTAGTTGCATGTAGTCCCTAAGGACCCCAATTGATCTTTGAATTCTACGTCATAAGTGCTCCAAGCGCACTACCATCACAGTTTTTTCATCTCTACACCCCTCCAGCTCTTGTTCCATTTAGTTTTTATATTCCTAACAGATCATCTGTGATGTGATTTAGGAACCACAATTGCAACAACATCAATCAACCTCTGCAATAATCAAAATAAATAAAGAAGGTCAGTATTTTTGCAGTTAAAGTAAACTAACAGTGAAAATTTAACGTAAGTTGTAAATCTGAAACAACAACAACAATTAAAGTGGGACCACAAGTAAACAAAAAATCTATATATATTAATAAAGCTGGGCATTGAGAAGGTGATGCGGCATCCTTCTATGTCCACCAATTGTATTTATCTTTTTCCTCATTTTTTTGATATTTTTATCTTTTTTATTCACATTCAATAAATAAAAAAATTGTATTACACAAGAAACAATTGTTGCTTGAAACGTTTTTTAAGTCATTTACTGGAGAGTCCAACCGTTTCTTGGAAGCAACTGTTATCAATCTTTTAACTGATGTCCCTAAAGAGACGTAACAACTTATTGTAATCAACCGGTTACAACTCCTCACTTCTCATTCTGTGAGTATCATCAAAGCTTTATATATATATATATATATATATATATATATATATATATATATATATATATATATATATATTACACCATCAGCACTTTGGAAAAAAGCAAAGTGACAAGGTTCATGTCTTTGGTTTATCCAAGCAACATCGATAGCCTATGCAGCCTCTTAACCAATTCAAGGTAATTCTTCCTTTAGTATTGACTGTTTTTGCTTTGCTACTTTTACTATCCTTCTAAGCTTATATTTGTCTCAACTTGCAACATTTCTTTTGAGAGCAATACTTGAACATATCCTGAAATGGGTTGTGCCTTCTTTAAAAAATAACTTTTAATTTTGTGTTAAATAAAATATTTTTATTTTTTTGTGACAAATAGTTGAAACTTATCTATATGTCTGATCTAAGGATTTTAAGGGTATTCCTGCATGGACTATTTTAAAGAGTGCAATACCAGCAAAGCAATCGAAAATCTATAAGCATCTATTGTATTCTCTCGCTTTCTTCTCATAAAGTGCTCATTGTCTCTATATTTGTGTATATGTATGAGATCATTTTTTGTTACAACTTACATATATGTATGCCATTTAGATTACACAGATGCTTTACGTAGTTAAATTGTTATTTCAATCTACAATCTGAATGGGGAGGTATATGTTATAGGGTGAAAGGATTTCTCCGGCTGTGTCAAGTGGGAGATCATACTTTTGTTTATAACTAAGAATGTATTGTATATTTTGTCACACCTCCTTTTTACCTACACCTCTGCGGAAGGAGTATAAGGGAGTTTTTCCAATTTAGGTGACAATTGAAACGAGATTATTTATTTATTAAAAATTCAGAGTCGCCACTTTGGATAATTTTATGGTGTCCCAAGTCACCGGTTTAAATCCCGAATCGAAGAAAAGATTGACTCTTTATTACAGTCCGCGAACCAGAAATCCGGGTAAGGAATTCTGTTAAACCGGGAGAAGGTGTTAGGCACTCCCGAGTTCCGTGGTTCTAGCACGGTCGCTCAACTGTTATTATTGGCATAATTATCTGATTTTAAAATATTTTGAACTTATGTGCATTTTACTTCAAAATCGCTTTTATTTATTTTAAAGAAGATTTAACGTCGTCTAAAGCATGTCTTTGGATCTCGCCACATGAAATGCATCCGCAATCCGAAACACATTTTATTCAACGTTATTGAGATTCGGATTTGGGTCACATGAAATGCACACCCGAATAGGAAGGTAATATTATTAAAACAATGCGCCTAAAGCAACTACGCGTTTTAACTTTGCGAGGGCCATGAAAAAATTTGTTAAATGACACGCCTCGAATTCTAAAGATTAAAGCAATAATTAAATGAGGGTCATGCAATTGTCGTCTTTGTTTGGCATGCACACCTCAATTCCGAATTAAAAAGAAGAACTTAAATCAAACTCGTAGGGCCATAAACTATTGGCGTTGTCCAATATGGCTCACCTCCAATCTAATAAATGGGCTTAATTGATTACTTAACAAGGCTAAGAGGATTCCTATTTTTCTACTTTCAATTAAATGTTCAAACTGAGTTCTAGTAACCAATGTGTTTATAATGAATTCGAACTAAATATGATTGACGTTGAAGGGGCTTAAATCCGTGTCGGGCCCCATTAAAAGGCAGACCTGCTTATGATGATTCTATATGAGCAATTGGACCAACAGAGGCTCAGATCGTGAACACAGGGAAAATAGGCGAAGGATCGAGTCTCTGTACATGCAGAACATCAGAATTATTTGCAGTGTTGATGTGTGTCTAGTCCCCATCTTAAATCTGGGCTCAAATAGAGCCCAACACCATGTTGCAAGGGCTACCTATTCCCTGGTTTCTAAAGGACTTGAGTTGGGCCCAAAAGAAGGCCTAATTTTGCAGCAGGGTACAACGACAAACACGGACTCAAGATCGAATCCCCATAGCCACATAATCAGCGCACGAGCAAAGGATGAGATGGCTCCAAATCGATCCCAAACATAATAGAATAGACTAAATCTGATTCAAAAATGACCATGATATCCATTTAGCTTCTGAACTTAATTGTTTCAAAAGGACAGAACAAATAACATTTGAAAAAAAAATGCTGAACCCCATTAGATAATTCTGCTTTCTTGCACATCCATGTTAATCACACAAATTCAAACCAACCCCAAAACGACATTGATCCTTGACATATATGAAACAAACATGCTTAGCATGAGCCTGAACTTTTATTATAGAAATTCCATGATTCACATGTCAAAACAAAAATTCAATAACCTGCAAGCTATATGATTGAACTTCAACTCAACTTAAACCATCCCCATGCTTGTACATTCCCAAAATTAAATTAACAAGCACACACACGGCTTTTGCAAGATATTAACAACATAAGAGAGGGAAGGAAGGGCTGCTCTACTAGGCAGAGTATAAGATTATATCCAGGACATTACAGAAATGAATGAAATAGAAGAGTAGGCCCAAAATATAACTTATATCCATGGTATTTCACACTCAAACACAAGTTTGCATTGCACATGTTGTATATAGTTCCAAGGGGTACCTGGATTTCAAAACAAAACAGAAATTGATGGTTCAGCAGCAGAACAACAACAACAATGGAGTTAGCGCAGAAATAACCAAAGAAAACCAGCTTTGAGCCAAGTTTGAACCAGCAGATAAGATACAATAATCCAAACACTAATTTCAGTCACTCGATGGACCAGCAGACCCCAAGACAACTCAACTTTAACCCATCTTAAAACCAGCTGACCAGAAAATTGACTTAGCACCAAGAAAACCTCACAAATCACCAAAAGAAATCAATGAAACAGTATTATTCTAAAGTTTTCAGCTCTTTGCCTTTTCCTCTAAGAACTTTTAGCTCTTGAAGTCTATGAAAGTAGTAAAATTTTTGCAGCTTCTGTATTTATTGGATTTCCAGCTCTCAAAATCTCATTTGAGCTCTAAGTAACAATGCCTTTATAGGCAAGCTACTAGGGCAACCTCAAGGAGTTCAAATTTGCACTTAAAACCTTCTGAAATTTTCATTTTAGCTTCGAAATCCCTAGTGTAAACCTCAAAATTTCAAAATACCCCCCACCCCAGCTTCTAGGAAGCTTCCTAGTTCAGTTATATAAGATTCCCAAGCCTAGACTACCCAAATTACCCCTTAGTGACCCTGTTATTACCTGAAGGAACCGGACAGAGCATGGGTCGATTCGACCCAATTGAATTTATTCAGGTTCGACCCAAACCAGTAAATCAAAGATTAGAGGCATAAACCCAAACCCAACCCAAGTCGAATTGAATGCTCATAACAGAGACGAGTCTGAACAACAGAAATCAAGTACTGGACTAAGATTAAAGAGATTACCAGATAAAACTAACCTAACTAATCAAGCTAAGTGACCTAACATTTTTTAAAATAACATGCATAATAGACAATTCATAAACAAACACAAAAGACCTAACGGGACAATAAATAATAGAAGAAACGAAGAAAGTAGAAGAGGAAAAGGACTGAGGAGAAGAAACGAAACATACCAAAGAGGACCCGGACAAAAGGGCCTAAGGGATAGCCTTCAACTCATCGATTCCGGCCCAATCCGAAGTTAATCGTATGTTCTTAATATCAAGAACACACGAGTAACATCGATTTAGGCCTAAAATCTTCTAAACCTCGCTGATTCTGACCTCTGGACTTTTTAGGGTTGTTCATTCAAATCCAGATTCGAGGAGCTTCACTAATATTCGAGGGAAACGGAGTGGTTTTCTGGAATGAGGGTGAGACGAGGGTTCAAGGGTGTTATTTTGGGGACGATTGGGTGAGTTGGAGTTTTGATCTTCCTTTTCGATTCAAGATTCGAAGAGTTCTAGTAGGATTCGAGGGAGGGGTTTTGGAGAATTGGGAAGAGGAGAAGGAGGGGAGTTTATGGCATTAATTTGGGGTCGATTGGAGTACCGCCGCCGGCGGAGACGATTTCCGGCAGGCGGTTCCGGCGGAGGCGATGAGGGTCTGGTGAAGGAGATGAGAGGGGGTAGGGGGGCTGTTTGGACACTTATATATCAAGATGAGGTTAGTTCTGGACCGTCAGATCAACTAACCTCGACGGTCGAGATCAAAGGATAACAAAACGACGTCGTTTCGGATGAAGGGGTGATCGGACCGGGTTGGGGCACGGGTTTGGGCCGGGTTTCGGGTGGTTTAGACGGGTGTGGGGTTTGGGCTTGGCAATGTTTAATTGTTTTTGGCCCAAATGAAAACCTGATCTCCTTTTTTCCAAAATCTTTTCCTCTTTTTCTTTTCTTCTTCTTTTTTTCATTTTTTCAGATTTTGTTAAATGCAAGTTAACATAACATAAAAAAAACTGATTTAAATCCAAAAACTAACTAATTGCTTTTCTCAAAATTAATTAAGTCCTAATTTAAAAAGAAAACTATGACAAATTCAAAAATTAAAAGTTAAAAATGCAAGAACGAACTATTTTTGTTATTTTCTTCCATTTTGTAACATTAATTAAATAATTAACCTAAAAAAAATATGAAATTGAGTCCTAAATGCAAATGCAACATATATTTTCTATTTTTTGTATTTTTCACCAATTAAAATGCACAGACAAAATGCACCCAATTAACAGAAAATGCCACGAAAATCCACAGAATTGCAAACACTGAAAGAAATTATTTTGTTTTGAATTTATGGGAGTGATTCATATAGGGCAAAAATCATGTGCTCACAACTACCCCTCTTTGCTCGGAAACACATGAAAATCTATCATCAGGTAGATTCTATATATATCGTTGTCAAATGATGTTGTGCAATATGATGTTGTATTTGACAATTATATTATTATTATTTGTGGTTTTAGATTTCTCTAGAATGAATAGGCCTGAATAAAAATTTAAAATATGAAATGGATCTAAATAGAGCAGAATGGGAATTACTGACTTTTCTTCCTCCTCCTCTTTCAACTTCTTCTCCTCTGTCTTTCAGTTTTGAAAAATGATTTGTTTATGTATAATTTTGCCTTGATTTTTTTTGGTACCGAACATATATTTTGTATTCTTTGAATTAATATAATATCACAAAAATACATAGAAATAAAATAAAAAAATTGGTCAGGTGAATATTGATTGAATATTGTGATAATGGTATTTTCTCAATATTCATTAAGTGTTTTAAAGGTTATATTTTATTTTCTCTCTTTTTCCTTTAGTGCGTTATTTTGAAAATTCAAAATACTTCAAATACAAAAATAGAAAAAGAATGAAAATGAAGTATAATGCAAAGATATTATAGAAATAGAAAACTAAACCTTATGTTGAATTTTTAACAACACATAGAAGAACTATTTGTTGTGCTAAATTTTAAGTTTCAATATACAATATTTCTTTCACAGATTTTTTGTTTTCAAAATTGATATGCTTAATAGTGATGGTATCATTTTGTGGCATGATGTAAGATGTCATCAAAATATGGCAAATAGCACAATAAGGTATCAATGGCAATAGTTAATATTCATTAAAGTTTTCTTTTATCTTTATCGATAGAAGAAGATTTAGTCCCCATAATTTAAACCTTTAAATTAGCCCAAGGAAGTTCTTGCAAAGGAGTAAAACTATGCTTTAATGTGTATAAAATTAGAGAAAGCAAGTCTAGAAGATTTTAGAAAGAAGTAATCAACTTTGGAAATGTAATTACATCATAATTGATAATGTTATGACTGAAGAATAGAAAAGAGAATTGAATAGTTAAGACTGTTTTTTAAATTATAAGAAATTTAAAAACAAATTTTCATTCATATTTTATTTATAAGATCACGCGAAGCGCGAGCAAATTGACTAGTGACTAAATAAAGACGTCTTCTACCATTGAAGACACGACTAAAACATCACACCACATCGAAAGCAACTCTAGATGGAAGATTCCAAAAATCCCAAGCATGAAAACAGAAATGAAGTCTTACTTAAATGGAGAGAAGACTTTAATTTTAAAGAACAACTTCCGTCAACTTCAATACAATATCGTAGGAGAAAATCGTCGATAACCTCCAAAATCACCAGCCATTTTGCTTTATTCATAAGAGTATATGAAATAAGTAACGAATGAAATGAAATCGGTATTTTGAGGGGCTAAAAAGTTGTTTGATGGGTCAGATCGGTCTGGATGGATAATGTGTGGGATGAAATATGGGTTGGGGTAGTGTCATATTTAATGACCAATTAGAAATGGCCATGTGATATTAACAAAAATATTCTTTTATTAATATATAGTTCGTTAGAAATAAGGGCACATATAGGCCAAATCTTTAACAATAGGGTCTCTCTTAACAAAATAGCCAGACGAGGGCCATATTTAGACTAAAGCGACTAGGTTAAAGGTAGTTTTGTCCCTTTTCTATTTTCCTTGTTCGATCTTACTTGTTTCAATCAACACATAAAGATTGCCATCAACATTTGATAATAAAAAATAACCAAAATATTATTTTTATATCCAATATTACACCTTATACAATTACCACATGTTAGCTACTGTTATTATCAAACCAAACAATGAAAAACGCTCTAGGGAATGGTTTCCTAAGATAAAATATTATTTACATAAAAATATTACCTTATAAAAAGATATTGTCAAGGTTGTACCTATCATCAATCTCTGTAGTCACCCAATAGAATTCGGGTTCTGAACTGATATTTATAAATTTCTAGTCCCTTTTGGAATTATAGACTTCTATCTCAATTATTACACTAGCAAATCTCTTTTCAATTCAGCTTGGAGCATTAGTTGTAAATACATATAATTTACATAGGGGTATTATCACTTTTGGTCCGTACTTATTCTATGAAACAGGAGAATAAGAATAAGTCTATCTTGATGGAGTTTTTAACAAATAGGTTTAGAGAATAATAAAAAATTAACTCATAATCTCAATATTGGAAATGCAACTTTACCATTTCAACTATAGAATCTTAAGATCAATCATGCTTATATAATGGCATAGTAAACAATGAACGTCCTAATTTTCTGGTAAGCCACCTTTGGAAGGAATGCTTTACCCTAAGTGAATTTTTCAAAGAAATTACTTGGGCATCAAAGCGAGTATCAAACATCGAGTGAAAACAAAAAGAAAGAAAGTCCTAAGTTTTTAAGACTAATAGCATGTCAAAAAGTACTTTTCCCCGTATTTTTCCCCAAAGTTAAGGTGTTTGACCAAGCTTTTAGAAGGAAACAAAAAATATTTTTTGACTAGAAGCAAAATAGTTTTTGAAAAGCAGAAAAAAGTAACATCTTCCCAAAAATACTTTTTTGAATTCTTTTTTTTAAATATACACTTATAAGCACTTTTTAAAAGTTTGGCCGAACACAAATTGCTACTCAAAAGTGCTTTTCAAATAGATTAACTAAACACAAAAGGCTTCTCACCAAAAGTGCTTTCTAAAAAAGATATTTGGTTAAAAGTATTTTTTTTTTGAGAAAAATATTTTTCAAAATTAGCTTATTTTAAAAGCACGACCAAACAGGTTATAAGACAAGGACAGAATGGAAGAGGGAAACAGTATGTCATACTCCTTCCGTTCACTTTTACTTGTCCACTATGAACTTTGCACACCCTTTAAAAAAGGAATTTTTTCATATCTATACACTATTTGAAACTTTATTACCCTTAATGTCCATGTTTAGCTAATTACCTGGCATAAACAAGTTTTGTTTACAAAATATATACAATCCACCTTAAAAGGCTCCCAATCTATTATTTGTGGTTTCAATCAAGAGATTTAGTTACACTCTTTCCTTCTTTCTCTCCTCTCTCCCTTCGTCTCCATATTGCCTCGTGAGGTTGTTTGCACAGAGAACCTCACTCCATGGCTAAAGTTGCTTCATTGCCGAGATAAAGCTGGGCTTTCTGCATTGATGGACATACCTTCTATCTACAAAGGATTTTATCACTCTTAGAGATTGCATTTTGTCTTGAATGAATTTGATCTAGCTGAAGCAAGTTCCAAAATTGTGCTTGAACAGACACTTACCGTTGTTCTTCAACCGGTTACTTTAGAAAGTGGCATGACATCATCTGTTGGCTCAATACGACAACCAAGTTGGTCATTGAGCTCGTTGATTGGACGAAAAGTTAGTGGAAGGTTTGTTCTTTCAAATACTAGTAATGTGTATGCCCAATTAGAGCCGAATTTGGTGTCAGAATTGAAGAGCACTTCAGCTATGCAACAAGAATCTGATGTTAAGAATTTGATATCTCAAGCTTGGAGTGACGTGAGCTTTGAAATGTCTAATCCCTCAAATTTCAACTGATGTATATATCTTGAGTTGAAAACAATGATGAACGGCAGGAGTACGGATGCGACTACCGAGTACACAAGGCCTAGCAGGAAGTACAATTGTATGCGAGGTTCTGATACAGAGAAATTCAACGACCCAGGATCTATAGCCTGCTCTCTATCCTAATCTGTCTTTACCAAAAACGTATTCTTAAGATGAAACATAACTAATGGAACCAATCTAAGAATCTCTGCAGTAATTTTAGCCCAACCATCAACCATTGTGTAGATAATGAAGAAAGTAACCTTCAATGGAATAGCTATACCAACCGTTTTAGGAATTCTGAACGAAAAGGAACAGGTTAAACAAGCTGTGTATATGATCAAGATGGAAAATATATAACCTCTAAACCAAGGGATCCTTTCATATCAAATACAGAGAAGTTATGTAATACTTAAGAATTTCCTGTAAACACATTCAGACTCCTTTCACAATATTCTAAAGTGTCGCCTAAATAATCCAAAATCTTGGAGGATTTGATGTCATGAAATCAGATGAAAATAGGCTAATCAAAGGTTAATGGTGCAAGGATACTCATGCATTTGGACAATATTTGGTTGAAGTTAATGGAAAAAATAAAAGTATAATATATACATAACAATTATATATTATACAACTTATCTACAATTTATCTACAACTTTTATACATTATTTATAACAAGTTATATACAACTACAATATCATACCACTTAAAAATAATTTTTATACAAATTTTATACAATGTCTTTTGTATATTTTGTATCCAATTTATATATATAGTAAAAACAAATTTCATACAACTAATTATATATTATACAACTTATCTACAACTTATTCACAACTTTCACACATTATTTCTACCCAGTTATATATAACTACAATATCATACAACTTAAATATAATTTTTATACAATATTGTTCAAGTTTCATACAATATTTAAATAAAAATATATATATAAATAACAGAATACAATTTTTCTACAATTTTACTACAACTTTACTACAATTTCTGCAGTATAATGTATGTCTCTTCTTCTTCTTCTTCTTCTTCTTCTTCTTCTTCTTCTTCTTCTTCTTCTTCTTCTTCTTCTTCTTCTTCTTCTTCTTCTTCTTCTTCGACGAGTTTCAATTTAAAATTCAGCCAAAATCAAATCTAATCTTTACCAAAACACCCTCAAAATTGAGATATAAACTCCAAACGATATTTCCAATTATTTGCAACAACACCCCAATCCAAACAAATAATGGTTTTTAAAATCCCAAATTCGAATTCAAAGCTTCAAAGCTTTTTAATGACTGTCAATGGTGGAATTGCTGCTCTCTTTTTCTTAGCTTTACATTACTGAAATTAGAGATTTAGAGATAGAGAGACGTAGAGAAAATTCCAATTCTTTGCAACAACACCCAATTCAAACAAATAATATTTTTTGAAAACCCAAATTCGAATTCAAAGCTTCAAAGCTTTTTAATGGTTGTCAATGATGAAATTGCTGCTCTCTTGTGCAAGATACGTGGGGGAGGAGGGCTGTGGAGAGAGAAACATAGGGGGGGAGTGGGATACGGAGAGAGAAACGTGAGGGAGTGGAATTTGTACGTTACAATGATTGTAGGAATTGATTAATTATCCTTAAATCCTAAAAATGTACATAATTGGTGATTTTGTATATAAGAGGTAATTAAAGTGAAACTTGCGTAGGGAGGGTAATAAAATTTTTAATAGTGTATAGATATGTAAAAATCCCCTGAAAAAATAATAAATGAAGTACATAATTTACCATGCTACCCATATTAATTGACGCATATTTTTAATGAATTTGAGAAAATAATTCGAAATGAGTAATTAATATTGTGAGTATAACAGAAAAACATTATCTTCTCTTGATATGGTAAAAGTGACAAGTAAAAATGATAATCTATTTTTAAAATACCGAACAAGTAAAAGTGAACAGAGAGAATAATTTACACACAATTATGTCCATTATTTCATTCTAACCACGACCTTATTTGCCTATCTAGAAGAGTTAGAATGACCAAAAGGAGTACTAATAGCAAGAGCATTTATTACCCTTTTTCAAATTCATCCTTGATGCTCTTGTTAGAATGTTAATGAGGTAATAGTTCAAAAGAGAGTGAAATGATATTTTAGACAGATAATCTTTAAGGTTAAAAATATTAAGTATCATCTCAACGGGTGTACAAAATTCTTAAAAGACAAATAGAATCGTACGGAAATGTCCAAAATAAGCTCAAACTTACTAACCTCTAACAATTAATCATAAATTTAACAAAATTAGATAAACACATACAAAAATTGAATACCCAAATAAATAAGAATTATTTCTCTCCAAATTACATGGAAAAATCTCCTTCCATATTTTTAAACATGATCAATAACATTAAATGCAAGACGAAAAGGAAATTTCATGGATGAGGTAGCAAATAAGGTGATGAAACACAAAGAAAAAAATATATACAACATTCCAAAAATCTAAGCAAAAAGGAATTTTTTTCAATGTGTACAGTTGAAATTTACTGAAAACATATAGATGAGTCAATATATAAATTTGAGAAATATTGGAGGTGATTTGGACTGATTTGATATCAAAATTTGTAGTTAAATCAAGTTAAAAAAATTCACATGTATCAAACATGTATCTCACACACAGATATACATGTGATACACATACGATACATGTGCGATACATATATATATATATATATATATATATATATATATATATATATATATATATATATATATATAACATCTTCTCTCATGCTCATCCATTACTTCGAATTTTCAATTCAAACCACCTCAAAATTTAACCAAATCATCCCAAAATTGAGATTCAAACTCCTTAAAATATACTCAATTTATTCTAACAACACCCACTCAAAAGAAAATTAATATTAATAATATTTTATAAATTAGCTAATTTTTGTATTAATTTGCTTATGGGTTGACATAAGTGATAGTTTTTCAGTAAAAATAGCACGGTATAGCCAGTTTTTGGACCGGTCATTCAAAAATAGCCAGCATTTACCAAGTCAATAAAAAATAGCCACTATTTTGCTGCAACAGAGACCGATCCAGCATAATATAATGGAGTTCGGTGAACCTGTGTATATGCTGGACCGGTATACTTTGCTGGCTCCAGTATAATATACTGGAGACCGGAGCACCAGTGCTCCAAACTCCAGTATATTATGCTGGACCGGTATACTTGCTGGAACTCCAGTATATTATGTTGTAGTTCTAGTGTACTTATGCTGGAACTCCATCATATTATGCTGGAGTTCCAATATACTTATCCTGGAACTCCAGTATAATATGCTGGAGTTCAAGTATACTTATGCTGGAACTCCAGCATAATATACTGGCGTGTTTTCCGGGTTTTGAACAGTGTTTTTGCTTAGATTTATCTTTACATGAAAAGTGGCTAAATTTCGATTACTTTTGAAGTTGGGCTATTTTTTATCGACCAGTTGTAAATCTGGCTATTTTTTGAATTTCTCCCAGTTTTTCAAAGACACATAATATGAACCAGAGGTAGCCCAGCGTGAGCAATTTGTCCTACTTTTTTGCTGAGTTCCGCATCCAAATAGAGCACTTCGAACTGCATTTCCGTCCGATGTAAAGCACAGATGATCCCATCAAGAAACTAATGATGTAGCTGGTTACTTAGAGCCACCAAATTAACAGGTCAATTTACCCAATAGCCTGGCTGATGAGAACACCCCTATTCAGTGGCTGAAACAACTCATTTTACACAATGACGTTCCCAACTCACTTAATGTCCCCAACTCCATTTTCATTCCTTTTTGCTTATGGCATATATGGCTATCTCGAAATGAAAAACTATTTTGCGCCCAATCTACTCCACCCTCTTCATCCCATATTTTGAATATGGCCACCGAATACTACTATCTTAATGTTACACCACCATCCTCCCATGACCGTATACCACTTTATATCAAATGGCATCCTCCTAGCTCCACCCCTTTAAACTCAATACAGACGGTTCCGCTCAGTTATCATCAGGACAAGGTGTTCCGCTCAGTTATCATCAAGACAAGGTGGAATTGGTGGTGTAATCTGTGACTCATCTGATACTTGGATTATGGGTTTTGCGGGTTACCATTTCTCTCACGGGAGCGTGGAATCGGAACTATTTGCACTTTATCATGGGTTGAAATTAGCTTTTATACACGGATACAAACCAATAGAAGTGAACGTAGATGCCTAGAATATAATTAATTTCCTACAGACATCGCATCCGCTATATACTAACATCATTAATGATTGTAGGTTTCTAATCGCACAATTGGATGATCCGGCTATACTTTACACCTACAGGGAACAAAATCAAGTTGTTGATTTACTTGCAAAGTTTGGTAGCCAATTCGAGAGCACCGTAGGACTCATTGTATATACACAACCACCATAGGCAAGCTTTTTGTCAAACGAGTGGATCTACCAACTCTTCCACCTTCATACCATTAGCAAATACCTCTTTTACACCCTCTATGTAATATTACTAATATAGGCCGTACTAGAAGTAGTTTTTGCCCAGATGCCCCTTTTTGTTATGACCCATCGCGAGGTCGCCCCCCTAGGACATTAAATAGGTTGACTACAACTACTTGTACTATTACTAATATGTTTTAATAGAATGTAATCCTTTGCACCAAAAAATAAAAAGACATTTCTTCACTAAGCAACACATCTTGATAAAACAACCAAGAGATTCTTCATTTTCAAGACTCAGAAGTTAAAGATGGAAGATACCAGCCATCCCACCGCGCCTTTGATGGTTGCTGAAATGCACACACAACCTTCACTAGAGTGGTCTCTCCCTAGTAGCTGCTCTTCAAAAGCCAAGAACCGCACAAAAATTAAAAGGGAGGCTTTAGCTTGAACATTTCTAGTATGAATTATCAACAAACGTATTATTAAGGCTTAAAATGCACGTGGTATAATTAATTTTCCACTCTCAAGACCCT